>NC_068443.1:35649815-36357315 GCF_023373465.1 Oncorhynchus keta
GGGAGAGGAGAGAGAAGAATGCGCGATAAAGAGGGGTTGCTTCGTGAGGTATCTATACTTGAAAAGACATTATCTAAGTGATTGATAGTTCATTTTCAGCAGTCATAAAAGTATGCCTTATTTACTTTGAAGAATTACTAAAATAGTGATTTTGTCAGAAGGCATAGGCAGCAGCTCTATAGAGATCTGATGATGATTTGGAATGAAATAATAAAGTAATCAAATAAAACAAATGTAATATACACAACCAGGAGTTGGAACCAAAATTATTCTGAACTCAAATATAAACGCTACATGCAACAATTTCAGTTACAGTTCATATACGGAAATCAGGAAACTAAAATACATTTATTGGGCACTAATCTATGGATTTCACATGACTGGGAATACAGATATGCATCTGTTGGTCACAGATACCTTTTAAAAAAAGCAGGGGCATGGATCTGAAACCCAGTAAGTATCTGGTGTGACCAACATTTGCCTCAGGCAGCGTGACACATCTCCTTCACATAGAGTTGATCAAGCTCCTCTTCAATGGCTGTGCAAAGTTACTGGATATTGGCGGGAACTGGAACATGCTGTCGTACAAGTTGATCCAGAGCATCCCAAACGTGCTCAATGGGTGACATGTCTGGTGATTATGCAGAACATCGAAGAACTTGGACATTTTCAGCTTCCAGGAATTGTGTGCAGATCCTTGGGGCCATGCATTATCATGCAGAAACACGAGGTGATGGATGAACTGGATGCAGTCTATCACAGTGCCATCCGTTTTGTCACCAAAGCCCCATACACTACCCACCATTGCAACCTGTACGCTCTCGTTGGTTGGCCCTCGCTTCATACTCGTCGCCAAACCCACTGGCTGCAGGTTACCTACAAGTCTCTGCTAGGTAAAGCCCCGCCTTATCTCAGCTCACTGGTCACCATAGCAGCACCCACTCGTAGCACGCGCTCCAGCAGGTATATCTCACTGGTCACCCCCAAAGCCAATTCCTCCTTTGGTCGTCTTTCCTTACAGTTCTCTGCTGGCCATGACTGGAACGAATTGCAAAAATCTCTGAAGCTGGAGACTCACATCTCCCTCACTAGCTTTAAGCACCAGCTGTCAGAGCAGTTTACAGATCACTGCACCTGTACTTAGCCTATCTGTAAACAGCCCATCTATCTACCTCATCCCCATACGGTATTCATTTATTTATTTAGCTCCTTTGCACCCCAGTATTTCTACCTGCACATTCATCTTCTGCCGATCTACCATTCCAGTGTTTAATTGCTATATTTGTAAATACTTTGCCACCATGGCCTATTTATTTCCTTAACTTACCTCATTTGCACTCACTGTATATAGACTTTTTGTTTTCTTGTATGTTTTGTTTATTCCATGTGTAACTCTGTGTTGTTGTATGTGTCGAATTGCTACGCTTTATCTTGGCCAGGTCGCAGTTGCAAATGAAAACTTGTTCTCAACTAGCCTACCTGGTTAAATAAAGGTGAAATCAAATAAATGAATAAAAATTGCACGACAATGGGCCTCAGGATCTCGTCACGGTATCTCTGTGTATTGAAATTGCCATCAATAAAATGCAATTGTGTTTGTTGTCCATAGCTTATGCCTGCCCATACCATAACCCCACCGCCACCATGGGGCACTCTGTTCACAATGTTGACATCAGCAAACCTCTCACCCACACAACACCATACACGTGGTCTGCGGTTGTGAGAACAGTTGGAGGTACTGCCAAATTCTCTAAAACAACATTGGAGGCAGCATACGGTAGAGAAATGGATATTCAATTCTTCTGCAGTTAGCAGGCCAATTGAATGCTCCTTCAACTTGAGACATCTGTGGCATTGTGTTGTGTGACAAAACTGCACAAAGTGCACCTGTGTAATGATCATGCTGTTTAATCAGCTTCTTGATATGCCATGCCTGTCAGGTGGATGGATTATCTTGGCAAAACCTAGCAGGGACGTAAACAGATTTGTGCACAAAATATGAGAGAAATACTATTTTTGTGCGTATGGAACATTTCTGGGATTTCTTATATCAGCTCATTAAACATGGGACCAACACTTTACATGTTGCATTTAAATTTTTGTTCAGTGTATAGAGCCAATTTTGTTCTGAACAAAACCATTTTTTTTAAAACATTTAGCTCAACATTAAATTACTTCACCAATCAGTGTGGATAGAGCAGTATGCTGTGGAGCATTAAGAGGTTATTAACAAGCACTTAAAAAGTTAATGCATTCTTCTAAACATTTCTCCCTAATTTCTGAATCACTCTTGTAATGTCATCAGCAGGCAACAGTAACTTCAGAGGGGTGGGGCATGTAGCCTACACACCCACCGGCACAAGATTTCCAGCTGGCAGGCAGATGCTGGAATACATTTCTGAGTGACAGAGTGAGTGAGGGCTTTTGCATAGGCGCTTTGTTGCGATTTTTGTGGGGCTGGAAAAAATGCACGGAACGTAAAATAACGTTATTAAGCGGTTCCCATGCTTTTAAAATAATGTTTCTCTTTCGGAACAGTATAGATCGCTTCCGGTTTGGGTTTTGTTCCTCAAATCATTTCGTTATTTTCCAGTTTTAGGTTATGTTCCCTGAACCATTCTAACCCGTACATAACAATTGAATTATTTTATTAAAGTAATCATGGGGTACACTACCATCATGGGGCTTTTATTAATTGTTGTATACTGTGTTGTTACAGAATTCAACCCACAAAATGTATAGTGCATTTAATGTAACTAGCAAAAACCGAAATTGAAAACGTTATATATTTGACCTAAACCGACCTCAAAAAGCAGTAACTCAGCACCACTTTTTGCTAATCCAATTAGTTTTCCGCATTGATTCAATTTAATCACATATTATTATTTTTTTAAATGACGGAAACAACTCAACCAGTTTTTGCCCAGTAGAAAGTTACATGTCACGAAACACCTGAAAACATCCATGGGGACTTTCAAAAGGGTACAGTACAGCGGGTGCTACACAGTATCAGCCATGTAAAAGCAACGGGGATATATTGTATGTCTTATCAATAAGATATATGGTTGGCACAACTGATTTCCGTCGATTCATTGCCAATGTAGAAAAACAAACACTTAATGTTTACCTAGACAGGTTGCACCATTGAGGTCTGAATACCTCTTTCCCAATGGAGACCTGTTCAACTGCTACTGTTGTAACCTAAAGTTGTACATTTGTGTGGTTCATCCCTATGCAGTTGGTGTGTCCATTAGTTTATGCCTTCCTTATACAAATATTTGCCCATTTTCCAAAACTCACCAAAAGCAACGGCAATCCGCAGACCACTGCGTAAAGTATTACAGGAGGAACAGCGCTGGACGCTTCGGGTCCATGGTAGGGCTTGGTGTAGGCATTGTCATAGCAGAAAAACCCTTGGACGTGCACGTTGAAAGTGTCGGTGTACTCAAAGTAGTATGCCAACATGACAGTCCCAGCCATGATCACCAGCTGGAAGTAAAGCATGGTTGAATGGAACCCCCCAGCCGCCCGGTTTTTAGGCTACTGCTGTAACCCGTCCAGTACTCCACCTCGCTCCGCGTTCCATCCAAATATATCTCTCGCTACTACAATGGCAGATAATCCATTAAACATCGTGTTCAGTCTTGACACCGCTCAGAGGTCCATGCGAGGGTTAGCGCTAAAAACAGAAAAAAGAGTGTGGAGCGGATTGGGAACATGAGCGCGTGGGATGGAATAGACTTTCCTTCCGTTGCGTGAGAGATATGCGTGGAATGTACCGAACCATAGGCATGCAGACTTCTTACCGCCTTGAGCTATGATGAGTGACAGCGCGCGCCAACCATTGGCATGAGCCACAAGATCTTGTTAACGTTCATGTGTACGACAGCAACATCTGTAGGCATCTGTAGGCAACTAGATTCAGTCCGATTTTTGTCGGAACGAGTGGTTGTTTGTTGGATAATAATAATTTGTCCACCTCAAATTGACCACAACTAAGCCCAAAAGGAGATTGTATTTGAAAATAACATAATTTCACAGCTTCATTGCATTATATATATATATAATTTTTTGGTGGGAATTTTGGGAACAGATTTCCTATAAATATTAAACATTTTTTTTTGGCTGAATTCCTAGTGGTCTTCTTGAATAAAAACAAACAAAACATGATTTTACTAGAAACCTTGGGGGTCCACAGTTTGTCCGTGTTTAGCTAGACGAAAAAGTTATTGATGTTTTTTGATCTTCTAAGCTGTGCATTTCAGGTCATCCTGGCAGCAAAAGCAAATCATATGGACAATGTTCTTCGCACAAACACACGCCTGGTCGTCTAGCATGGAGTGAGAAAAGTCTCAATGTTTGGTCTGTATAGTGTCCCACAATCCATATGAATTTTCACCATAACTCACAAATAAAATCATGATTTGTGACTATATACAAATATTTCACAAATAAAACCATGATCTGTGAATACATTAAAATGTTTCACAAATGAAACCATGATCTGTGAATGTGTTCAAATATTTTTCAAATAAAGTAATGATCCGTATGTATATGTATATATTGTCAAGGCTCAGGAGAAGACCCAGATGCCGACAGTTTCGAAGTAACAAAAGTTTATTACGAAAACAGGGGGGCAGGCAAACGACAGGTCAAGGGCAGGCAGAGGTCACTGATCCAGAGCAGAGTCCGGAAGGTACAGAACAGCAGGCAGGGTCAGGGCAGGCAGAGGTCAGTAATCCAGGGTGGTGTGATAAGGTACAGAACGGCAGGCAGGCTCAGGGTCATGGCAGGCAGAATGGTAAAAACCGGGAAAACTAGAAAACAGGAATTAGAGAAAGACAGGAGCATTGAAAAACCGCTGGTAGGTTTGACGAAACAAAATGAACTGGCAACAGACAAACAGAGAACACAGGTATAAATACACAGGGGATAATGGGGAAGATGGTCGACACCTGTAGGGGGTGGAGACAAGCACAAAGACAGAAGAAACAGATCAGTGTGTGACATATACAGTGGAGAGAAAAAGTATTTGATACACTGCCAATTTTGCAGGTTCTCCTACTTACAAAGCATGTAGAGGTCTGTAATTTTTATTATAGGGACACTTCAACTGTGAGAGACGGAATCTAAAACAAAACTCCATGAAATCACATTGTATGATTTTTAAGTAATTAATTTGAATTTTATTGCATGACATAAGTATTTGATACATCAGAAAAGCAGAACTTAATATTCGGTACAGAAACCTTTGTTTGCAATTACAGAGATCACACGTTTCCTGTAGTTCTTGACCAGGTTTGCACACACTGCAGAAGGGATTTTGGCCCACTCCTCCATACAGACCTTCTCCAGATCCTTCAGGTTTCGGGGCTGTCGCTGGGCAATACGGACTTTCAGCTCCCTCCAAAGATTTTCTATTGGGTTCGGGTCTGGAGACTGGCTAGGCCACTCCACGACCTTGAGATGCTTCTTACGGAGCCACTCCTTAGTTGCCCTGGCTGTGTGTTTCGGTCGTTGTCATGATGGAATACCCAGCCACGACCCATCTTCAATGCTCTTACTGAGGGAAGGAGGTTGTTGGCCAAGATCTCGCGATACATGGCCCCATCCATCATCCCCTCAATACGGTGCAGTCGTCCTATCCCCTTTGCAGAAAAGCATCCCCAAAGAATGATGTTTCCACCTCCATGCTTCACGGCTGGGATGGTGTTCTTGGGGTTGTACTCATCCTTCTTCTTCCTCCAAACACGGCGAGTGGAGTTTAGACCAAAAAGCTCTATTTTTGTCTCATCAGACCACATGACCTACTCCCATTCCTCCTCTGGATCATCCAGATGGTCATTGGCAAACTTCAGACCGGCCTGGACATGCGCTGGCTTGAGGAGGGGGACCTTGCGTGTGCTGCAGGATTTTAATCCATGATGGCGTAGTGTGTTACTAATGGTTTTCTTTGAGACTGTGGTCCCAGCTCTCTTCAGGTCATTGACCAGGTCATGCCGTGTAGTTCTGGGCTGATACCTCACCTTCCTCATGATCATTGATGCCCCACAAGATGAGATCTTCCATGGAGCCCCAGACCGAGGGTGATTGACCGTCATCTTGAACTTCTTCCATTTTCTAATAATTGTGCCAACAGTTGTTGCCTTCTCACCAAGCTGCTTGCCTATTGTCCTGTAGCCCATCCCAGCCTTGTGCAGGTCTACAATTTTATCCCTGATGTCCTTACACAGCTCTCTGGTCTTGGCCATTGTGGAGAGGTTGGAGTCTGTTTGATTGAGTGTGTGGACAGGTGTCTTTTATGCAGGTAACGAGTTCAAACAGGTGCAGTTAATACAGGTAATGAGTGGAGAACAGGGGGCTTCTTAAAGAAAAAAGAACAGGTCTGTGAGAGCCGGATTTCTTACTGGTTTGTAGGTGATCAAATACTTATGTCATGCAATAAAATGCAAATTAATTACTTAAAAATCATAGAATGTGATTTTCTGGATTTTTGTTTTAGATTCCGTCTCTCACAGTGCATGTTATCAGTATATTTGGACAGAAAACACTCCGGAGTTTCTCAAACTGTTTGAATGATGTCGGTGAGTATAACAGAACTCATATGGCAGATGAAAACCTGAGAAAAATCCAACCAGGAAGTGGGACATCTGAGGTGAATATTTATGGTGTTGTTTCTAACTCTGTTCACAGAAATGGTTCGCTGCTACAGACAGTGAGTGGCTGTGGCCTGCTATATAAAGCATGCAGACAGACATAGCATTCTGTTACTATTTGTTGAACATTAAATTGGGCGAGTGACCTAAGTGACTTTGAGCGTGATATGATCGTCGGTTCCAGGCGCGCCGATTCCAGTGTCTCAGAAATGGCTGGGGCTTTTCACGCATGACAGTGTCTAGGGTTTACCGAGAATGGTGCAACAAACAAGAAACATCCAGTCAGCAGTAGACCTATTGTTAAAAACAGCTAGTTAATAAAAGGACGAAAGAGAATTGCAAGAATAGTGCAAGCTAACAGGCAGGTCACAAACAGGCAAATAATGGCGCAGTAAAACAGTGGTCGCAGAACGGTATCTCGGAATGCACAACTAGTCAGTCCTTTTCACAGATGGGCTATAGCAGCAGATGACCACATCGGGTTCCACTCCTATCAGCTAAAAATAGGAAGAAGCGGTTCTAGTGGGCGTGCGATCACCAACACTGGACAACTGAGGAATGGAAAAACATCACCTGGTTCGACGAATCCTGGTTCCTGTTGCGTCATGCTGATGGCAGAGTTAGGATTTGGCGTAAGCAACATGAGTCCATTGCCCCATTCTGCCTGATGTCAATGATACAGGCTGGTGGCACACATTAGGTCCCTTGATATCAATTGAGCAACGTTTCCATGCCCTGATGAGCTATTCTGGAGGCAAAGGGGGGTCCGACATGGTGCTAGATGGGTGTACCTAATAAACTGTGTATCTTGAAAAGAGAAAGATTTCACTCTGAAAATAGCCAGAACATAGTGGTAAGACTTAGTAAATGTGACTTTTAGTTCCTTCTCCCGAATAACCGAAATCCTTCTCTTTATCCTTGGACAGAAAATCATTAGAGACAGAGCTCTGTGAAGATTACATGAAAATCATTGTAATAGTGCTTAAATCCATGCAAATCCAACACTAATGGATGGCTGTAGAACAATAAGAGAACATTTGCCCAGTGAGATTTGACACATCCTTTATGTTTGATTCCCTCACTTTGTGTAAGAAGTGAATTAGCAATAGGCTTTACTCTGACTCGGAACATAAAGAGACCACAGTTTAGTATTGGTGGGGACCATGGACTTGCCCCTCTAAACGCCAATAGCCTTACGTAGTGTATCCAATATTGTGTTTATGTCCGTCTGTATTCTTCTTCTTCTTCTTGTTTACATCGTTACTGCCACGGTCCTCCTCACTGTCTTCATAAATCTTGTTGATCATCATCTTTAACCGTGTTCCCCTACTAACCACTTAATTTATGTAGAGAGGGTTTCTGATGGTGATCCAATGAGACTGCGGCTCCTCGTCCAAACCTAAGATGTGCCGTGACTGTCACAATCCCTCTTTCTAAAAGTTGTGGCTCAGCTAAACAAGCTGAATGCTCCATAATTTATTCAGCAATCTCATTATTATTTCAAAGGAAATTAGGTATTGTTCGAGTGGCCACTCTGGAAATCTTCAATATTTAGTTTTTTTTGAGGTAACAAACAAGGCTCACTTTATAAACAGAAGCGAGGCGATCTGAAGTACAGTAGCCCACAGATTAAGATGATAAATCCTCAGATTATGGATGGCAAAAATCAGATGCTGATACTATTATGTATTTGCCCTCATTGTCTCGATCACAAGCTTCTTGAGACGATATAACTATCGTGGCTTTTGCTGGTCTCCCTTCGATACTACAGCACAGACAAGTGGTTTGAGAGGATAGGGATGCTTTTACTGTGAATTAATTGAATGTACAGTACACGAGGAATGAAATACTGTGGGCTACAGTAACACCAAGACTGATGAAGTGTTCTGTTTTACTATAAGTGTCTTGTTTTACTATTTACTACTGTCCAATATTCACCAAGAAAACCTGACACCACTAATTTTCAGATCTCCTTGACAATCAAGCACATTGAATAGAAGGGAGAGTCCAGCATATTCAGTAACATTTTATTCTGTGGAAATGTAACTAAGAACTAAGGCTCTTGATAACAAATATTAATCATGGCTGGTTTTAGTTCCCTTGCTTTAACAATATTGTGGCATGCCTGTGTGCCCTCTAGTGGAATATGATGAACAAGAAAATGTTTGTGTCCTAGTCCTGACAAGATGATGACCTCGCTGTTACTAGAGATGAACTGATTTAAAAAATAATCCATTCTAGCCTCTCATGGGTAGACTACAAAAAGCATCAGACCAAATAACCCTAGATTTTAGTTATGTCTTAACTGAGATTATATCCCAGTCAACAAGTCATATTTCATAACGTCAGATCAATGTCACCTTTTCAGTAAAGGTCCACTGCGGGACACCTGAATATATGTACTAAATCAATCCTTCTCAGGTCGGCACAACAGCAATAGACAAAGAAATGCACACAATCCTGCTAGACCCTTTGCAATGAGACAGGGTAGCCTCAATCTGAGTATGAGGTGATGAGACTTGGAATCTAAATAGGACATGTGGAGTTGAGACAGAGAGTAGCCTACAAATGGATTTGTCACAATGCCTAAAATAAAGCAGGGTAGCTCAGTCAGCAAGCAAAACTAAACAGCCATCTTGGTTCAGTTACTGCATGCGCTCTCTATGGACACTCTTGGTGGGATAATGATTTATTTTGCATTGTTTTATTGCTGTATAGTGACTAAGGCTTGAGTGGTGGCACAGACAAGGCTTCGAGACATTGCAGGGACAGAGAACACACTCTATGAATAATTTCTTTAACACATCTGTACTGTAATAAGAAGAGACAACAAGGAAAACAGTCTCCTCCATTCGCTTCCTGAGAACCCCATCGCACTAAATAATGAATAATGGAACTAGGAAACGTTCACAGAACAATACGGTTGTGTTGATATAAAGGTACATTGCAGCTGGGTAACTATAGGACTGGTTCAGGGTTTAGTATTAACTGGAGGAAGCATTGTTTATTCCTCAAAGGACCCAGAGGACACGACAGTCTTATTCTTCATCTTCACATGGACCTAGAGTTAGCTAAACCCAAGGGAACTACACAATCCCTCCTTGTAAATTGTGTGGGTAGACTTGCAGTGTACACACCAACTGACAAGGTCTCCGTGGTGAAATTGGATTTTCCGACACTTCCCTACTGCTGATATGTCCTCTATTTCGGGGGTCTCAAGCTTTGCCCACTGAGCGACACTCCTGTGGTAAACTTGTTGTCACAATGTAAAAGGTCAGGGGTAAAGTAAACAAGGTGTAACAGCGCCAATCGCCAATTCAGCACCATTGAAGCAGACCGCAACCGAATCACAATTCCAAAGTTCAGCAAAAAAGGATGGTGGACAGTGACCTTATCAGGAGCCGCCACTTCCCACTAACCAAAACATAAGAAGCCAATATGTGCAACCGTGTTGACCTTTTCAAACCAAACTTTAGAACTGTACACAATAGAGTATAAATGAAAATAGACCTCTCTATTGTTTTTTGGTATTAATTACGATCCCCTTTAGCTGCTGCAAAAGCATCAGCTGCTCTTCCTGGGTCCACATGAGACATGACATAATACATAGTATAGAACATTATTAGTCAAGGACTGAAATACATACAGTACATTTAAAACGTCACACATAGCCTACCTATCAGTACATACACACAAGATCTAGGTCTAATACGTAGTACATTGCAAATTACAATATAATATATATAGAAAATGGCTCTTTCTTCACAGTCCCCTTTGTGCGGAAAGGTGTTTTTCTATCTGCTTGAAACTGGTTTTATTGCTAGCTTGAGTTACCTGGGGTGGCATGTAGTCATGGCTCTATTTAATACTGTGCGTTTCCCAGACCTGGAGACTGCGAAGAGACGTCTTGTGTTGTACCGATGAGTGCCTGAACTGTGTGCCAACTGTTTGAACAGACAGTTCGGTACCTTCAACGTATCAATGCTTTGCACAAAGACCAATAGTGATGCAGTCAATCTCTCCTCAACTTTGATCAAGGAGAGACTGACATGCATGTTACTGACACTTTCCCTCCATATACATCTAAGTGCGATACGTGCTGCTTTGTTCTGAACCAACAGCAATTTACCTACAGCATGTCCTTCTTTGCCGCACATGACCACACAGCTGGGCAGTAGTCCAGGTGCAACAAAACTTGGGCCTGCAGAACCTGTCTGGTCGACTGAGATATCAAGAAGGCAGAGCAACGCCCTGTCATGGACAGGCCTCTTCCAATTTTAGCAACCATTGAGTCTATACGTTTTGACCATGACGGCTTGCTTTCTAGGATTACAACCAACAGTTTAGTCTCCTCAACTTGCTCAATAGCCACATTACTCAATAATAGATCTAAACGAGGTTTAGCGTTGAGGAAGTGATTTGTCTCAAAAATTATGCTTTTAGTTTTTGAGATATTTAGCATCAGCCTATTACTAGTTACCCATTAGAAAACAGGCCGGAGCTCTGTGTTGTGTCTCATTTATTTATTTTACTGTTACAGCCAACGTGTATGCTGTTGAGTCGTCAGCATACATAGACACACAGGCTTTATTCAAGTTAAGTGGAAGGTCATTTGTGAAAACAGAAAATAAGAATGGTCCTTGTTGGCTGCCCTGCGGCACACCACAATCAACTGAATTAACAGCGATACTTAAAATGTATTTGCTATTCCCTTTGCCTCACCCCACTCAGCCATACAGTTCTTAAATTCATCATCTATCCATGGGGATTTGGCAGTTCTAACAGTCAGTTTCTTGATGGGCGCATGCCTATCAGTAACCGGAAGAAGCAGTTTCAAGTGCAGCGTCTGGATGTTCCTCATTACACACATCAGACCAACATCAGACCATATTGTTCACCTCTTCGACATAGGAATCGTGAAAAACCTATTGTATGATCGCTTTTACACAATTTTAGGTCCAGTCTTTGGAACTTTGGTTTTTCTAGATATGGCTATTATATTATGATCACTACATCTGATGGGTGTGGATACTGTTTTAGAGCAGATTTCTGCAACATTAGTAAAGATGTGATCAATACACATGGATTATTAAGTTCCTGTTTTGTTTGTAAATACCCTGGTAGGTTGACTTATGACTTGAACCAGATTGCAGGCACTGGATACAGCTTGAAGCTTCTTTTTGAGTGGTCAGCTTGAGGACAACCAGTCAATATTTAGGTCACCCAAAAAAATATACCTCTGTTTATATCACATACATTATCGAGCATTTCAGACATATAGTGCAAATACTGACTTTTAGCACACAGTGGTCTATAGCAACTTCTTACGAGAATAAGCTTTAGGTGAGGCAGATGAACCTGTAGCCATATTACTTCCATTGTCACGCCTTGGTCTTAGTATTTTGTGTTTTCTTTAATTATTTGTTCAGGCCAGGGTGTGACATGGGTTTATGTTATATTGTATGTTCGTATTGGGGTTTGTAGTATTTGGGATCGCAGCTGATTAGGGGTGTTGTATAGGCTTGGCTGCCTGAGGCGGTTCTCAATCAGAGTCAGGTGATTCTCGTTGTCTCTGATTGGGAACCGTATTTAGGTAGCCTGGGTTTCGCTGTGTATTTCGTGGGTGATTGAACCTGTCTCTGTGTAGTTTCACCAGATAGGCTGTAATTAGATTTCACGTTCCGTTTGTTGTTTTGTATTGTAGTTATTTCATGTATCGTCATTTTCATTCATTAAAGAACATGAGTAACAACCACGCTGCATTTCGGTCCGACTCTCTTTCGACAAACGAAGAACGCCGTTATAGAATCACCCACCACACACGGACCGAACAGCGTGTTAACAGGCAGCGACAGCTTGAACAGCGAAGGGAGGACGTTATGGATAGCAGAGGCATGGAGTATACGACGTGGGAAGAAATCGACAGGTGGGCGGCCGACCCAGAGAGAGTGCAGGAGCCCGCCTGAGATTCGCTAGAGCAATGCGAAGAGGGCTATAGGCGAATGGAGTCAAAAAGAAAGACACGTCGGCGCAGAGCGAAAACCGAAAGTAACCCCCAAATATTTATTGGGGGGGGGGGCTCAGGGAGAGAGTAGCAGAGTCAGGAGTCAGACCTGAGCCTACTCTCCCTGTTAATCGTGAGGAGCAGCTGCAGTGGGAGAGGCTGCACCACCTGGAGAAATGGACATGGGAGGAAGAACTGGACGGTAAAGGACCCTGGGCTCAGCCTGGAGAATATCGCCGTCCCAAGGAAGAAATAGAGGCGGCTAAAGCGGAGAGGCGCTGGTATGAGGAGGCAGCACGGCGACGCGGTTGGAAGCCTGAAAAGCAGCCCAAAAATTATTTTTTTGGGGGGGCTAAAGGGAGTATGGCTATGCCAGGTAGGAGACCTGCGCAAACTCCCTGTGCTCACCGTTGGGCTAGAGAGACCGGGCAGGCACCGTGTTATGCTATGGAGCGCACGGTGTTTCCAGTGCGGGTGCATAGCCCGGTGCGGCACATACCAGCCCTTCCTATTGGCCGGGCTAGAGTGGGCATCGAGCTAGGTAAGCTTGGGCAGGCTCGGTGCTCAAGAGCTCCAGTGCGCCTGCACGGTCCGGTCTATCCAGAGCCACCTCCACACACCAGTCCTCCGATAGCAGCTCCCTGCACCAGGCTTCCTGTGTGTGTCCTCGATCCTGTAGCACCAGTTCCAGCACAACGCACCACGCACCACGCACCAGGCCTTCTGTGCGCCTCGCCTGTTCAGCACAGCCAGAGCCTTCCTTCCCTCCTGCGCTGTCGGAGTCTCTCGCCTGTTCAGCACAGCCAGAGCCTTCCTTCCCTCCTGCGCTACTGGAGTCTCCTGTCTGTTCAGCGCTATCAGAGCCTTCCTTCCCTCCTGCGCTGTCGGAGTCTCCCGCCTGTTCAGCGCTATCAGAGCCTTCCTTCTCTACAGCGCTGCCGGAGCCTCCTGCCTGTTCGGAGCAGCCTGAGCTGTCAGTCTGCATGAAGCAGCCAGAGCTGCCAGTCTGCAAGGAGCTGCTAGTCTGCAAGGTGCTGCCAACCTGCATTGGAGCAGTCAGAGCTGTCAGCCTGCATGGAGCAGTCAGAGCTGTCAGCCTGCATGGAGCAGTCAGAGCTGTCAGTCTGTATGAAGCAGCCAAAGCTGTCAGTCTGCATGAAGCAGCCAGAGCTGTCAGTCTGCAAGGAGCTGCGAGTCTGCAAGGAGCTGTCAGTCTGCAAGGTGCTGCCAGCCTGCATGGAGCAGTCAGAGCTGTCAGCCTGCATGGAGCAGTCAGAGCTGTCAGCCTGCATGGAGCAGTCAGAGCTGTCAGTCTGCATGAAGCAGCCAGAGCTGTCAGTCTGTAAGAAGCAGCCAGAGCTGTCAGTCTGCATAGAGCAGCTAGATCCGCCAGTCAGCCATGATCTTCTAGATCTGCCAGAAAACCAGTCTCTTCCAGATCTGCCAGACAACTAGTCTCTTCCAGATCTGCCAGTCAACCAGTCTCTTCCAGATCTGCCAGTCAACCAGTCTCTTCCAGATCTGCCAGTCAACCAGTCTCTTCCAGATCTGCAAGTCAACCAGAATCTTCCAGATCTGCTAGTCAACCAGAATCTTCCAGTTCCGCCAGCCAGCCAGGATCTACCGGCGCCTACTACCTGCCTGAGCTTCATCTCAGTACTGGGCTTCCTCTCAGTACTGGGATTCCCCTCAGTTCCGGGCTACCCCTCAGTTCCGGGCTGCCCTTCAGTTCCGGGCTGCCCCTCAGTCCCGAGCTGCCCCTCAGCCCCGAGCTGCCCCTCAGTCCCGAGCTGCCCCTCAGTCCCGAGCTGCCCCTCAGTCCCGAGCTGCCCCTCAGTCACGAGCTGCTCCTCAGTTCAGTGGGGTTCTGGGTGAGGACTATTAGGCCATGGTCGGCGGTCGAGGGTGGATTATCCCAGGACGCGAAGGGGAGGAACTAGGACATTAATGGAGTGGGGTCCACGTCCCGAGCCGGAACCGCCACCATGGACAGACGCCCACCCGGACCCTCCCTATGGTTTTGAGGTGCGTCCGGGAGTTCGCACCTTAGGAGGGGGGGTTTCTGTCACGCCTTGGTCTTAGTATTTTGTGTTTTCTTTAATTATTTGTTCAGGACAGGGTGTGACATGGGTTTATGTTATATTGTATGTTCGTATTGGGGTTTGTAGTATTTGGGATCGCGGCTGATTAGGGGTGTTGTATAGGCTTGGCTGCCTGAGGCGGTTCTCAATCAGAGTCAGGTGATTCTCGTTGTCTCTGATTGGGAACCGTATTTAGGTAGCCTGGGTTTCGCTGTGTATTTTGTGGGTGATTGTTCCTGTCTCTGTGTAGTTTCACCAGATAGGCTGTAATTAGATTTAACGTTCCGTTTGTTGTTTTGTATTGTATAGTTATTTCATGTATCGTCATTTTCATTCATTAAAGAACATGAGTAACAACCACGCTGCATTTCGGTCCGTCTCTCTTTCGACAAACGAAGAACGCCGTTACATCCATATAATCTGACATGAGACCCTCTCTCAGCCTAACAGGAATATGACTATGGACATACATAGCAACACCTCCTCCATTTGCATTTCTATCTGTGTGATTATCGAAGCTGGAGACAGGAAGCAGATACAGGGAGAACGTTGAATAAATAACGGACATGAAACAGGACAGGAACAGCATCTGGACAGCGGACAAAATAACGACATCAATGCTGACACAGGGATGGAACAGAGGAAACAGACAGATCAAGGGGAGGCAATCAAATAATGATGGAGTTCAGGTGGGTCCACTGAGGCGCAGGTGCACTTTATGAAGGGGACAGGTGTGCGTAATGATAGGCAGTCTGGCGCCCTCAAGTGCCAGAGAGGGAGAGATTGGGACCAGGAGTGACAGTACCACCCCCTCCCTCCTCTAGGGGCGCCACCTGGGAGGGCCTGACGGGCCGGCCGGGGCATGGGCACTGGACAAGCCGGCTAGGGCGTAGAAGCCAGATGAACCGGCAGAGGCGTGGGAGCCTGGCAAACCGGCTGAGGCGTGGGAGCCTGACGATCTGGTTGAGGCGTGAAAGCCTGATGACATGATTAAACATAATTAAAGTAGCATTATTTAAAGTGGCATTGTTTAAAGTGGCTAGGGATCCATTTATTAAAGTGACCAGTGATTGGGTCGCAATGTAGGCAGCAGCCTCTCTGAGTTAGTGATTGCTGTTTAGCAGTCTGATTGCCTTGAGATAGAAGCTGTTTTTCAGTCTCTTGGTTCCAGCTTTGATGCACCTGTACTCACTTCGACTTCTGGATGGTAACAGTGTGAACAGGCAGTGGCTTGGGTGGTTGTTGTCCTTGATGATCTTTTTAGCCTTCCTGTGACATTGGGTACTGTAGCTTTCATGGAGGGCAGGTAGTTTGCCCCCGGTGATGTGTTGTACAGACCGCACCACCATTTGGAGAGCCTTGCGTTGAGGGTGGTGCAGTTGCCGCACCAGGCTGAGATACAGCCCGACAGGATGCTCTCAAATGTGCATCTATAAAAGTTTGACAGGGTTTTGGGTGACAATCAAAATTTCTTCAGCCAGCCTCCTGAGGTATGTCACGAACCGGCTCAAAGCCCGTAACAAAAGGGAGACAACGTGGAGATAAGGAGTAGCAAAATATATATTTATTAAATAAGTAACTAAGTATAATATACAATGGTGTCTGTAATCAGTAATCAGTAGTGTAAGTGAGTGTTTTGCATGCATGAATGTGATAATGCAGGGTGTTGAAAGATGTTAACGCAAACAACCAAAAAACCACCAAGAAAAACAACCAAATCTATAAAGGTGTCTGCATGGAGAGAGTCTCCTCCATGAATGGGGAAGTGGTGTATTTATCCTGGGAGACACCGGGCCCAGGTGTTTCCCATGTAGCTGACGACCCTCACAACTCCGCCCACCAGCATCCTAATAAGGAAATAACAAAAAGAGAATACGGCAGACAGAGTGGGAGGGTCGTCACAGGTTGAAGAGGCGCTGTTGCTCCTTCTTCACCACACTATCTGTGTGGGTGGACCATTTCAGTTTGTCTGTGATGTGTACGCCAAAGAAATTAAACATTTCTACCTTATCCACTACTGTCCCTTCGATGTGGATAGGGGGGTGCTCTCTCTGCTCTTTCCTGAAGTCCACGATCATCTCCTTTGTTTTGTTGATGTTGAGTTAGAGGTTGTTTTCCTGGCACTACACTCCCAGTGCCCTCACCTTCTCCCTGTAGACTGTCTCATTGTTGTTGATAATCAAGCCCACTACTGTTGTGACATTTGCAAGCTTAATGATTGAGTTGGAGGCATGCATGGCCACGCAGTCGTGGGTGAATAGGAAGTACAGGAGGGGGCTGAACATGCACCCTTGTGGGGCCCCAGTGTTGAGGGGAAGAGAAGTGGAGATGTTGTTTCCTACCTTCACCACCTGGGGACGGCCTGTCAGAAAGTCCAGGACAGGGCGGGGTTGAGACCCAGGGCCTCCAGCTTGATGATGAGCTTGGAGGGTACTGTGGTCCTGAATGCTGAGCTGTAGTCTATGAACAACATTCTTACATAGGTATTCCTCTTGTCCAGATGGGATAGGACAGTGTGCAGTGTGAATGCGATTGCGTCGTCTGTGGACCTATGGGACGGTATGCAAACTGAAGTGGGTCTAGGGTGGCCGGTAAGGTGGCGGTGATATGATCCTTGACTAGTCTATCAAAGCACTTCATGATGACAGAAATGAGTGCTACGGGGTGGTAGTCATTTAGTTCAGATATCTTTGCCTTCTTGGGTACAGGAACAATGGTAGCCATCTTGAAGCATGTGGGGACAACAGACTGGGATAGGTAGCGATTGAATATGTCCGTAAACACACCAGCCAGCTGGTCTGCGTGGTACCCAATTGTTAGTAGTTACTATCTTGTCTCATTGCTGCAACTCCCATTACGGGCTCAGGAGAGACGAAGGTCGAAAGCCATGCGTCCTCTGAAACACAACCCAACCAAGACGCACTGCTTCTTAACACAGCACACATCCAACCTGGAAGCCAGCCAAACCAGGTCACCGCTAACCTAGCAACCTGGTTAGCGTGCACTGAGGCCAGCCCACCACAGAGGTCAATGGTGCGCGATGAGACAAGGATATCCCTACCGGCCAACCCCTCCCTAACCCAGACACATGAGCAGGTCGAGAGTTTCAAGTTCATTGGTGTCCACATCACCATCAAACTATCATGGTCCAAACATACCAAGACAGTTGTGAAGAGGGCACAACAAAACCTTTTCCCCCTCAGGAGACTGAAAAGATTTGGCATGGGCCCCCAGATCCTCAAAAGGTTCTACAACTGCACCATCGAGAGCATACTGCCAGTATGGCAACTGCTCAGCATCTGACTGTAAGGCAATACAGAGGGTAGTGCGAACGGCCCAGTACATCACTGGAGCCAAGCTTCCTGCCATCCAGGACCTATATAACAGGCTGTGTCAGAGGAAAGCCCATAAAATTGTCAGAGACTCCAGTCACCCAAGTTATAGACTGTTTTCTCTGCTACTACACGGCAAGCAGTACCGGAGCCCCAAGTCTAGGACTAAAAGGCTCCGCAACAGCTTCTATCCCCAAGGCATTAGACTGCTGAACAATTCATAAAAATCGCCACCGGACAATTTACATTTACACCCTCCCTCTTGTACACTGCTGCTACTCGCTGTTTGTTTGTTCCCTATGCATAGTCTCTTCACCCCCACTTACATGTACAGATTACTTCAACTAGCCTGTCCCCCTGCACACTGACTCGTACCCCCGTTATTGTTATTCTTATTGTGTTACTTTAAAAAAATTGTTACCCCTTTTCATGGTACCCAATTGTTAGTAGTTACTATCTTGTCTCATTGCTGCAACTCCCGTTACGGGCTCAGGAGAGACGAAGGTCGAAAGCCATGCGTCCTCTGAAACACAACCCAACCAAGACGCACTGCTTCTTAACACAGCACACATCCAACCTGGAAGCCAGCCAAACCAGGTCACCGCTAACCTAGCAACCTGGTTAGCATGCACTGTGGCCAGCCCACCACAGAGGTCAATGGTGCGCGATGAGACAAGGATATCCCTACCGGCCAACCGCTCCCGAACCCAGACAATGCTAGGCCAATTGTGTGTTGCCCCATGGACCTCCCAGTCGCAGCCGGCTGCAGCAGAGCCTGGGCGCGAACCCAGGTTCTCTGGACCACTGCGCCACCCGGGAGGCCTTATTTTGTTTCTTTTTATTTTAGCCTACTTGGTAAATATTTTCTTCTTCTTGAACTGCACTGTTGGTTAAGGGCTTGTAGTAAACATTTCACGGTAAAGTCTACCCTTGTTGTATTCGGCGCATGTGGCGAATAAAGTTTGATTTGATTTGAAGAAGAGAAGGACTACAATGGATACAAATTATATTGAAGATATCACTATCTCAAATTGCTAATCTTACAATAAAGTGTGAAATTAATGATTTTTAATCT
Source organism: Oncorhynchus keta (assembly GCF_023373465.1). Taxonomy (NCBI): domain Eukaryota; kingdom Metazoa; phylum Chordata; class Actinopteri; order Salmoniformes; family Salmonidae; genus Oncorhynchus; species Oncorhynchus keta. The sequence goes on from NC_068443.1 coordinate 35,668,964, forward strand.
AAAAAGCTAATGAAGTGTCTTGTCATGCGTGTTCGTGGAGCAACCTACCATTAACACCTATTTGGCTCCCATTTAACAAAGGGAGTTGAGAAGGCATGCATCTGCCTGCCAGCCTGGCTCCGGTGGATATTCTGAGCTGTGAGTGTGTAGGTGTTAATTAAGGACCTTGCATGTTTAACAGCACACCATTGGCAATGTTCCAATACCATTTAATAACACTATTTACTATATAATCACTGACAGTTATAAAGACTGGAATTTACCTTTATAATATAACTTTTAGTTAGGGCCCCTGGATTTTCCCTGACCATGTGACTTGACCATGAAAAACTCAGGGTGCTCGGGAGTATTTGTAGTTTATCATAAGGATCAAGAGTTTTTCCTGGTCAACTCACGTCTCAGGGCAATATTTATCAGGTCGTTTCAAATAATTGCTCATCAAGGGATGTTACTAAGGTAGTGAGGAAAGGAGGCTGTTCAAAACAATTGGGACGCAACCTTCCCTTTGATTGTAATATTCAAGCTCTAACACTAGATGGCGGACGTTACCAGCTCTGAATTGTGGACACGGGGTGAAACACAAGCCACCCCAAACATTTTTTAAGACTATGGCCTTGGTTAATCAGTTTTGAATCTGATATCTAAAGTCATTGAAGAATGAGTTCAAATTTGGTTGTTTGTTGGGTTGTTGCCCTTTTCTTTTGCATAAATCTGATGTAATAACTGTAATAACATTAGAATGTCTGGTGTTTACATTGAAGGGTGAGGAAAACAAACATTTACTTGGGAGTGTCCTCCTGAATAAAGCTGAAATGACACTTACAACGATACCATGATACAACTGTCACCACAACCACCACATAAGAACAAATTGAAACAAAAAATAAAATGGTAAGAAAAGTATTAGAATTTACTGACCACATGAAGGAGTTAACAAAGCTGGAGCTGAGGGTTTAAATCCCATGCTCGGTGGCACAATTCAGCTAATTGGCACAAGAAATGGAAGATGTCAGGAATCTCTCACCCAAAGATCTTGTGTGGAATAACAAACAAGTGAAAACCAGCTAAAGTGACTGGATTGGAAAGCATTCTGCATAAAAGGAAACACACAAGGAAAGTTGAGGATGTTTTTGTGTTGTACAGCAATGAAGTTAGAGGTGGGTATTTGTATGTGTCTGTCTGTCTGTCCTCTATCTGTCTGTCTGTCTGTCTGTCTGTCTGTCTGTCTGTCTGTCTGTCTGTCTGTCTGCCTGAATCTCTCTGTTCAAGACCCTTAGGCTACTATAGCAAAATATGCATAAAAGCTTAGGTCATCTATCTATTACCAGTAGCCTAGATATGCAATTCTGCTTCAATTCCCCTCTGCAATTATTACATGTATTTTGTGTTCAATGACAGATGTTTACATGAAAATGAACAATGAGTTCAGAGCTAGAGGGTCTACATTCGTTATATGTGTAGCACGTACACACACACGCTTCCAATGCACCGTGTATTCATTCGGGTGTGCGCGTACTTCCATGCGTGCCACCCGTGTGAAAAATAGGTTTTTAGCACACTTGTTCTGACGTCACTTGCATCGATCTTTTTGCATTTTCCTTCTCGTTGCAACGTCGTTGTTGTCACCTGCAAAATATTCAATACTCCCAAGGAATACAATGCAATATTTGGATCATGTTTTCCCCACTAGATATCTAAATACGCACAACATTTTTTATTTTTCCATTCGGTTTTGCGGTTTGCTTCGATAGTGATTTGGTGCGCGAGTGACTGGCTGCAGTGGAGCCGTTCATTCAACACAAGCGCGACACTTGGCGATGAAGCTGAAACCACCAGCTACAGAAGCGTAATCTCTTACATTGCCAAAATTACGGGCGGAATTAAATACAACTCTCTGTCTCCGGCCTCTCAAAGGAGAGACAGGAGGTTCATCATGTCTGCTAAAGAGAGACTAAAAGGGAAGGTGACCAAAGACAGCGTCACCTTGCTGCCTTGTTTCTATTTCGTAGAGGTAGGTGAGTTTTACCATTCCGCGACAGCTCCAATGCGCATTGAACCGCTGGCGCTGGAGTAGCTTAGAGAAACAATGTGTTTTGAATGAATATGCGGTGACTGACAGGGGAAATGTAACGAAATACAGCTGTATCATATTTTATGCACAACACCACATTGCCTACAGGTAGCCGCGCATAATGTGTGGCAGTCACGGCGGCACTGTGTATTGGTATGGCAGTCACGTTGAAGGCTAGGATGAATGATGAGGCTGCCCTGAAACTACTTATTCAAGGTTAACGAGCTGGCGGTGGGGACTATCTTCATGTCTTTTTGTCATGTGTCATATAACAGATTCATACAGTAGCCAATCAACTGAAGTGTTGAACATGACAAACAATAATAATCATTTCACTCTCATCTGAATAGTCACATCACTCTTGTTTCATATCTGTTTCATTGCTCATATAACTCAACACCCACATCATTTAGAGAGTGTTCATAAAAACTAGTTGGACTATGCAAAAATGACTCAAAGAATTAAGCATGTTTAGCCTTGTTTGTTTTCTCCCAAGCAGGGATCATGAATATTAATATGCCATGCCAGTTCATGCAGGCCTACTGTTTTAAACAGCCTGTTACACCCATGTCAAATATTCATGTAGCCAAGGGCATTTTGCATTTTGTGTGATTCGAGGCCTAATCGACAGACAGGTAGTAATGGTACCTGCTGAATCTGGGAGTTCTCCATGATGGTGAAGACTGCTGTGTAGTTACAAAGCATTACTGTGGGTTTAATGACGCTCCACCAAATATGTTGGCCATGTTTTCCATTCATTATAGATCGATTGATGATTAACTATAGATGATTACCTGAAAAAAAAACATCAGGTTGGTCTTTGAAATAATGGATTTTAGAATCAGAATCCACATAGACATCATACAGAATATACAATATCGGAACACTAACCATAAAACATACAACTCTAGAGTGTATTATAGGCTGATTACAGTGGGAATATACCATTTACAGATGGGAAATATCTATATAAGCAGAGGGAGGGATGTTGCCTTGGCGAATACAGTATACAGTGTTGGGCCATTGCAATAGAGTGCAGATTGGTATTCGAGGTCATTGATGACAAGGTGCAGTAATCGGCCCAATGCAAAGTCACTTAATCCCTATGAGCCTGATGGCTGGTTGATGAGGGCCACAGCAGGGGGGAAACTGTTCAGGTGGCAGGCGGTTTTGGTCATGAGTCTTTGAGAGATGGGGTGTCCGGGGTGGGCGAGGTCGGCGATGATCTGACCTACACGCTTACTTGTCCTGGAGGCGTGCAGGTCCCTGATGGAAGGCAGGTGACAACCGGTGACCTCCGCAGACCAGACGATGCACTGCAGTTTGCCCTTGCAGCGGGTAGACGCAGATCCAAACCAGACGGTGATAGAAGAGGTGAGGATGGACTCCTTTGGTCACGTTTTCCCCCTATACGAGGCTATATGGCCTGGTTCTTGAATGGACACATTGGAGAGGGCTAGATCCCCATATTAAGTTGAACAAGCTTCCTCATGGGGCTTCTAAACTACAGGCAGGAGGGTTGTATTGCAAACATGTCGTTGAGATGCAGAGGTTCCCTTCACTTTGTCCGTCAAGCCGATGGAAGTCAACACTGACTTCTTTGGTTTCAGTCACTATTGGAAATATATGCCCTGTGGATATGAGTTGAGGATGAACAACATAAATGTCCTGCTAACTTGTGAGTTGGATGTGGCTCTGACTGTTTAACTGGCCACAACTCCATATTAAGAAGGTCTTTGTAATGTTTGGTATGCTCAGTGTATGTCTGGATTGGAGAATATGTGGGCCGTCCAGGCCTTTAACGGTCCAACTCATAACAGAGCTGGCTTTAGTTCAATAGTAGCCTCTGCCGAGTCCCCAACAACTGGACGGTCCGGTTTTCAAGGGAAATGGAAAGAGAGCCTGTGATGAGACTTCCACTTTTGGACGCTAACAAAGTGACCCTCCATCTTAACTCCTCCACATTTACTGGATTCATTGAACAGTGCACAAGAGAACCTCCCCCAACAGTTATTTTTCTTCTTCTGTTCAAGACCAGTATTTAGGGCAGGGGTATTACAATCTGACCCTACGAGGTCCAGAGCCTGCTGCTTTTCTGTTCTTCCTGATCATTTATTGCACCTGCCTGGTGTCCCAGGTCTAAATCGGTCCCTGATTAGAGGGGGACAATGGAGAGAAAAAAAGGCAGTGGAACTGGCTTCGAGGTCCAGAGTTGAGTTTGAGGGATGTAAGGGGATCTAGTTTCACGCGTGTCTTTTATGGCTGCTACGTTAGGTTAGTTCAATAGTTCATTCCATTCTATACCATTCCATACCATTCTATACCATTCTATACCATTCTATACCATTCCATACCATTCTATACCATTCTATACCATTCTATACCATTCTATACCATTCCATACCATTCTATACCATTCTATACCATTCTATACCATTCTATACCATTCCATACCATTCTATACCATTCTATACCATTCTATACCATTCTTGGAAGCAGTGACTGTAGTGGATGGCAATGCTAGTTTTGACCAAATGTGGGTTGCCTTCTCCATCCCCATAAATGCACATGTCTGATATCAGTAAAAAAAAAGTCAGTGGAAAGGTGAGTAAAAAATAATATTAGAGTAATGAAAATGGACAACCACACGGTGGTACAGAGTATCTCGTTTTAGCACCATGGAGAGTTCTCTGCTCCAGCCTCTATTTCTTCCTCGGTTCATTTCTCTTTAGCCGATGTCGACTGTGTTTACTATGCTTGAGTAAGCATAAAGACGCTCAACGGGATATGAAGAACGGCTAACTCTTGTCTATGTGTGACATCAACAAGAAGGATTGCCCTGGGTAAGAGAGAGAGAGAAGAGCGAGAGAGAGTGAGTGATCATTGTAATATAAAAGTGTCATACCATGGGACTTAAATCACTGCCCTGGTGGCCCAGCCTGCTCTACCATGGGATTGAATAGAAGGGAATATACAATGAAAAACAAAACGTTATATCTCTACCACAACAACAAAAAAATCATTATGAAAAGTGGAAACATGTAAAGTGTAATCCACAAACTCAATTGATGTATATATAATATGTTGGTAAAAGGTATCAAATCAAATCAAATCGAATTGTATTTGTCACATACAGATTAGCAGATGTTAATGCGAGTGTAGCGAAATGCTTGGTATGGTGACTATTCATTCAGAGCTACGGTAAGGAAAGAAAAATGTGGCTTATAAACCATTGGTCGCTCAACCGGGGAAACTGTGTTATTCTAACATAAATATTCAATGTGACACTGCATTTTTTAAATATGCCCTTAGGCGGGGAACAACCCACTGCCCCTCCTTCAGTCGATTTACATCGATGCTCCTTTACGATCGCTTAAGGACAGGCAAGATAATCGTGCAGATCATCATTTAGTTAAGTTCTTTATGGAGCTCAATTAGTCAATTAACTGGTGGCATCATAGCGAGCAGAGAGCCTACACAGAACCTGGATTGCAGTAATCGAACAGATGCAGGAACAAGCTCTTAGTAAGCTCTTATTCAACGAGCATGAGGTTGCAAAGTGCTATCAGTATGGTGGGCAACCAGGCAGCACAGCTCCTCAGGTGTTTGTTTGGGATTAGCTTTATACCCATTATTTTTTGGCAAATGTAAGATGCTTCGGGAATGAATGCATGTGGATGGATTGGATTGTGATGAACAATACGGTAGAAATTGTGGCACTGTGGCATATAGGCCTACTCTATATATCATCATCATTCATGTTATGGAAGGGGCTCAGTTGCTTCCATGGTCCTGTGACTACGCGGCTTGCCTTGCGTCCATCTACCCTACCTATTTATTACTAGCGTTAAGCTACATATTATTCTGCAGCTTTACCCCAATATTTAGTGCATTGCAACGTAATTGAACTAATATTAAGTCGCCATTGTTGTGTTTGAAGAGATGTGCCGCTTCATTCACCTTGCTTCTGTGTTTGTTTGGTTATACTGTCATATCAATAACGTCTCACACACGAGCAGATGGTTTAAGAAACGTTTCACATTTCTTAATTTACATGGTCCACATTTAGCTATCATTAAAAGTAAGAAATTACTCACTTTAGATATATATGTATATACATTTTTAATTGTATTTTTTTTACCCCTTTTTCGCCCCAGTTTGTAGTTACAATCTTGTCCCATCGCTGCATCTCCCGTACGGACTCGGGAGAGACAAAGGTCGAGATCCATGCGTCCTCCGAAACACAACCCTGACAAGCCACACTGCTCGCTTATTGACACACTGCTCGCTTATTGACACACTGATCGCTTAACCCGGAACCCAGCCGCACCAATGGGTCGGAGGAAACACTGTAGAGCTGGTGAACCGAAGTCAGCGTGCATGCGCCCGGCCCACCACAAGGAGTCGCTAGAGCGTAAGGGGACAAGAACACCCCGGGCAGGACAAACCCTCCCCTAACCCGGACGATGCTGGGCCAATTGTGCACTGCCTCAAAGGTCTCCCGGTCGCAACACAGCCCGGGATCGAACCCAGATCTCTAGAGACCCCTCTAGGACTGAAATTCAGTGCCTTATATCGCTGCGCCACTCGGGAGGCCACATATATATACATATATTTTTTTACAAGCAGCAATTTTGTGAAATCATACAACAATTAATGTGTACTAGAGTGATAGAAAAATAACAGGAGCTAAAGCAAGTATTCACTGAATACCACATTAGAATGTTGACAGGAAGAAATGTTCTAAGGAATGTTCCCTATTGTAGATCACTTTGATAGTGGTTGTCTGAACAGGAGAGTGGGAGGCTGGGTTTCATGAATCATATTGTGAACCCATCCAAGAGACTGCTGCATTCCCAGTCACCTCAACTCATCCTCAGACATCAAGTGGGATTTGGGGACCTTTCAATCATCATGGCCTGTTTACCAATGGAATTATCAATTGAAACTCGAAACGTGAGCTTGCAGCAGCCTTTTAGAGATGTTAATTGTTACATTGTTTCCCCCATGTCCGATGTGTGCTTCCGATCCTAGGGGGAGGCAATGTGCCGCATTGGGTGCCCATTCACATTGCCTCGTGGGGTGGTGCCACATTTTGGAGCAGGGGTCTAGTTTCTCTCTGTTGAGTACGTAAATGTACGGCCTCTGTATTGTTTCGGGCTTAGGGATTGTATGGACGTATGGTTCTATGCTATTATTAGGAGTGTAAATACTGTAATGTATTTTCAGATAGATAATGTCACCTCTGTAGAAGTGAGTTGGTATGACCCATTCCAGGTAGGAGAGTTACCAACTATGGTGCATGTTTTGACAGTTTGTTTCAGACCTTCAAGGGCTGGAGGAAAATGTATCTGCGTTGTCCCTCTGCGATAGTAATGATGCTTGTTCTGTGTGCAGCTTTAAGGAAAAACAGCTGTCGGACACTCTGAAGTGTTTACCAGACAGTTATTCTGTCTTTTCTGATTTTCTAGGATCCGCTTTGTTAAATATCGAGTTGACTGCCTACCACTATAATCTTGCTGTAAATAGAACAGCTGACTCCTAGAATCCTTCATTTTTGAAGAAGTGTAAATGACTTGAATTAGAGCTCATTCAATGCTTGAAGCTGGAGAAACTCACATGAGCGATAGGGGAGTGGAGTTTCTCCTTACGATGTAACCTTTGCATGACTCTGTGACCTTGAACCTGGTTCCCTGGTGGTCGCTTAGACTGTAACTTGGGCACAGTCTTCGAGTTGGTCAAGAAAACCCCAACCTCATAGCTCTGTGTCCGTTTCTTGTTACTTACAACCTCATGCTAATCACATTAGCCTACATTTGCTCAACTTTCCCGCGGGGGGGACACCGATCCTGTATTCGTACGAGACCCTCCTACTACAGTAACACCCCCACCAACAGAGAATGGTTGCTCTCACTGGTGTTACATCTGTAAATGCCATCACAGCCTCTGAAGATGCCTTTGGTCAGCTGCAAAAAGATAAACATTTCCCTTCAAATGTATTTTCCCTTGAAATGCTACGCTTCCATATATATATTTGTTTGGTTAATCAATAGTCCTCACGCATCCTCAGCAGACTGCGTGCTATGCCATTCCGTTGCTGTTGTAATAATGTGTCATCCCCACTGCAAGGGGTACATGGAAACCGCCTGTGTGATTTCTGGAGAAGCACATTTCTCACAGAGCTCTTGGGTTGTTCTGAAGTGGAGTGCACTACGAAGGGAGAATTAATGGGAAATCTACCCTATGTAATCGCTGTGCTTTCATAAACCGCTCGTTTTGTGTTCTCCATGTTCACAGTTCGTGTTGTTGTGTTGGTTCTGTATGCACTATGCGGTGTGGTACACAGTGTTGTTGTGCTTGGGTAACAGATGGTTATCAACAAAGTGCTAGGCGGTAAATCTCTTAAGACTGTGGAATTCTGTCGGGATCCCAATCACTCTTTAGCACAATGGTGTTTCATATCAAAACAGTTATCATCATTGTATTCTCTATGTTTCTTAGTTTGCTAAATGAAGTCGCTAAACGGAAACAGGGGCCCCTTTGTGGCCCTGTCTGGAAGAGCATTGCTGTTTAAAAAGGCTAACATCTCAGTGCTCAGGAAGGATGTCATTTTGAAGAATAGTGGGTTGTATTTTGGATGGCTTGTCCGACAGGGCTCTTATAGTAGTTTGCTTTCTGTCTGCTGCCTGCCATATGTTATCATGACAGCTTCTAACCTCCCCCCCTCTCTGTCTCTCATTTCTCTCTCTCCTCTCTTTCTGAAACGTCTGCCTATTGTGCTCCTCTGCTTAATCTCCCTCTATCTCTTTCTGTCTTCCTCTATCCTCCTCTCAACCTAATCTCTCTCTCTCTGTCTTCCCTACCATTCCCCCTCTCCCCCCTCCCTCCCCACTCTCTCCCTCCAGCTCCCGATCATGGCTTCCTCTGTGGTCAGCCTGTATTTCCTGGAGCTGACCGACGTGTTCAAACCGGTGCGGTTGGGCTACAGCTGCAATGACCGCAGTCTGAGCATGCCCTACATCAGGCCCGCTGAGGAAGTCATCCCTTTCCTCATGCTCTTCAGCCTGGCCTTCGCTGGACCTACAGCTACGGTCAGTATAACCACAAACCTCATTCCCTCACTCCCTATTGGTTGCCTGAAGGGTGTAGCATCATAGCCTGTTTCCAGATCTGTTTTTGGCGTCTTACCAACTCCTAGTCACGCCAAACAATGACCATGGAAGTTGGAAAGACAGTACGATCAGATGTGGGACCAAGCTAGTGGCATCAGTGTGCTCTTCAATTTACTTTCATTCCGGTGTTAGCTGAACTCACAGTCAGTGTACAACCAAATGTATTCTTAGGGGATCACTTCTTAGGGTTTAAGGCCTGTGCTGGAAAACTCACTCCGTCCTGGTTTACTCACTGTGTGTGTGCTTAGTCCCCCTCTAAGGGTTCCATATTCAGATTGTCAGCTAAATTCACTCTTCATGTTTCATTTCTAAGGGCTTACTCACGGCCAGCATGCCCTTAATCTCAGTGTGTTCCCTCCTAAGGGTTCCTCCACATTTCAGTAGTCACATATGGTTTATTCATGCTGAATGAGAGTTCAGGGAGAATCCAACGGGCTTAACTTACACTGTCTGAGGTTCACTTCAAAAAGGTATGCCTTTTCATATCTTAGCATGCTCATTTACCTAGACTTACTATATCAGAAGGGTTTTCTCCCAATGGTATGTCACAATGTGTTTACTCATGCAGATGAATTCACTCCTAGGCTGTAGGATCACTTCTAAGGGTTCACTCACCCAGAAGTGTACACTCCCTAGGTTTTTTCCCCCTTTACAGTGGATTTACCTTTAGGGTCTAGTGAAGAATAGGTTTTCATTGTTTTCAAATGTAATATCTCACTCTTCCAAAAGTGTTCTGTCTTTGGGCTCGTAAGGGTTTCAAGTGCCATCACTTTGCTAAAGCTCTTGGTTTTGAAATAGTTTCTTCCATAAAGATAACATCTATGGTGTTCTATCTGTCGTCTCTTCTCTATATTAGACACTTCTCATGTGAGGAAACAACAGACCTGAAGGTGTCCGCGATACAGTTTCCCATAGACCTTTTATGGAAAGTGTTGGCCTACACGTTCCAAAACATCTTCAGATTTCTCTGGTTAATAATTGCGTGTTATATTCATACAATCCTTAGCATCACTCTGCTGCTGCTGCTCTCTCTGTGGTCCTCAGCAAAAAATTCCCCTGACAGCGTCTCGCTCGGCGACACATTCTCTTTCTCTCTTTCGGCTGTTATCACCTAGGCAACCTGCGGGGTGTTGTGCTTCTTGCGGTGTCATGCTTTGTCTCTCAGACCCATACAGTTTGGCTGGCGCTGTCAGCTTCTATTTGGACTGTTGCCCACCTAGGGCCTGATGGCTGAACATCAACACACACAGACAGACAGACAGACAGACAGACAGACAGACAGACAGACATCTCTCTGGTCCTGTGGTGATTTTTTGTTGTTGTTAAAGCCCTATAGTATCCTACTGCATGCTCTATTTAACAGGTGGCCCCTGGGGTGCTTAGAATGGCAGTTGGTTACAATAAAGCATAGCCATGATAAGGCCAAATATTGTTATAGCTGAAATTCACCTGCTAAAACCATTTACGTACAGTGTTTCCCCATTTACAGCTTTCCACTGAAGGGTTTTCTTTTGTTTTTTTTAATATGTGCATGACTTGGTCTCGAGGTGGAAGCACACAGAGGAATCTAAACTTGGTTTCTCTATTTAGGTTTCTTCTACTTGAGCTACATGACTACATTTATCGGACTATGTTACTAGCTTTGCAGTCCAAAATGAATATGGTTCAGATACTAAGCTGTGACTTGTACTGTTGTTATGTTTTTTAAAGAAGTAGGTCACTATACATCTTTAGTATTATACACAAAAACTACAAGACGGCCATATAAGCATACAAAAAATATTTTCAGTATAATGGCTAATGAGTCCGTCTCTAGCAACATGGGCTATGATGGTTAATGCAACTCCCCATCTCCCTCCTTGAGTCATTAACTTCATATTATCCCCCTTGATTGAGATAAATCATACATAGATTCTATAACATCAATATTCTGGAGCAGGAGATTATTGATGGACTATAAATCCTGCCTATTTACTTTGTTCCCACTCGCTGATCCTCTCATCATTAAAGTAAATGCAGGCAATTATGTATTTAATGTTATGTTCCTCCTACTGTGCCGAACGCACACTATACATTATACAGTATAGGCTATACTGTAGTAATTGCTCCTAGAATGGACATGTGTTCATTATTATTATTGTTTGTTTTGAATAATGTTTGTAGGGGCTTTAATATTGCAAATAGATTGTGGCTTCAATCATTGTACAGTAATTGTCTGCATTCTTTCCAATCCCCCATATATATATATATATTTTTTTTTTTTAAACAAATATAAATATTATTTTAAATATGTACAGTGCATTCAGAAAGTGCTCAGATCTCTACACTTTTTTTCAACATTTTATTTTTGGAAAACGATTACTGTGATTCATCCTATACTGTTCCGAACATCATTACCTCTTAGCAACAGATGTGGGATACATACACACACTCTCCCCACCCTTCCCCCACAAACAACCACAAGCTCAGATGTTCAACAGTTGTTCCATCCCCGAGCCCAACTCAAGAGAAGACTTGACGTGCGAATGCATATACAGTTGCAGCTGTTTGAGAAGGCATGCAAAATTGAGCAAGAATGGGGAGGTTTTCAAGTCCTAGCTGAAGGAGCTCAGATACACCCCTTTCCCCTGAAACACATGCACGCTGGTCCCCTGTTGTGACCATTTTCCCAAGCATCTCTGAGCATCTCACATTATGTATGTGTTCATACATCATTTAAGTTATCCCCTGGAGTTTTCTCCATGTCGATGTTTTCCTCTTTCTCATACAGTCTGTCATTGTATGGTGTTTCCCACCTGTTCTCATGGAGTAGATATATTTCCCCCCGCTGCTTTGATGGTTCGACCCAGATGTACAGTGTTTCCCCAACAGGGTAATTTGTTTCTCACCCCGCAGGTGAGATAGTACGTGCCAGCTGTCGTGGGGAGTTTCCCACGCGGGTCCTGTGGTTTGTCCCAGCTGTGTTCCTGTGTTGTAACCAATCTCTACCTTAGCATGGCACTGGGAGCCGTGGGAGGTGTCAGACTGTAGTAGCTGCCTCTTAGGCAGCCAGTTGGTGTAGCTGCCTCAGAGGCATGTAGTTATTTTAGCTGCCTCAGGTGGTGGAGCAGCTCTGCATTCACTTTAGCCATCTCTCCTTCACTAACAGATGCTGCTATCCACTGAGATTATGAATACATTATCTGTCAGTGTTGGCGTCATTACCTAATAGATTTCTAGTCAATTCAGGAGCAATCCTATGAATCAATTATTTGGTCCAATTATTCAACATACAGAAACTGAACTAGGATGGACCCCAAACCTGGTCTGTGTTAATTAAACCCTCCATCTGTCTGTCCTTTCTGTCAAATCTCTTCTTAGATAATGATAGGAGAAGGTATCCTGTATTGCTGTCTGTCTAGGAGAAAGACTGGGGTCAAAACAGAGGCCAATATCAATGCAGCCGGCTGCAATTTCAACTCGTACATACGGCGTGCTGTTCGGTTTGTTGGTAAGTTTAGGTATTTTCTCAATCGTGACGTCTTGAAAACATAATGGAGTCTTTAACTTCACAACACGCACAACACTGACACAGCTGTGTAGTGAACACCCACGTTTTCTGCATAGTGTTTTGTCTTGTCTTTTGGTGATTAGCTGAGTAATACCTCCCTTGCTTTCCCACTTTCTAACTTTCTAACTCTACCAGGGGTCCACGTATTTGGACTGTGCCTCACGGCTCTCATCACTGATGTCATCCAGCTGTCGACGGGCTACCACGCCCCATACTTCCTGACAGTGTGTAAACCCAATTACACCACGCTCAACTTGACCTGTGACGACAGCTCCTTCATCACAGAGGACTTCTGTTCTGGAGGAGCAGACCCAGCCATCATCAACGCTGGCAGGTCAGAGTGCTGATCTATAGGATCATGTTTGCCATTTAGATCATAAATTAAGATTAGGACTGGTGGAGGGGAACATTATCCTAGATTTGAAGGGGAAAAGTAGGAGAAACTTCACCCTGGAGTTTGTAAACACAGGCACTGAAATTGTGCTCTGCAAGTGGCACGCAACGTCGTCTATAGTGGGCCGCCACAGATGGTCAATAAGCATATCTCTCCAATGTAGTATATGCAGAAGTTTCACACATTATTACAGCGAACACCTTTCCCCGCCAGTAAACCAACAACATGCCTACTGTACATCTATCTGTTGTTCATATACTCTACATTGGAAAGCTATGTTACGAAATGCTCATTTGCAATGTTAAGAATAGCGCTAGCTTGCTAAACAACACCCACACTAGCCTCTACCTCAGGAGTGACTCACCGCCAGTCTCAGAGACATTAGTTTGTTAAAGGCACTTAAAGGAAATAATCACCCATTTTAAATGTTATATCGGCCTGCTTGAACGGCAATACATGTAGCTCAGATACACATGAAAACATGAAATGACCCTGGGAATTGATAGAACATCGCTCAGAGAAGCACAAATACAATATAACATAAAAAATGGGTGAATCTTCTTTATTTTAATGTCTCCACTCTCCACCAAGTTGCTGGCTTAACTTAATAAATACTGTGTCTGACTCACTGTACAATGTAGCTGTCCTAGCTACGGTCTGCCGGTACAGAAATAAGAAGAGAGCAAGGAGAACCGGAGATGCTGTTCCTAAAGCCCACTCGGTTCATCCCGGTGCACTTACGAAACAGGGAATGTGTGGCAGATCTGCCTGAACCCACACACAGACCATGCAACTGAGTATTTCACAGCTATCATTTTCAACTCTTACCAAGGCTGTCAGTTTCTGTCTACTCAATATGCGGAATCTGTACTGTGTGTATTCTGTTCTGTCCAGCCTCTCAGGAAGGGAAGTAGGCCTGTGCACATCTGCATGGAGATAGGCCCCTTTGTAATCCATGTTAGAAGGTCCCTCAGTTGTCAGATTAAACATTGTTGATTTTATTAGGATTAGCATATATTTTATATATATTTGCTGTTTTCGTATTGTATAAATGATGTAGGCTATGGAATACTTTAATAGGCAAGTGAGTCTGGAGGAGGACCATAGATGAATGACTGCTACAGCACAGTAGGTATGTGCTGCTCCTGAAGTCTGATCGGCCATCATTTTTAATAAAGTGAATTAACAGCTGTTTGTTGACTTTATTCCTCGGTGGCAAGCTAGTGCAGGCTAGGGATGTGACAATAACTCGCAATGCTTATGCTCAAACTGCTCAAAATATGGTCAGGGATTTGTGGGGCAAATATAACCAACTCATTGCTGTGGCAAATCGATCACGGGTTGCACCCTTCACGGTGGATCTCCCTTCAGTCCGTCTCACCGTCTCTCAAGCGGAAGATAAAAAATGACCGTCTCCCTCTCCTGTCGTTCCAGGAAGTCCTTTCCCTCGCAGCATGCCACTCTGGCCGCCTTCGCTGCTGTCTACGTCTCTGTAAGTAATCCAGCTACATGCACACATACACACACACACACAGACGTACACACACACACATCCTTCTCCTCAGCCTACTGCCACACAGCAGTCTAGTCTAACTGGTCCTCATCCACTGGATGATGACCATGTGTCTTACTCTACAAATGTTTTCCATGTTACTCTATTTCGGTTTGGACAGTCTCTGTTAAGGTCCACAAAAACATACATATTCCTTGGAATGGTTGAATTGGAACGCAGTCGTAATGCAAATCAAGTTTCGACAAGGCACCTCTGCTAACAATTAAACAGCTATTTTATAGTGTATTGATTCCAGGCCTCTCTACAAACAAGAACAATTTGTCGAATCCATAATGCAACTGGGAATATGGTAAATAGATAACTGTAGATAACTGTATAGACGATAGCTGAATTATTAGCTGTACGGCATCCATAGTAGGAACTCGCCTGTTGTCAGACAAAACTCCCTGGCTGTGGCCGAAAATCTGTCTTGCCTACTACTTACTAAAACTGCATACTACATACTCATACTACATACTATTTAGAACATACTGTTTGGTAAAACTGAATGCAGTATGCAACAAATAACAGCATACTATATAATACATCTATACTGTGAAGGCATCATCGAATGTGCAATCGCGCTTGTTACTGGTCATTCGTTCATTTTTGTAGAGCAAGTCCCATATTCTGATTATCAGCTGTTGTCAATCGCACGTGGATCTGAAAAGACGATCCTCTTCCTCTATAGTGTGCAGACAATTCTACTAGATAATGAACCGAAATGAGTATGACATCCTGGCATTTAAAGAATGCATATACTTTAAAAGTGTATATTTTCGCATACCCAAAATGCCTACTATTTAGAATGTAAGTATGGTGAGTTTTCCGACAAAACTTCCACAGTTGCCAGTTGGCGACTTCCTAATATGGATGCCTGAGTAATGGCACACTGAGTCTCCTCTCTCCTCCAGATGTACTTCAACGCTACGCTGACGGACTCCTCCAAGCTGCTGAAGCCCCTGCTGGTCTTCACCTTCATTATGGGTGGCATCATCTGTGGCCTGACCCGCATCATCCAGTTCAAGAACCACGCCATCGACGTCTACTGTGGCTTCCTCATCGGAGGCGGGATCGCCGTCTACCTGGTGAGATGCTCTAGTAGATCTCTAGTTGATCACTGATCTTCTAGGTCTTGGTCCGGGGAGACTAACTGGTGACACTCGACGACTGTAGATCTGGGTCTGCGTATGGAAGAGAACCCTATCCCCTAATAAAGTGCACTACTTTTTCTGGTCAAAAGAAGTGCACTATATAGGGAATAATGTGCCATTTCGGACACTCCAGGCTCTTTAGTCTTGGTCCTGGAGACCGACAAGAGGTGCAGGTTTTTGTTCCAGTCCATGTTGTAACACACCTCATTCACCTTGTAAATGAAATAACATGCCAAATTGATTTAGTTGAATTAGGTGTGTAAGTATCATGATGGAACAAAAGCCTGCATTACCCGGTGGGTCGACCTGGACCAGGATTGAAGAACACTGATCTGAAGATTCATCTCATTGAACCCATTATTTATAATCCTAGAGCACACCTCTGATATAGCTAGCATCTCATCCCCTTCTGGCATTTTAGAAAAAATAAGGTGCTATCTAGAACCTAAAACAGGTCTTCGACTGTTCCCATAGGAGAAACCTTTGAAGAACTATTTTAGTTTCCAGGTAGAACCCTTTTTGTCTTCCATGTAGAGCTCTTTCCACTGAGGGTTCTACATTGAACCCAAAAGAGTTCTAACTTGAAATAAAAAGAGTTCTACCTAGAACCGAAAGGTTCTCCTATGGGGACAGCCAAAGAACCCTTTTGGAACCATTTTTTTTCTAAGAGTGGAGCCTCTAGGAAAAGGTGCAACTGTCTGTCTGTAGATTGATGGATGTAATGAATAGTGGCATGTTTTGCTAGCTTGTTTGTTGAGTCTGTGGTGCTTTTGTAAATGGGGTTCCAGAAATCCAATTACCGGCATGCTGAACAGAGCAGGATGCACTAGTTTTGAGCAATATGATTCATGCTGTTGTATGAGGGTGTCAATGTTTCAACATTATTCAAATACTGTTGGCTATAATTAGGCTACATGGTAATGGTTATGTCACCAAAATGAAATATGCATTGAATTAGCTTAATGTGCAGCATCAGAAATACATAACATGATTACGATTGGTAAAGATACTGTACAATACTGTGCATTTGCTCAAATCCTTTTCAGCAATATGCGGCAAAATATTGGATTTTCATGGTACTGGATCATGGACATGTATAAATAACAGACATGCACATCCCACAAACATTCATGTCACACCACCTACACCCACCCACACAATATCCTCACATTGAGGAATATTAGATCAGAAGTGCTTGAGGCTATGATGTGGCTATGATCGTGCCACTGACAATTTACCACAACAGTAATACAGTTGGCTGCTGCATTATCTATGACTCAGTGACTAAGACATGTCACATGACCAGTGGCACACCAAATCCACTGACACAATCGTGCAGACCTCATGTTGAACGAATGGCTCTTTGCCCTTTGCTTGTTTTTTTTCAAATGTCTTTTTGTCTTAGATGTGTTCACTGAATGATGCTTGATTGTGTACTAATGTCTGTCTACAGACGCCTAAGACTATTTTAGACAGTTATAGGTAGATACAGATATATTAGGTATAGATAGGTAGGTAGATGTAGCTCAGGATGGTAGTTCAACCTATAAAGAATGCTGTCATGGTCTGTCCTCCCTTCAGGGTCTGTATGCAGTGGGTAACTTCCAGCCTACTCGGGACACGTCCAGACAGCAGCCCCAGCCTCCCCCGCTCCGCGAGCCCCCCAGGAGCAACACCATGCCCAACGTCAGCCAGAGCGCAGGGCGCCACCTGCAGCCCAACAGCCTCAACAGCATGAACAGCCTGAACAGCATCAGCACCACCGATAGCCTCACCGCCGCCCGTCCCGCGACCCTCCTGACCCGGGTCCCATCCTGCCGCGAGTCCAGCTCCCTGAACAACCTGAAGAGGGCCAGTGCTGATGTGGAGTGCATCACCTCGTCAAGCACGCTGTGTAAACAGGACAGCCTGGTGACCTTTAACAGTAGCACGTTACCCAGGTCGCACGGCGGCTCGCTCCCCGAAGAGCACCGGGTCCCACGCCGCCACGCGAGCATCCACGCCTCCATGGACTCCACGCGCTCCAAGCAGCTGCTGTCGCAGTGGAAGAGCAAGAACGAGAACCGCAAGTTCTCACTGCAGGTGATGGACAGTGGGGTGGTGGTGGGACGCCACCATTCAACATCCTCCTCCTCGCCCCAGAGGACCATGGAGCTGAGGTGCAGCTCTGAGCCGTCCGCCATGGGCCTGGAGGCGGAGCTCCGTGCTCAGGGCCACATCCCCGCCCAGTACATGAAGCTAGCAGCTAGCATCGTGCCGCTGTCCAACCACCTCCCCCACAATGGGGGCAGCAGCGGCCTGGCCGCGGGGGCCCGCGTCTCCATCCAGTCCCGGCCAGGCTCCTCCCAGCTGGTCCACATCCCCGAGGAGACCCAGGAGCACAACAGCAGCACCTCCACCAGGGAGGATGAGGATGACGAGGACAGAGAGGATAGCTATGTCGGCGGTGGGATCCCTGGCGGCGGAGGCTCGGCGCGCTCCAAGTGGCTGAAAGTGGCCAAAGAGGGCGCCCTGTGCAGGACTAACAGCCTAACTAACCAGCCGCGCATCATGCAGGTCATCACCGTGTCCAAGCAGCAGGGTCTGCTCCAGCACGGCAGCCCCAAGAGCTCTGAGGACGGTAGCGTGGTCAGCTGCACAGGCTCCATCCATTACAAGGCCCTGACGGACCAGGAGCCCGGCCAGGGCATCGTAAGGGTGGAGGCCCACCCGGAAAACAAGCCTGTGATCAAGCCTCCGGACGGCAGTGGCTCCTGGAGGTGGAAGCCGCAGGAGCAACGGGGTAGCATCCGCCAGTCCTTTGAGCTCAACGACCTCAACCGCGACTCGGAGAGCTGCGACTCGCTCAAGGACGTCTACGGCTCCATCGACGGGAGGATGAGTCAGACGGGTACGGACACTGGCAGCGAGCGTGGCGGTGGGGGAGGGGGTCACCCCTACGTGCACCACCCACACTACCACCACCACCACCCCCACCAGGGCATCACCACCATCCGTGTGACCCCTGTGGAGGACTAAGTGGAGGGGGCAGCGAGGCCGCCTCCGAGACCCTTTCCATCGCCTCCAGTCGGGAGTCCACCCTGCGGAGGAAGGGCAAAATCATCCTGCTCCCGGATAGAGGTCCAAGTCCGGACAACTCCAGGAACTATTTCAAAGGGGCCTCCCCCACACCGCCCCCCACCCTGGGTCTGGCATATAGGGAGTGAACAGCTGCACAGTCAGCACTTATTCTTACCATTCCCCTTTACTGCCCATGTGGTGGTCCTATCTGCCCCCCCCCCCATGAGTGGCCTTCTACACTGGATCTAGTCTGGACCCCACAACAAGACCAATGAGAACATTCAGCTCATAAACGGCTGTATATTATCAAACCCGTCATGGATTCAGTGGAGTTAGCTGGGCTGGATAAATTGTCCAATGGTCATATAGTTCATTAGAGCTATCTTAGTGTGTCTGGTCCAGGAAGGCCACTGTACAGTACATAGGGGTTTCTCCATTACTCAATAATCTGATCATTCTTCATTTTTCGCAGTTGTTTTACTGTTAGACCTGGTTTGATAGGACCGGGGCTACCTTTATTGGTGTGTGTTCTTTGAGAAAATGAAACTATAGCACGCACAATAATCCTTTAAGAATGCAGGAGACGCTGGATAATCGCCACAAGGTCATTTTGCGCACACTTTTCAACCCTCCTTTCATTACATTAACTTTGATCCATTTGAGAAGCACAACTTCTTAACTCTTTTTATATAGTGGCTATAGTGGTTTGAACTAGGAATTTGATACTATTTTGTTATCACCTGGCAAGAGCCTTCGATGGCAATAAACCGTGCAAGTTGTTTATTAAGGGTGCGTTCGTAAATTCTCTCCGGAGTGCCAGAGGGTTGTCAGATTGTCTGTTTGTACATTCAGAGCGTTTCACTCTCGGAGCGTTCAGGACGCACACTGGACGCTCTGGCCGAGGAGTAGAGTTGGCAGTCAATCACCCAACCTAACTGGCTAAAGTTAGCTAGCTTGCTAGCTACTTCCAGACATAAATGAGAGAACAGCTCAGTCTGACCATTTAACTTTTTTTTTTTTAGGCCGTTTTTTTTAGGCTGTTTATGTTATCCAGAGCGTTGTAACTGTGCTGCTGGCAACAATTTACTAATGCTTTTTTTTGCCTATGTTTACTGATACTGGCCATATTCAACAGCTGTTGAGCGTTCGTACATTCATCAGTTATTCTGCTCTCTGGCACACTCAGACGAGAGTGCTCTGAAATCTGAGTAGATAGACAGAGTGAATTTTATGAACACACCCAAAGTTGATAGACATGATGTTTTGTAGGCTTTTTCCATTGACGATCTGTTCTCTTTCTCAGCATATTAATATCCCTGTGTAATGTGACTGTCATAGTGTGTTGCACTGCATAGCAACTGCATAGTAAATGCATAGCAACTCTAGAGGTGCTTTTCATAATACAACTTTCATACATATAGTAAGTACTCTGACAATTGTGAAAATAAATGTTTCTATTTTTTTGCTATGTACTGTACATATTTATAGTACTCTGATTGTGCTGCCAACAATATTCACATGTCCTCATTTGCTTTTTGCTAATTATTGATAGTCTATTTTACCAGAGATGTGTTTATTCAAGTTGTTGTTTTTGGAACTTTAGCAGGATATGCATTGATTTGGCAGATGATTTATAAAAGAGCGATGTTTTGAGAAATCACCAAATGTTATCACCGGGGTTAGAAATCCCAGTAACTCTCCCAAAATCCCCAGGTTTTTCAGAAGTCGTGAGTGAATTTCCTCCAGACGCTGGGATTCTTACAACCGGGATTTCTGGAAACCAGTATGTCATGCTTCTTTTTTTTTTTTAGCTCACAGTGGTATACGGTGGCAAATACTGTATATTAATAGACAAACAGGGGCAGTGGGTTAACTATGTAAGATAATTGATTAGTAGGGGCAGTGGGTTAACTATGTAAGATAATTGATCAGTAGGGGCAGTGGGTTAACTATGTAAGATAATTGATTAGTAGGGGCAGTGGGTTAACTATGTAAGATAATTGATTAGTAGGGGCAGTGGGTTAACTATGTAAGATAATTGATTATAGTAGGGGCAGTGGGTTAACTATGTAAGATAATTGATTAGTAGGGGCAGTGGGTTAACTATGTAAGATAATTGATTAGTAGGGGCAGTGGGTTAACTATGTAAGATAATTGATTAGCAGGGGCAGTGGGTTAACTATGTAAGATAATTGATTAGTAGGGGCAGTGGGTTAACTATGTAAGATAATTGATTATAGTAGGGGCAGTGGGTTAACTATGTAAGATAATTGATTAGTAGGGGCAGTGGGTTAACTATGTAAGATAATTGATTAGTAGGGGCAGTGGGTTAACTATGTAAGATAATTGCTTACTAGGAGCCTTAATAAAAAAAAAACATTTCTTAAAGATGGGAAATTCAAGAAGGTCTTTGTGTCCTTTGTTGCCTTTTAAAATAAGTATACTAATAAGTATTCGTGGGTTTTGATAAACATTTTGATAAAGTACCCTTTTTCCTATCAGCTCACATAGCCAACTAAAATCTATAACTGCTGTACATGTTGTGAATGCTACTCACTTTGCGCTCAACTCATTTTCAAGTAAATGTATCTATTGATGAGTGCCATAAAAAGGAACCCACTCTCGGGAGAGGCTTCTCTTCCCAACCCATTGCTATACGCACACGAATTGGTCTAATTATCCGGTTGATTTTCCAGATTGGACAATGCGACAGCCAAGCCTGTGCTGTGGACTTTGGTTGTACTGTTAGATTAAATGAAATCATACATTAGTCTCCCTTGGGCTATAATGTACAGTGTACGAGTCATGACTCAAGCCCTGTTTATACCTGGTTCTAACATGCGTCCTTTCTTGATCTTGTTCACATTCTGACTGTGCATTGTGATTGGATTGTGATCATATCTTTCAGCCCACATCCGGAGGTAGTGAGGTACACATAGGTAGTCAGGCACACAAGTATAGACAGATGTGGACAGTTCAACCATTTTAAATCATCGTTATCTCGCCCTTTAAAATCATTGACAGATGGCAGCATTGACTTATGTCAATATGTGTCTTAAAATAAATCAATATTATTTTGAAAGAATAGCAGTCAAATAATTTACATACAGGGAGGAACCAGGAAATCTGGTACCAATGCAGACACAGTGGACGGATTAGGCTTTTCACATCGGATATTTTTCAGAGGTCAAAAGACCAATTTGTGAAACAAAGATCAGAACTGGGCTACCTGTGTAAATGCAGCCTTTGAGACATTTTAATACCACATTAGATACATTTCTGAAAATGTGGGCAAGATCAGCTCAAAGAACGCATGTTAGCACCAGGTATAAAGAAGTCTTGAGAGACGAGGTTGTATAATGCCAATACCATCCCTCTCCTTCCCACAAGAGGAATAGTAAACAAGTGAGTCATAATTGGTCGAAAGCAAGTTTATTATAGTAAACTAAAACTGAAACTAAAACTAATCATGAAAAAAACATTTAGTAAAACAAAATTATTAACAAACCTGTTTCAAAAACTGATGAATTGTGATGAAAAATGAATTATGTCCAGTTTTATATTTTTTATTTTTTTACAAACAAATTGGTTGCGGTTTTCAAGCTTTTGAATCTGGTGGGTAAATGCGTCCAGGAGATGGCGACGTTTCAAATAGGCCTAGTTTGTGAATCGCTACAGAGAGGAAGTGGCGAAGCGAGAGGCTTGACTCTACCCCAAAATCTGCCCATGCGGAGAAAAAAAACAGGCAGAAGCAGAGGAAGTGGGGATTTCTTTGTATGCAGCTGTCAAATTTGGTCAAAACACATTTGAATTGCTAATTTGCTGTGTGAGGCGTATTTGATCGAATAGCCGTAATGTTTATATTGTTAAATGGACTCACGTGGAATTCCGACAACTTGGAGAAAAACAATTTTGCATTGATGAAAAAAGTGCCCAGTAGTCATACTTGAGTAAAAGTAAAGATACCTTAATAGAAAATGACTCACATAAAAGTGAAATGGTGGTGGATCTTTGATGTAATAGGGCTATTTTGCTTTCACTGGTCCTGCGACTCTTGTTAAGGTCAACGGCATCATGGCATCATTTAGCCAATAGCCTGGTTGTCTCTGCCTGGATGCTGAAACTTGGCCACAAGTGGATCTTCCAGCAAGACAATTACCCCAAGCACACATCAAAATCCAGAAAGTAGCAGTCCATAAGCACAGACAAAATATCAAGGATCTGGAAGGATTCTGTATGGAGGAGTGGTCTGAGGTCCCTCCCGATGTGTTCTTCAACTCATAAAATATTTTAGAAAAAGGATCATAATGTCATAATCTTCGAACACTATCACTAGCTATCACTAGTTATCACTAGCTATCACTAGCTAAAAATAGCTCAAAATAGCCTAGGTAATTTGATTCTTCTTACATGTACAGTACTACTAAATGTAAAAAGCACTGGTGTAAACATACTCTAGAGAAAGTTTCCTATCACCATATGTTTTGCTATTCCAGATCTTTCGCTATTCCTTTTTTTTACATTGAGATTGATTTAATAATTTCTAATAATTTTATTTAATAATTTAAAACTAACCTATGACCTTAAAAGTCACCTTATGTATAACTGCCTCCCAGTTGCAAGAAGACGACATCCCAAAAAACACCCCCAAAAAACTATGCAACACAAATGGCTCCAAGCCTCCCATGCATGCTGTCTGTCCCTAACACTAAAACTGAAACTAAGGGCTCTATTAAATCCATAGCGCTGAAGATCCACTATACAGCGTGAGTGACAATTTAAGGCAACGTTCCCCGCGGGCGCGGCGACTGCATTCACTGTAAACGTTGCATATGTCGGCTCAATCGGAAATTACCTTTACATTTTAATGCGGATCTTCGGCGACACTCTGGCGATACGGATTGAATCCAGCACTAAATAATATCAAAACAAAAAATAAATATTTTTATACAACTCAAAACTAAATCAAAACTAACGAATCAGGTCAGAAAACGAACTGAAACTAAGCCGAATTTCAAATAAAAATGTCAAAACGGATAGAAATAAAAGTGAATATTAAAAACACAACTATTACAACCTTGATCTAAAGTACAGAAGTGAAAAAATAACATTACTTTCACTAACACTGGTTAGTGGCACTGTAACTATCACACCTGATCTATATGTGTGTGACATGCTGCCACTGAACAAGACAATTGTTCAAGGACAAATAATCAATGATTTATATCCAGTTTGTTGTGTACTAAGGTAGAACCATTCAGCAATCTATAAATGTATGTAGGGCATGTATAGTACGTATATTATAGTAGGTTGATTGATACCTTTACAAAACTGTGCCAAGAGCTTACTGCACATATACAGCAGGGGTCTCAAAGCCATTTCGCCGGGGACCACGTTCTCTTTCAACGAGGTTAAATCAAGGTCCGACCGCATGAAATACGTTTGTGGCCCGTGGGCCGCCAGTTTGAGACCCCTGACATGAGTGTTATGCGTATAGAACACTATCTACTCATGAAGTAACATGAGATATCTACCACAGTATCATTTTGTTTTTTGTTTTACAGTGGTCACGATATGTCAGTCGCATTTGGATTGCCAAGATAAGGAATGTAAATTCAGTTTGTTTGTGTCTGTACACAATAATATGAACGTAAGATGTATTAAATGAAGATATTGTTAAAAATGTCCATCGATGATCACATTTTTTTTTGTGTGTGTGTGTTTTTCTTTTCAGTGACACTGAATTGATATTATATAAATATTCTACATATTTTTTATGTCTCAAAGGGTATATTGGAGGTGACAGCTTAAGGGGAAAATGTTTCATATTTGCCTGTATACTTTCATGATGGCTTTAAACTGTGGTCATATCTGCATGGTCATTTTGATATGTACTGTATCTAAAGGCTTATTGTTTTGTATATGACACCTTTTGAAAGTTCTGGCTGGTACCTTGATTTATACCTACTCAATTGATCAATCAATCAACCAATTGATTAACTCGGAATCATTTCTATCACTGTAAATACAATATTTGTAACTTTGCCATGCAGACAATGTTGTTAGGAAAGCATATCGACGGAAATAAAATCATGTTTGGCAGAAGAAGATGTTTTGATGTTTAATAGACTGAGGATGCATTTGTACAGAGTTGAGAGCATAGAAATGGAATTTATAATAATCTAGTCATTCTATTTCTATGGTCGAACTGTCAGTTGGCTTTATTATACATCTGCAAACGTTGGCCTGTGCACATTCAGAACAGATGTGGTGATTGGCAGATAGCTTTGTGGCTAGCGAAACAGAAGCCTCAGTCAGAAGTCGTTCTTATTTAGAGGGTCGAATTCCAATCATTGTGTATAATGATACCACCAGACATACTCTGTATTCCACATTCTAAATACACTCTGTATTTCACTATTCTATGGAGTTGACTATGTCTTAATATTGAAATAAATGTTTGATTATCAAACTAGATTGTTTGTTGATGGTGATATCTTTTTCTGTCTCATCTGTGTCACGGAGACACATAGTGATGTCATCTTTGTATTGCATGTATACATTGTGATGTAATGGTATGTAATTTCCCTGTGTCACAGAATCATATGTTGATGTAGTTCTTTGGTAGGGGTAGAAGTAGACCGTGATGTCCTTTTATCTGTGTCACATACTGTATGCTCATAGTGATGTCATTTCCCTGTGTCACAGAGGCACGCAGTAATGTTATTTCACTGTGGCACAGAGGCACACTGTGATGTCATGTCTCTGTGTCACAATGGCATATTGTGATGTCAATTCAGTATCACAGACTTACAGTTGAAGTCGGAAGTTTACATACACCTTAGCCAAATACATTTAAACTCAGTTTTTCACAATTCCTGACATTTATTCCTAATAAAAATGCCCTGTGTTAGGTCAGTTAGGATCACCACTTTATTTTAAGAATGTGAAATGTCAGAATAATAGTAGAGAGAATGATTCATTTCAGCTTTCATTTCTTTCATCAGCCTCTGCATTCCATGACCCCAATGCCAATACTGATTGTTCACTGCCATAACATCCTATACTCTTTATAATTAATATAATTGCTGTATAGATGATACACATGGGTGTGCAGGCATGTGATGTTGGAAAGTGACCTAGTTATCATGGGGGAGAGGGAGGTCTTAAGTAGGGCAGAAAGTTGACCTAAATTGAAAGGGAGAGCTCCTGCTCCTCGTCAGCTTAAACAGCATCCCCGAAAACCAAAGGGAATGTGCTGAGGGATAAAAGAGAGAGACAGACCGGTGATGGAGAGACGATGAGAGAAGAAGAGACAGGGCGAAGAAGAGGGGCTAGCGTTTGAGATGCTTCGGTTGGGAACCAAGGAGTAACACATGAGTTGGAGACTGGCCACTGCCGCTTTAGAAGAGATGCAGAAATCAATGTACCTCTTAAGATGTCTTAGGGACATTATCAAATAAAATCAAAATGTATTTGTCACATGCTTCGTAAACAGCAGGTGTAGACTAACAGTGAAACGCTTACTCAGGGGTCCTTTTCCAACAATGCAGAGATAAAGATACATTTTTTTAAAAACTATAATAATGACATGAGGAATAAATATACAGTGAATAATGAGTAAAAATCACATGGCCATATACAGGAAGTACCAGTACCGATCCCATTTCTAGCAGATAAATGCACCAGACGTTCTCAACTGATGGAACAGACTAGAGTTCTGAAGATGGAATGAGAAAGGGACTTATGAAGGAAAGATAATAGGCCCTGTCATGATGTCACTCCATGATGGAGCACTAGGACAGGTAGTGAGTGGGCTTTGTCCTGGAGCTTAGGGACAAGGGGGGGGGGGTTCTGTGGTGGAGCAATAGCAGGCACTGTGATGAAACTCTGTGACAGAGCAAAGTAGGCCCTCGTATGGAGCTAAGGGATGGAGTGATAGCTGCCCTTCTTAAAACCCCTGAAACCATTATGCCAATTGAGATGAGAAAATTAGAAAACATTTTCCAGTGTGAGAGTGGATGGCCTTCAGTTTGATAAACATACACTTCAAGTTCTGTATTCTACCATGTTTTTTTTCCTTAGATACAGTAAATGACAGAGCAACAAGACAATTGTAAACGGTTCATGTATTTTCAATTGATGTCAATAGCCTTGATTGATCCTGTATCACTTCAAATATGTTACGAGGACTCAATGATTCATTGCAGTACTGATGAAATACACAAAGGCTACTGGTGTAGTCTAAACCATATATTCACATTTAGATAATTCTGCCAGGGCCAGTGCATGATTCCTCGGCTCCAGTAGGTGAAGCAGTCGAGTGGAACCATTGAATCCTGCCGACATGTTGGAGGAACAAGAAAGACCATGAATGCAACAAATGAAAGTGTGTGCACTAACCACTGTAAATCGCCCTGGATAAGAGCGTCATGCTAAATGACTCAAATGTTTACATTTTACATTTAAGTAATTTAGCAGACGCTCTTATCCAGAGCGACTTACAAATTGGTGCATTCACCTTATGACATCCAGTGGAACAGCCACTTTACAATAGTGCATCTAAATCTTTTAAGGGGGGGGGGGGTGAGAAGGATTACTTTATCCTATCCTAGGTATTTCTTAAAGAGGTGGGGTTTCAGGTGTCTCCGGAAGGTGGTGATTGACTCCGCTGTCCTGGCGTCGTGAGGGAGTTTGTTCCACCATTGGGGGGCCAGAGCAGCGAACAGTTTTGACTGGGCTGAGCGGGAACTGTACTTCCTCAGTGGTAGGGAGGCGAGCAGGCCAGAGGTGGATGAACGCAGTGCCCTTGTTTGGGTGTAGGGCCTGATCAGAGCCTGGAGGTACTGAGGTGCCGTTCCCCTCACAGCTCCGTGGGCAAGCACCATGGTCTTGTAGCGGATGCGAGCTTCAACTGGAAGCCAGTGGAGAGAGCGGAGGAGCGGGGTGACGTGAGAGAACTTGGGAAGGTTGAACACCAGACGGGCTGCGGCGTTCTGGATGAGTTGTAGGGGTTTAATGGCACAGGCAGGGAGCCCAGCCAACAGCGAGTTGCAGTAATCCAGACGGGAGATGACAAGTGCCTGGATTAGGACCTGCGCCGCTTCCTGTGTGAGGCAGGGTCGTACTCTGCGGATGTTGTAGAGCATGAACCTACAGGAACGGGCCACCGCCTTGATGTTAGTTGAGAACGACAGGGTGTTGTCCAGGATCACGCCAAGGTTCTTAGCGCTCTGGGAGGAGGACACAATGGAGTTGTCAACCGTGATGGCGAGATCATGGAACGGGCAGTCCTTCCCCGGGAGGAAGAGCAGCTCCGTCTTGCCGAGGTTCAGCTTGAGGTGATGATCCGTCATCCACACTGATATGTCTGCCAGACATGCAGAGATGCGATTCGCCACCTGGTCATCAGAAGGGGGAAAGGAGAGGATTAATTGTGTGTCGTCTGCATAGCAATGATAGGAGAGACCATGTGAGGTTATGACAGAGCCAAGTGACTTGGTGTATAGCGAGAATAGGAGAGGGCCTAGAACAGAGCCCTGGGGGACACCAGTGGTGAGAGCGCGTGGTGAGGAGACAGATTCTCGCCACGCCACCTGGTAGGAGCGACCTGTCAGGTAGGACGCAATCCAAGCGTGGGCGCGCCGGAGATGCCCAACTCGGAGAGGGTGGAGAGGAGGATCTGATGGTTCACAGTATCGAAGGCAGCCGATAGGTCTAGAAGGATGAGAGCAGAGGAGAGAGAGTTAGCTTTAGCAGTGCGGAGCGCCTCCGTGATACAGAGAAGAGCAGTCTCAGTTGAATGACTAGTCTTGAAACCTGACTGATTTGGATCAAGAAGGTCATTCTGAGAGAGATAGCGGGAGAGCTGGCCAAGGACGGCACGTTCAAGAGTTTTGGAGAGAAAAGAAAGAAGGGATACTGGTCTGTAGTTATTGACATCGGAGGGATCGAGTGTAGGTTTTTTCAGAAGGGGTGCAACTCTCGCTCTCTTGAAGACGGAAGGGACGTAGCCAGCGGTCAGGGATGAGTTGATGAGCGAGGTGAGGTAAGGGAGAAGGTCTCCGGAAATGGTCTGGAGAAGAGAGGAGGGGATAGGGTCGAGCGGGCAGGTTGTTGGGCGGCCGGCCGTCACAAGACGCGAGATTTCATCTGGAGAGAGAGGGGAGAAAGAGGTCAGAGCACAGGGTAGGGCAGTGTGAGCAGAACCAGCAGTGTCGTTTGACTTAGCAAACGAGGATCGGATGTCGTCGACCTTCTTTTCAAAATGGTTGACAAAGTCATCTGCAGAGAGGGAGGGGGGGGGGAGGAGGATTCAGGAGGGAGGAGAAGGTGGCAAAGAGCTTCCTAGGGTTAGAGGCAGATGCTTGGAATTTAGAGTGGTAGAAAGTGGCTTTAGCAGCAGAGACAGAGGAGGAAAATGTAGAGAGGAGGGAGTGAAAGGATGCCAGGTCCGCAGGGAGGCGAGTTTTCCTCCATTTCCGCTCGGCTGCCCGGAGCCCTGTTCTGTGAGCTCGCAATGAGTCGTCGAGCCATGGAGCGGGAGGGGAGGACCGAGCCGGCCTGGAGGATAGGGGACATAGAGAGTCAAAGGATGCAGAAAGGGAGGAGAGGAGGGTTGAGGAGGCAGAATCAGGAGATAGGTTGGAGAAGGTTTGAGCAGAGGGAAGAGATGATAGGATGGAAGAGGAGAGAGTAGCGGGGGAGAGAGAGCGAAGGTTGGGACGGCGCGATACCATCCGAGTAGGGGCAGTGTGGGAAGTGTTGGATGAGAGCGAGAGGGAAAAGGATACAAGGTAGTGGTCGGAGACTTGGAGGAGTTGCAATGAGGTTAGTGGAAGAACAGCATCTAGTAAAGATGAGGTCGAGCGTATTGCCTGCCTTGTGAGTAGGGGGGAAGGTGAGAGGGTGAGGTCAAAAGAGGAGAGGAGTGGAAAGAAGGAGGCAGAGAGGAATGAGTCAAAGGTAGACGTGGGGAGGTTAAAGTCGCCCAGAACTGTGAGAGGTGAGCCGTCCTCAGGAAAGGAGCTTATCAAGGCATCAAGCTCATTGAAAGGGCTGGTAACTGTGACAGCATGAAATTCAAAGGAGGCGATAGACAGATGGGTAAGGGGAGAAAGAGAGAATGACCACTTGGGAGAGATGAGGATCCCGGTGCCACCACCCCGCTGACCAGAAGCTCTCGGGGTGTGCGAGAACACGTGGGCGGACGAAGAGAGAGCAGTAGGAGTAGCAGTGTTATCTGTGGTGATCCATGTTTCCGTCAGTGCCAAGAAGTCGAGGGACTGGAGGGAGGCATAGGCTGAGATGAACTCTGCCTTGTTGGCCGCAGATCGGCAGTTCCAGAGGCTACCGGAGACCTGGAACTCCACGTGGGTCGTGCGCGCTGGGACCACCAGATTAGGGTGGCCGCGGCCACGCGGTGTGGAGCGTTTGTATGGTCTGTGCAGAGAGGAGAGAACAGGGATAGACAGACACATAGTTGACAGGCTACAGAAGAGGCTACGCTAATGCAAGGAGATTGGAATGACAAGTGGACTACACGTCTCGAATGTTCAGAAAGTTAAGCTTACGTAGCAAGAATCTTATTGACTAAAATGATTAAAATGATACAGTACTGCTGAAGTAGGCTAGCTGACAGTGGCTGCGTTGTTGACTTTGTAGGCTAGCTGGCAGTGGCTGCGTTGTTGACACTACACTAATCAAGTCGTTCCGTTGAGTGTAATAGTTTCTACAGTGCTGCTATTCAGGGGCTAGCTGGCTAGCTAGCAGTGTTGATTACGTTACGTTGCGTTAAAGAACGACAATAGCTGGCTAGCTAACCTAGAAAATCGCTCTAGACTACACAATTATCTTTGATACACAGACGGCTATGTAGTTAGCTATGTAGCTAGCTACGATCAAACAAATCAAACCGTTGTGCTGTAATGAAATGAAATGAAAATGTGATACTACCTGTGGAGCGAGCGGAATGCGACCGGGTTGTTGAGTGCGGAAGTTCTATTCAGTAGACGTTGGCTAGCTGTTGGCTAGCTAGCAGTGTCTCCTACGTTAAGGACAACAAATAGCTGGCTAGCTAACCTCGGTAAATTAAGATAATCACTCTAAGACTACACGCTCTAAACTACACAATTATCTTGGATACGGAGACAGCAAAGACAACTATGTAGCTAGCTAACACTACACTGATCAAGTCGTTCAGTTGAGTGTAATAGTTTCTACAGTGCTGCTATTCGGTAGACGGTGGACGTTTGCTAGCTGGCTAGTTGCTGGGCAGATAGCAGTGTAGACTACGTTAGGACGACGAAATACGAAGTTGCAATAGAAGTGCTGACTGTTTCACTTTGTTGTCCTCTTTCTTTTCCTTTTTCTTCTGTCCTTCTTTTGTCCTTATTTTGTCTTCCTTTCTTCTGTTAACTAGATATTTTTTGTTTATGTAAATGTATTGTAATGACCTGACTAGATCATAAATGAACAATTGTCCAGACAGAGGCTTGAGTTTATGAATTGACGGTTTATTACACCAACTTTACACAGGCTACTGTTTGGGCCGTAGCACACGCCAAATAGAGGACAGATAACCCACAAGCCAATCGTGACCTTCTCTTGTGAAACCCAGACGTAAGAGAGAGAGAACAAAGGCTGAACCTGGTCTTAACTTCCAATGCTCCACCCCCCTGCCCAACCCCCCTCCACGCCACTCCGCCAACCACCAGGATGCCCGGCATCAGAACATTCCAGGCATTCCCGTGATTGGCAGATAGCAGGTTGATTGACAGGTCGGACCCCGCGAACACCGGGTACTGGTCAGTACAACACAACCACCTCCTAGCCTAACACATAACACACAGCTGTCTGTGCGGGTCGCTACAGTATAATGTAATAATGTACTCCATATAAACTCAATCTTGTTCCCGGGCAGCACGTACACAGTACATGGACTAGAGCATTGGCGAGGACTCTACCACTGCATTGTGTTATCTTCTTTCTCAACTAGGGTCCTATTTAGCCATCACCAGCAGCCTCTGAGAGAAGTACCGCACGTTTGCTGTCTCAGACATGTTGCCACGGCAACCCCGGGAAGGAGAGCGCGAGAGCTCTCGTCCTTTTTTTCTCCAGATAGAGGAGAGGCAGCGTTACCAGTCTATGCTTTGTGTCAAAAGATGGGCATGAGTGTGTAGCGTTGTGAAACCCGACTACCACACAGAAAACACATATGCATCCAAAAAAAACAAACCAAATAATCCAAGCGCTCTAATGTGCTCTCTGGCCCGGAGGTGGTAAAACAAAATGAAAACCAAGTCCAATATCCCTTCTGAGGGGGATATGTTTTTTATTCCTGCATTTCTGGTGAGCCGCTGTGAAGCATAATGGTGGAGCCTAGGGAGGTATATAAACAGCAGGATATTGAGGCCGAGATAAGTCATAAAAATGTATAGTGATGACTAGATCAAAGGCAGGGGCATTGATACGACAAACCACTTGAATTAAGTTGTTTCATTCACTGCTTTTAATGTGTCTGGAGCAGTCCTTTGAATGTTGAATGGTTGACACGACACTGCAGGGCTTCACTCACTCTATTTTTCTCTCTCTCTTTCTATGCATCTATAGTACCAGTCAAAAGTTTGGACACACCTACTCATTCCAGGGTTTTTCTTATTTAAAAAAAAAAAACATTTTCTACATTGTCGAATAATAGTGAAGACATCAAAACTGTAAAATAACATTTTTATTTGTAGTAAATGTAGTAAACAAAAAAGTGTTAAACATATTTTTTTATTTTAGATTCTTCAAAGTAGCCAACCTTTGCATTGATGACAGCTTTGTACAATCTTGGCATTCTCTCAACCAGATTCACCTGGAATGCTTTTCCAACAGTCTTGAAGGAGTTCCCACATATGCCGAGCACTTGTTGTCTCCTTTTCCTTCACTCTGCGGTCCAACTCATCCCAGGTCATCTGATGCAGCACTCCATCACTCTCCTTCTTGATAAAATAGCCCTTACACAGCATGGAGGTGTGTTGGGTCATTGTCCTGTTGAAAAAAACAAATGATGGTTAGTCCCACTAAGGTCAAACCAGATGGGATGGCGTATCGCTGCATATTGCTGTGGTAGCCATGCTGGTTAAGTGTGCCTTGAATTCTAAATCAATTACAGACTGTTTCACCAGCAAAGCACCCCCACACCATCACACCTCCTCCTCCATGCTTCACGATGGAAACCACACATGCAGAGATCATCTGTTCACCTACTCTGCATCTCACAAGGACATGGAGATTGGAACCAAAAATCTCAAATTTGGACTCATCAGAACAAAGGATTTACACCGTTCTAATGTCCATTGCTTGTGTTTCTTGGCCCAAGTCTCTTCTTCTTATTGGTGGCCTTTAGTAGTTGTTTCTTTGCAGCATTTCAACCATGAAAGCCTGATTCATGCAGTCTCCTCTGAACAGTTGATATTGAGATGTGTCTGTTACTTGAACTCTGTGAAGCATTTATCTTTATCTCTAATGAACGTGTCATCTGCAGCAGAGGTAACTCTGGGCCTTCCTTTCCTGTGGCGGTCCTTATGAGAGCCAGTTTCATCATAGCGATTGATGGTTTTTGCTACTGCACTTGAAGAAACTTGACATTTTCCGGATTGACTGACATTCATGTCTTAAAGTAATGATGGACTGTCGTTTCTCTATGCTTATTTGAGCTGTTCTTGCCATATAATGGACTTGGTATTTTACCAAATAGGGCTATCTTCTGTATACACCCCTACCTTGTCACAACACAACTGATTGGCTCAAACACATTAAGAAGGAAAGTTTTAAGAAGGCACACCTGTTAATTTAAATGCATTCCAGGTGACTACCTCATGAAGCTGGTTGAGAGAATGCCAAGAGCTTGCAAAGCTGTCATCAAGGTAAAGAAGATTCTCAAAAATAATATTTATTTTGATTTGTTTAACACTTTTTTGTTTACTACATGATACCATTTGTGTTTTTCATAGTTTTGATGTTTTCACAATTATTCTACAATGTAGAAAATATTTCAAATAAAGAAAAACCCTGGAATGAGTACAGTAGCTGTTTCCAAACTCTTGACTGCTACTGTATTTATTTATTTCAATGTCACTCTCTTCTCTGGGCTCTGATCTCTGCATCTGTCTCTCTCCTCTCTCTTTCTCTCTGTCAGTCTCTCTTACTCCATCGCTTCATTTCTTTCAATCCATCTCTCTTCCCTGTCCAATCAAAGCATGTTCTACTCCAGAACTAGGTTTATGAGTCCTGGAAGTCCAAAATTGTCAACATTTTATTTAACATATGAAGCACATTATCTTTGTGAATAAGGTATTACAGCTGTATTTAAATGATGCATGTTCTTGTTCGAAATTTTACTGTTGATGTTAAATTATGCTGCAACTTTGATGCACTACTGCATCATCCAGGCTTTTCATAGCTCGGGGTTACACAGATCCTTCCTTCTTCCTTTGTTTCTTATTCCTTTTGAAATACGTGGGAGAGTTTAATGGCTCCTTAGTTCCTTATTTGGTCATCATCACACTTCTCTTCCTCTCTGTTATTCCTGTCTCAGTTTGAGGTCACCAGACAGACATGACTGAGAATGCGATCCTTCCACTGCCACCTCTCAACCCACAATACAAATCTACGGAAGGCAGTCATTTCCCAGACACCTTGAGCCAGTCCAGCCCCAGAGTCCAGTCCTCTGTTGTTTAGTGCCTCAGACTGAGTCAGTAATGAAGTGGCACACTCTATCGCACATCAATCAAGCTCATCTCCCTCTCTCTCTCTCTCTCTCTCTCTCTCTCTCTCTCTCTCTCTCTCTCTCTCTGTCAGACAGACAGAGAGAGAGAGAGAGAGAGAGAGAGAGAGAGAGAGAGAGAAGTTGTTCTCTGCAGCTGAAGACTGAAGCAGGCGCTGTAGATTATTTCTGCATTGTCAGCTTTGTCCTCAGTAATATGATTTATCACTAAAGAGGTCAACCAGTTACTCTCCAGCTATAATAATACTGATATATGCCTACCTCTGTGGTATGAATCAGTGATGATATCACTTTGGTCAAAGATAGGAGTGCTATGGGTGATTTAATGTTTGATGGCATCATGTCAACTTCATACATATCATGTTGTGTTACTGTTTACTGATGAATCAGTATCTGTGAAATAAAACAGTAATTGTTTACAAGCAGTTGTTGTGATAAACAGCATTTGTATTTCCCTGAATCACCTCCCCCCATAGACTTCAGTTCTACCCAAAATGAATGGAAAACTATTCCTATCCCTCCTATAGAGTTATTATCACGTCTTATTCTGTCTGGGATATTCATGGGGGTTTATTCGCTCTAAAACGAAGAAGAGGGTTGGTCTAGAGAATGTAGGTCAGGCCATGAGAGAGAGAGATCCTGTGAATGGGAAGAGAAGAAGAAGAAGAGAATAAAAGTACCGCTTAAGGAAAAATCTGCACGTCCATTAACTGATCTTCATTTACAAAAGCTACCGCTAATGTAGCTATTACAATAATTGTTCCTAGTCCCTTTGTGGGGTAAAGTGACGGAGTCATTATCTGTTCAGTTTCCACTGGTTATCCACTCTAAGAACAGAGAAAGAATGTCAGCCATTTTGATTTTGAGTACAGTACAATGATACACGCTGCCCAGAAGCTCTTCTGTAGATTTGTAGTTTGCAGTAAAGACCATTCTTTATTCCCCTTTCGTAATATATATTTTTTAAATCCCCTCCATTACCATGTAACTACTATGTAACAACACTGTGATGACACAGGTATAACAGCAACATGAAGTGTTAGCCTACCTAGCATAATATTGGAATATTGAATATATGACAGTGAAGGTGACAAGTGCAACTTGATCACACATTGTCAAACACATCATTGTCTGTGAAATCACCTGGCAATCCCACGCCATGGAGGGAAGTCACCAGTGACAGCTTGACGAGAGGTTGACACCACAGTGACGACATGACGCTGTCGGGTTCATGTGCGGTTCAGCGGTCTGTCAATTTTATACCACAGA
Source organism: Oncorhynchus keta (assembly GCF_023373465.1). Lineage (NCBI taxonomy): Eukaryota > Metazoa > Chordata > Actinopteri > Salmoniformes > Salmonidae > Oncorhynchus > Oncorhynchus keta. The sequence continues at coordinate 35,704,958 of NC_068443.1, forward strand.
CAGGAACAGCTCCCACGGCTATGGAATGCCTTCTGCAATGCAATGTGACTACAGTAGCCCTCTCAACAGCACCTCACAAACAGACACCTCAGGTGAATTTCACCCCACAGGGCATGCTCAAGCTACATTACATACAGTGCCTTCGGAGAGTATTCATACCCCTTGACTTATTCCACATTTTGTTGCGTGTACATCCTGAATTAAAAATGTATTCAATTGGGGGTGGTGGGGGGGGTTCTCACAATTCTTCTTGAAAATGAATTGAAAATGAAATATAGAAATATCTCATTTACATAAGTATTCACACTTCTAAGTCAATACATGTTATAATCACCTTTAGCAGTGATTACAGATGTAAGCATTTCTGGGTAAGTTTCCAAGACCTTTGCAAACCTGGATTGTACAATATTTGCACAATATTATTTTAAAAATTCTTCAAGCTCTGTCAAATTGGTTTAAGTTTGATTTAAGTCCATACTGTAACTAGGCCATTCAGGAACATTCAATGTTGTCTTCGTAAGCAACTCCAGTGTAGATTTGGCCTTGTGTTTTAGGTTATTGTCCTGCTGAAATGTGAATTTGTCTCCCAGTGTCTGTTAGAAAGGAGACTGAACCAGGGTTCCCTCTAGTATTTTGCCTGTGCTTAGCGCTATTCCATTTCTTTTTACCCTAAAACAACACCCTAGTCCACCCTAGTCCTCAACTTTTTGTGACCCTTCCTAAAAACACAATTCCACTTTGGGGTATTGTGTGTAGGCCAGTAAATTCATGCTGTAAAACATGTCAAAATGTGAAAAAAAAGTCAAGTGGTTTGAATACTTTCTGAAGGTGTTGTATAAGGCTGTCAGACTGTGCTGACAGAGATTCAAACACTACCCTGTGGAGAGCTTGTTCTGGGGACTGTGGGGAGAAGCTGCGTCGGGACAGTTTGAAGGGAAAGTAAGATCTGATCCAATGCAGGGGTGCTACACTATAGTGTAAGAGGAGAAAGAGAATGTGAGTGAACAAGATATACTGTATTACACAACATGCTGGGTTTGGGGGGAGTAGAGTGAGCAGTAACAACTCCCCAAAGTGTCTGTACAAATAGGCGTAGGTGTTACTACGAACCCTGGCCTCATTCTGCTCCATGCTTCACTTATTGCCAGGTTGGAAGTAGGGAGAGAGTAAAACTAAACACATGGCTTATGGTCTGACTCAGCAGCCAGGTCAGCATTTGTGGTCAACGATCAGTCATCAGGTGTTCTCCACAGGATAAGCTCCATAGCAGGAGTTCCACTGAGGGGGGAGGTATATTAGTGGAAGGCCCAGGGAGAGCCGAGGCCAGAGGGGATGGAGATGACAGGGGATTGATTGAACGGGGCAGGGCCTGCTGCTCTACAGAGGGTCCAGGATCTGAGCTCTCACTCACTGCTTCATTCATTATGATCCAGGAGCACAGGAGCAGAACACTGAATAGCTTCACTGGAGTGAGGGTTAGGTGTGTGTGTGTGTGTGTGTGTGTGTGTGTGTGTGTGTGTGTGTGTGTGTGTGTGTGTGTGTGTGTGTGTGTGTGTGTGTGTGTGTGTGTGTGTGTGTGTGTGTGTGTGTGTGTGTGTGTGTGTGTGTGTGTGCGAGAGAGACAGTTTGTGTCAGATGAGACATTTTATGGGAAATACAAATGTGTTGTTAAAAGACTCGACTGCAGTATGCAATATATCCCCAATAGTACAGAGGAAAATTGGCTATGCAGCAAACAGCATATTGCTCTGTACTGCTGGGAATATACCATTTGTAGCTAAATGAATGTCTTCAATCATCTCACTCATCTTTCAACAATCAGTACAACACTATCAAGGTCAATAATCGACCCCTTTGATCTGATTTAACGTTTATATGTGATTAATTGAGATCATACACGGATTCCAATGTGCATTTTCAGGGAGTTGTTTTCATGAATCACAGTCTCAGTAACTGTGGAACTTTACTGAGAGGAGAAACTGGTCTCAGGAGGGCCAGTGTGTTTCTGTACTCTCCCGACGACTCAGCCAGGCATTAATACAACATCAGTCACACACACACACACACACACACACACACACACACACACACACACACACACACACACACACACACACACACACACACACACACACACACACACACACACACACACACACACACACACACACACGCGCACACACACACTTTTATTTAATCTCAGGAACACACTAATTAATTTTACAGCCTTTAGGAGGCTGTCAGTGTAAAAGATGTCATACTGAAACATTGATGTAACTAAACAGGCATTGATGATGCTCGTTTGAATGCACATCGGTCTGCTGCATACCTGCTGGACTGGTGGGTCCTATCATGTTCAAAGACCAGAGACAACAAGAATAAAATACTTAAAAGGCAGGGTCGCATTCATTAGAACGTTTTAAATATAACTTTTTTTACTATAGCAAGCGCCAAATAAGTGGCAATAAAAGAAAAAGGTTTGACGTGAGAGGGTTTAAGTTTATCTTAAATCAGACATAACTCCCCTTGTGCCAAGGGGAATGGGAGCTTGTTGTGAATAACGGGGAGGGGCAATTGAATGAAAGCTTCACTTTTCCATCACAAAACACCAGAAAATGGCAAAAGAAAAGAGCAGAACCAGCTCAACTGCTTTATACTATCATTTGACTATTAGATGGTCAATGGTTCTTCAGAAAAAAATGATCTAAGAAGGAATGATTCAAACGAGAGTTCAGTTCGCATAACGGCGTTGACCTTCAAATGAGGGACAAATGTTAATTAATCACATTAAATAAATAATAATCTTCAGAAATGACTCCGTCAAAAGAAAAAAAAAGTAACTCGGCTCTCTCCACTGGCTTCCAGTTGAAGCTCGCATCCGCTACAAGACCATGGTGCTTGCCTACGGAGCTGTGAGGGGAACGGCACCTCAGTACCTCCAGGCTCTGATCAGGCCCTACACCCAAACAAGGGCACTGCGTTCATCCACCTCTGGCCTGCTCGCCTCCCTACCACTGAGGAAGTACAGTTCCCGCTCAGCCCAGTCAAAACTGTTCGCTGCTCTGGCTCCCCAATGGTGGAACAAACTCCCTCACGACGCCAGGACAGCGGAGTCAATCACCACCTTCCGGAGACACCTGAAACCCCACCTCTTTAAGGAATACCTAGGATAGGATAAAGTAATCCTTCTCACCCCCCCCCCCCTTAAAAGATTTAGATGCACTATTGTAAAGTGGCTGTTCCACTGGATGTCATAAGGTGAATGCACCAATTTGTAAGTCGCTCTGGATAAGAGCGTCTGCTAAATGACTTAAATGTAAATGTAAATGTTTATAATGATGGTGTAAAAAACTTAGTTCCTAGAAGTTGGAAAAACATGAGGCGTCAAAATTCTGATTTGTGGCACTTTAGCAAGTCTTGATTCATATCAAAAAAGATCTGACTTATTGAATGTTCCATGTGGTATATATCCCTACCTTTAATGTAACAGGCTTTTACAATTCAATAGTGGTGCACAATTTCTACTTCAAATATCAAAGGGATGCACTCTACTCGTGGAACAACCCATATGATCTCTGTTAGCGCATTGGAGGCAGTCGTAACGTGTTGCTACTAGATCGGGGTCGTATTCATTAGGCACAAAACAGAAGAAAATAGACTGACACAGGGAAAGACTACCTGGACAATAAGAAACACCTCTTGAGATGGGAAAACATGTTTTTTTCTGAAGTTTTTTTGTTTGTTGCAAATTCCAAAAGGCACTGCTGGAATGACCCATATACAATAGCATCGTCTCTCCTGTGTGTTCTCCTCTGACGTAGAGCGAGCCTTCTATTCAACAGCCAAATTATCCTCCATATCAGGATTGAAGGTAAGACCCAGATGCAGACTGTGTCGGACTAACAATGTTTATTACAGCAACAGAGCAGGGGAACGACAGGTCTAGGCAGGCACCATTGCAATTATACATCACAATATTATTTATATGGTGAAGGGCCTTCTGTAATATAGGGGAGACCAGTAACTTTTGCAACCTAATGAATTACTGTGCCCGGTAACATATAGACATTTATGGTCACATAAGGTGGCCACCATGTGGATTCAAAATCAGTAGCCTAACAATTCTTTACATGGCCCCAGTTGCATTTGTCATTTTTCTGTGACGATTCAATATTCACCCATAGCGTGACTTTTTGGACGGGCAATTGACAGTGAAGCTTGATGTAGTCATTGCATGCAAGGAATATGGGACAAAATGGTAAACTTTTGAATACCCTAATAGTGACTCTGGCCAAATACTTATAATTTCTTCAAATGGGGGGACTACATACATAAAGTGCTTTAATTTTTCAACTGTAAAAATTGTATTAAAATACCGTCCTTCTGTAGCTCAGTTGGTAGAGCATGGCACTTGTAACGCCAGGGTAGTGGGTTCGATTCCCGAGACCACCCATACGTAGAATGTATGCACACATGACTGCAAGTCGCTTTGGATAAAAGCGTCTGCTAAATGGCATATATTATTATTATTATATTATAAATTAGGGGCCTCCCGAGTATTGCATCGCAGTGCTATACTGCCCTACAAAGCAAAAAGGCAGTAATTCTTCATTTGGTAAAATTTCTTTTTTTGCTACATTAAATACATGCTTAATAATGTGGACAAGTATCCTTCCTCTATTGTATTGTGTTTTGGAGAAAATGGGGGTCATGTTAGCAGTAACTGCATAAAGTTACTGTGAAACCAAGGTAAATTAAAGTACTTTTTCTCAGTTCCACGCTATGTGACCCATGTGTCGTCCGGGTTAGGGGAGGGTTTGGCCGGCCAGGATGTCCTTGTCCCATCGCGCTCGGGACGCCCCGGGCACATGCACGCTGACACGGTCGCCAGTTGTTTCTTCAGACACATTGCTGCGGCTGGCTTCCGGGTTAAGCGAGCAGTGTGTTAAGAAGCAGTGCGACTTAGCAGGGCCGTGTTTCGGAGGACGCATTGCTCTCAACCTTCGCCTCTCTCGAGTCCGCACAGGAGTTGCAGCGTTGGACAAGACTGTAACTACCAATTGGGGAGAAAAGGGGTAGAATTCTTTTTTATAATAAAAAAAAACATCTAACTAAAAGTGACATTCTGTACTGTGACCTCATGCTTATTTATTTGTATTTATTTTATTTAACCTTTATTATATCAGGGAGTCATACTGAGACCGAGGTCTCTTTTACAGATTACATACATTACCTGTCGAAAGTTTGGACACACCTACTCATTCAAGGGTTTTTCTTTATTTTTACTATTTTCTACTATTTTCTGCTCTCATGAGGACCGCTACTGGAAAGGAAGGCCCAGAGTTACCTCTGCTGCAGAGGATAAGTTCATTGGAGTTACCAAATACAAATGAGTTCAAGCAACAGACACATTTCAACATCAACTGTTCAGAGGAGACTGCGTGAATCAGGCCTTCGTGGTCGAATTGCTGGAAAGAAACCACTACTAAAGGACACCAATAATAAGAAGAGACTTGCTTGGGTCAAGAAACATGAGCAATGGACATAAGACCGGTGGACATCTGTAATTTGGTCAGATCTTTGGTTCCAATCGCCGTGTCTTTGTGAGACGCAGAGTAGGTGAATGGATGATCTCCGCATGTGTGTTTCCTACTGTGAAGCATGGAGGAGGTGTGATGGCATGGTGGTGCTTTGCTGGTGACACTGTCAGTGATTTATTTACATTTCAAGGCACACTTAACCAACATGGCTACCACAGCATTCTGTAGCGATACACCATCCCATCTGGTTTGCCCTTAGTGGGACTATCTTTTATTTTTCAACAGGACAATGACCCAACACATTTCCAGGCTGTGTTAAGGCTATTTGACCAGGAAGGAGAGTGATGGAGTGCTGTATCAGATAACCTGGCCTCCACAATCACCCGACCTCAAACAATTGAGATGGTTTGGGATGACTTGGATCGCAGAGTGAAGGAAAAGAAACCATCAAGTGTTCAGCATATGTGGGAACTGCTTCAAGACTGTTGGAAAAGCATTCCAGGTGAAGCTGGTTGAGAGAATGCACTGAGTGTGCAAAGCTGTCATCAAGGCAAAGGGTGGCTACTTTGAAGAATCTAAAACATAAAATATATTTTGATTTGTGTTAAGGGAATTTTTATCTATAATGACTAATTATGTATACATTTCAATCAGGATGTACTAATCAGAATACAATTATGGTACTGTATATGTACTAATCAAAATACTAAATGTTACTAAAAATTTTCTTATCTGATCCCAGTACTGAAGTGAATGTGGCCAAGAGTTTAGTAACAATGACAGTCTGTTCATTGGTACAAATGAATCAGATGGGCTAGAATGCTTATCTACACAAGAAAACCTTGACTCGTGAATTATATTAAATTGGTAGGGAGACGGATGTGGGAAGGCTTGAGACTTGGTACTGGAACGGAGGAGTGTGAACGTGGGCAAAAGTTAGAACAATGACGGTCTGATCCTTTGTACAAATGAATCTCCAGATGGCAGGGACGGACTATCTACAGACTGTCTAGAATGCTTATCTACACTGACTGACCTTGGCTTTAGGCGAGGAGGGAAGGCTTGAACTATAGGGCCTCTCTACCAGTGTCAAGAAGAGATAGAACATTTAGAAAACGCTGACGTCATTTTCAGTTTATAACCTGTGGTAAAATGTGTATGAAGGCAGTACTCTCTTGAATTAAACGCTGTTACCTGACTTTTAAGACTGGGGCTCTGTCCATTCTTATAAAATAAGGGTCTTACAAACCCTTAATGCATTGACAGTGTTTAATTTTGATTGGGAATTAAAACAGAGGAATTTAGAATTCCTTCAACAATTTGTTTAACACTTTTTTTGTTACTCCATGATTCCATATGTGTTTTTTCATAGTTTTTATGTCTTCACTTGTATTCTACAATGAAGAAAATAGTCAAAAATAAAGATAAACTGTTGAATGAGGTAGGTGAGTCCAAACATTTGACTGGTACTGTAAATTACAGAAGATACACGCAGCAATAAAATACAAAATGCAAGCCTTCTGAACTGCTCTAGAGGCACCAAAACATCAAATTTAAGAACGTTTTGAAGATTCTTGCGCCTTATTTGTGAAACAAAGTTAAATCCAGCTTTTAGTTAACGCAGTAGAGACCAAAGGAATTTCCAGAGTTAACCATCCCTGAGACCAGGTGTGGTAACTCGTATGTCTAAAGTTTAGTAAAGATGTTCGGTACAGTGGGACTTTTTACAAAAGGGTTTTATAACTGAAAACATTAAAATATATATATATATATTTCACCTTTATTTAATCAGGTAAGCTAGTTGAGAACAAGTTCTCATTTACAACTGCGATCTGGCCAAGATAAAGCAAAGCAGTGCGTCACAAACAACAACACAGAGTTACACGTGGAATAAACAAGGGTAGTCAATAACACAATGGAAAATTTAAAAAAGTCTATATACAATGTGTGCAAATGGCGTGAGGAGATAAGGCACATCACCATCTGCTCATCTATCACTCCAGTGTTAATTTGCTAAATTGTAATTACTTCGCTACTATGGCCTATTTATTATAAGCCATAGTAGTGAAGTAATTACAATTTATCAAATTAACACTGGAGTGATAGATGAGCAGATGGTGATGTGCCAGTAGAAATACTGGTGTGCAAAAGAGCATAAAAGTAAATAAAAACAATATGGGGGTGAGGTAGGTAGATTGGGTGGGCTATTTACAGATGGATTATGTACAGCTTGCAGCGATCGGTTAGCTGCTCAGATAGCTGATGTTTGAAGCTAGTGAGGGAAATATTAATCTCCAGCTTCAGCGACTTTTGCAATTCGTTTCAGTCATTGGCAGCAGAGAACTGGAAGGAAAAGTGGCCAAATGAGGTGTTGGCTTTGGGTATGACCAGTGAGATATACCTGCTGGAGCGCGTGCTACGGGTGGGTGTTGTTATCGTGACCAGTGAGCTGAGATAAGGCGGAGCTACCTAGCATAGATTTACAGATAACCTGGAGCCAGTGGGTCTGGCGACGAATATGTAGCGTGGGCCAGCCGACTAGAGCATACAGTTTGCAGTGGTGGGTGGTATAAGGGTTTTGGTGACAAAACGGATGGCACTGTGATAGACTCCATCCAGTTTGCTGATTAGACTATTGGAAGCTATTTTGTAAATGACATCGCCGAAGTCGAGGATCGGTAGGATAGTCCGTTTTACGAGGGTATATTTGGCGGTGTGAGTGAAGAAGGCTTTGTTGTGAAATAGGAAGCCGATTCTAGATTTAATTTTGGATTGGAGATGTTTAATATGAGTCTGGAAGGAGAGTTTACAGTCTAACCAGACATCTAGCTATTTGTCGTTGTCCACATATTCTACGTCAGAACCGTCCAGAGTAGTGATGCTAGTCGGGCAGGCAGGTGTGGGCAGCAAACGGTTGAAAAGCATGCATTTGGTTTTACTAACATTTAAGAGCAGTTGGAGGCCACAGAAGGAGTGTTGTATGGCATTGAAGCTCGTAGCAATACATCAACCTGTACATGACATCATCACCAACCAACTTTCTGGTAGAGAATGCAGTGATGAGTAACTAAAACTGTTGCCTGTAATAAAGTGCAGTGCGCTACGACAAACTGCATCTAACGGCTTTAATGAAGTGGCTGCTGGGCTCATATTGATGACGTCGCCATAGTCTAGGACCAATGGTAACGTCGACTAAATAATATGCATTCTAGTTTTTAGCCGAGAGTCAGGAGCTATTTCTATAGATGAAACCCATTTTTATTCTCAGCTTCTTACCCAACTCATGTTCATTATTTTCAAAGGACAGCTTTTCATCTATCCAGATGCCCAGATATTTGTAAGCAGCGACCAGATCAATATGGACACCATCCAAGGTACATATGCTTATTAAATCATCAGTTATTTTTATGCACTCTAGAGAACAACATACTCTATACTTAGTTTTACCTGCATCCAATACTAATTTCTGGTCAATAAAGTTTGTTTCTGTAGTACAATGAAAGCAGACTGTAGTTCAGATAGAGCCTTATCAATCGTGGGGGCAGTAGCATATACAACAGTATCATCGGCATACAAGTACAGGTGCATTTATTTGACAGACAAGTCAATATTTCTAATGTAAACAGTAAAAAGTACAGGACATTTAATAATATCCAGGAAACCTGGATTTAACACCACCACATTGCGTTCTATGTATCAAGTCATTTTTAAACCAGTTACATGCAGCCTGGTCTTGGCCAATAGAGGAAAGCTGCTGAATTAGCAGTGAGTGATCAACAGTGTCAAAAGCCTTTGACAGGTCCATGAAGACAGCAGCACAATGTTGCCTTTGATCCATACAGTTACCCACATCATTTATAACTAGGGATGCAGCAGGGTTAGTGCTGTGACCTGGTCTAAAGCCCGACTGATGTACAAGAATACATTTCGAAGATCAGAAAGATCTTAGCTGAGAAGTATTCAAGCGTTCTAATATTTTAGCTAGGCAAGAAAGCTTAGAAATAGGTCGATAGTTATTTAGGTCACAAGGGTCACCACCTTTATGATTATTATTATTATTATTATTACATTACATTATTATTACATAGTACATATCTGGTACTACCTTGGGGATAGTACCAGATATAATCGTCAGGTTAAACATATGGGTTAATGATTCAGCAATCAGGGGGGCAGAGAGCTGCAGCAAAAATGGATCAAACATACCAGCCAGAGTGGATATTTTTTTTCCAATATCAATCTTCAGCAAAGCATCTAGCACATCACAGAGAGTAAATTGTTGAAATGAAAACAAAGATTCACTAGAAGCTGACGGGTTAACCGTCGAGTCAGCTACTGTCGGCTGGCAGAGGGAAGAGCAGTCGATTGACTGACTGTAGGTATACTGTACAGCCAGGCAGGCTGCAGAAAATGACAAGTTAATTAGTGGATGATTTCAGAACCAACGTGGGGGGACAGAAAACTTAGGTTACATATAGGTTACATTGACTCCCTAATCTGATAGTGGTAGTGGGGTGGTAGATGCCTCGTCTCCCTTATGGCTCAGCTCAGGTGCCTAAATAGTACATTCACCGTAGACAAACATCTTTCCTTTACAGAAGAAAGGCAGGTTGACCCATGGCGGTCAGGGCTATTGTCCAGGGCAGAGAGAATACATTGTCTTACTCGGCCTCCCGAGTGGCGCAGCGGTCTAAGGCACTGCATTGCATTGCTACAGGGGTCACTACAGACCCGTGTTTGATCCCGGGCTGTATCAGAATGACGAAACCTACATTTTCTAACACATTCACTTATCTTCATGATAATTAATGACCCCTAAGTGACAAGAATCTTCCCACCGCAGTTTGATTCATGTTATTATAAATGTTGGCTGTTGGTGTTTTCCCCTTGACCTCTGTGATAGCCCTGTGGAATTTTCACCATGTTGGTCAAACAAGTCACACCTATGAAATCATTTGAGATCACAAGTGCTGATGGGGCTAAAGGTTGTTTCTTGGCTGGGCTGATATAGCATCAGTGCGGCAGCGAACCCTAGTCAAAGTGCAATGTGCCGAATTCCATGACTTTGCTCAATCATTAATTACCACTCACTACAGTCCTTTGCTTGTGCAGTATTACACAGACGTTGGAAATGGTGGAGTTTCCACTCTTATTAAAACCCCAGCGTGCAAACTCTGTAACTGTCAATGAAGTATGCAGTGCTTGAAGTGAAATAGGTGCAGTGCCAGCACTTATTTTGGGTGCCAGTAGTCTTTATATTTATGTGCCGCAAATTGCAATATTTTCATGCCAATATTCTATAACAGGTGCTGGAACTCAAGCAGTGAGTGTTCGGGAACGGCCTAATGTCAACTATTTGTTTCATTCATACCACCAGAGAGTTTCGACGATGGACCTTGGTGATGGAGTCTTAACAAAAAGGAGAAACACACACGTTCCCTTTTGGCCCCCATTCCCAACAAGAAACAAGAAGGAGCCAGCATTTACCTTTATGAGGGAGGATTAAAAAATGATGAGCATTTCAAGATTCCACCTAAACCTGAGAAGCCCACAGCATGTGACAGAACTGACAACAGTGATTGTGGGGAAGCTGGAATCAGCAAGTGGAAAAGACGTGGTTGTCACTCACCCAAAGACCAAACGATTGGCTGAAGTTGTAAAAGAGTGAACTGAAGCACTCTGGGGCTCCATCAGTTTATGAGATGCCCATGGAAGCAATAGAGCTGGTGAAGAAAGTAGCCAGCCACAGGTTTGGAGAGCAGATCCCGAAGCCCAACCAGACGATCCTTCTAGCGGGTGACGAAGAAGAGGTGATGCCCGTCATCAGCACCATGATCAACTACTTCCGGGGAGGATGACTTCTGTTTCAAGCTGCCCCTAAAATGACAAGGCTGTTGTTGTATAGGAAATCCGTTACCACAATGGATTTCAGATCCCCTTCTCTTTCAAGGTACGTGGAGGAAGCCTGCCAAGTGTTAACGCTATGTGCGCGGTGTGCGAGGCATCTATGTCAACGGATCTAATCTTTAAAGGGAGTAAGAGAGGATCTGAGGATCTATCCAAATCCAATCTATCAGCATTGTTTAGAGACAATGCAGCAGCTACTGTCGGAAGTAGTCATGATGATAATCACCAGTTTCAGAAGTTCTGGGATGCATATTTGTATGAGGAGTATGAAGATGTTTTTCCAGACCGTTGTTCAAAATGGAGAGTTTAACTCTGTTCAAAGACGGATGAAAGTTGTCTTAAATTAAGTTTGTCTTAAAATAAGTGTGATGACTGATTTTGGAAGGGAATATTGAGATATGTAAATAAAGTCAGTTAGTCACCCTTTAGGCCCCTGCCATTGCTTTGTTTAAGAATTATATTTAAGTGTGCTTGCTGAAAGCAAGAGCAACTTTAGAAATCCAACATACTTCTTGTTATTCTCTTTCCACTGCCACCTGTATAGCGCCAAAAATGTAAAAGCTGCCAACAAACAAAACAACTTTCAAATGTGCAGGCAGACTGTCTTCAGGTTGCTCATCAAAACATTTTTGATGCTACAGGTGGCAGTGGAAAGAGAGAATGATAAGAAGTATGTCGGATTTCTAAAGTTGCTCTTGCTTTCACACTCCCACCATATTTGCATGACTCCCAACCCCATTTCAATGGCCATAGCTAAACATAGTAAAAGTTTGGACTGTAGCTAGTCTTCAACTGTTTATGTCACACCCTGATCTGTTTCACCTGTCTTTGTGCTTGTCTCCACCCCCCTCCAGGTGTCGCCCATCTTCCCCATTATCCCCTGTGTATTTATACCCGTTTTCTCTGTTTGTCTGTTGCCAGTTCGTTTTGTTTGTGAAGGTGGTAGATGCCTCGTCTCCCTTATGGCTCAGCTCAGGTGCCTAAATAGTACATTCACCGAGGTTGTACAAGCACCTACCAGTGTTTGTTCCCCTGCTCCTACCGGTTTCTTGCACCTGATTTCTAGTCCTTTCCGGTTTTGACCGTTCTGCCTGCCCTGAACATGACCCTGACCCTGAGCCTGACCCTGCCTGCCGTTCTGTACCTTGCCCCACCTAACTGGATTATTGACCCCTGCCTGTCCTGACCCTGAGACTGCCTGCCATTCTGGACTTTTTGCATCCTCTCTAGATTATTTACCCCTGCCTGCCTTTGACCTGTCGTTTGCCTGCCCCTGTATTAGAAATAAACTTTTGTTTCTTCAACACTGTCTGCATCTGGGTCATACCTGAAACGTTATAGTTTAAGCTTGAAAAGCCATTCATACATCAAAATATACAGATCAATCTGGAATAGTGTGCTTTTATACAGCTTTTTGATACCATTATACTGTTTAACTATAACACTTTTAAATATGCATAAACACTTCATAGGTTATAATGGGAGATTTGGGGATTTGCCACAACTCTTGAGTAGAGGTTGACCGATTATGATTTTTCAACGCCGATACCGATACCGATTATTGGAGGACAAAAAAAGCTGATGCCGATTAATGATGCCGATTTTTTTTTTTATGTCTTTGTAATAACGACAATTACAACAATACTGAATGAACACTTATTTTAACTTAATATAATACATCAATAAAATCTATTTAGCCTCAAATAAATAATGAAACATGTTCAATTTAGTTTAAATAATGCAAAAACAAAGTGTTGGAGAAGAAAGTAAAAGTGCAATATGTGCCATGTAAGAAAGCTAACGTTTAAGTTCCTTGCTCAGAACATGAGAACATATGAAAGCTGGTGGTTCCTTTTAACACGAGTCTTCAATATTCCCAGGTAAGAAGATTTAGGTTGTAGTTATTATAGGAATTATAGGACTATTTCTCTCTATACCATTTGTATTTCATATACCTTAGACTATTGGATGTTCTTATAGGCACTTTAGTTTTGCCGGTGTAACAGTATAGCTTCCATACCTCTCCTCGGTCCTACCTGGGCTTGAACCAGGAACACATCGACAACAGCCACCCTCTAAGCAGCATTACCCATGCAGAGCAAGGGGAACAACTACTCCAAGTCTCAGAGCCAGTGACTTTGAAACGCTATTAGCGCGCACCCCGCTAACTAGCTAGCCATTTCACATCACATCGTTACACCAGCCTAATCTCGGGAGTTGATAGGCTTGAAGTCATAAACAGCAGAGCTGCTGGCAAAATGCACAAAAGTGCTGTTTGAATGAATGCTTATGAGCCTGCTGCTGCCTACCATTGCTCAGTCAGACTGCTCTATCAAATCATAGACTTAATTATAACATAATAACACACAGAAATGCGAGCCTTAGGTCATTAATATGGTCGAATCCGGAAACTATCATCTCGAAAACAAGATGTTTATTCTTTCACTAAAGTACGGAACCGTTCCATATTTTATCTAACGGGTGGCATCCATCAGTCTAAATATTCCTGTTACATTGCACAACCTTCAATGTTATGTCATAATTACGTAAAATTCTGGCAAATTAGTTCGCAATGAGCCAGGTGGCCCAAACTGTTGCATATACCCTGACTATGCGTGCAATGAACGCAAGAGAAGTGACACAATTTCACCTGGTTAATATTGCCTGCTAACCTGGATTTCTTTTAGCTAAATATGCAGGTTTAAAAATATATACTTCTGTGTATTGATTTTAAGAAAGGCATTGGTGTTTATGGTTTGGTACACGTTGGAGCAACGACAGTCCTTTTCCCGAATGCACACTGCATCGATTATATGAAACGCAGGACACGCTAGATAAACTAGTAATATCATCAACCATGTGTAGTTATAACTAGTGATTATGATTGATTAAGTTTAATGCTAACTAGCAACTTACCTTGGCTTCTTACTGCATTCGTGTAACAGGTGGTCTCCTCGTGAGGCAGGTGGTTAGAGCGTTGGACTAGTTAACCGTAAGGTTGCAAGATTGAATCCCTGAGCTGACAAGGTAAAAATCTGTCATTCTGCCCCTGAACAAGGCAGTTAACCCACCGTTCCTAGGCCGTCATTGAAAGTAAGAATGTGTTCTTAACTGACTTGCCTAGTTAAATAAATATTTAAAAAATATATTTAAAAAATGTACGATTTCCGATTGTTATGAAAACTTGAAATCGGCCGGAATTAATCGGCCATTCCGATTAATCGGTTGACCTCTACTCTTGAGTTACCATCACCAAACCAAAGTTGATATGTACAGACTGACTCAACTTAAATTGAGTGTCAAAAGATTGTTGATACTACTTGTACTTTTTAAACTATTATAATTTTACATTTGCATAAATGCTCAATAATCTTCAATGTTAAAATTGGATCCGCCACTGCCCTTGAAATGTACTACAAATACCAACCCAATGTTGGAATGTGCAGACTGATTCAACATACAGTAGATTGCTTGAAAACATGCTTTTGCTACCAATCATACTTTATAAACTACAGATGTTGGATCTTAATTTGATCACTCTTTTCTTGCCGGGTTAGGGGAGGGTTTGGCCGGGGGGCTTTACTTGGCTGTTTGGCTCGTTGTGCTCTAGCGACTCCATGTGGTAGGCCGGGTGCCTGCAGGCTGACCCAGGTCATCAGTTGAATAGTGTTTCCTCTGACACATTGGTGTGGCTGGCTTCTGAATTTTGCTGGCGAGTGTCAAGGAGCGCGGTTAGGAGGGTCATGTTTCGGAGGACGCATGACTCCACCTTTGCCTCTCCTGAGCCCGTTGGGGAGTTGCTACCATGAGACAAGATTGAAAAAGGGAGTTACATTTTGGGGGATTAATTATAGTACACATTTCTTGTTACGGCAGGATTATTATCCTGTTTTAGCAAATTTGCACCAATTAAGATCTGACATCTGTATAAACTTGTTGTATCCCTATTAATTTAAACTCAGGCTTCAACATTAAAAACTGATATCACTTCACAGAATGTTCAAACGTAAACATTTTGAGAGCATAAAACACATTACATGGTTTATAATGCTATAGTACTGCCTTTAGCCTACTATATACTAGCCCATTATAACACACTATAATAACTCCTCACTTACAAACCACTGCAAAATCAAATCAAATCAAATGTATTTATATAACCCTTCGTACATCAGTTGATATCTCAAAGTGCTTGTACAGAAACCCAGCCTTAAAACCCCAAACAGCAAGCAATGCAGGTGTAGAAGCACGGTGGCTAGGAAAAACTCCCTTGAAAGGCCAAAACCTAGGAAGAAATCTAGCGAGGAACCAGGCTATGAGGGGTGGCCAGTCCTCTTCTGGCTGTGCCGGGTGGAGATTATAACAGAACATGGCCAAGATGTTCAAATGTTCATAAATGACCAGCATGGTCAAATAATAATCAACTGTTGGTAATGATACAATTATACAGGCGACATTATGGACATGTCCAGACTTGTAAACTAATATATGTCAGTGTAGGCGACACAAACAACAATGGTTTAATGTCACTATTTGGACATATTGTAACATGTTGGTGTTCAACGAGTCAGAAAGCTGACAATCAGGCTGTGGTGTCACAGTTGGATGGTTCCAATAACATTGCATCTGTAGGGAAGAGGCTGACTGCTGTTTTTTAAACATTTTTAATAAAGGCCTCTCCTGATTTTCTCTTCCTGTGGGTCTCTCCACAGTAAGCTGCTTGACACAGTGGAGGGCACTGCAGAACATGCAATCCTTGATTGCCCGTGTAGAAATTCACCATGGCAACCATGGCATGTAGACAGTGTGAGCTCAGCAAGCTGGAGCAGTCAACTCAAAGAGCTCACACACACTTACAAACACACGCACTGACACACAGTACATATGAACACACACACACACACACAAGTGTGTGCATGGATGCACGGGCACAAGCTAACACATGCACACACACAAACACCCACATCTGGACCAATCAGAAACTCAGATATCAAGGCTGAAATGCATGCATGTATGTGTGGGGGTGTGTGTTTGCATGTGTGTGTGCGTGTTTGCGTGGATAAGCATGTACGTGCGTGCTTGCCTTCCTGCATATGTCTGTGTGCGAGTGAGCAGAGACCAAGACAGTTGAGAGAGTGAGAGTGCATGACTATTCAATACAGTACAGTATGCCTATACATGCGTGAGTAAGTAGTTCTGAGTTGATTAGATGTCAGATTAAGGTTCTCCACTGCAGAGAACACAGTATAAACCCGATCTCTGTATCGAGTCTGTGGTTGCCTAGTGGTTAATATTCAACCTCCAGGCAATCCCAAATGAACCCCGCTCCCCCCTGTAGCCAGAGGCTGTAATCCACAGGAGGTTGGTGGCACCTTAATTGGGGAGGACGGGCTTGCGGTAATGGCTGGAGCGGAATAAATGGAATGGTATCAAATACATCTATTTGTTTGAGCCATCCTACCCTCAGCAGCCTCCACTGCTCTAATCCCAGGGGTTAATCCCATTTGATATCAGCTCGGCTGAACCCAGAACAGTCAACAACAAGGGTGAGACATTCTCATCAGAAGGTGTCAGAATTGACAGGCTGATCCACAGACAGAGAGGGAGGATGTAGCTGTAGCTACCAGGCTGCCAACAATCTGTCTCCCCTGATAGATTATGTTGTCCCATTTCAAATCAGTGTCACAAAATTAGAGTGTTATGCTGTACACCTTTACAAAAAAAATGTTATTTGTTTGTTCCCATGGGAGAACTCTTTTTGGTTCCAGGTAGAAGCTTTGGTGGTGAAAAAGGTTCTACATAGAACATGTTAGTTGTGAAAGGGTTCCACTATTTTGCAGAGGGTTCTCCTATGGACACAATTGAAGCCTTCTTTTCTAGTCCAGGCTTTTGATATGATTTTCTTTTTTTCTTTCATGTCACTAATTGGCCACCGAGTTTTCTTGCCTAGTGTCCCAGGTCTGAATCAGCTCCTTATTAGAAACAGAGAAATAAACAGGATTGTTTCGGCCCTGTGCAGAACGGGAGTTGACTATCCCTGCTCTATTCATTCACCCATGCTGAGTGGATTGGTGACAAAAAAAATTAAGAGGTCTTCTGCCTCTGTTTCGCCTCTTCCTCTCTGGTGTCACTTAAAAGAAAGACTGGTTGTGATTTGCCATCCATACTCATTGGATCAGTGTTCATTTCCAGTGTTAGATGAGATGTATCATACTGCCACCTGCTGGTCAATATGATAATAAAGCACCTAAAGTATCACGAGTATCGGATCAGCTGTGTTTATAGTCATAAAGGTATAACACAAGCAATTTGATAGAACTGGACAAATTAATTGAAATGGGGACCACCGTATTCATAGACATTTTTAAATATACATTTCTGGAATTTTACTTCCTAAGGATTCCAGGTCGTCTGTCTTTACCCTGCTGTTAACCACTTGGCATTCTACATCTGTTACGGTTTTCTTCCGTCGAAAGAGAGTCGGACCAAAATGTAGCGTGGTTAGTTCGATACATCTTTAATAGACGGAAAAAACACGAACAATACAAAAACAACAAACGGAATGTGAAAACCTATACAGCCTATCTGGTGACAACGAACACAGAGACAGGAACAATCACCCACGAAACACTCAAAGAATATGGCTGCCTAAATATGGTTCCCAATCAGAGACAACGATAATCACCTGCCTCTGATTAAGAACCGCCTCAGGCAACCATAGACTTTCCTAGACAACCCTACTCAGCCACAATCCCAATACCTACTAAAAAAAACAATACAAAAACACATCACAAAATAAACCCATGTCACACCCTGGCCTGACCAAATAAAGAAAGAAAACACAAAATACTAAGACCAAGGTGTGACAACATCATTAGATTCGATTCAACTTCATTGTCATTGAACAAGTACAAGTACTGTACAAAAAAATGCAGTTAGCATCTGACCAGAAGTGCAAATAAAAGAGTACAAAAAATGTACAAGTAAAACAATTAAGTACAATGTATGTTATTAAGTGGGATGTATAAATATGCAACGAAGGCAAATGGCAAGTACAAATGTGCATTGAAGGCAAATTGAAAGTGCAAGGAGGCATGCAACTGAAATGCAGGGATAGCAGCAATAAGGTTACCGAGGTAGACATGTACATGTACAACTGAATAATGTCCGTAATCAGATTTTTTAAGCAATGTCAGAGTCCAGTAGTACCATGAAGAGTGTGCAACAAGGTCCCTGAGAGGCCGCACTAAGTGGTGGGCGGGTGGATAGGGCTAGTGCCGTGTCACAGAGTTCAGCAGGGTTACAGTAGCTGGAAGAAACTGTTATTGAGCCTGCTAGTGCGGGAACGTAGAGATCTGTACCGCCTGCCTGATGGTAGGAGGGCAAACAGTTTATCGCATGGATGTGAAGGGTCCCTGAAGATGCCGCGCGCCCTATGCCGACACCGCTTTCCCTGGAGGTCTACAATGGCAGGGAGCTGGGCACCAGTGATGTGCGGTTTTCACCACCCATTGCAGGGCCTTCCGGTCGGCCACGGACCATCCGCCAAACCACACTGTGGCGCAGTTAATCAGAATGCTCTCGACCGTGCAGCAGTAAAAGTTCACCAGGATCTTGGGAGACGGGCAGGCCTTCTTCAGCCTCCTCAAAAGGTACAGGCGCTGCTGCACCTTTTTCACCAGGGTTGAGGTGTTGAGGGTCCAGTAGAGGTCATCAGAGATGTAGACACCCAGGAATTTGAAGCTGGGCACACGCTCCACCTCAGTGCCATCAATGAGAACTGGGGCGTGGATGCAGCTCTTAGACCTCCTGTAATCCACAATGAGTCTCTTGATTTTCTTTGCATTGAGGGCCAGGTTGTTGTCAGAGCACCATGCAGCCAGGTGCTTGACCTTCTGCCTGTAGGCATTGTCACTGATCGGGCCTAACACGTGGTGTCGTCTGCTAACTTGTCGATGGTGTTTGAACCGTGTACAGGAACGCAGTCGTAGGTGAAGAGGGAATACAGGAGGGGGCTCGGCATACAGCCCTGTGGCACACCGTTGTTCAGGTTCAGGGTTGAGGAAGTGAAGTTGTCTAACCTGACAGACTGGGGTCTGTTGGTTAGGAAGTCCAAAGTCCAGTTACAGAGAGAGGGGCTGATCCCTAGGTCATGGAGTTTGGTGACCAGCTTAGGGGGAATGACCATATTGAATGCTGAGCTATGAAGCTATAGTCTATGAACCACATTCTCACATAGGTGTTGGTTTTGTCCAGGTGGTTCAGGGCAGAGTGTAAAGCTGTGGAGATGGCGTCCTCTGTAGACCTGCTCGGTTGGTAGGCAAACTGGTGGGGATCCAGTGTTGGAGGGAAGCAGTTAAGGTAGGCCAAAACCAGTCTTTCGAAGCACTTCATGATCGTGGGGGTGAGTGCAACAGGTGGGGGAGGGGAATGGCTTTGTAAGTCTCCGGAATGTTTGTATACACGTGGTCTAGTGTATTCTCTCCTCTAGTGGGGCAGGAAACATTCTGGTGGAATTTGGGAAAAACAGTTTTCAGATTTGAGTGGTTAAAATCCCCTGCAAGTTTGCTGTTTGCTAATAGCAACCAGCAGTTCTTTCATTGCTAGTTTAGCATTAGCATCCGGAGGTATATAGGCTGCAGTAACAACAATGGACGTAAGCTCCTGAGGCAAGTAGAAAGGCCTGCACCTAATCACTCCATATTGGTTGAGCAGTGACTCCCGGTTATGTTACTGTCTGTACACCATGCTTTGTTTACATAAATGCACAGACCACCTCCTCTGGTCTTACCAGAGTCCTCTGCCGTACGTTCAGCCCTGAAGACGGGTATGCTGTTGTTTAGCCACGTTTCCGTGAAAATCATGATGATGATCATGATTCTTAGTCGTATTTTGTCCATTTTGTTCACCAGAGACCGGGCGTTAGCGAGGAAAAGGCTAGGTAATGAAAGCCGATGTGGGGTTAGCTTTTGCCTAGCCCGGACGCCGCCTCCGGGCACTTCTCTCACGAAATTTTTGGTCTCCGGGGCGTCTTCACGGTCTCCAGTGGAAGATGTAAGTTGTCAAAAACTCTCTTTGTACATTGTGTTCCAATATCCAGCAGTTCTTGTTTGCTATATAAAGTGTACATCAGGCTGTACTGAGTGAATAAACTAACAACAATTAGGTAAATTACTGCTAATTCGCAAAATCTGGGTAGACGCAGAGCCTCGCATTGTACACGTGCCACCATCTATATAGGCATCATGGACATATTCTCATGAATAATTCTCCAGTCTGCACATTAAACGTCAATGCAGCAGAGCGTTCTCATCTGTCTATCCCGTAAATATATCATTGGTGTATCCATGCACTGAGTGTTGAGGTATACTGAGCTCATGTCAAAATATAACTTGAAAAATATCTCAATGTTTTCACAGTGTTGAAAGCCAGGTAGGTGAGAAGTTTGTTTTTGCTGACAGCAGCTAAAACTTGTAATAGGTACAAGGTGCTAGGTCATAGGCTATACAGAGTTGTAATGAAACAACTCTCAGAAGTCACAAGGACCTGTAATGTGGTTTCAGGGCAATTTGTATTATTCTGTATGCAAATCTGACACTCCGTTTTATATAGTTTGTTACGTTAGGTTACATTATGAATGGAATAGCGGCTGTACAATATCATACGAATTATAGAACATATCATACGTCTTACCCAGACATCCAATAGCATACAAATTGGATGATTTACATTATAATATTATTTGGGGGACGTATAGTATTATACGTCTTCAGCTGAGACGAAATTGCTTGTTGCGCTGTGACAACAAAGGAAAATTATGAGGAGAATTTACATTGGTGATAATGGGAACTAAAGACAAAGGTTAGGATAATTTACTTAGCAGGTTAGGGTTAAGCTTAGAACAAGGGTTAAGGGAAGAGTTAGCTGATATAAAACAGTTGTCCCCGACGCGACTTGAACATGCAACCTTTGGATTGCTAGAAGGTTGTGTATTAACCCCACCCATCCTCTGGGACACTCATCTGCAAACAATCAATTAATGACAAGTTTGCCTTGGCTGCATCTACCCAGTTAATGGCAAGTCGCTAGAATTCAGTATCTATGACAACAGCCACAACAGAGCCTGCACTTGACCTTGAGTTCGAAAGACAGCAATAAACAGCATATAAAATGATCTGATCTATACAGTAGACAGCCTCCACTCTTAGAAAAAAAGGGGCTATATAGAACTTAAAACAGTTCTTCGGCTGTCCCCATAACAAAACCCTTTGAAGAACCCTTTTGGATCCATGTAAAACCTTTTCTACAGAGGGTTTTACATGGAACCCAAAATAGTTCTACTTGGAACCAAAAGGGGTTCTACCTGGAACCAAAAAGGCTTCTCCTATGGGGACCCCCGAAGAACCCTGTTGGAACCCTTTTTTCTACGAGCGTACAGATTGTAGAATCTTCCTATTAACTCAACATTTTACTCTTGCATTTTCATATGATGTGCGATTTCATAATGTTCCCATTTGGATTTACTTCTGCTCCTAGCCATGTAATCACATCATACTTTTGATTGCGGGATGACCTGATTTTGCATGTAAACAGGGAGTCTACAAATCATATATTTCTGGTTCAACGTAATATTCCCAAGTGTTTTGTCAGACAACTCTTTCTTTGAGTCCAAAATGTT
This sequence comes from Oncorhynchus keta, assembly GCF_023373465.1. Classification (NCBI taxonomy): domain Eukaryota; kingdom Metazoa; phylum Chordata; class Actinopteri; order Salmoniformes; family Salmonidae; genus Oncorhynchus; species Oncorhynchus keta. Next base: position 35,727,083 of record NC_068443.1, read on the forward strand.
GCTGCATTTTCATCAACAGTACAGTGGGTGGGTGTCACAGTTCTTATGCAACCGTCCCTGACTGCAAAGTTAGTAACAGTCTAGAAAAATAGCGGCTCCTTGATGCTTGATGTTTTTATGGGAATGACCAGGCCATGTGGTTGTTTCCCACTGACCTGACACATACCTCTCTCGTATGGTCAGTATGACACAGGGATGTATGGTCAGAGTTCTAAGATATCATTGAGACATAAAAGCTAGAAGAGCCACGCATCTAGAAATTGTGGTTCTCAATGTTCAGCCAATTGTGACTGCTTTGAACAGGTCAACCTATGAGTAAAATAATTTTTCTAAAAATTTCAAAAACTTCCAGCAGATATTCAAGACAAAATTAAAACATATCCGCGTCAGTGGATCAGTGGATCCATAATTCACAATGGCTACAGTTCAAAAACCTCATTAGCTTTTCTTCTATGGCAGACCTCTGTAGATTGACGAAGAGGAGAAGTGATCAAACCACAAAGGCAGTCTGGACAGGAGAAGGCTCATAGGAGACAAACAAGGTGGCAGAGGCAGAGAGGCAATAAGAGGAAAAAGATGGATAGGCAGACACACAGAGATAGTTAGAGAGGAGGTTGAGAGAGGGAGAGAAATTGGAAGAGAACTGGAAAAGCAGAAGAGACCGTGAAGAGTAGCAGTAACAGAGGAGACGGTGTAGGAAAGGTTGATCGAGAGAAAGCGATTGACTGGAAGAGGATGAGAGGAGAGCAGCAGGGACAAGGAGAAAGAGGGCGAGGGTCTTGGAAGAGTTCGGACTCCCTGAGGGCACTCTTGAATAGTGTCTGAGAACTATGGCTTATGGTATTTCTACGGGATCTATACTGCTTCCCATTGGACAGAGAGGAGAGAGAGGTCCTGATTGAATTAGGGCTGTAAGTAAGTTAAGTGGCCACACGTCTGAATGCAACCATACAAACATGATGGCTCTACCCTGAGCACAGGAATGCAACTTCCATTGTATCTCCCACTGTACTAAAGCACAAGAGAGAGAGAGACCAATTGCAGGACGCTAATGAGACAAAATGAACTCGGAATCCACTGAGCGAATGAACTGCTTTGGAACTGAGAGAGCACTTACCAATTTATAAACAGGCTGGAGAGAGAGAGGGAGAGTGAGCGAGAGAAAAATAGCAGGGGAAGAGGATGTACTGTGTAATGTGATGTTGTGTTGCATGCCCTGTCCATGACAATAGCCAACCCCACTGGCCACCACCACTTAGCAAAAAAGCAGAATGGGCGTTGTTGACACATACGTATAATCCCCAGACATTGAGTTTTAGACAGGGTGCGACAGTCTGATAGTTCTCATGGTCAGCGTCGCTGTCCACCAACACCAAAACAAGGCAGCCAAACAAGCACACACACCACACACTCCCTCGAGGTCTATATAGTTTCTCTCTACGAGGCCTGAACTTGCAAACTGTGTAATCCTAGCCATGACCTCCTTGCCCTGGGTTGTAATTCTATAGTGGAACCTTCATGATGGTCAGGGAAATGTCCACTCCATGTAATCTATAGCTATGCCACACGTAGGCACGGGAGTTTTATCCTGACTATTTTCTCTATACAGACTATACTGTAAGGCCTGGAGTTTTTCCTGGTCAGATCACATGGACAGGAAAACTCCTGTGTGTCCCTTCCTTGTGCCATCGCCTCACTGATGAGACAGGACAGGTTAGGGTGGGTGACAGATCCTCTCTCTAGGTGGGCTGACTGCAGCCGTCATTGAAGGGGACAATACACCTGCTGCCCATCAAAAACATTTAGATGTCACTGGAGTATATTTACAGAACGTTGTAAAGCAGGGGTGTCAAACTCCTGCAGGTTTTGTTTTTTCCTTTCAATGAAGAACCTAGACAACCAGGTGTGGGGAGTTCCATACTTATTGGGGACCTTAATTCATCAATCAAGTACAATGGAGGAGCGAAAACCTGCAGACACTCGACCCTCTGTGGAATGACTGACACCTGTGCTGTACTGTGCTGACGCCTGTACTTGCATGACCTCTGTCAAGAGCGGTACCTTTTGAAAATTCAGAATAAACAGTTTTGTGTTGTGTGTCTTTATGAAGCATAGACCTGTATGACTACATGCAATTTGCCCTTTCTGTATAACAATCATCGAGATATTCGATCGCTTTGAGGAATAGGAACGCTGTTATATGAATCCAAGAGAACCAAGGGATCTTCATTAGAGTCTGCACTGAGAATGCCCCATGCCCCCGAGGTTGACATCTTCTTTTTTTTAAGGGAGCGCAAACAAACGCAACACCACGTGGGAACGTCTCCCACCTAGGTGTGCTCTGTGAGCTGTCCCACGCTGAGGTGATTGGTGGACGTGTTATTGTTTGACCAGCAGGGATATTCTGTACCTATGAGCTCACTGTTGAACGTTCCACTGACATGAGAGAAAGACGAGCACATGGACATGGATATTGCATGGACTACTGTACAACACCATTGAACATCTATGGGTTGGGTCAAGAGTGGCGAGGAAGACGTTCCACACCGCCCATACAAGTGAATGCATTCGATGTATAATTATTTTTAAAAATGTAAACATCAATGATTGAAGATTTATTGAGTTCTTCAGCAGTTAATCTGACCAAATAGACCACCAACCCAAAGCAAGGTATCACACAATTCAAACAATGTGGCGACATAGCCCAAAAATGCATTCCTGGAAATGGGCAAGACAGAAATAAATACACTGAGCACCGAGGAGAAAACAGGCAGAGAGAGAGAGAAGCCGCACGTGGAAAATGTTATAGTGTCACACACAGAAAAGACCAGGGTTAGATATTGCTGCACTGTCAGAACTAGAAGCACAAGCATTTGGCCACACTCGCAATAACATCTGCTAAACACGTGTCCTGTACGTGACCAATAAAATAGAAATATAGAAATATCATGACTCTCTGTCACGTTATGCCTTGGATTCCATTCAATCGGAAACAGATTTTCATGCCGATATTGGAGAATCCGCATTAAGAAAACATGTGTATTTTCAGACTATAGCAGTGGTGTTTCAACCAAACCACAGAGATAGATAGAGGACTCATCTTTATATCTGTGCCATTATAACGCCCGTGGCTGTGCCATTGAGGCTGCAACCAATAGGAATCCCAACCCAGTTCACTACTTTGACTACTTTAAAATGTCAGAAACATCGTGGAAGCCCTCTATGGTGCTGCCCACACTAAAACAGCCTTTTGGACATAAGAGGTGTCCATCATTCCCTATATCCCAAAAAGGAATCGTTGCTGATCAAAATTGGTGTGTGATGACATAGGGCACACAATAAATGTACTTTTTCGCTTAACTTTTAATGCACCGAATAAAAATCAAAATGTGTTTTCCATCGCATTTTCAAGTCCACTGTAGTTTTGTCACACAAACTGTTGCATTAAATAGCAAACGTGCCTACTCTCTTGCCAGTGCCAGTACACTGTGAGTAGGCTGTGTGGGTAGGCTAGTCTTCATCAATTAGATTACTATGGATAAGAGCGAGGATATTTGCATTTAGCAAATGATAGTCAAGCATTGATCCTCATGTCACCAGAATAAGAGCCCCGATATTTATTGGAAAGAAGCATCAAGATCACCGTGCACTTTCACCACCCTGTGAAGTTCATCATTATTAATTTAATCTGTAACCTAATAAACTGCATAGTTTCCTGAGTCACGGTGGGAGGAATTCACATCATATCATCGCGTGACTGATGGCATATATTATTTATTATAGTATTATTATATTATATTATATATTTGCGCATAATGGCATTACCACACCATTTCTCGCATAATTCATTTTCTAGATGTCTGTTCACTTCTGTCAAGGTCAAGGAGGAGCAAAGAAAACAAAGAGAAGCTTTGTTTCACAGTGAGATGAAGAGAGAGAGAAAGCATATGGCTTTCTCGACGTTTCATTTAAGCCCACCAGTCATTGAGAAGTGTCAATCATGCGTAACCCTGGCTCCGGTCAATCCCCACACACTGTACCTGACTGTCGCGTTGTGCGGGACAGAGCGTTGTGCGGGACAGAGCGCTGTCCACTTGAGAAGTATAGTGAATTTGAGAATTTGAGCCACCAAGGCATTTATAATCCATATCCTGCCTTTGTTCACTTATATAACTGGTGAGTGTTATTGCTATTTACTCAAACCGTTACTTTTTGTTTGGCAATGTTGTAGAATTTGGCCATGAGCGCACTGATACCTGACATGGAGAATAGTTTAACTTATACGTTATATTAACTATGCAATACGGTATACCTTTGTATAGGTTTTAACCTATGTACGGTGTACTTTTGAATGGTTGCAACATCATTTCACTGTTATGTTCAATTGCTCTTTTTTAATGCGTGACGATATTAAACAATTGGACAGGATGACTGCGGGGTCTCCATTAATCCCTTAAAGCTTCGCTTAAACCTTTTCAGTTTTCACCATCTGTTGGGTGCATTCAGAACCTGTCATGGCATGCGACGGCATGGGGATTCACTTTTTTCATGCATGCGACAACTGCACACTCACAAGCTATTCTAATGTAGGACTTTGGAGAAAAAAATACCATAATAGGCGTAGAATACACAGTACTTCTGTTTCATTCTTTGTCCATGATTTGTGCATTCAGGCTATATTATTGACAATCGCTTTGCGTTGAGCCCTTATCAGTCCTCTTTGCTACAGGAATGAAATATACACCCATCAAATAATAGCATAAAGAAAATGAAGGAAGAGTGCACATTTAGTGTTTGCTACATTTTGAATACTGCTCGACTATCATCCATGTGCCATTTTGAAAGCCATGTGTCCACGCAATTATTGTTGTGCAAGCAGATGCCCTAGCAGATTTGCTGCCTGGATAAGTCACCAATGATCAGCTTAGGCCAGGCAGCTTAGAAGGAACTGACCATCACAGTTTAGAGCTTCCACTCTTCACTATGTGGAGAGATTGAAACACATCCGATTGTTCTGCGCGGGTGCTGGGGATCCGAGTATAAAGAAAAGCAATTAAGAGTCTGCATTTTGCTGTATAGTGTACTTAGCTACCAAGTGTGATCGGGGCCGACTCTAGCCTTCTGGGGGCCTTGCACGAGATTTGGTTGGGGTGCTGACATGGCTAATTGAGTGAATGTCGGTGACTGACAACAAGAGAAAAATTGGGTTGGGGGCCCCTATCGCCCTGGGGCCCTAAGTGACCGCTTATGCCTGGAGTGTGATGTATCAGGCCAGGTAAAAAAATAAAGCATTGTTGCTTAGGTCTTTCATTAGGTCTCACATTTTCTTAGACTTCTCAGAAGTGCTGACCTAAGAGTCAAAAGGGTGTCCAGCCTAATTAGTCACACGTATATCGCACACTTCACAATGCTGACCAGGGTTGGGGTCAGTGAGTACCATTTCAATTCAGTCTATTCAGGAGATTCATTGAAATGCCACTTCAAGAATTGATAAGAGCCATTCATTTTTAATCAGGATTTTGTGCTTTTTTCCCCCTTGTTTTAAATTTTATTTCACCAGGGACGGATTTTCCAATTCTTGAATGTAATTGTTTATGCTGCAAGGTGAGTTGTGTGATGATGATACGTGTTGTAATCAGTATTGGCATAACTGACCCTATGCCACATATATATATATATGCCATTTAGCAGACGCTTTTATCCAAAGCGACTTACAGTCATGTGTGCATACATTCTACGTATGGGTGGTCCCAGGGATCGAACCCACTACCCTGGCGTTACAAGCGCCATGCTCTACCAACTGAGCCACACAAGGACCACACAATGCCTTTGTGACATTATTGAGTCACAAAGGCTTCATGTCAATAACCTGTAGTACTGTAGCTACTACGACCATAACAGCAGCCCAAATGTTTATACATTTGTAAATGAAGGACAATAACTGTACTTCAGTTCTAAATATCACCTGTTTGCTTAGCTCTGTTTTCGAAGAGACAGACACACATTATTTGCAGCAGAATGCAGCACTCGCTATTTTGACCTGCTATTTTTAGACAGCGCTTCACTATACAAGCATGCAATGCAAGAGGCGTGGTTCAGCCAGCTCATTCCTCTATGTACAGTATGTAGATGCCTCAGCCCATTTTTCCCCCATGGGAAGCATTGAGTGTTGTGTGGTGAAAGGTGGCAACTGGTGCTCCTCTGGCATACTGTGTTGGTGAGGACATAATGATGGGGGCATCTTTATCATGTTCTACCACAGTGCTTCCCACCCCTTGGCTTGATGTCAAGGTATTGTCTGAGTAGCACCGTACCTCACCCAGCCTCAGTAATGTTGGGTAGAGACCAGAGACATTGGATGTGATTATACATACAGATATAGCTCCTCATTGCAATCATTCTCTGATCTGACCGAATGCCATTCCATTTGGACTTCATACAGTTGAGGCTCCTCAGAGGAGGAAGGGTAGAACCATGTGAATTTCATTTAACATAAATAGTGATGTATTAAAAACGTTATCCTTTTTAGATAAAACTACTAAATATATTGGGGCAGCAGGTAGCCTAGTGGTTAGAGCGTTGGACTTGTAAGCGAAAGGTTGCAAGATTGAATTCCCGAGCTGACAAGGTCAAAATCTGTCGTCTTGCCCATTCACCCTCTATTTCTCAATTGTCTCAAGGCTTCAAAATCCTTCTTTAAATCTGTTTCCTCCCCGATTTTCAGAATTCCCTGTTAGAGGACTAGCAGCATCAGAAAGGAATGAGCAGTTATGTACAGACATTTTTTTGACAGTATCTGGAACACATCTGTTTTATGTTCGTACCTCTATGTGAATAGCAGATGTGGAGGCTGCTGCTGTGTCATCCCATTAAGGGGGCTATCTGTCTGAGGACAAAGCCTGGCTGGAATATCTGTGGGGCATGGTGAGAGACAGGGGGGAAAAGTGTCAGGAGATCAGGGAGGTGCTGGCATGCCTTTTAGGTCATCCCTGTCACTATCACCACACAACAGAAGCACCCCTGACAGAATGTGACAGAGTCCATAAAGTCCATGCATTTTTGCACCTTGTGATGTTTGTAAGTATGCGTATCATCACACCAGTTGACTCGGCTTACATTGATATCTATACCACTCCCAATTGATACGGTGAGTTTGGAGACTCTTGCCTTGTAGGCCAGAACATTTCTGGAGTAAGATCTGAGGGGTTTGAATGCCTTGCTCTCTCAGACCAGAAATACAGTTGAGTGTGTTAGTGGCTAGACCAGACTCTTGTTTCAGGTCTGATCAGGTAGGCTAAAACCCAGACCTGGGTTCAAATACTATTTGGGGTATTTAAATAAGTATTTATATATTTCATATTTAAATACAACCTCCTGTGTCTGTGACATTGTGGAAGTCAAACCCTTTTGTTCCTGGTCAAATTTGTCAAGTCACTCTTTCAATCACCACTGGCGCTTATCCTGTTTTTAACAGTTGAAGGGATAGTTCACTTTGAAGACAAGTCGAAAATAATCTGAATCCCTTTAACTTTCCCTCTCAACCCATAGTGAAGCTCTATGCATTGTATATAGGGTTGTACGTGCCAGATCATCACTTTTTAGATACAGTTTCCTCCCCTCACTTTTCAATTTCTTTGGTCCAGGGTCAGTATGGAAGAGGCAGAACTGGTAAAGGACCGACTCCAAGCAATAACGGTAAACTGACCTGGAATCAGTCTGGTCCTCTTACAGCAAATCAACTTCTGAACAATACCTGTTTCGAGTACTGTAGTAAGATTCATAACTATATTGTATCTGCAGGATAAGAGAAAAGTCCAAGAAGACATTGTTCATAAAAAGCTGGAAATAGACCAGGAGAGGCTAAAGCTTCAGCACTTAAAGGTACAGTAAGATAATGTGATGACGTGATCAAATTATAGATTCTTACTGTCATATAGTCAGACCACATAATTTCAACAACATTGGATGAATTCATAAGTCAAACATCTAATGACAGTGAGAATTCCAAGCACCAAGGCTTTCTGACAGGTTGATATTTTATGGTCACTGCAGTTGAACAGTCCATTAAAATACACATCAGCGTGTAAAAAAAAATAATGTCTCAGAACACTTAAGCGTTTCCTCTTCTGCTTTGAACAGAAAAAGTCTCTGAGGGAACAGTGGCTCATGGATGGAACGAGCAACCAAAGCCCACAGCAGAGAGAGACTTTGAGGGGAGATCAACAACAAACTAAACTCCTCCAGACCAGCATCCACAGGTACAGTAAGCCGAGACAACTCATACTCCATTTGTGCATGTATAAACTGATCTATGTTTACATTGCTGGTTTAACATGACAGCCTGATCGAACATAGGCCGTATTATGTTGAGAAATGCTTTTAGCAACAGTTGGTTAAGTGTTATGTGAAAGTGCTGGTTCGTGTTATAAATCTTACTCATTTAAAACATCTGTTCCGCTTACAGTCAAGTGTTGCTTTTAAATGGGGATGCCTGTTCTATTTATTTGATTTCTATGCTCAAGAAACAGTCACTGCATCAACACACTGAAGACAACATGTATTGGACTGTCTGTGGTGAAGGGCAGTCCATCCATTGTCCAGTTAGACCTAAATCCCTTAGATGTGTACCAATTTGACCAAGTGGCAGTCAGTGCATTCCCTGAAAACCCTGAGGTGCTGGTAATAAGACAACAGCAGAGTGATCTTTAGGTCCACCAACTCCTGTAACTAAGACTTTTTTAACCTAACGAAGACCACCTAGGATTGAAACATTTGTCATTATTAAAATATGGCATAAGGAGTGATATAGTGTTCAGGTCTTTTTTGGTAAGAGGTCTTTAGTAAGAGAGAAGGACATTTCCAAATAGTCTCATTCTGCACTCCTCCCTCTACTCAATGGACACTTGTTAATATTTCACAGAGTAGGTGCCATTCTGTTAGGGTGGTACCACTTTGGGATAGTGTCATTTGGACTGTAGGTGTCAAAGTGTCACGCTTGTGCCAGTTGGCTGGGACGGCACAGCGTTGATGGGGTTGGCAGAGGAGGGATGCCGGGGCCGTTGACCCCAGGTCTGTCTGATGCCAGCCATGATCAGTTTTCCAATTTACACCTTTGACGAGACTCCAGTCAGAACAGAACGTCTTCAGAAGATGAGAAAACAGTCAGCTCACCGATCCTTTTCCTCACCCCTACTCCGCGAGGTGATATGACCTTTGAACCCTCTTCGTCTGGGCTTGCAGGATGGAGAAAGAGATTGAGGCTCTGGAGAGGGAAGAGACGATGATTTCGAAAAATGAGGGCTTCATCCTGAAGAGGCTGAAAGCTATCGAGAAAACACCTGAGGAGATAATAAAGGTACTTGGACGGTACGGTACTTATTGACATTGAGCTATTTCTGTCTTACATGTTTTCGCTTTGGCCACAATGAGAGTACTGTAGATGTATACCTAACACGGTTGTATCTGAACGTTTTATTTGAGGTTGGTGACTTTTAGTCTCTTTGTTTTATGTGACCTTATAGGACGCAAAGGAGAATTTCCAAGAAGGTAAGTCCTTTTTGCTAGCTTGCCGATTACGTATTTGTGACCGTAATTATTGGCACCGTTGACAAAGATGAGGTGCGGGGGGGGACTGTACAAAATAGATAACACAAATCGTTTACCTTGGGGACTATGAGGTTATATCTGTGCAAAGCATACTTCTGAGATGTTAGGCATCAATGTTTTCACATCCCAGATCTCAGAACTGTTTTGTAGTGAATTCTTCTTTCATAACCCATATCCACACCTTAAAGCTACCTAAAGTGCAGAGTATCAAAATCCTGAGACAATTGTAAATTTGTTTTTTTTTGGGTGGGTGCAATCGCAGCTAGAACCTTATGGCTCTGAAATGTCCATCTGGTTTCAGCCATTATATCTTTATTTCAAACAAGGAACACAGACTGAGACCAAGGTCTCTTTTACAGCTGGGCCCTGCGTATACACATACAGTTTAGGTACAATGATTAAGAAATTACACAAGACAAACTAAACGTTCACAGATAACACAAAAACAATACTACAGCAGATTGTTACATTTACACATACTGTAGGTTATTCCCCTAATAGCACAATAACTTGCATTACCCAAAGCAGTTACAAGCAATACAAAAGTCCTCCAATAAATGTTTAAAATGGGCAAGGGGAACAAGAGTCAAGTTTAAGTTTGGTCTGCAGGCGATTCCATATGCAAGGAGCATAACACAAAAAGGCAGCCATACCCAACTCTGTGAAGATCGCCGGGGCCTCAAGTGTGATCCATGAATTATAAGTATAATGTTGATGAGTGATGATAAATAAGATGGTAGTTTATTCAGAAGTGCTTTATAGACAAACAAGAGAGCATGTTGTTCTCGTCTCACGGACAGCAAAGTCCAACCCACATTTTGATATAAAACACAGCGGTGAGTTCTGTAGCTAGCACCCGTAATAAACCTAAGTGCGCAATGATAAGTGATCCAGCAGTTTAAGTGTGGATGCTGTAGCATGCATGTAAATAATATCCCCATAATCTATAACAGACCTAAAAGTAGCTTGCACAATTTGTCTTCTATTTGTGGAGGACAAACATGTCCTGTTTCTATAGAGGAAGCCTAGCTTGATTTTTTGCCATTTACAAAGTTCATCAATATGCATTTTAAAAGGCTGTTTATCATCCAGCCATATCCCTAAGTATTTATATGCAGAAACCTGATTTATTTGAGAGCCATCTAAACTCGTAAGTGCAAGTGTACTTTCAACCAACTTGTTGGACCTATTAAAAATGATAAAATGTGTTTTCTTAGCATTTAAAACAAGTTTCAACTGTAAAAAAAACAACCCTTCTAATATCTTAAAATCTGTGTCCAGCTGCAATAATGCTTGGTCAGCCATTGAAGCAATAGAGCAACATGATAGTGTAATCAGCATATAAATGAATTTGACACTTTCTTACCTTATCACCGATATTGTTTATGTAGAGAGTGAACAGTAATGGACCAAGTATAGAACCTTGTGGGACACCTTTAACCAACTCCAATGGCTCCGATTGGATGCCGTCAACTCTAAAAGCCTGACTTCTATCCTAGATAGTCATGACACCAACGACAAGCATCCGATCCCAGTCCTATTGACGACAGCTTACCCCAAATTATCGCATGGTCTACAGTGTCAAAAGACAAATCTATGAACAAGGCGGCACAGACAAATCTATGAACAAGGCGGCACAGTACTTTCCATTATCTAGGGCATTAGCAATATCCTTTACAACATGTACAGTGGGCGTAGTGGTACTGTGTTTATGTCTGACGCCAGATTGATTGCTAGAAAGAGTATTGTTAACAGTTAAAATGATTGTAGTTGCCTATTCACCAATGACTCTATAATTTTAGCCAAACAGGAGAGCTTAGTGATGGGCCGATAATTATCCAATTCACTACCATCACCTCCCTTGAGGAGCGGTAAAACAGAAGCTATTTTCCTATGACTAATGTTTGATTGAAGATGTGCGTCACTGCACTAGCAATGATAGGTACCACACACTTGAGTAAATATCGATCCAGATTGTCAGCACCTAACGATTTCTTTGAATCTATAGCGGATAAGACCTCATCTTCTGTGACTTTTTGAAAATTAAAAACCGGCTTAATGTTATCCACTTCAGGTGGGGGCCGAGGGGCTGAAACAATAGACTGGTCAGGATCATATTGGCAATTTTTTCTTTAAAAAAGAACACCAGCAGAAATAAAGTGCTTATTAAAAACATCACAAATTTTAGTTGGGTCACTGACGATCCCAGATTCCGATGTAATTTGCTGTGGCAGGGACATCGAGGAGTTTCCTCGTTTAAGTGAGTTAACGGTTTTCCAGAATTTAGAGGGATCACCAGCAGACTCTGTCATTACACCTAGATCTTGCCTTTTTTATTCCTCCAGTCCATTTATTTCTCAATTGCCTAAAAAGCAGCCAATCAGCTGTTTCGCCAGTTTTCCTCGCCAAGGCCCATGCTTGATTCTTTTGCTGGAAAAGGATTTTCAAATCAGAGGAGAACCAAGGATTAGTTAAAATTTTTTACCCTAAGTCGCTTTAACAGGGCGTGTTTAACAGCCATGGAGGTAAAAATGTATGAAAAGAAAGAGAACGCTAAAACTGGGTCCATTATGTAGTTTGCGGATAAAAGCTCTGAGTAATAAAGGTCATGGATAAAGGCTCGCTCTGAGAAGTGTTTATAGTTTATCTTGAGAATTATACGGGGGTCAGGGTTTTTTAGCCTGATACATGCAATAGGGCAGGGGTCACTGATGTAATTTGCAAATAACCCACTAGCTATATATTTGTGAGGTGTATTTGTTAAGATAAGGTCTATTAATGTAGATGTTTCCGGGTCTTTTGGATTAGGATGGATAGGTATAGGTATTGGTTGAGTAAGATTTAGTTCGTTACAAATGTCAATTTAATTTAAGCGATGCTGGCATCAACCAGTCCAGATTGAGATCTCTGATAATCCATAATTCAGAGATTGCATAATTAGACATTAACTCAAACAATTTGCCTAGAGCAGATACCGGAGCTGAGGGTGGGCGATAAACTCCCGCTAGCGTTAGCGTTAATAGTGCATTATGAACAAGGACCCCATTTAGAACTAAGCATTCATACTGTTTCGGGAACAGAAGTAGAAATTGACACAGTGACATCTAGGTTGCATTTAACATATATAGAAATACCTTCACCTCTGTAGACATTGTACCCAGCTAACAGAACATCTGAGTTTGGAACAGAGAAACAGAGCCAGGATTCAGATGTAATCAATATGTCAGCATGTGATTGTCAGACCAGTATTTCAATCAAATCTAACTTTTGGATCAAGCTTCCAGCATTCAAATGAATCATTCCAAGGCCACTATTTTGAGAGCTCATATCAGATGGAGCATTCAAGGTAATATTAGATGAGCGATGCTTCCTCGTGTAACTACTGACGGGCCTGAGTTGGATGGAGACAAGATTACATCTAACAATACCCCTCTGCCTGTGCGAGGAAATGGCAACACGGTACATTGACAATAGTGTAACAATAACATAAAGTCCATCAAAAGTTTCATCCATGTCATCAGCACATGTAGTGCTATTGAAAGCTGGGAGGGGAACAATGAGTAAAGTCTGATGTGGAATCGACCAATTCCGAGTATCAACCCCCATGGCTGTATACTCTCACATGCTCTGTATGAGACTATAGTGAGAGCCAGGTTTGAGGAGAGAATGCTTGTACCATCCCTATTCAGATGTAATCCATCCCGGATAAATACATTTGGTCGAATTAGGAAAGCTGTAAAATTGTCCATATATTGTATGCTTATTTTGCCCGCTTTGAGGACAATACGGTGCCACTGACAGGGCATGCAACGAAAACATGCGGACTCTCCTTCACTGCAGCCGAGGTGATTAAGACATTTAAACGTGTTAACCCTCGCAAGGCTGCAGGCCCAGACGGCATCCCCAGCCGCGCCCTCAGAGCATGCGCAGACCAGCTGGCCGGTGTGTTTACGGACATATTCAATCAATCACTATACCAGTCTGCTGTTCCCACATGCTTCAAGAGGTCCACCATTGTTCCTGTTCCCAAGAAAGCTAAGGTAACTGAGCTAAACGACTACCGCCCCGTAGCACTCACTTCCGTCATCATGAAGTGCTTTGAGAGACGAGTCAAGGACCATATCACCTCCACCCTACCTGACACCCTAGACCCACTCCAATTAGCTCACTGCCCAAATAGGTCCAGTGACGATGCAACCTCAACCACACTGCACACTGCCCTAACCCATCTGGACAAGAGGAATACCTATGTGAGAATGCTGTTCATCGACTACAGCTCGGCATTCAACACCATAGTACCCTCCAAGCTCGAGACCCTGGGTCTCGACCCCGTCCTGTGCAACTGGGTACTGGACTTCCTGACGGGCTGCCCCCAGGTGGTGAGGGTAGGTAACAACATCTCCACCCCGCTGATCCTCAACACTGGGGCCCCACAAGGGTGCGTTCTGAGCCCTCTCCTGTACTCCCTGTTCACCCACGACTGCGTGGCCATGCACGCCTCCAACTCAATCATCAAGTTTGCGGACGACACAACAGTGGTAGGCTTGATTACCAACAACGACGAGACGGCCTACAGGGAGGAGGTGAGGGCCCTCGGAGTGTGGTGTCAGGAAAATAACCTCACACGCAACGTCAACAAAACTAAGGAGATGATTGTGGACTTCAGGAAACAGCAGAGGGAACACCCCCCTATCCACATCGATGGAACAGTAGTGGAGAGGGTAGTAAGTTTTAAGTTCCTCGGAATACACATCACAGACAAACTGAATTGGTCCACTCACACAGACAGCATGATGAAGAAGGCGCAGCAGCGCCTCTTCAACCTCAGGAGGCTGAAGAAATTCGGCTTGTCACCAAAAGCACTCACAAACTTCTACAGATGCACAATCAAGAGCATCCTGGCGGGCTGTATCACCGCCTGGTACGGCAACTGCTCAGCCCACAACCGTAAGGCTCTCCAGAGGGTAGTGAGGTCTGCACAACGCATCACCGGGGGAAAACTACCTGCCCTCCAGGACACCTACACCACCCGATGTTACAGGAAGGCCATAAAGATCATCAAGGACAACAACCACCCGAGCCACTGCCTGTTCACCCCGCTATCATCCAGAAGGCGAGGTCAGTACAGGTGCATCAAAGCTGGGACCGAGAGACTGAAAAACAGCTTCTATCTCAAGGCCATCAGACTGTTAAACAGCCACCACTAACATTGAGTGGCTGCTGCCAACACACTGACACTGACTCAACTCCAGCCACTTTAATAATGGGAATTGATGGGAAATGATGTAAAATATATCACTAGCCACTTTAAACAATGCTACCTAATATAATGTTTACATACCCTACATTATTCATCTCATATGCATACGTATATACTGTACTCTATATCATCTACTGCATCTTTATGTAATACATGTATCACTAGCCACTTTAACTATGCCACTTTGTTTACATAGTCATCTCATATGTATATACTGTACTCGATACCATCTACTGTACCTTGCCTATGCTGCTCTGTACCATCACTCATTCATATATCTTTATGTACATATTCTTTATCCCCTTACACTGTGTATAAGACAGTAGTTTTGGAATTGTTAGTTAGATTACTTGTTGGTTATTACTGCATTGTCGGAACTAGAAGCACAAGCATTTCGCTACACTCGCATTAACATCTGCTAACCATGTGTATGTGACAAATCAAATTTGATTTGATTTGATTATATTTGATTCGATTTATTGAACAACAATAAGCTTTAAGCCAGATGTGTAGCTGGCGTATACAATTATTATTATTATCCGTAGAGAGTGGAGATGGGAGTCGACATGAAATAATGCAGTAGAGCATGAATCAGTGATTTAAAGTCCTTTTTAAGTTGCTCAGATTGATATAGTTTAATATCATTTGACCCTACATGGACTGTGATAGCTGTGGCAGTCGGGTGTTCACTAATGAGTAG
Organism: Oncorhynchus keta; assembly: GCF_023373465.1. Taxonomy (NCBI): domain Eukaryota; kingdom Metazoa; phylum Chordata; class Actinopteri; order Salmoniformes; family Salmonidae; genus Oncorhynchus; species Oncorhynchus keta. The sequence continues at coordinate 35,742,649 of NC_068443.1, forward strand.
CGGTAACATACAGTCAATGTCCCGGATCTGGACACCCGGGTAACAGATGGTCTCTGTTTTCCTAATAGAAACATTTTGGATCATGGATGAGCCCACAATAAGGACAGTGGGACTGCTGCTTGGTAATTTTCTTAAGTTGCGTCTCTCTTGAGTTATCTTCCTGCTAGAAAGTTGATTGGGGCTAGTTGTAGAGCTGTGTCGTTGTAAATTGTTTAGATGGTGTGGGTCCACTTGCTTCCGGGCAGAGTTGTTTGTTCCTTTGGGGACAGTGGCAGAGACCTCTTCCAATACCCGGTATCTGTTTCCCAGTTCCAAGGCATCACTTTGCCTTGGCGTTTTCCTGCCAGGATTTTTTTGTTTTGTTGTTATTTTGAATTTTACCCCTTTTTCTCCCCAATTTCGTGGTATCCAATTGTTTTAGTAGCTACTATCTTGTCTCATCGCTACTACTCCCATACGGGCTCGGGAGAGACGAAGGTTGAAAGTCATGCGTCCTCCGATACACAACCCAACCAAGCCGCACTGCTTCTTAACACAGCGCGCATCCAACCCGGAAGCCAGCCGCACCAATGTGTCGGAGGAAACACCGTGCACCTGGCAACCTTGGTTAGCGCGCACTGCGCCCGGCCCGCCACAGGAGTCGCTGGTGCGCGATGAGACAAGGATATCCCTACCGGCCAAGCCCTCCCTAACCCGGACGACGCTAGGCCAATTGTGCGTCGCCCCACGGACCTCCCGGTCGCGGCCGGTTAACACAGAGCCTGGGCGCGAACCCAGGGTCTCTGGTGGCACAGCTGGCGCTGCAGTACAGCGCCCTTAACCACTGCACCACCCGGGAGGCCCCTGCCAGGATTTTTTGGTTCCGTATAATGATCCATGGCTCCTGAGGCAGAGCAGAGGAAATGGAGCAGACCGGATGCTTGAGTATAGCTCCCTGTCATGGCCAGGGCTCTTCTAACGGGATCAAAGTTTGTCTCACAGCTGCAGGCTCTTCCCGACGCCGCGGTGACAAGCCATGGGCAAGTGGCTTCGTTCACCACGTTTTTGGCAGACTCAAGCAAAGTGTCAATCAGCTGTTCATCTTCTTAGACACTCTACCCTCCAATTCAGCAATTTTCTGGGTCAGTTGCTGGCAATTGGCACATCCAGGGGTGAGTATGGTCATTATTCCGAGCTGTTAGCTAGCAACGCTAACTAGCTTTGGTGTGGGGGTAGGCCCAAATCGAGCTAATACGCTAGCCAGCGTTACGGAGCTACCGCGAGTCCAATACTGAGTCATCTAGCTATTTCCTTAGTCTGAATAAGTCGATGAGGAAGGTTCTAGGTTCTACAAGGTTCTATAAGGTTCTGACACTTAGACATGTTCAGTTTTTTAAAAAACTGTAGCTATTTGGATACATAAATGATCGAATAACAATATTGGACCAAGATTGAACACATAATCAAATACATAAAATGTATTATGATCATCAGGCTTGTGATTGTATGGAAGATAGAGCCTTGTAGCGCCAAGTTCAAATGGGTTTATGCAGATAGAACTTTGTAGTTTTAAAATGTTTTCACTTAAAGGGATTCTTCGGGATTTTGGCCATGAGCCCTTTATCTACTTCCCCAGAGTCAGATGAACTCGTGATTTTAAACAAAAAATAAATAGCACAATGTCCCGGGAGCCCTCCGGCCTGCGATCGCTTCTCCGATTAAGTGCAGCACTGTCAAAAGATACTACACTTGATCTTAGCCAAAAGGCCGAGAAGCGGGTCTTTGGTCAGACCAAATGTCTTGTCTGCCTGGGCGTGGTGCATGCAGTAGTTTCCTGCGTTCAACCAGGATCTTGTGCACCCTGTCGCCGGTTACGGGAGGCTACTCGAAGACGGGAGGCTACCCCCACCGCCTGTGTCTGACTTGGTCGAGCACCGCTTGACTCTCTTCCCAGACTTGTCGATGAAGGGTCTGGCCCTACCTTGATGATCAGGTCCTATGTAGACTTTCAAGCTAGCTAAACTGAAAACAAGCGCTGCATAGTGTGCTAGCCATGTTAGATAAACCCTAGTTCGAACAGTGCTCTATCGCCGCACCAAGTTTGAAAAAAGAAGTAACTTTCTCTTTGGAAGAGCAGGGATAAAGTGCGCCTCGTCTGACTTTCAGCAGCCTCTGCCGCTCTTTCAGCATGGAGAGAGTAAAGCATGCCTCTGTTTAATGCAGGGCGCCAGAATAGTTATTCCACTGTCAAGAGAAATGTCATGCATGTTAATATATGTTAATTGCATGCAAAAAAAGATGTCTTCTCTACCACATCCACAACGGAAGCACAATCATGGCCTCTGAGTCACAAGTGGAGGAGTTCTGTGAGAGGTCTCTGTTATGCCTGAATTCAACTCAAAACAAACGAGGAAGTCTGTCACGACTTCCGCTGAAGTCGGCCCCTCTACATTTACATTTAAGTCATTTAGCAGACGCTCTTATCCAGAGCGACTTACAAATTGGTGCATTCACCTTATGACATCCAGTGGAACAGCCACTTTACAATAGTGCATCTAAATCTTTTAAGGGGGGTGAGAAGGATTACTTTGTCCTATCCTAGGTATTCCTTAAAGAGGTGGGGTTTCAGGTGTCTCCGGAAGGTGGTGATTGACTCCGCTGTCCTGGCGTCGTGAGGGAGTTTGTTCCACCATTGGGGGGCCAGAGCAGCGAACAGTTTTGACTGGGCTGAGTGGGAACTGTACTTCCTCAGTGGTAGGGAGGCGAGCAGGCCAGAGGTGGATGAACGCAGTGCCCTTGTTTGGGTGTAGGGCCTGATCAGAGCCTGGAGGTACTGAGGTGCCGTTCCCCTCTCAGCTCTCCTGCGCCTGACTCCTTTCACCAGTTACCCATAGCCTTGACAGAGCGGTTGTATGAAACCAAGTACCTCAAGCAAAGCTCTTAACCGTGCCAGGCCGCTCTTAATTTCTACACAGTTCGACTGGCCAAAAAATGTGGCATCTGAACTGTGCGTCACTCGCAGAGGCGAGCTAGCTACTATTTGCTATTTCTGCCTCCCCACTGTGGAGTTGCTTGGGTAGCTCTCTTGTTTAGTATACGTAGCGTTAAGTCACTATTCTAAATGGACTGTGCTGCGGTCAAAGAGGCTAGCCTGCCTAGCTTAGAATAAAAAGCCTCCCTGCTAACGTGAGCTAGCATGCATAACTTCCAGCTAATGAAACTTATTAGCTTCCCCCGGCATAATGGCAGCTCCTATTTCCAATTCCTGGAGTTGGAGGGAGTGGAGGAAGCAGGGCTTGCGTGCAAGTCCGAGGAGGAAGCAACCTCCGAGCACTTGGTTCGGGTAAACCCCCGGAGGGAGGGTCTGAGCTACCAGTGTGCCCTTCCACAAAAACATTGCTATGACAACAGTGCCCCCACATTTGGTTGCAGCCAAACAGGATAATACATCAGCCATTGCCGGAGCCCCCTGTGCCCGTAAGGGGGCCAGGCTTAATGCAGGCTATACAGTCTCACAGGAGCCCAACGTATATGTTGGAAGCTTGTCCATGTTTAATGCCCCCTCTGTTACCCCGTGTTCCATAGTGTTCACAGGGTTCAAAGGGCATATTAATCTCCCCAGGGTAAGAGTAATAAATTGGGCGATTCACTCTCTGCTCACAAAGGGGCACCCCTCCCCCATATGTGTCTCATTACTTGGCTTCAATTCTGATTCCTGCCTGTAGCTCACTAGACCCTATGACGTATCTAGTGATACAGGTTATAGTCTCTATAGGCGATTGGTTGTTGATAGCGGAGTTGTTTGTTAGAACGAGCAGGGTTGAACACAACCATGCTATTATCCCACAAACATGCTCTGTGGATCGTATGAACCCCTAAATGAGCTGTCTGTCTCCAGCTCAACACTTTTCATTCCTGGGAATTAGATTAAATTACAAATCACCCCTGTCTGTTACGACAGAATGGGTCAGTTTTTCAGTGCTGTCTGTCCCATCCCCGGCTAGGTTACAAGACGCTTAGTCGCCAGTACCTATGACTGGTTAGTAGGGTAACCTCCATGATAACAGATTCTTCCCTGGGTCTATTTTTAATGGGTGTGGTCCAGCACTGGGTGCCAGCCGGTTACCGGAACACAGCTTACTTTCTAAACCGAGTGAAGCTTGTTGTGACAACAGTACCCCCAAGTGACACTGCCAATTGGGGTACGTCAGTGATAGCCAGAGCCCTTGTACCCCGAGTGGGCTGTGCTTTAAGCAAACTGTGGCACAGAAAACACCATTTCTTTCAACCCTAGCCTCCACAGGGTTCATGGGTGTTGAAAGTTCGGTGTCTCCCTCATGTAAGTTCAATTAAAAGTGTCTCTTCTCCGTGTTCAGACACACGGTTGTCAAGAGTGGCCTTCACCAGAAACAAGCTTCAAAATGGTATATCGTATACTGTAGTTGGAGGAAACATTTACATTACATTACATTTAAGTCATTTAGCAGACGCTCTTATCCAGAGCGACTTACAAATTGGTGCATTCACTTTATTACATCCAGTGGAACAGCCACTTTACAACAGTGCATCTAAATCTTTTAAGGGGGGTGAGAAGGATTACTTTATCCTATCCTAGGTATTCCTTAAAGAGGTGGGGTTTCAGGTGTCTCCGGAAGGTGGTGATTGACTCCGCTGTCCTGGCGTCGTGAGGGAGTTTGTTCCACCATTGGGGGCCAGAGCAGCGAACAGTTTTGACTGGGCTGAGCGGGAACTGTACTTCCTCAGTGGTAGGGAGGCGAGCAGGCCAGAGGTGGATGAACGCAGTGCCCTTGTTTGGGTGTAGGGCCTGATCAGAGCCTGGAGGTACTGAGGTGCCGTTCCCCTCACAGCTCCGTAGGCAAGCACCATGGTCTTGTAGCGGATGCAAGCTTCAACTGGAAGCCAGTGGAGAGAGCGGAGGAGCGGGGTGATGTGAGAGAACTTGGGAAGGTTGAACACCAGACGGGCTGCGGCGTTCTGGATGAGTTGTAGGGGTTTAATGGCACAGGCAGGGAACCCAGCCAACAGCGAGTTGCAGTAATCCAGACGGGAGATGACAAGTGCCTGGATTAGGACCTGCGCCGCTTCCTGTGTGAGGCAGGGTCGTACTCTGCGGATGTTGTAGAGCATGAACCTACAGGAACGGGCCACCGCCTTGATGTTAGTTGAGAACGACAGGGTGTTGAACGACAGGGCCTAGAACAGAGCCCTGGGGGACACCAGTGGTGAGAGCGCGTGGTGAGGAGACAGATTCTCGCCACGCCACCTGATAGGAGCGACCTGTCAGGTAGGACGCAATCCAAGCGTGGGCCGCGCCGGAGATGCCCAACTCGGAGAGGGTGGAGAGGAGGATCTGATGGTTCACAGTATCGAAGGCAGCCGATAGGTCTAGAAGGATGAGAGCAGAGGAGAGAGAGTTAGCTTTAGCAGTGCGGAGCGCCTCCGTGATACAGAGAAGAGCAGTCTCAGTTGAATGACTAGTCTTGAAACTTGACTGATTTGGATCAAGAAGGTCATTCTGAGAGAGATAGCGGGAGAGCTGGCCAAGGACGGCACGTTCAAGAGTTTTGGAGAGAAAAGAAAGAAGGGATACTGGTCTGTAGTTGTTGACATCGGAGGGATCGAGTGTAGGTTTTTCAGAAGGGGTACAACTCTCGCTCTCTTGAAGATGGAAGGGACGTAGCCAGCGGTCAGGGATGAGTTGATGAGCGAGGTGAGGTAAGGGAGAAGGTCTCCGGAAATGGTCTGGAGAAGAGAGGAGGGGATAGGGTCGAGCGGGCAGGTTGTTGGGCGGCCGGCCGTCACAAGACGCAAGATTTCATCTGGAGAGAGAGGGGAGAAAGAGGTCAGAGCACAGGGTAGGGCAGTGTGAGCAGAACCAGCGGTGTCGTTTGACTTAGCAAACGAGGATCGGATGTCGTCGACCTTCTTTTCAAAATGGTTGACGAAGTCATCTGCAGAGAGGGAGGAAGGGGAGGGGAGGAGGATTCAGGAGGGAGGAGAAGGTGGCAAAGAGCTTCCTAGGGTTAGAGGCAGATGCTTGGAATTTAGAGTGGTAGAAAGTGGCTTTAGCAGCAGAGACAGAGGAGGAAAATGTAGAGAGGAGGGAGTGAAAGGATGCCAGGTCCGCAGGGAGGCGAGTTTTCCTCCATTTCCGCTCGGCTGCCCGGAGCCCTGTTCTGTGAGCTCGCAATGAGTCGTCGAGCCACGGAGCGGGAGGGGAGGACCGAGCCGGCCTGGAGGATAGGGGACATAGAGAGTCAAAGGATGCAGAAAGGGAGGAGAGGAGGGTTGAGGAGGCAGAATCAGGAGATAGGTTGGAGAAGGTTTGAGCAGAGGGAAGAGTTGATAGGATGGAAGAGGAGAGAGTAGCGGGGGAGAGAGAGCGAAGGTTGGGACGGCGCGATACCATCCGAGTAGGGGCAGTGTGGGAAGTGTTGGATGAGAGCGAGAGGGAAAAGGATACAAGGTAGTGGTCGGAGACTTGGAGGGGAGTTGCAATGAGGTTAGTGGAAGAACAGCATCTAGTAAAGATGAGGTCGAGCGTATTGCCTGCCTTGTGAGTAGGGGGGGAAGGTGAGAGGGTGAGGTCAAAAGAGGAGAGGAGTGGAAAGAAGGAGGCAGAGAGGAATGAGTCAAAGGTAGACGTGGGGAGGTTAAAGTCACCCAGAACTGTGAGAGGTGAGCCGTCCTCAGGAAAGGAGCTTATCAAGGCATCAAGCTCATTGATGAACTCTCCGAGGGGACCTGGAGGGCGATAAATGATAAGGATGTTAAGCTTGAAAGGTCTGGTAACTGTGACAGCATGAAATTCAAAGGAGGCGATAGACAGATGGGTAAGGGGAGAAAGAGAGAATGACCACTTGGGAGAGATGAGGATCCCGGTGCCACCACCCCGCTGACCAGAAGCTCTCGGGGTGTGCGAGAACACGTGGGCGGACGAAGAGAGAGCAGTAGGAGTAGCAGTGTTATCTGTGATGATCCATGTTTCCGTCAGTGCCAAGAAGTCGAGGGACTGGAGGGAGGCATAGGTTGAGATGAACTCTGCCTTGTTGGCCGCAGATCGGCAGTTCCAGAGGCTACCGGAGACCTGGAACTCCACGTGGGTCGTGCGCGCTGGGACCACCAGATTAGGGTGGCCGCGGCCACGCGGTGTGGAGCGTTTGTATGGTCTGTGCAGAGAGGAGAGAACAGGGATAGACAGACACATAGTTGACAGGCTACAGAAGAGGCTACGCTAATGCAAGGAGATTGGAATGACAAGTGGACTACACGTCTCGAATGTTCAGAAAGTTAAGCTTACGTAGCAAGAATCTTATTGACTAAAATTATTAAAATTATACAGTACTGCTGAAGTAGGCTAGCTGGCAGTGGCTGCATTGTTGACTTTGTAGGCTAGCTGGCAGTGGCTGCGTTGTTGACACTACACTAATCAAGTCGTTCCGTTGAGTGTAATAGTTTCTACAGTGCTGCTATTCGGGGGCTAGCTGGCTAGCTAGCAGTGTTGATTACGTTACGTTGCGTTAAAAGAACGACAATAGCTGGCTAGCTAACCTAGAAAATCGCTCTAGACTACACAATTATCTTTGATACACAGACGGCTATGTAGCTAACTATGTAGCTAGCTACGATCAAACAAATCAAACCGTTGTGCTGTAATGAAATGAAAATGTGATACTACCTGTGGAGCGAAGCGGAATGCGACCGGGTTGTTGAGTGCGGAAGTTCTATTCAGTAGACGTTGGCTAGCTGTTGGCTAGCTAGCAGTGTCTCCTACGTTAAGGACGACAAATAGCTGGCTAGCTAACCTCAGTAAATTAAGATAATCACTCTAAGACTACACGCTCTAAACTACACAATTATCTTGGATACGAAGACAGCAAAGACAACTATGGAGCTAGCTAACACTACACTAATCAAGTCATTCAGTTGAGTGTAATAGTTTCTACAGTGCTGCTATTCGGTAGACGGTGGACGTTTGCTAGCTGGCTAGCTGATGGGCAGATAGCAGTGTAGACTACGTTAGGACGACGAAATACGAAGTTGCAATAGAAGTGCTGACTGTTTCACTTTGTTGTCCTCTTTCTTTTCCTTTTTCTTCTGTCCTTCTTTTGTCCTTATTTTGTCTTCCTTTCTTCTGTTAACTAGATATTTTTTGTTGTTATTCTTTGTAAGCTAGCTAGCTTCTTCCAGGAGAGAAACATGGGAAAGTTATGCTGCTTTAAAAGTTTATCACACTTTATCACACACACCATTATCACACTTAAAAGACAAGTAGCAGCAAATGTCCTGTGAAAGATTTTGATGAGATTTTCACACTTAGAGAGTTCTTCCTTGTTACCCCAATTCAGCACCATTCACAACCTCTTAAGCCTTAGCCCCACCCCACATGCTTGTAAAGCATGGCATTGTCCTCCAGAAAGAGGTTTATCTACTTAAACCAAGCTAAATTCAGGGCAACAATGCTTTTGAGAGCTGCAGCAACACTTTTGCAGTTGTCCATAGCTATATTTTATCTTTCAAAAAATCGGCGATAGCAAATATTAGCTATATACTGACCACGGAAGAGCCCATTCTGTTATAGACAGAAGCCTGTGACAAGACAGACCAATCAGGGCTCATCTCTCGGCATGTCCAACCACTCCATTATCTCAGCCAATCGTGAATAGCCAGGAAGAATCCTGTCTTTCTCCCTGTATAGCTCATTGCTTTCTCCTTGGCTCAACTAGGCTGATCATTTAAAATTTGTATTAATATTTACAGGTCCCATACAAGTTTGAAATTAAGGCACATAACAGTTCACATGTTCAAATTTTTTTTTTTTTAATGTCCCTACTTTGAAATAGGAACCAGTTTCAAACGCCTCAGATTCTGTAACGGGTCACATATAGGAAATGCTCGGCAGGGCCAACATAGATCTTTGCTCATTGTGAGACTGCTAATTGTCATCTGTTTTTCTCGATGAGGTCTCGGACCCTCCTTTATGCATCCCCCCCCCATGGAGATGATTTGGCCCACGTTGGGGAGGGTGCACCTGGAGGGCTTGTCATAGATTTTTGCGGCTCCCCTTTATCCCAAGCATCCTTGGTTTGCAAAGATTGTCTGTATGGCAACTCCCGTTGCGCAGGAATCAATTATCTCAGGTGCACAGGTAGGTTTGGGTCCCCCGGCCAGAGATTTGGGGTCTGTGGCTTGTGCCCTGGTGGTGCAGTTCCTAAAGGGAGTCCGCCGTCTCAGGCAGGTTTCTTAACCTATTGTGCCCACTTGGGATTTAGCTTTGGTTTTGGATGTTCTGTGTTATACCCCCTTTTGAGCCACTGGAGTCTGTGAATCTGAATATCCTCTCCTACAAAACCTCCTTGTTAGTGGCTTTGGCCTCGGCTAAACACGTTGGGAATCTCCATGCCTTCTCCGTACACCGTTCCTGTACTCAGCTCGCTGCTGGCAACTAAGGCGACTAAGGTGACATTGCGTCCTAATATGACCTTCGCCCCTAAGGTCATGACTATATCCTACAGGTTCCCAATGGTGTGCATGGCCAAAGAGCTTTATTTTCATGTGATCTAAAAAAAAAAAAAGTAAATGTCTGAAGTTTTTTAAACTAGGATTGGAACTGGTGCTATGGTCAGATGACATGAAAATAGAGTTCTTTGGCCACGCACACCAGTGATGGGTTTGGCATCGAAAGAAGGATGTGATAAGCAGAAAATAACCCCATACCTAGTGTACAATATGGTGGTGGATCTTTGATGTAATGGGGCTATTTTGCTTTCACTGGTCCTGTGACTAGTGTTAAGGTCAACGGCATCATGAACTTTACCCAGTACCTGGATACTTTAGTCAAAAACCTAGTTGCCTCTGGAAACTTGGACGCAAGTGGATCTTCCAGCAAGACAATAACCCCAAGCACACATCAAATTCCACAAATAAATGGTTAATTGACCACATAATCAACATTTTGCAATGGCCATCTCAGTATCCGGACTTGAACCCCATTGAAAGGTTTTGGTTTGAATTAAAGAAGGCAGTCCATAAGAGCACACAAAGGATATCAAGGATCTGGAAAGATTCTGTATGGAGGACTGTTCTAAACTCCAACCCAATCTGTTCTCCAATCTAAAATATTCCAGAAAAAGGCTCAATGCCATTATTCTTGCAAGGAGAGGGTGCCAGAATATTGAAAACAGGGGTGCCAATAATTTTGACCCCTATCTTTTTGAGAATAAAAATACATATATTTCTCTGAGCAATTGTACCAGTATAGCATAATATGATTTTCCCATTTTGTTGAGCATACAATATAGCTCAGTATTTGTATTATTTATTTTATTGAGTATTTTTTGTTCATCTTTATCAAGGGTGCCAATAATTTCAGGTCATGGCTGTATTTGATAAAACATATTACATTATACGCATTATCATTGGCAATACAAAAATAAACATTGCTCCTTTTCTTTTTCCAGAGCCAATCCATATCAACCCAGCTACTCCAGATGCCCCAAAGTCCTGCAAACCTCCAATTTCAAAGAAGCAGTCCTTTGAATCTAATAAGGACACACCCAAACAAAGTAAGAAACTTCCTAGTAACATTTATTACAACAATAGCATGTACTGTAGATCTGACAACCCTAATTTTATATAACTTCAACGCATCTCTCTCTCTCCCTTCCTCTTTCACTCTGTCTCTCCTCCCTGTCTCCTCCTCCAGCCATGTTTGCCATGGAGATCAACGTCCAGAAGGATCTCCGTACCGGGGAGACCCGGGTCCTGTCCACATCCACTGTCACCCCCCAGGTGCTCCAGCAGAGAGGGGTCAAAGTCTATGACGATGGCCGCAAGTCTGTCTATGCCCTGCGGTCTGCCGAGTCTCAGCTGGGGGATGTTTCTAACAGAGTGGACGAGCTCAGCGCTATGGAGGTGGAGGTTCTGCTCAGAGCAGCTACAGAGCAGAAGAAGTCTCAAAGCGGCCCACTGGGCCACCAAGGCCATCAGGAATCAGTGTCTGCATTCTCCACCAACTGTGGCCCACAGAGCCACCAGAAGCCAACATTGCCTGCATTCTCCACCCCCCGTGGCTCTCGGGGCCACCATGAGCTCAGCCCTATGGAGGTGGAGGAGCAGCTCCGAAAGGGTACAGCGCAGAAGATGCCTCAAAGCGGTGCTTTCCCAAAAGACCACCGGGGCCACCAGGAATCAGTGCCTGCATTCTCCAACACCTGCAGCTGGAGGGCCTCAGTCCCCAACAGACCCCAACAGAGTAATGCTAAAGTCATCCACGAAACCAATGGGAATGGGTATCAGCAAGAGTCGTATAAGCGTGATGTCCTCTCCATGAAGGAGCTCCACTATATTGATGGAGTCCACAACTCAGGGCTGGAGATTCTTTCCTCCTCCCCTCACATTCCAGTCCATTATTTCATTGGCAGGCAGGATGAGGAGTACTACCAGCCAAACAACGGGTATAACCAGAATCCTTTCTCTTATGGTGTGGAGAAAGGGTTCCCCACTGACGACTTCTACCATAGCCCTAGAGAGAACCCGCGAGGAGGGATGTTTTACGACTCATCAGTTGAAATGGACCTGAGGCCGTCTCCGATCTACCAGGAAGACTCGCACTTCAGTATCCTGAACACCATGGACACGTCCGAGCCTGTCACCGCCATCTTTATGGGCTACCAGACCGCAGAGGATGACAGTGGGCGTGGCCTTGGCTATGAAGGATCCATCCGGGCCGAGCTTGTCGTCATTGGCGACGAGGATGGGGTGGACGAGAGTAACCCTCAGTTTAACACCTACACCGCGGATGGCTATAACAACCGGGGCTACCATCACTGTCAACCTCAACAGAACTTAATCAAATACATGGCAGAGCCCACAGCTAATTTTAACTCAAACAATGCATCACCGTACACAGCATCAAGGAATTTGGTCTATCCTGGTCAACAGGCCAAAGAGTCACACTACCTGTATTCAGACGGACAGTCCGACGAGGACGGGACAGAGAAGCACTCTGCCCCAGGTATCAGAAAGATTAAAAATATTAAAAAGAGAACAAAGCCCTGCTGCATGCTCATGTAACCAACCTGCAACTGCTGACGCTACTGTAAACTAACAAAGTTCACTTTATATGCTTTGACTGACAGCACATCTGAGCTCTTTCATTGGCTGGCTAGTGTGTTGAACTGTGTGCTGGTTACTTGGCTTCTTCACTGCATCAGTTTCTCTTTGTCGTAGCCATTGCAACACAGAGTGACCTGAAACTCTCATTCTAATCACAATTTATCACTGTATAAATACATAGTGATGTTGTGTATCCATACAAGAGCTTGTGTTGATGATTGAAGTCAAACTCTGCCTCTCTCAAGTGGCTGATAGGCATTCTGCCTCCCTCTAATGTCTGAGGCAGTTTTACTGTATCTTTGGTTCTCTTTTAATTATTTGTTTCAATATCTCACATGAAGGATTCACCAGAATCTCATAAACTCGAAGAACCATTTATAATCGTCTGTCTGAGACAGACAGGTCGAGTGGCAAATGAGGTGAGCCACTCCCCTCATACATATACCTACTTGCCTGCCCTCTGGTAATTCTCACCTCATGTAGAGTACTACTCTAAGCTCTCCTTAGCACAACTTTGTTTTCCTGTTCGTATGTGTGCTGTGAGGTTACGCCCCCAAGCACAGCTTTTGTCCGTGTTGGGTGACACTTTTGGGTAGGAATGAGCTTTTCCTTCCCCTTGTCTCCTGTGGTGGCTACTGAGATTTGGCTAGCTCGCTGCAAGGCTAGCTATTCTACCGACTGGTTTTTCTACCTGGAAGGGTACAATTACTAGCTCGCTCTTTCATTTAGCTCAACCCACTACCGTGCCGCGTTGACTAGACCGACCATCCTAGTTTTTACTGCTTATCGGTCGAGAGCCACACTTTTGTTCATTGCAAGACCAACATAGCGCTAGCTTCCTTTGGCTAACATTGTGCTAACTAGCTAGGCTAATAACCCACAAGGAAAATGCTAGCTATGTTCACATTGTTAAAGGATTTGTTTCTCAGGTTAGCACTGTGCTAAATAGCTAGGCTATTAGCCCACGTGGTGAACGCTAGTTATATTTCACTTTGTTCTCAGATTAGCTATTTTTGTGGCGCCATGGAGCCAAGCAACGGTCAACGATCCCCAATCATGTGCCCTTGCAGATTAGAAGGTTTATTAGTCGCATGCACAGGACGGCAGATATGATTAGCAAGCAGCGCACGGGGGGGGGGGTCTGCCTAATGGCTGTTCAGCAGCCTGATAGTCTTGGGGTAGAAGCTATTAGCCAATCTGACAGTTTTTGCCATGATACTCCTATACTGCCCGCATCTGAGTGATGGAAGAGGGTAGAACAGGCCTCGGCTCGGGTGGCTGATGTCGTTGATGATCTTCTTGGCCTTCCTGCAACACCTGGTGTCCAGGTGCTAGAGCTCCTTCTACACGCTCACTGTATAGAAACAAGATAAGATATACTTTATTAGTCCATACGTGATGGAAATTTGTCCCTGAGGGCTCACTCCACCAGAGGTTGAGATCCAGAATTCTAAATAATATCACGGGTCTGGGTTGGATCTGATATGATCGTCTTGGGTATGTGTAATTTTAACTGACTTGTCCGGAAGGGCCCATACAGATCCGAATGTGACTGTTGCAGTAGAGAGAGAAAGAGAAGTTTAGTTTGTTTATGCTGCTGCTCTTTCTTTTCACAAGAGTGGAGCGTGGCGCACGTAGCTTGTTGTTGGCCAATCATAAGTCATCAAAGCGGCAATAGGCAACAGTCATAGAGCCTCACTCCATGTGTGGCAACAGTTAGGAGATCTCTAATAAATGGAAGATGGAATTAAAATGACTGAATTAAAAGTTAAAGGAGAAGGATAGGCTACAACGACCAAGAGCCAACAGACTACTGCTTAATATTCTGAATGGAGTTATTATTTTTAGCAGTAGGATGAGAAAGTGCATGCACTCAGATAGCCTAGCTAGCTAACGTTAGCTAGCTTCACGAGCTTCTCCCGGTTTGATACAGTCTAAGACAGGTACTACGTCATCATATTTGATGAGAAATAACCTAGCTATGGCAGCTATTAATCTACTATATCACGAGTCGGCTTGGTTGGTTTGGTTGGTTGCTGTCCCTCGTCTCTCCCTCGATGCTCCCCATGTCACTCACTAATAGTACGGCCCACCTCTCTCCCTCCTCTTGTGCTTTATCTGTTCCAGTTAATAAAGTAGCTTAAAAAACGACTTTTTCTGCTGCTTCCCCCACTTGAACCGGGTCTGGATCCGACCATGTCTTTATGGAACAGGTCTAGTTTTCCTTGCGTCCCTTTGGAATGGGTCTCTATATTTTTAAAATGCATTTATGCATAGTGGGTCTAGGTAGGAAAGCCCTAGGTCCATTTCGGAATGGGTTCAACTTTTTGGAGCCGTGAAGACCTTTAACCACAGGTATGGCTACTTTTTTGGGCGCTGTTCAAGGGCATCTCCTTACAGGAGATATGCGATGCAGCTCATTGGGCATACCTTCATAATTTGACCTGTCTCTCTCCGACAGACATGTTTGATTGGTTCTTAGAGCTAATGAGTTTCCGGGGAATCCCTCGTGATGTATCTCACTCATAATATCAGCGACCCGGGGTTACGCAAGTAGTCTTACATTTCCTACGTGATGCCAAAGGGATCTTGACTGTTTGTATAATATGTAAAATATTATTTGATATTTTTTATGTTTATTGCTTTTGGGGAACAAAGATCAAATTGACTTTTTTACTGACATATTGTAAATCACTAGTGTGAATGTATATTGCAAATCAAATTACGCTCTGACTAAATAATTGTTTTGTACTAATTTAATATTAATTATTTGTATGTGTGTTTTCTAGAATCTCTTTTCTACATTACAATGCTGGTATGCCATGACTGTCCTCTGTATACTTACAGTAGTATGCATGATTGCTTGCCCTGTAACTTAAACAATAATTTATTCATTATTAGCTGGCTTACTTCTCTTGTGTAACAATGAACTGTTTGATTGTGTGTGTATGTGTGTGTGTGCTGCTGAACTCTTTTTGTGTATTTGTTCAATGTTTGCTTTATTTATCATTAATGCATGTCATCACACCAACACTACACACACACACACATACACGCACACAACCATGTGTCCAACAACACTCTCACCCCATGTGACAGACAGTGCTAACAACCTCTCTGTCACCTCTCATAATCTTTCTGAGCACACAGACAGTGGACGGTCTGGACCTTACACCAGACATCAATCAGCTCATTAGACACGGATGTCTCCCGAACTAATATGCACAACTGAGGACATAACCAATCTTAGCTCACCAGTCGTGTGGTTGGTTCAGCCAGTCTTTTTCCTAACAACTGTGTCTGCTTGGTGAGTAGGCTATGGGAAGGTGGGTATTACCAGACTTCACGGAAAGAGCTGGGGTGCGTTCGGTTCTCTTCAACGTTTACTACATTGCGTGACCGTGTGGTCAATATGCCCCACCATATGGTAACTGCCCTCTGGGCCACCATAATCACAACCTGTTTTTAACTGGGCTCTTCTAGCATTTCCATTGAATTCAATGTTGCACACCGTTCTGTCATACTGAACACGACCCTGTCCCATACTTTTGTCATGAGGTTATTTTCAGGAGTCACATTAATATAAACATAGCACAACTAATCTGAAGTAGTCCTAACTGATGTGATATGGTAAATGTGTTTCCTTTTACATTCCCCACAGCTTCAAGTACAAGTATGGAGAAACCTGAACAGTTTGTGTAAAAATACACCATGCAAGACTCAGAAACCTACACGTTCCATGACGAGAGAAGAAGAAAACCAACTTTGCACAAAACATTCAACTAACAGCAAAATGCTTCTGAGATGCCATCAATAGCTAAAACCAGAGCCTTGTATTTGGATAATTCTCAACATATTCTCAATGTAAGGATGTGGCTAATACTGTAAAACATATGTTTGCTCATAACGTTTCCTTACACAGCTGAATATATACTAATGATGTCATTTAGAGAGAAAGAAACCAGCCAAAAAGTAGACTTTTGAAATGAATCTCTGATCTTAAATGTTAAATGTTCCTGAAGATATAAGTGCCTCTGATGTTTACTGTACTCTCTAGCCTTTTATGCTGCTGTCGGCTACTAGTCAGCACTTTTGATATAATAATAAAACCTTTATGGAGTGCCTCAATGTAATATGCTGTTGAAACTGTAACCTGGGAGCATATTTGTAAAAGCTAATCATGCTAACAAAACAATTAAAAAGCTAATTGTCAGACAACTGGGTGTTTTACTGTTGTTACACTACAAAGGCAATGAAACTGAGCTTTTCTTAAGTCCCTTGATGTAGGCTTTGATTTAAATAAGATGTGATTGTGTGACAGTAACATTAAGCATAAGGGATGATGCTACTAGGTATATGTCGATATCCATTTTAAAATACTGTGCAGAAATCTATAATTACTTTTAGTACCCCACTGTCTCTTACTGAGAAATAGATTTCTCTTCACAGACCTTTTATAGGAAAGATAAAATGTGACACTAGAGAAAATCCATATTCATGAAATTTTGTGACAATTCTACCATTCAAAATCCTTGACAGGAGTAGCTCAGCTAGCTGTGTAGGAGGCTGTGTGGAGGAGTAGCTAACAACTAGCTGTGTAGGAGGCTGTGTGGGAAGTTTTTGTATTTATCCCAGCTGTTGGTGACATGCCTGTAACACCACATCAAATAGTATGTGTGTGTAACAACTGTCACCAAAACTGCTGTTTTGTGATTGGTTGATTCCCACGTACCCGATTTGTGTCGCTGCCTGCCGCTGTGGCGTATTGTGTTGTGTGTGTGTGTGTGTGTTTGTGTGTCAGACATATACAGACAAGCACACTCCACTTTATCACTCCACCACTGGACCAGCCCAAACCCGGATCACCTTGGAAACTCCCTGAGAGGTAAGAGAGCAGCAACACAACACTCACTTTGTATCTATGACGTTTGGTCATGACCTAGTTTTTCAGCATCAGGCTGAGAATCATTACAGGCACTTTAGAGACAGTGACCAAAGTAGGAAGTTCATTAAATTACTTCACAGTTTTGTAGAAATGATTAACTGTTCAGAGTATTGAGTAAATACAAAAAGAGTGAGAAAGATTGATAGAGACAAAGAAAAACAGGGAAAGAGAGAGAAAGAATGAAAGATACAAAGAGACAAAATGGTAGAGAGGGAGAGAGCTATGCTTAAACATAAATAACTTGTGTTATTGATATTTGGTCGATTCTGATCTTGTTGTTGCTTCAGTGTGTGGGTGAAGTGGATAGAAACAAATCTCTGCTCCAGTGAGCAAGCTGAGTTTAGGAGAAAACACAAGAGGGTGGATTCAACTGTAGAAACACTCACAGCAGCACTGCACTTTCCTGCACACGCTGGAGAGGATGTCAAGTGTACCACTGGTTTAAGACTGAGGGGAGTTTATTTTTGAATGATTATTTATTCGCTTTATAGGTTTTTTATTTCTGGGTGGAGGGCTGAGCCAAGTTGTTGTGAGTTGAGGGAAGAGCTTTTGAAAGCTACTCTGACATACAGTTTCAGGTATTTTGCACAGATGGAATGTCACTTGGAAACCAAAAGGTTCCAGTTTACGGGCATTCTCATTACAAAAGATAGGGATATATAAGGGGTATATCATTTTAACCAATTTGGGCAAATAGAACTAACTGTGTGTTGTATAGATTTTCTGTATCTGTATGTATGTGATAGATACGGTGGTTTGGGGGGGTTCTCTTCTGTATGTATGTAGATATGGTGGTTCTGGGGGTTATCTTCTGATTTTAATGAACTAACACCTTTAAATGCCTCGTTTATCAAAAAGTGTCCAAAGTGAACAATTGATCCCAAATATTGGGCACAGAAGAGAATCCACCTTGCTTACAAATCCATAATTTATCCAGATTTGAATGGCTTTTGAATGGCAACTGTGTCTTAAATACATGTCATCACCCAAGGCTTCACTGGTGCCCCTCAGTTCTGGTTTATCTTTGAAACAGCTGACGCGGATTTCTCCTGGAAAGGTTTACAGATGTTCTAATTTTCCACCTGTAGCTACATCATATTAATACCACAACCCCGACAGCCCGAGAGACATGGTCATAGGAACGAAATATATGGACAAAACCAGACAGAGATGGTTCACTCACATGTCAGAGAAAGAGTGTATATAATGTGTAACATGTTGTCAGCTAAAGGTAGAAGACGAAGGACCACAATAAATAATCAATCAGTTAACTAATAATTCGGAGAGCAACAGTGACCTTGGTCATGAAAATCGACTAGTGTTTCAAAAAGTGCGTGGGCAAAATCAAACGCTCAATAGCTGGTCCCTGAAAGAGATGGAGCCTGGGGGCGATAGCTAGACGCTGCAGAAGTCGATGCATGCACACCCAACGTATCTATGTGATTGGGGACTAGGGAGGATGCTATGAGAGAAGAGCCGGGGTCGCGTTTGATTCAATGCATTTCAGTGGCGTTTATGCCAATACTTATCGCGTCTGCTCTAGTTAACTTCAGACAAGTTTGCCATGCAGATCGATGATTCCAACCGAGACCCACCACACACACCCACAGAAACGCAAATATGTTCACTCTCCAAATCAAACCTGAATTACTCGCGACGGGTGGCCGCATGGTTGAGTTCTCCACTTGTCAGTGTAGTTCAAATAATATGTAGGCGCCTGGGTAAATTGGAGATGATATCCTTCTGGTTGCTCTGTTGGAGACTGCTGGTAGGTACCAGATATTTAATATATCCATATGCTGCATATTTTCGCCATGGACAGATTTTTTTTATTGGCAGCATGCGCAAGGGCTGGTTGAGTACATCAACCGCATGGATTTTGCTCGGATAGGGTATACTACGTGAGATTATCTGTCACGATTCTGGGCATTTGCCTGCATTTACTATCTATCTACATTCCCGTTGCAGAATGGTTGAAACGTCTGTAATTTGCGCAGTGTGACTTTTGGAGCTGACATCCTAACTATTATTGGTACTCAGCCATATAACAGGTGGTTTGCCTTTATGAAGAAGAAAATAGTAACTTTACATTAAGATATTTTACACATTTATTATCAGAAAAGCATTCATTCTGATAAAGATATGTTCCTTCACATCCTATCACTGCAAATGATGGTTCTTTTTCCCGTTGGTTGAGTATCCTAGGAAACTATGGCTTAAGGGAGAGGGTGTTGGGGGGGGGTCTCCTTATTCTTAACAATCAAGTAATCTTTTAGTTGTATTTTCACCCCCCACACACACACACACACACAAAACAGGATAACAGGTAGGTCATCTTGCTGTAACCTGATAATCAGATAATCAAAGGCTGTGCAGAGAGAAGACTCCATTTTCCTATCAGTTGTGATGTGTAGCCTACAGGTTCATACCATGGGCCTTGTGGTCATTATATAACAGTACACATGACATGGACACACAAAGAGACATGACGGTGAAGGTGAAATGGGTTGCCAGCCCTAGGCCTGTTGTAATTTGACCGACTGCAAAACACCAAAAGAACCATGATTTCCTCCTCATTCCTTTTTTTTCCGACCATACTGTACAACATTCACAATTATTAACGGCTATTCAGTAAAATGTACATTTATTGATGGTGTGTGTATAGTTTAGGCTACGCTACTTTTCAACACCCATCCCTGCTATATCTTTCCAGATAAATCTGATCCATCTGATAAATCAAGGCATCACAGTTATGGCAGAGAGCTGAACATTTAACACTGCCATATGTACATGTAATTTGACCCAGAGGATGAAAGATTGTACACTGTACAAGCTGTCCCCAGGAGGGCTTGGATTTTCATATCAGCAAGTTTCTAGGCAACCGTTCCAAAGCTATATTTATATACAGTATGTTGGCTCATGAATATGAGATTCACATCCAGTGGACTTGATCTCCAACCATAAAGCAGTCAAGAGACACCAGTAGATGTGCTTGACAGCAATTAGCGAGGAACAGCATGTACTGTATGGTGATGCACTGGAGATTGGAGAAGCAGAACTATGGCAAGTTAAGAGCTTCCCACTGGAAACTGTACAGGCAAAGTAACCACTCCAACGATCGGCTATAAGATTGATACCGCATTATGGATGAATTACTGTTACAGGTTGAATCCAGGTCTTAGCACAGGGTTGTGGATGGAGGCTGGGCTGGATGCCCTGAGGGCTCAAAAGTACTGATTCCCTGTTCTGCAGTACCAGGACCCGATGTTCAAACGCTATGGGGAACAACCCAAAATGGTGGGGGCGAGGTATTTAGACCATACATAATGCATCCAATTTGTTCTTTCAGATGGGTTTATTCTGTTCTCTGCCAAAAACCATTACAGTCACAGTACACAGGCCCACATGTGCACAAACACACACACACACAGCCTTAATTGTATGTATTTTTTTTCTCTCCAGATAAAGCAACAGTTGATTCGTAGCATATACAGTGGGGAGAACAAGTATTTGATACACTGCCGATTTTGCAGGTTTGCCTACTTACAAAGCATGTAGAGGTCTGTAATGTTTATCATAGGTTTACTTCAACTGTGAGAGACGGAATCTAAAACAAAAGTCCAGAAAATCACATTGTATGATTTTTAAGTAATTCATTTGCATTTTATTGCGTGACATAAGTATTTGATATATCAGAAAAGCAGAACTTAATATTTGGTACTTTGTTTGCAATTACAGAGATTATACGTTTCCTGTAGGCAATACGGACTTTCAGGTCCCTCCAAAGATATTCTATTGGGTTCAGGTCTGGAGACTGGCTAGGCCACTCCAGGACCTTGAGATGCTTCTTACGGAGCCACTCCTTAGTTGCCCTGGCTGTGTGTTTCGGGTCGTTGTCATGCTGAAAGACCCAGCCACGACCCATATTCAATGCTTTTACTGAGGGAAGGGGGTTGTTGGCCAAGATCTCATGATACATGGCCCCATCCATCCTCCCCTCAATACAGTGCAGTCGTCCTGTCCCCATTGCAGAAAAGCATCCCCAAAGAATGATGTTTCCACCTCCATGCTTCACGGTTGGGATGGTGTTCTTGGGGTTGTACTCATCCTTCTTCCTCCAAACACAGCGAGTGGAGTTTAGAAACAAAAAGCTCTATTTATGTCTCATCAGACCACATGACCTTCTCCCATTCCTCCTCTGGATCATCCAGATGGTCATTGGCAAACTTCAGACGGGCCTGGACATGCGCTGGCTTGAGCAGGGGGACCTTGCGTGCGCTGCAGGATTTTAATCCATGACTGCGTAGTGTGTTACTAATGGTTTTCTTTGAGACTGTGGTCCCAGCTCTCTCCAGGTCATTGACCAGGTCCTGCCGTGTAGTTCTGGGCTGATCCCTCACCTTCCTCATGATCATTGATGCCCCACGAGGTGATATCTTGCATGGAGCCCCAGACCGAGGGTGATTGACCGTCATCTTGAACTTCTTCCATTTTCTAATAATTGCGCCAACAGTTGTTGCCTTCTCACCAAGCTGCTTGCCTATTGTCCTGTAGCCCATCCCAGCCTTGTGCAGGTCTACAATTTTACCCTGATGTCCTTACACAGCTCTCTGGTCTTGGCCATTGTGGAGCGGTTGGAGTCTGTTTGATTGAGTGTGTGGACAGGTGTCTTTTATACAGGTAACGAGTTCAAACAGGTGCAGTTAATACAGGTAACGAGTGGAGAATAGGAGGGCTTCTTAAAGAAAAACTAACAGGTCTGTCAGAGCCGGAATTCTTACTGGTTGGTAGGTGATCAAATACTTATGTCATGCAATAAAATGCAAATGAATTACTTAAAAATCATCAATCATCAATACAATGTGATTGTCTGGATTTTTGTTTTAGATTCCGTCCTCACAGTTGATGTGTACGTATGATAAAAATTACAGACCTCTACATGCTTTGTAAGTAGGAAAACCTGCAAAATCGGCAGTGTATCAAATACTTGTTCTCCCCACTGTATGTGGTCTCCAAGCTTTCACATATCTTAGGCAATATACACGCTACGCAGCTTGACTTGAAAAATAATTGCTGTTAACTGGTGGACGGTAGCCCATGCCAAATTCAATGGTGCGAATTGGCAGTATTGGTGTGTGGGTGTATTCACTGTGCAATACATGTTGTCTTGGCGATATATACTGTATGATGGTTAGGACTATCGTGTGTGTGGGAGGGGGGGGGGGGTTGTGTAGGCTGAATTGTGTGTATTTGCTTTACATCCCCACTCAGTCAGTTTAAATCACATGTCAACTGAAATTAAGGGTCACAGAAAATGGTCTGGTTACCATATTTCATAGCATGCATGTTTTGCATGAAAACCTCGTCCAAATGTCAATCTAAAGACACCTTAAAAAAAAATAATCGTCAGCTGCATATTCTTTGACATCCACGTGTTATCCCTGGCAGAATAACATGCTTGGCTGAGAAACGAAGGAAATCATGCTAATTCTAACCCACTTAGAGCGATGCCATGCTCAGTTTGCAGCACTTCTCATCGTGACTTATGCTATCAAAAGATTTCCTCCCACCCTCGGTGAGCACCAGCGTGAAGACAATGCTTTGATGAAATGAAAGTGGCATGGTGAAACTCTGGTGTCATATCACAGAGAACCAAAGTCTTAACCTGTTAACCAATTGTGGGTGTTATAATACCTATAAGGAGATATGGTCTTTGAAGAGTTTACATCCAAAACGCTATATCCACCAATCAGAAGTGTAGCGGCAGCGTAGCCTAGTGGTTAGAGCGTTGGACTAGTAACTGGAAGGTTGTGAGTTCAAACCCCCGAGCTGACAAGGTACAAATCTGTCATTCTGCCCCTGAACAGGCAGTTAACCCACTGTTCCCAGGCTGTCATTGAAAATAAGAATCTGTTCTTAACTGACTTGCCTGGTATGTTTATAGGTAGATTTATGTGTGTGCCCACTGGGGCCCACTGGGGCACACACTGGTTGAATTAATGTTGAATTGACATTCGTCCCCAGTTTTTTTTATTCATAGCTTTTAGATGTGCATTACAATTGGTTTTGTAGCAAAACACTATATATACACATTGTTTAGCTGGAATGGAATATTCAAATACTGTATATTTAACATATAAATTCAACACATCATAAATCTAGCCTTAAGTTTGGTTAAAAGTTAGGGATCCTCCCAAATAGCACCCTATTCCAAATGAAAGTTGATAAACTTGTAACCCCACTTTTGAGAAAATGGCTCTTGAATCTTTTGGTACACCTACTGGAGAGCTCTGTGTCTACACCCATTCAGCATTGTTCACACCCTCTTAAACCAGCCCCACCCATCTCTTTCAGGATTCACATGTGAGGTCATGTGGTAAACAGTGAGTAGTGTAGTAAAGATTATGACTAAAAGTGGTAAAAGTAGTAGCCCACAATTAAGTACAAATTCCAGGTAAACAGAAAGTGTCCAGATAAAAATATTTTATAAATATTAGATGACGCTTACCCAGACACACTTGTCTAAATTCATGGGTCATGTGAAAGAAATTCTATAACCCAGAGCCAGATCTTGCAAAGTGGATAGGTCTCTACAGAAGGTGTAAATGGTGCAGCGAAATGGTTACTTGCATATTAGCAATATCAAAATTAGATAGTGTCAATATAAATAAAAAATAAGTGTCAATGCTTGTAGAGAAAGAACAAAATAATATACCGTATGTACAAGAACAATATCAATAACGATATCAGTGATACTGGTAATAGACGAGGTAGTTATATGCATACAATCATGGGTAAAGTGGCTGAGCAGCAGGATAACAAAATAAATAGTAGGAGTAACATATGGCGCGTGTGTTAGGAGAGAGTTATGTGAATAGAGGCACTGCAGATAGTGTTGATGACTGGGAACTCGCCCCCGGTGATGAACTGGTCTGTCCAAACCACACATGAACAAGAGAATCTATATTTGGAGAGCCCGTTTCATAAATATACATTTGTCAAGCTGTGTCCAGTCCAGGTGGTGCTTGTACAGGCAGACCATCTATGGGAGGAAGGATGTCAGCATTGCACAGCAGCTAAAACCTGGTCTCGACTGAGTCTGAAAGCTCCTTGGCGACAACACCAGGCACCAGAGCATCAAAGCTGGAAAACAGGAAATAACAAAACAAATTGAGAAGACATTACAACCTTGCATAACATCAGTTCAAGTTTAGATAACAAGAATGACCTCATAAAATGCAATGAAAATGATATTCACCTGAAGTGCTGGTACTGCTTGATCTGTGGCAGCGGCCTGAAGTGCAGAGTCAGCTGTTGTTGCCAGCCGTAGCTTTCCACCAGCACCGTACCATCCTCCAGTCCAACCAGCTGTGGGATATTTACCCCTGTCACAGTGCTGCCCTTCACAATCCCTGTCCTGGGATTAGTGCTTGAGATGTGGAGCAGCAATTTTCGCCACAGATTCCTGAAGGAAGACAGCCCGAATATGCGTACCTCTGGAAAATACACAAATAATGTGAGATCAATAAAAGTAGTGCCAATCATGTTGGAGGTCAATTAAATAATCAAATGTGTTGTTTATGCTTTTACATACCAAGTGTTGTCATCGATTCCTTGTAGAGACGTCACACCACTGCTTTTGTCACGAGATGGCAGCAGCTTTCCACCAATGTGTTTTTGTCCTGGGTGGCGCCCTGGTAATACTATCGCATTATCATTTGCGTAGTTGTTGAAGTTCACAACTTGCTGCAAGTCCTCATGTTTCAAGTGTAAGCTCTCTTTTTGATGGGAGGCAATTAGACCATTCTCCTTGTATGACTGGTGGAGGAGAGTCAGATGTGCTCTACTGAAAGACAAATTCCAGATACAAATATTTTAGCATTATTATACAATAGATGGCCGTAATCACAGTCAGACACTCCTGGATAACTTGATGGGTCATGCAATCATCTGGCGAAGTGGAGTCTTTTGTTTAGACATGTAGCTAGTTAGCTAAACAATGAACTTTTAGCGATTGTTATAGCTAGCCAATAGGTTAAATGTTAGCTGGTTCATTAGCTAACATTAGGCTATAAGTAGTAATGTAATTGGCTTTCTGAGAGAATATTACTACACAGATACACAATGTTAGCTAGATAGCCAACCACCTAACGTTACCTAGCTAGCTAATAGTGAGCTTTAACTTGCAATGAAAACAACTTTGACAAAATTAGAAACATATCATATCTGAAACTAATCTCTCTTACCCGTATACATGGATGAACGCTTCACGACAGACTGCAACCACTTTCATTAAATAAGAGGTCCTGTATCCTTTCTGTTTTGTTTATACAGCTTGCTTGGCTCATTGTGTCAAGTCACTCTGGTTCACACTGACCGTGTGCAATGCCATAAGAATCGTCCTCCTGAAAGTTGTCCAACTTTTCCCCACTGACCTTTGTCGATAGCGGCTGATAAATTCAGGGCAGCAATGTTATTGAGCGCACATTTGCAGTTTTCCATGGCTAATGTTATATCTTTCAGAAAAAAACTGCAGTAGAAAGGATTACACATAACAAGCAGCTCATTTTATAGACAGAAGATGCTACACGGTAGACCAATCCGAAACTCATCTCTCAGCATGTCCAGCCCATTCATTATCTCCGCCAATCATGGCTAGCGGGAAGGTCCCTGTCTTTTTCTGTGGCTAAACCAACTAGGCTCGTAATTTAACAACTTTATTCGTATTTACAGATGACATACAACTTTGTAATTAAGGCACATGAAAGTTCAAATGTTCCAGAAGGCATTTCTGCCAAAAGAAACGCATTTTGACAACCAAAAAATTAAACATTCAAATGCCTCCTGTGAAGTCGTGACTTGCGACATATGCTTAGTTTCCTGAAATGAGTCACATTTCACAGTTATGGTAGAAATTACAAGATTATGTGATACGGCTGTTATTGCATCAAATGGCTGTTTCATGCAACAGAATAAGGGGTTGTTAGAACACTCATCTGTGGGTGTTCTACTGAGGATGGGCCTCTAGAAGATTTACGATGTCTTTGGGTGATACTGCATTCCAGAGCATGAGTTAATGTTTCTGTACTGGGGTACCAGGGGGAGATGGCTGCAGTATGGAGGTGGGGGACCAGACCCTGGTCTCTACACAATGAGAACTGTTTTTACAGCATATACTGTCTGCTGTGACTTATAAATACCTTTCATACAAATCTTAACCTTGTGATCCATTCCATACATCTGTTTGTCATGTAGACTTAAGGATTGTGGACTTTGCTATAAAATGATGTGGTTCGAAACAGCTCGTTGAGTTCGCAGTGATCACCTCCAGGGGTGATTACCGACCAGCTCCATTACTGCAGTAATTAAATAATAAAGTTGATTGTTTTGAAGAAATCTAAAAGTCTATCCTTTTGATTACAATGATTCCACCACAGTGTAAAACCTTGCAGGGACACTTCTCTGTGAGAGTGAGGTGGATACATCTCATTTTGCAACAAAATGTGATCGTTTGTTTCTCTGAAATGAAACCATCTAGTCATAGGTTTCAAACAAATTCATGTCTGTCATTTAACAACCCCATGTCATCATTAGATGGGGAAAAATACAATCTATTTAATAAGTTCTTTAAACAAAAAAGGTTAATTGACCAACATTCCAGAAAATTGATATATAGTGTTTTGGAATTAAATTCTTACGCCGAACTGAGGGTACTGGCTGGTATAGGGGTTCTTATTCTCTTGTTTAAAAAAAAGGTCAAATAAAAACATTTCTTCAATTTGAGATGTAATATGTAAAAAATTCTACTCACCACCACACTTCAAAAAGAGCCATTGAAGGAAGAAAACTGATAGAAATACCTCATACCAAGACAGGTTCTCCTCTGATAATGTTTTATTTGGCTTCCATAGAGAGCCACAGCTGGAGTGAAAACGATAAAGGGGAATGAAGTGATTGAGGGCTGCAGTGCTATCGACACTCCACAAGAGAAAGAAAAAGAATTCCACTCTGGGGCCATAGCCATGGAGACCAGTCAGCTTTCAGAGATGGCGAACCTAACAGACTATAAAATGGATTCTGGGGAAACAGAGGACCAGAGACACCTGCTTAGCGAAAGCGAGGAAGAATGTGACCGAGAACCTTTCGCAGAATACAGAGGAACAAAAGAGAACTTAAAAACGTCAGTGGATGAACCGGACGAAGATGATGAAAGTGGTGAGGTGAACAGAGAGGAGGAGACTCACAACTTTGAGACTGGACGAAATGATTTCAGTCTAACACAGTTACTCAACTCCTCAAGTATATTTGGTAGTGAACCCGTTTGCAAGGTGGAAGACCTGCTTGCACAAGGTCACCTGGGCAACTCTTCTCCATCAGAAGTGACGATGACACAAGAGTCCATCTTGGAGCAGCGCATCCGAGAGGAGGTCTCCTCAGATGTCTCAACAGGGTCCTGTCACGACCCTGACCGAGATGACCTGAGTGACTGTCTCCAGGTAGAAATGGCCATCGTGTCATCAGACAGCGAGGCTGACGACCAGTGGAGGTCCACTTTTGCCTCTACAGTCAACAAGGAGGAAGGTTGTGATGGAAATGCTCAAGAGGCCCTCGAGAAGGACAGAGCCGCAGGGGAGGCAGGGGAGGCAGAGAATGGGGCCATGGGTGAAACTGGAGATAGTCCTCGCGTTCTTGAACAACCCGATTGCCCGACAGAATGCGAGATCCAAGACATGCCCTCTGGCAAGTTCCAGGGCTTATCCAAAATTCCAGAGGATGAAGAAGAGGTCAGCCAAGGCAGGACTCGCAAAGTGAGTCGTTCTACATCTGCAAGCTCTTCTGCAAGCTCTGACCCCGACAAGAAGGTTCCTAAAGACTACTGTGTGATACAAGAAATGAAGAGCAAGAACATTAGTACAGAGCATGTGGACTTCCAGGGGGCTCGGAAGCAGTGGCGTCAAATGGAGGAGCAGACCCAAGGAGAGGTCCAGGTCCACCAGCCCACTGTCAGACAGCAGGGGATGTGCCAGGGAGGTCACAGCGCCATGTACACACCCGTCAGGAACATTGACCGACCCAGGAGGGACCCCGAAATTGACAGCCTTGCCCTTGGTGACTTTCAACACACTCAGTTCAGCCCATGTTCAGAAGACTCCGGTATGGATGACTTCAGCTACAGGTCCCTTTACGAGGACTCAGACAACCCTGTCGAAAGGGAGATACGACAGACCATAGAGCGTGAGGAGAACTTCAGGCGTGAGAGAGAGATTGCCAAACAGGGTCACGCTGGAGATTCGAAAACCCGACCAACTACTCTCTACCCCGGCAAGTACGGCAAAGGCCTTTGCCATGAGGTGGAAGAGAAACGGAAGATGTTTGAGTCTAGTGATCCCGGATGCAGGCCTTTGAGGTCTCCCAACGCAAAGAACCCAACCGTCTCCATATCCACCTCCCCATCGCCCACACCAAGGGGTGCAACCTACCATGAGATGACCGCCCAAAATGTTATCATCCTGGAGCCGGACTCCTACCCCACCAGCCCGAGGCACCGCACCCGGGGATCCCTGCTATCTCCGGGGCCCAGCAGGTACAGTGAGTGGCCCTTGGAGACGTCAGCCAATGTCATCATTTTGGAGACGTCCAACCTGATCATCCGGAGTGCCTCTGAGTTCTGCCTGAGCTCGGCCTCCTGCCAGGAGACACAGGAGAGCACATTTGTCAACAACCCCTTCTTCAAGCTGCGCTCGCGGAGCTCCATGTCCCTGGTGGACCAGGAGATTAAGATGGTGAAGCAGAGGGAGGAGGAGTGGAGGAGGCAGAAGAGCCAGATGCAGACCAGGGAGAAGTACGACACCGTCCTGGTGTCCCCAAACCTCCTTGATAACCTGAGCTTTGATAAAGCAGGTATGTGCTGATTAATGATGTGCATGTGTAACCGTTGTGAAATGGCTAACTAGTTATCAGGGTGCACGCTAATAGCGTTTAATTCGGTAACAGATCTCGCTCTGAGACCTTGAAGTAGTCGTTTCCCTTGCTCTGCAAGGGCTGCAGTTTTTGTGGAGCGATGGGTAACGGTGCTCCAAGGTTGACTTGTCGATGTGTGCAGAGGGTCCCTGGTTCGAGCCCAGGTAGGGGTGAGGAGAGGGATGGAAGGAACACGTACACGTGGTCATTATGGAAAAGAGTTTGTGGTTTGTAGCGGTGTTGTGTTTTCATTGCATCATTAGTGGTATTTTTCTGACTCAACAGCTGATCTTTTCATCTTACCTGCCTTAGACTTATAGCATACTTAGGATATACTGAGCGTCTCATTCCCAATTAGTCTAAATTCATGATAGGTCTCTACGCATACGAATGTATGAGTATTAACTGGTTTCTCTCTTTTTCAGAAGTGCCATTGAAATGTGTGTCTTCCCCTTCATCACCATCAAGGACTCGAAAGCTGGACCGCTCCACCCTGTCATGTGACCATAGGGTATGTCTCCTATCTCCAATAATTCAAGATGAACAGAATGTGTAAACAGATGCACGCACATTTTCAGGTGACTAGGCTAGCTTGGTCAATTCCCCTGTGCTGTTCGTTGTAATGTCAAAATGCCAAACATGAGCAGGCTAGAAATGCTTTTGTCATCTGATTGCCTCACGAAATTGAAATCAGAATGACTCATTTAAATAACATTGCATGTGCTCATGTTTAAGTCTTCTCGTTACATTTCCCCGATAATATTTTGCCATCAACCATTTTAATAAATCACCATCCATTTTCACCTTGAAACTGCATGCAGTTTTACAGGTGAAACTCTTTCCTCCAGTTCCCAGAATCTCTCGCCAGGACCGAGGAAAAAGAATGCCATGGCTCAGAGATGGGAGGCAGGACTATTTGTCAACCATGAACAAGAGTAAAGAACATCAAACCAGAATAATACCGTGCCATACTACAGATGCCAACTTCCTGAACTTTAGATGTTTTCCAGTTCTGCTATTGATACAGCTTGAATATTTACCGGTACTGTAGCTTTAAAGTTGTGAAACAAATGTAAAATTAAAATTGTAAGAGATGAGAATTTGAAGATATGGACTGCCAGATGCTTTTTGAATGTGACAAGTACGTGATTATATTGTCTGGTTAAGATTTTTACATTTTTTAAGTACAGTCTTGGTTATACAAAAGATATTGCATTTTTGTATTGTATTCACAGACTTTAAATTAAAAAAGGCTGAGAAATGTGGACTTACACCAGCGACCAATTTGTTTGGAAAATAATGTATATTATGACTACCTGCATAATTAACTCCATGCAAAGTGTTTAATATGATAGCCACTTCTAGTATATTCAAAGCTTGACCTGACATTGCCATTGAGATGCCTTTTCAATGCCTTTTTTTTTTTAAACATTCAAATGTCATATTTTTTGGGTTGCAGTTGGTTTAGTATTACTTGCTAGACAGCACAAAACTCCAAGCGGAATACTTTAACGTTTAAATGGCATTCATCTTTAAGTGTTGTTTCACGGAGAACGTGTTTTTGTTAATTCTCAATTGAAAATGCTACACCAAAATAAAGTTGGATTGACATTAAGGACAATAATTGGCTGTGTCCTCCTGTTACCTAGAAATGCATGTGCCTGTCAGTGTGTATTGATGGGGAAGCTAGCTGTAAATCCAATAAAAATGTACAGCCACAGGAAGGGAATTACATTTGGAAATTTATTTATTTAACAATATTATACTACAGGATCATTTCTGTTTTGGAAACATAACAATTCAACAAAGTGAATTTGTAATTATTCATTAACATTGTGGATTCTCCCTTACATATATTCAGCAACACTTCGCAGATGTAAAATGTAATAAACATGAACTCATGGGACAAGGCTGTGTCGAGATATTGAAATGCATTATACACTCAGTGGACAGTTTATGTACACCCATCTAGTACCGAGTCAGACCCCCCTTTGCATCCAGAAAGCCGGAATTCTACAAGGTGTCAAACGTTCCACAGGGATGTTGGTCCATGCTGACATGAAGGCATCAGAGTTAATGTCGATTGGATGGCGGTACATTCATGCTGCGAACAGCCCGTGCCATCTCATCCCAAAGATGCTCTATTGAGTTTGGTCAGGAACAATGTTCAGATACGCTGTGGCAGTTGTTGCTCAATTGGTATCAAGGGACCTAACACATGGCAGGAAAACATTCCCCACACCAGCCTGTACCGATGACACTAGGCAGGATGGTCCATGGACTCTGCTACTTATGCCAAATCCTGTCTGCCATTAGCATGACACAACAGGAACCGGGTTTCTTCAGACCAGGCAATATTTTTTTCCACTCGTCAATTGTCCAGTGTTGGTGATCACGGCCCAATGAAGAGTTGTTAATAGCTGAAAGGAGCGGTGGTCTGCTGCAATAGCCCATCTGTGACAGGATAGCAGAGTTTTGCGTTCCGAGATTCCATTCTGCACACCACTGTTGTACTGCGCCATTGTTTGTGGCCCACCTGTTAGCTTGCACAATTCTTGCCATTCTCTTTAGACCTTACATCAACAAGCTGTTTCCGCCTACAGGACTGCCACTGACTGGATGTTTGTCGCCCCCATCGCGGCAAACCCTAGACATGTGTGTGTGTGTGTGTGTGTGTGTACAGCCACGCTCAAAGTCGCTTAGGTCACTCGTTTCGCCAATTCGAATGTTCAGTCGAACAGTAACTGAATGCCTCGATGCCACAGGAGGTTGGTGGGACCTTAATTGGGGAGGACAGGTTTGTGGTAATGCTGGAGGCATTAGTGGAACGGTATCAAATACATCAAACATGGCTTCCATGCGTTTGATACCATTCCAGTCGCTCGGTTCAGGCAATTATTACGAGCTGTCCTCCCCTCAGCAGCCTCCTGTGCTCGATGCCCGTCTGCTTGCTTTACAGTGTATATACACTAAGCCACGGCCACGTGACTGTCTGAAGGAGCGAGCTATTTTTGTGATCGGGACGGTATACCTAATAAACTGGCTGCTGAGTGTACAACTGCATTTCCTGAGAAGTTGGGATAAGAACATTAGTGCAAAATCAATAGTGCAGAAATACTTTTGATGTGCGTGTGAAATGGATAATCTATCCAGTATTTTTTTGTATATATATATATATATATATTAGATCTGGTTCAGTACTTTGATCTGCCTGTGGCCGGTATGTGAATAAGAATCAGGATCCTCCACCTTTCCTCCAGACAGTGAGTTGTCATGTACCATGGAATGGCCCTTCTCACAGATTCATCACAATCCACTGATGGTGTGAATTAAGCTGATCAGGAACCCACTATTCCCAATAACAAAGGCAAGAAGGGCAACCATTTTGAACCATGCATCCTGTGGGGGGAACAAATTGTCAAAAGTGCACAATATTATAGACTTTGCACCAATCTGTCATGACAGCCTTAATATCAAATGAGTAGCTAAAAACCAGCAGTTGATTTGGTTCTGGGTGCCAAGATTTGGGTTCCAGCAGTTGCTAGTAAATCCCATACATTTACTCCTGAACAATCAAATAGCATCTACAGGGTCTAATCAGACAAAGCTGACTTCATAAAAACATGTCCAAGAAAAGAGTTCATCTTAAAACTACATCTGGCTTCAAAGTTGAATTCTTACTGTTCTATACACTTCAAATTATTTAAAATCTTCAGAGATAAACCCTTAAATCTGTGCTTATGGACTTACCCAAGTGCTGTCCTCTGAGTCGTCAGCAAGAATCCGTTGCTGATCAGTGTCACTCGCTTTGGAAACAAAGTCACAAAATCCTAAAAAAAACAGGGAAAAAATTATTTACCTTGAAGGAATATAGCATATGGGCCATTTACACATATATTGCAGTCAGAAAGTATTCAGACTCCTTGACTTTCCACATGTTATATTACAACCTTATAAAATAGTTCTCCCCCTCAAATCTACACAACCCCATAATGGACAAAGCAAATACACGTTTATACATTCCAAATGTATACAGTATAAAAAAACTGAAACATAATTACAGTACATATGTTCTCAGAACTTTGTTGAAGCACCTTTGGCAGCGATTACAGTCTCAAGTCTTCTTGGGTAGGACACATGCTTTCTTCTGGAAAATGTGAAGTCCAAGATGGACAAAGGGGGTGTTGTTGGGGCTGTGTTTCTGGACCTAAGGTAGGCTTTTGATACTGTTAACCAAGAGATTCTCATCACAAAACTCATCCAACTTCCCCCGAAAGCCTAGAATCTTGTTAATCCAACTGCGGTCAGATTTAAAAAGGATTTACTGCGAAAGAATACGATGCAATTATCTGAGAACAAAGCACCATAAAAAGAAACTATTTCAACCAGCACAGGCGTAACAAAAAAACAAAAATCAAATTACAATGAAATAAATCATTTACCTTTAACAATCTTCCTGTTTGCAATCAGAATGCTCATTGTTAAACAATGGTCTTTTTGATGAAATCCATTTTTTATAGCCTAACACGAAACATTTTGTGAACCGCTTGTGAATTCTGTCTCATTCCATTTGATGACACATTCGATGTAAATACAAAGTGACTTTATCCAGTCATGTTTGGTTTCATTGCAATCAAACTGGTTTGTAACAACCAAACGTGGTCATTTCGCGGGACGTATTGACTGAAAGAAACCGATTTGAAGACAAGTAATGACATCCTTGTGCACCAATGATATGACCTCTGTTTCGTTGATTGACTAATTTAACCCAGTGACCACTGATAGTCTTGAAATCTAGCTGGGTCGATAGCCAATGAGCCGAGGTAAACAGCAATATGTAATGTTTGTGTTGGAAGACCAACCCATGTAGTAAACTCCAGCATAAAGAGGGTCATTCGCCATTGAATATTCATACCAGAAGGAGCCACGCATGTTACGCACAGCATTATTTTGGTAAAGCGCATCTTCAGCTATTTATACAGTATATCAAATCAGTATGGCGACTAAGTCAGGGAAAGCTAAATAAAGATGTACACAATTTTAGAAGAAAAATTGATCAGGAAAGTGAGACAGATTGTTGGAGGATGATTCATTTAGCGATTCCCAAATGGAGTAATATTTTTTTGAACCGAGAGGACATCGTTTTGGACTGATAAGTTCTCATGATAACGCAGTTGTTTGAAATATTATTATATATATTAATTGTGATTTAATTTTAGTAGCAATATATAAAAATGTAATGAAATGTGTAAAGTACACTTTAGCGGGACAGCTGTCGACAACATCCGGTGAAATTGGAGGGAGCGCAAATCAAATAAATAATCGTAATATTAAACATACAAGTATCTTATATCATTTAAAAGCTGAAATTCTTGTTAATCTAACTGATTTCTAAAAGGCTTTACAAAGAAAGCATACCATGCAATTGTCTGAGGACGGCGCCCCACATCAACATGTTTCTCAACCAGCACAGGCGTCACAAAATCACAAATAGCGATTAAATAAGTCACCTACTTTTGAAAATCTTCCTGTTTGCAATCCCAAGAGTCCCAGCTACAACATGGTCGTTTTGTTAGATAAAATCCTTCTTTATATCCCAAAAAGTCAATTTAGCTGGGACCAGCGATTTCAGTAATCCACTCGTTCAACATGCAGTCCAAAAAGCTACTGCTAAAATGTATCCAAACAAGTCAAATGACATCCATTTAATCCTCAGGTACCCTAAAATGTAAATAAACTATAATATTTCATACAAAAAGTAATATGTTCAATAGGAAAGTAAAAGGAGTAGTTGGCCGAAAGTGCTCTTTTTACTAAAACTCAATTCTTGCTCATTTTAAGAAACAAGCCTGAAACCTTGAACAAAGACTTGACATCTTGTGGAAGCCATAGGAATTGCAAACTGGGAGCTGGAATTACATAGGAACAATAGCTTTCCATAAGAGCCTGGGGCCTCAAATTCTGGTTGTTTTTTCACCTGCCATATCAATTCTGTTAGTCTCAGACATTATTTTAACAGTTGTGGAAACATGTGTTTCCTATATGAATATCCTGGCTTCTGGACCTGAGTAACAGGAAGTTCACTTTAAGAACGTCAGTCAGGCAGAAATTCAGGAAACTAGACCCTATCCCCTTTGCAAACGCCAAGCGGGTTGTCATGTGCCTTTTACTGGAGGAGTGAGTTCTGTCTGGCACTTTACCATAAAGGCTTGATTGGTGGAGTGCTGCAGAGATAGTTGTCCTTCTGGAAGGTTCTCCCATCTCCACAGAGGAAATCTGAAGCTCTGTCAGAGTGACGATTGGGTTCTTGGTCACCTCCTTGACCAAGGCCCTTCTCCCCTGATTGCTCAGTTTGGCTGGGCTGCCAGCTCTCGGAAGAGTCTTGGTGGTTCCAAACTTCTTCCATTTAAGGCCACTGTGTTCTTGGGGACCTTCAATCCTGCAGAAATTGTTTGGTACACTTCCCCTGATCTGTGCCTTGACACAATCCCCTTGGAGCTCTACGGACAATTCCTTCAACCTCATGGCTTGGTTTTTGCTCTGACATTGTTAACTGTGGGACCTTTATATAGACAGGTGTGCGCCTTTCCAAATCATGTCCAATCAATTGAATATACCACAGTTGGACTCCAATCAAGTTGTAGAAACATCAAGTATGATCAATGGAAACAGGATGCACCGGAGCGCAATTTCAAGTCTCATAGCAAAGGGTCTCAAGACTTCCCTTTTTTTATATATAAATTCTCAAACTTTTAAAAAAAAAATCCATTTCTGCTTTGTCATTATGGGGTATTGCGTGTAGATTGAGGGGGGGGGGCAATAATACAGGAATACATTTTAGAATAAGGCTGTAACATAACAAAATATGGAAAAAGTCAAGGGGTCTGAATACTTTCCGAATGCATTGTATAACCAGTTATGAAGGTTGAAATAAATGTGAGGATGTCTTAACTCGATACACACTAATCGTGTGAATAACTGCTCATTTCAAGAATTCAAAAAGTTGGCATATAGCAAGAAAGGAATGCATTTGCACATCAAAGTTGGATGAAAGATTCAACTTGTCACCTATAAAAATAACTTCTCACTGATGTCACAACTAATGGAGATCAACCGATTCCTTACGTGTTTTAATGTAGCCTTTTTTATGGAGCCCAAGAAGCACCCTCAAGAGAACGACCCATGCCAGGAACCCAGCGAGAACCACCAGGCGCCAGGAGTGAGGCAGGAGCACAGATTGCTGGCCCATCCCCAAAAACATGGCCGCCACTGCATCACAACAGGAAGAGTGTATCACATGATAAAGGATAAGGGTTTTCCCTGACCATGTGACCGGACCAGGAAAAACTCAGGGCCCAATGCTGCATTCACATGCTCGTCGGAAGTGGGAAACCTCCCAATGAGGAAGTTGTAAGTCCGATATGATTGTGGTCAAGTGCTTTAGAAGTCGGAACAATTAGCTAAAAAGTTAACTAGAAAAGATAGCTAACGTTGCTAATGATACAGTAAGCTAGTGTGACAATACTGTCAAACTATCTTAATTATCCACATGGATAAGCTTGTGAAACTGATTGGTTGTCATGTTTTAGTTGAAAAGGTGAGATGTCAGTGGTGAAACGAAACTCAGCCACTCAGGTAAAAACTAATCTTCACATGACTTGGAGGGTTGTTCAAGTAAAACGTTATATTTCTGTTGACTCCGACATTCCGTGAATGCACCACTAGTTATAGATAGGACCCTGAGCTTTTCCTGGTAAAGTCACATGGTCAGGAAAAAATCCTGGCCCAAAACAGGATTTACTTAATGGGAAGTGATCCTCAGCTAGCTACTCAGTAACAGTGACATTCAATAAGACAAAATTAGGACTTTGTATGTGTTAGGTTATTTAGCGTGACTATCAAATATGTACTAAAAGAACAGAAGAATTTCCAGAAGGTTGACTAACCAGCCATAATCTCAGCAACAGTGCCAGCTCCCCAATGCAGCCAATTAAACACCCACCTCCTGCACAGAAAGAACATCTCAGTGGTAGGAATACAGGCTAATAATAGAATAACACTTATTATATCACAGCCATGGAATGGATAGAGAAAACGGGGGCACCAGAGTCAATATACAATCCAGCCATTACTTGTATGGGTAATGGTAGCACTTAATTTGTTTTTAACCTATAACAAATGATTTTGATCATGGCAATGTACATATTTTCATTCAATATCACCAAATGTGTGTATTATAAACCGTTTAGCATGAGGTCTACGTAATAATGTTTACGAGCAGTTTAGCAAAGCATTTCCAGCATTAGAATCTTCCATTGCAGTATGGAGTACAGTTGGTAGTCAATTGGGCTTTACCTGGAGGAGTCAGGGGGAGGTCTGAGAGTGGCCATGATAGGCTGAAGGAGAGCCAGGGCTAGTACAGTACATCCCAGGTAGGGATGGGCCCCGGCATGCTGGAGACAGACACCAGAAAGACAAAATGGCTCTGTATTAAACACTAAAGCCCTCAATGCAAGCAAACTACCTAAATTGACCTAACTAATACACACCCACTGGACTCTACCCACACATACTTACACCCCAGCACACAGTCATATGTCCTTACACACATGCACTGATGTCACACAATTATCTGGCCTGTTGCCGAGTCATTTTACTCCTACCTATCTGTACATGGCTACCTCAGTTCTCGTACACTTTCACAGCGACTCAGTACTGGTACTCCCTGTATAGAGCCATGTTAATTTTTTAACTCGTTAGTTACTGTTTATTCCTTGTGTCTAGAAGTTGCACATTTTGGGGAATATTGAGGTGGAAACTTTGTGGGAATATATGCAAATTAATACAATTTAAAATGTAGATGTTCTTTGCATTGGATACATCTACCATATCATATGGAGACAGAAACAAACCTTTTACCTTATCATAAGTAGACGACTGCAAATTATTAAATCCTTCCAATAGAAATAACAATTTAGTTAGGAATTGAACTTTAATTAATTAAATGAGTTGACTCTTCATGAGATGATTTCACTGAACAGAAGAAAGGGATTGAGACTCCTCCCCTCCAGGAGACTGTCAAAAATGATACCAACACCACCCCAACGGGTGTTGCTGTGCAGCTTCAGTGTGGTGCTCTTATTCTTCTCACTTTGCTTGGTGAGGTAGATTGCTGCTACAACTTGATGACCCTTCACATACCTAACCATTTCCTTGGCTCTCTTTTAGAGTGTATCCATTGTTTTTAGTGCCATGGTGTCATTGAGGAGCAGATTCAACACATGGGCAGCACATCAAAATGGGTGTGATGTGAGGGTAAGACTCCACTTTAGACCAAGCAGCCTTCATGGTCGCAGCATTGTCAGTCACCAGAGAAAATACCTTCTTGGTCCAAGGTCATTGAGGAATGCCTTCAGCTCATCTGCAATGTAGAGACCGGTGTGTCGGTTGTCCCTTGTCTGTGCTCTTGTAGAATACTGGCTGAGATGGAGTTAATTATTCCTTGCCCAGGAACATTCAACCACCCATCAGAGATTGCAATACAGTCTGCTTTCTTGATGATTTGCTTTCCTTCACTTGAACTCTGCATCCAACAAATGAGTAGATAAAGCATGTCTGGTTGGAGGGGTGTATGCTGGGCAAAGAACATTCAGAAATCTCTTCCAATACACATTGCCTGTGAGCAGCAGAGGTGAAGCAGTTGCATTCACAGCTCGAGCAAGACATGCATCAGGACTTCTGACTACGTTCCTCCATCGAGTCAATAATTTTTTTTTTTTTTTTTTAAGATTTGGTTGAATCGGTCCATGACAGTTACATTATAGTTAGGCACTCAAAATATCCTCATCAAACAACAAGATGCAATGCCCTCTGCTGGCTAAACAAGGTTAAGGCAGTGTATAACATCGCAGGTGTGAGGCAGAATAAGAGGGATTTTGTGTGTGCTAATGCTTACTAGCTTACCTTACTCCAACCTCCTCTGTAGATGAAGGGAAGAGTGAAGGCCACACAGGTAAGCAGCACTGTTAATATCATCAGCCCTCGATGCACCTGGACAAACACAGGACACGTTGATGCTTATCACCTTCAAGCAGTGACATATGTACAGACAACCTTCAGTTTCTTTCACATACCTGGAACCAAATTCTCTGACCAAACAATGTTCTCTCTGGCCAATCAGGCTTGAAGTAGCTGGCTATGAAAGTACCCGTGCTTCCAGCCAACATCCAGGCAATTAACATCAGTACGCCTGATATTACAAAAGAGATAGCAGGTATTACAGATGGGAATCAGAGCAACACTTTTAGAGGAGCCATAAGCATTCATAAATCAAGTTGTAAAATGCTGCATGTATCAAATTGTGGACACGTCTGACATGACATATTGACTTGGTATTGCGCACAGAGCTAAATGTTGGTTTTATGTAGTTACAGAATTCTACATTTGTTTGCCTATCATTTTTCAGTCTCCAGTCCACTCACTGTGAACTTTCATGAGAAGTGGTGATCGAGAGCCATTGAGAATCTCTGCTGGGCCGTTGATGACCGACTGCTGTGAGGATATGAGGGGTTGGCGGTCATGCCTGTTCACCTCGCCTCAAAACAATGGTTCGAGAGAGACAAGTTAGCAGCAAGTCATTTACAGTAGCTACAGGCTTCTCATATGGGTAATGTGTCACCATGAGTGACAGAGGTCAGTGAAGGTGACATCCCACTGGGAACACTTAAGGTTGAATCAATATGGTTTCCATGTCATTTCAATGAAATTAAGTTATACCAACGTGGAATTGACATCTGTGCTCAGTGGGATATAACGGGGGAGACGCCATCTATAGAAATATTGCCTACAGTTAAAAGGCTGCACGCTATTGTGTGCATAATACAAAGTCACTTCAGAGCCAGCGTTAAACTCGTTGCCTCTCGACCCTCAACCTTATCTAGTGTCATAAACAGGTCATTATGGTGAAAAGCATTTCCTTTTTCTTCACAATGCACCTAAAATGATTAAGTTGTGTGTGTGTGTATATATATACACACAGAATTGATTTGACATTTACTGTCATGGTAGTCAGTTGCGGAAGCGTGGGTGTCATTAAAAATGTGAAATAAATATTTGTTATGAGACTTTGCTGAGGGCAATAACACCAGCCAACCTCATAAACCACAAAATCCTTGACCTGAGTCGACAGAAAACACTGACGTGACATTTTTGTGAGCTAGGCGATAACTAGAGTAAAGTCAGGGAGCTTAGATCCTAAAGAACCAGATCTGAAGTTGCATTTATATTTTATGATAAAGTGTAAAAGATATGTATATGTATGCAAAAGACAATCTGCTAATGGATGTAATAAAGGAAACAATTTGCAATTACAGCCCTTCCTTGTACAGTAATTAGAGAGCTATTAAAATGTGTGGAAGACCTTTCCAGTACCCCAACACACTACTACAATAAAAACTATCACTATCAAAATTTAACATTTTTTAAATTTATTTTGTGTCAGCATCCAGCAGTGATCAGCTGGTGGTTGCATAGTAAAGGTGTCACTAGCTCAAATTCTAATTGAACTGGCACCAGTTGTGAAAATGGGCTGTGCTGGCCCAGGTTTCCACCGAACAAGCGCAAATTTGAGAATTCCATTTGAACAGCTCGAATTTGGCCCTAATTTTAAGTGCCAATGGAAACAGGGCTTAAGAGGTTTACAATAAAACTATCACAGGTCTATCTATACCTGTGTGCTCAAATCTGATCAATATGATTTTTGCATTCTGCCCTTTGTTGTTGGTAACCATATTGGACATCTTATTGGACAGGTACAAAACCATACCATGATTGTATATCATATTGCAACTCACCGTTTTCAGCTTCACCGTATGCCATGAACAGGTAGTACTGTGCGTCCAGGCTAAACCGGGTCGGGTCCTGTGGGACAAGAACTTGTCGACGAAACTGACACTGAATGACTCCATCCGCCAATCTCCAGGCCACATCTGTAAGAACATTCTATAGGAAAAGGAAATAATGGCATGTCTATAGCTATCTGCCAATCCTTAACTTTGAGTCCCATGCAGGAAAAGCTTGACTAGAATAGCTTGCTGAACTTTGTGTTTGTTGCATTTCTTATGCTAATAAACTACTCAAAAGAGGGACGCAACATCTTGTTTGCTGAATGTTAACAGCAGCCAATAGAAGTCACCTGTAGTTTGAAAGAGCGAACGCACGATGGCGGTAAGCTATAGCCGGTTTTGGCGGGAAATACCGTGTTACCTGGGACAAAAGGGATTTATTCTCTGGATGGAACACTTGTAAAATATTGAACCCTAGCAGGTGGGTCTATAGAAGAGACAATTCAAGTCATATACTGTGGAGTTTCACCTCAGAGGCCTCCTGTGGGTAGGACCTTCCTTTCACATAAGCTGCGCTCACATCCACCAAGCTGTCATCCCTCACACATAGGTACATGTCATCATCCCCCTATCAACAGAATAAGGAAGGAAGAGCATACTGTTACAGCCAAATGCTACAGTACCTTATCTAGCAAGTTATCAACCAATGCTAACTTACCATCCATGTGTCATGGGAGAGGGCGAAGGCAATGTAGCCATCTGAGGGCCCACTGAGCTCAAACACCACAGTCTGACCCTTGGGGGCAAACGACAGGAAGAAGCACGATGGATCTTTTTCCGGGTCACATCCCACTGGGTCCAACAGGCAGGACTTCTGTTGGCCACAGCCCACTGAGCTGAACTGAGACAGGAGAGGGATTCAAGAAAGGAGACAGTGAGAGAAACCGACAGAGCATGAATGGGGGGGTTCTGTACCAAAACATACAGTAATGTACACTGTTTATATTCCATTACACAGTGCTTTCAGAAAGCATTCAGAACCCTTCCTCCACATTTTGTTATGTTACAGCCTTATTGTAAAATGGATTAAATAAACATTTCTCAATCTACACACTACCCCATTTAAACATTTACATAATTTCACACCCTTTGCCATGAGACTTGAAATAGTGTTCAGGTGCATCCTGTTTCCATTGATCATCCTTGAGACTTTTTGGCCGATACCTGATATTTCCATTGCCACCCCCCAAAAAAATGATACCGATATTTAAAATTCTGCAACCTTTAAGCATTCTATAGTTACCTACAAAGCTGTACAGCGCAATATGAATGTCAGTACACAGAATAGGCTGACTGGAGAGGTGATATCACAGTCATGCGATAATATTTGCGTAAACTCTTCAGTTGTGTTCTGTGGGTGTCACAGAGTAGACTGATACACCATTTCATTGCTTCACATTCCAACCTTGTCTAAATATGGCATGATTCCACTAACTGTATACCACACTTTCAAAGAGGTACTTTTAATTTTGAAGCAAACTGCAACTTCCACTATTGTGCCTAATCCTTATTGTGGCTAGCTTCTCAACAGATAACCCAGTCTGGTCAAGTCTCACTAGCCAGATGAAGCTAGCTTGCTACTTTAATGTTAGCTTTGGGCAACAGGGTTAAGTAGCTGGCTAGCTATTTATTTTCATGAACTGAAGTTGTTCCGCCTATTGAAATTGAACAAGTAGCTACCTAGCTAATACTTACAAGGATTCCTAAATCATTGCTAAGAACAGTGAAAATGACTGCAGTTTCTACTAGTCATTGTTTTCAGGCTGGTTGTATTGGTGCTAACTAGGTACTAATAATGCTTTCCAACCAACACTATTGTAAACACAATTTGTGGCCGGTGTTTGCAGACTCCTGGACAGCTTTGACAGTGCTACTGATCACAGTGGTGGCACTTGGCTTGCACGTGCAAATTCCAGATCCATATTGACAGTGCAAACCAAGCCATGAAATCTAAGGAATTAGCCATAGAGCTCCAAGATAGGATTTTGTCAAGGCACAGATCTGAAGGGAACCAAAACATTTGACAGCCCGCTTGGAGTTTGCCAAATGGCACCTAAAGGACTAAGACCATAAGAAACAAGATTCTGGTCTGATGAGAAGCCAAGATTGAACTCTTTGGCCTGAATGCCAAGCGTCACATCTGGAGGAAACCTGGCACCACCCCTACGGTGAAGCATGGTGGTGGCAGCATCATGGTGTGGGAATGTTTTTCAGTATCAGGGACTGGGAGACTAGTCAGGTTAAGGGGGAAAAAAAATCAAGGGACCAAAGCAGAGAAATCCTTGATGAAAACCTGCTCCAGAGCGCTCAGAACCCCAGACTGGGGAAAAGGGTCACCTTCCAACAGGACAATGACCCTAAGCACACAACCAAGACAACGCAGGAGTGGCTTCAGGGACAGGTCTCTGAATGTCCCTGAGTGGCTCAGCCAGAGCCTGGACTTGCGCCTGATCTAAGATCTCTGGAGGGACCTGAAAATAGCCGTGAAGTGACGCTCCCCATCCAACCTGACAGAGCTGGAGGGGAAAAACTCCCCAAATACAGATGTGCCAAGCTTGTAGCGTCATACCCAAGAAGACTTGAGGCTGTAATCACTGGTGCTTTAACAAGGACCTGGGTAAAGCGTCTGAACACTTATGTAAAATGTGACATTCAGTTAGTTAAAAAAAAATACATTTTCTAAAATGTCTAAACCTATATCTGCTTTGTCATTATGGGGTACTGTATGTACAGTGA
Organism: Oncorhynchus keta; assembly: GCF_023373465.1. Taxonomy (NCBI): domain Eukaryota; kingdom Metazoa; phylum Chordata; class Actinopteri; order Salmoniformes; family Salmonidae; genus Oncorhynchus; species Oncorhynchus keta. The sequence continues at coordinate 35,786,311 of NC_068443.1, forward strand.
TGATGAAAAAACAATTTAATTCATTTTAGAATAAGGCTGTAACGTAACAAAATGTAGATCGTCTCAAGGGGTATGAATACATTCCGGATGCACTGTATGACTTACTGGTCTGGGCAACACAGAGGGAGTTGTCGTCTTTATGGTAGTGGAAGGTGTGGTGGGTTTAGGTGGGATGGGAGTTACCCCACTCTGAGACACAACAGGACCAGGGATTTTCACCCAGAAAGTCTTGTAATGAGCCACTACGGTCACACTTAATTCAGAAACACAAATGCATTGTTAACTGTACACTCAGGATATATATTTTTTGCTGTAGATTGTAAATGACCATAGCATGTCATGGAAATTCATGTGTGAGAAAGGGAATGCAGATGGACTCTAAACACTCACAGAAATTTGACAGCGTCGGGTGAGTTTTGGGGAGCTTTCCAGATTACCACGATTTGTGTCTGTCTGGCATCACTTGTGTGACTGACAGCTGAATCCTAAATAGCAACACAAATTTTAAACTATAATAAATTGCAAGAAATGTAGCGTATTGAGCCCATGTGTAACCGGAGGTCATTGTAAAGGACTCATTCCGAGCCAAATGAAAATAAATGCATTTGCATAAAGGTAAGTAGGCCTACCGGAGTGTGGCCACATTGCAACAGTTGTGTGGTTTTAGGATTGGTCAGGATGAAGGAGCCGACAGCGTCAGTGTCCGGATTGGATGCATTCCGAGCCTCGAGCAGGAATCCCTCGAAGTATGTTGTTCCAGATATGGTAACTAGGGACATTATATGACAGTGTAGGAGTGTGCTTCTGTTGTACCCAGAACAAGTCAATGCCAACTGAATAAAATGCTGATAAAAGGGGACGGATGTCTAGTCCTCTGGATTATTCACATCCTCTTTTGATCCTAGCATGTTACTGTTCAGATTATTGTGCACAAGAGCTCTAGGAAAAACAGACGATGGGAAATGTATTGACAAACCTCTACTTCTGTTTGGAAACACCCTGAAAACCCTGATTACATTGGAGTTAAACAATTTAAGAAGCTTTCTATTCCCATCGTCTGAATATATTCCTCTTGTATTAACAAACTGTTGTCATTACCTTGGATGTAATCTCCAGAACTGAATTCAGTGACATTGACAGCCAGAGTGTAGGGAGGTTGGGTGGTATTGGGGGCATGGCCATGTTTTGGCATCATACTCCCGCAGGCTTCAGTCACTTTTCCATTGGAGAAGGCGTCAACTGATGTCAAACAAAGAGTCTGAACTAACAGCTGGATGGTCCATAGCCTCCCACCCATCTAAAAAAGACAAAATAAAACCCTCTAATACTACACACCCTTGAAGGCAAGCACATGATCAATGGCTATATCAATAACCATTATTACCACCTACAAATGTACCACTTGCAGATACACTACATGACCAAAAGTATGTAGACACCTGCTCGTCGAACATCTTATTCCAAAATCATGGGGGTTAATATGGAGTTGGTCCCCCTTTGGCTGCTATTACAGCCTCCGTTCTTCTGTGAAGGCTTGCCACTAGATTTTAGAATATTGCTGTGGGGACTTGTGTCCATTCAACAACAGCACTTGTGAGGTCTGTCACTGATGTTGCGAGATTAGGTCTGGCTCACAGTCGATGTTCCAATTCATCCCCAAAGGTGTTTCACGGGTTTGAGGTCAGGGCTCTGTCCAAGCCAGTCAAGTTATCCCACACCGCTCTCAACAAAACATCTCTGTATGGACCTCGCTTTGTGCACAGGGGCATTGTCATGCTGAAACAGGAACTGGCCTTCCCCAAACTGTTGCCACAAAGTTGGAAGCACAGAAGCATCTAGAATGTCATCGTGGGCTGTTGCGTTAAGATTTCCCTTCACTGGAACTAAAGGGCCTAGCCCGAAACATGAAACAGCCCCAGACCATTATTACTCCTTCACCAAACCTTAAGTTGGCACTATGCATTGGGGTAGGTACCGTTCCTGTCAGCAATGAGTGTGGCTGAAATAGCCAAATCCACTAATTTGAAGGGGTGTCCTTATACTTTTGCATATATAGTGTATTTCTCAGTTAGGCTCTTGAATGTGCCACATGCTAAGACAGTGAAAGTTAACAGACATAGCATTGAGCAAACCAATGAAAAATACTATTCTAGCAGTAAGCTTTAAGTAATCCAAATAAAGCATGTGGTCATTTCAAACCAATGGAAGACAGTATGGGAACTGACGAACTAGGACAAAAGACAGTTTAAAGGACATATCTCGGACCATGTACTCACCTCCAGCATACTTTACTGCTTGCGAAAAAGATAGTATGTGTTTTATTGCCTGAGCAAGGCTTTTTAAAGCTCATGCCCTGGGCGGTTCTTCCTCAAATGTGGGCTTGCCTTGTATGGGAAGAGGCATGGCTTACATAGTGTGAGTACCGGTCTCTTTAACTAACATTCCACTTGCCACTCCTTGTCATTGCCAAAGAGAAGGGCTTTTCTGCAATCTCAATGTTCAAGTTATGCGCTGGATTAGAGCAGAGTTGCTCATTGGTTGTTGGAAATTGTGACGACCCTCCCACTCTGTCTGCCGAATTCTTTCTCTTTGCTCTTGTTTTCCTTAATAGGATGTCGGTGGGTGGAGCCGGGAGGGTCGTCAGCGAAATGGGACACACCTGGGCCCGGGTGTGTACCAGGATAAATACACCTCTTCCCCATTCATAGAGGATAACAGCTTCACCACAGCAGATGAATCGGCTACAGATAGTCCAAAACATGACAATAAAAATGGCTTAGAGACTAAAATACTAAAATACATCAGCAATCACTACGTTAACAGCATATCTGGACTGACCTCAATCAACAATAGAGAGTCAATCATTGGCCAGAAGTTCATCAACAGAGCCACTCACAACCCATCACTGAAGGGAGCCGTGGGACAGACCACATGGACCACAGATACACATGTCCATAATGCTGAAACTGACCTAGAAGAGAGGAAAGGGGAGAAAGGAGAAGAAAAAAATATATATTAAAAAATTCAGGAAAAATAATACTAATTTCAAAAAAGGAAAAAATAAACTTTTAAAAAAAATAATAAAATCAATTGTGTGTATATGAAAGTGTGTAGATATATGTGAATGCACCCCCACCCCTCTTCCCCTGCACAGTTGTGAGCTATAATTTTAATGACGTTTTTATTATTTTTTATTATTATTATTTAAAAATTAAAAATAAATATTTTTTAAAGTAAACACCGCAAATTCCTGTCGGGAAAAGAAAAAGGTGAAACTAATCTACGCCTGTTCTGATAAAAACCTTAGGGCATCTAGCCTCGGGGGATGCCTTGCTTGACCACGCGCTCCTTCCTTGCTCCTGGCCTGCCCTGCCTCTTCCACCAATCCATTTGTTTCTTATGGACAGAAAAGAGCGGAAGCTCTGAGCTGTCCGATCAGGTCCGTTGTTTACTGAGCATTGAGGAGACTCTCTCCATGCAGACACAGATTTTGGTTGTGGCATTTTTGTGGCGTTTTTGTGGCTGTTTTTGGTTGTTTGTGGTTGTTTGCGTTGGCACCTTTCAACACCCCTCATCATCACATTTATGCACTCAACCACTCACTTACACTACTGATTACTGACTACACACACACACCATTGTTAATTATATTTAGTTTACTTTAGTTAAATAAATATATTTTTGTTATTCTCTACCTCCATGTTGTCTCCTTGTTTGTTACGTGCTTTGAGCCGGTTCGTGACAGAAATAATATTAACATTTGTTGAGCCTCAAATAGAATTAGAATGTATAACAAAGTTTAAAAAACTCATATATAGATGTTAGCTAGGCCCGTTTTGTGGTTGGAATTATTGTTTGAGAATTTAGGCATGAGCTATCAACTTTTGACAGACTGGCTTCACAGAGTTTATAAACTCATTACTAAACAACTGTACTATCTTCACTGGTTTCTTCTGGACGAACAAAAAACGTTCCCAAATGTGCATAATTGTGATTGGAGGATAGCTGTGAGGGTGATCAAATCCGGAACGAATCCTCTGTTCTCCTCGAGTTTATTAATGATAGAATGTTCATAACTGAAGATTGGCAGTAAAGCCAGTCTCTTAATAATTAATAATAAGACTCTAGGGGCAGTATTTCATTTTTGGATAAAAAGACGTGCCCGTTTTAAGCGCAATATTTTGTCACGAAAAGATGCTCGACTATGCATGGAATTGATAGCTTTGGAAAGAAAACACTCTGACGTTTCCAGAACTGCAAAGATTTTCACTGTGAGTGCCCTAGAACAAAAGCTTCAGGCAAAACCAAGATGTTTCTGCAACCAGGAAATGAACAGGATTTCCGAAGCTACGTTTTGCATTGTCTCCTTATATGGCTGTGAATGCGCCAGGAATGAGCCTACCCTTTCTATCGTTTCCCCAAGGGTTCTGCAGCATTGTGACGTATTTGCAGGCATATCATTGGAAGATTGACCATAAAAGACTACATTTGCCAAGTGTCCGCACGGTGTCCTGCGTGGAAATTGGTGCGCAAAACTCAGCTGCTGGTATTTTTCCATGGGATTCTGAGAAAAACCATGCTTCCACGAACGGCATATCAATGAAGAGATATTTGACAAAACACATTGAGGATTGATTCAAACAAAGTTTGCCATTGTTTCGGTCGATATTATGGAGTTAATTCGGAAAAAAAGTTTGACGTTTAGGTGACTGAATTTTCGGTTCGTTTCGGTAGCCAAATGTGTAGTAACAAAACAGAGCGATTTGTCCTACACAAAGAATCTTTCAGGAAAAACTGGACATCTGCTATGTAACTGAGAGTCTCCTCATTGAAACATCTGAAGTTCTTCAAAGGTAAATTATTTTATTTGATTGCTTTGCTGGTTTTTGTGAATATGTTCTGTGCTAAATGCTACGCTAAATGCTAAACTAGCTATCAACACTCACACAAATTATTGATTTTCTATGGTTCAAAAGCATATTTTGAAAATCTGAGATGACAGTGTTGTTAAGAAAAGGCTAAGCTTGAGAACAGGCATATTTATTTCATTTCATTTGCGATTTTCAGAAATCGTTAACGTTGCGTTATGGTAATGAGCTTGAGCAGTAGTCACGATCCCGGATCCGGGATGGGGAGTTCTAAGAGCACATGACATGGAGTACAGGGAGTGGATTAGCTAAAGCCTTTAATGCATAGAAAGTATTTGCATCATCAATAATCAGATTTAAAACCATGGTTATACCTATGCGATTAAATATTTGGTTGTTGATTGACTAACTGCAGTATAATCATGGTTTTGGATGACCTCATCTGATGCAGTAATGTGATGCCGTACTGTATCAACCAGGTTCTTGGGTAGGGCAGAGTCAATGGAGACCTGAACTAGGTAATGGATATGGAACACAACACATACAGGATAATCACACAAAATATATATTATTGATTAATCTAACAAGGATGTATGCTGTCGGGCTTGTAATATTGCCATTTACCACAAAACGCAGATCTCAAAATAAAATTACAATTACAATTTGAAGAAATGTTGACTCGACATACACTCCCTGGTGCATTTATTTGGACAGTGAAGCGAAAACGTTTAATTTGGCTCTATACTCCAGCGTTTTGGATTTGAGATCAATTGTTGTATGCGAGGCAACAGTACAGGAAGTCACCTTTTATTTTAGGTTTAGAAATGAAAGCACTTTATGCATCTAGTCCCCCAATTTAAACGAGTTACAGATGCACAAAGACCATGCCCTCAAAACGAAACGGTTACAATTATTTTCATGGTAGCACCCACATTCATTTAGAAGTGTTCAGAAACATATGCTATTCTTATTTACAATAAGTGACTCCAAATTGACACAATCCATTATTGAACATTCCTTTCTACTGGGCACAATTGAATCTGAAACACAACCAAAGCAATGTAGTCATTGTGTGCTAAGGAATATGGGATCAAATACTAAGCTTTTTACTAAAAACGTAATACACTATAAGTGAATTTGTCCAAATACTTACGACACCTTAAAATCAGGGGATTAGATCGTGTACATAAAGTGCTTTAATTTCTAAACGGTAAAAAAAGATATGAACGAAAATACCCTCAAATTAAATGTGACAGTTGATCTCAAATCCAAAATGCTGGAATATACAGTGCATTCGGAAAGTATTCAGACTTCTTGACTTTTTCCACATTTTGTTACATTACAGCATTATTCTAAAATGTATTAAATTATATATTTTTCCTCCTCAATCTGCACACAATACTCCATAATGACAAACCAAAAACAGATTTTTTTTTAAAATGTTTGCAAATGTCTTAAAAATAAAAAACAGAAATACCTTATTTACGTAAGTATTCAGACCCTTTGGGATGACACTCGAAATTGAGCTCAGGTGCATCCTGTTTCCATTGACCATCGTTGAGATGTTTCTACAACTTGATTGGAGTTCACCTATTGTCAGACATCAGGATAAGACCCAGATACAGACAGTTCGAAATAACAAAAGTTTATTTACAAAATTCGGGGGCAGGCAGATGTCAGTAATCCAGGGCAGGGTCTGTAAGGTATAGAATGGCAGGCAGGCTCAGGGCAGGCAGGGGTCAGTAATCCAGGGCAGGGTCTGTAAGGTACAGAACGGCAGGCAGGCCCAGGGCAGGCAGGGGTCAGTAATCCAGGGCAGTGTCAAGAGGTACAGAACGGCAGAGGGAAAGAGGAGACAGGACTGTGAGACAGAGGTTTAATCCTTGATACATGAATTGTGGGATGTATACGAAGGGTGTGGGGCAACAGAAGACGAACAGCAGAGGTGCTAAGGATCTTGAGGATGGGGAAAGGGCCGATAAAACTGGGGGAAAGTTTGCAGTACTCTACCTGGAGGGGCAGATCCCGAGTGGACAGACATACCCTCTGCCCAAGACGATAGTGGGGAGCCGGGGTCCGGTGGCAGTCTTCCTGTTGACGATACCTGGAGGTGTTCTTGAGAAGAGTGAACCGAGCTCTCTTCCAGGGATGCCGATATCGGTGGACGAACATCTGGTCCGAGGGTATGTTGACCTCTCCCTCTGGGAGGAGCGGAGGTTGATAACGCACTGAGCACTCGAAAGGCGAGAGCCCAGTGGCCGAGCAGGGAAAGGTGTTCCCGGGCGTACTCTACCCACATGAGTTGCTGGCTCCAGGTGTTGGGGTTGGCCAAGACGAGGCACCAAAGAGTCGTCTCCAGGTCCTTATTGGCACGCTCCGACTGGCCGTTGGAATGAGGATGAAACCCGGGGGACAGGCTGGCCTAAGACCCTATGAGGGTGCAGAATGCCTTCAAGAACTGAGACGAGAACCGAGGACCGCGGTCAGAGACCGTGTAAACCGGAAGTCCATGGATCCTGAAGACGTGCTGCACCATGAGCTGGGCTGTCTTCTTGGCAGAAGGTAGCTTGGGGAGGAGAATGAAATGGGCGGCTTTGGAAAACCTGTCCACCGCAGTGACGATAGTGGTGTTGCCATCAGACCAAAGGAGACCAGTGACGAACTCCAGGGATATATGTGACCAGGGAAGGAGAGGGACAGGAAAAGGTTGAAGGAGGCCAGCCAGAGCTTGCCGAGGAGTCTTGTTCTGAGGACAGACAGTGCAGGTGGTGAACGAAGAGACGTCAGGGACCATGGTGGGCCACCAAATGCGCTGTCGCACAAAGGCCAGGGTCCGACGGGAGCCAGGGTGGCGGGCAAGCATGGAGGAATGAGCCCATTCCAGGACCGGGGAGCGGGTAGAATCTGCGACAAACATTTGTTTAGCTGCCCCCCCCCCCTGCACCTCAAGTACCTGGTTCTCTATTCCCCAGTCGAGGGTTGCCGCCAGGCATGAGGTGAGTAGGATTGTCTCTGGGAGTTGAGACACTTGGCAGTGCGGAGATATTCCAGGTTCTTGTGGTCCGTCCACACTATGAATGGAAGTTCCGCCCCCTCTAACCAGTGTCTCTACTACACCAATACCTTCTTCACCGCAAGTAATTAGCGATTCCCCACATCATAATTTATCTCAGTGGCGTTACAGACAATCCAAGAATAAGGCACAGGGATGCAGCTTAATAAGGTCCAGGGCAGAATGCTGGGACAGGACAGCCCCCACTCCGACATCCGACACATCTACCGCCACCACAAACTGACGGAACAGGTCCAGATGGATCAATATGGAAGCTGTGGTGGAGCAGTGCTTAAGGTCCAGGAAAGTCCGGTCAGCAGCTGGGGGCCACGCGAACGGGACCTTGGGAGAGGTGAGTGCTGACGGGGGAAGCCAGGGTGCTGTAACCTCGGATAAAACGGTGATAGAAATTGGCAAATCCTAGGTAGCGTTGCAGCTGCACTCTGGACATGGGCTGGGGCCAATCCACCACCGCTCTCACCTTTCCGGGATCCACCTCCATATACCCAACAGCAATGATGTATCCAAGGAAGGAGATGGTGGAGCGATGGAATTCGCATTTTTCGGTTTTGACAAAAAGCTGGTTCTCCAGGAGACGCTGGTGGACCTGTCGGACGTGGAGCACGTGTTCTTGAGCCAAGCGGGGAAAGACGAGGATGTCGTCAAGGTAGACAAGCACGAGCCGGTTTAACATGTTCCGGAGAACGTCATTAACCAGGGTCTGGACACAGCAGGAGCATTGGTCAGACCAAATGGCATCACCATTCATAGTATTCATAGTGTCCGCTAGAAGTGTTGAAGGCTGTCTTTCACTCGTCACTTTCCCGTATACATACCAGGTGATAGGCGTTTCGCAGGTCCGACATAGAGAAGATAGTGGCCCCCTGGAGCGTCTCGAAAGCCGAGGCGATGAGAGGTAGTAGGTGCACGGGTCCCTCAATGTCATTAAGGCCCCGGTAGTCGATGCACGCGCGCAGGGTTTTGTCCTTCTCCACAAAGAAGAACCCTGCGCTGGCAGGGGAGGCAGAAGGACGTATACCCACTGCAGCCAAGGAGTCCTCGATGTCTACATAACCTTGGTCTCCAGACCCAACAGTGAATACAGCCCACCCCGGGGTGGTGTAGTGCCCGGGAGAAGGTCGATCCCGCGGTCATACGGTCGATGGGGAGGGAGTGAAGTGGCCTGTGCCTGCGCTGCAAACCTCCCGGAGGTCCTGGTATTCCGTGGTAATGGCAGAGAGCTCGAAGGCCTCTTCCAAGCCCCACAGGAAGACGTCCCGGGGCAGGCTGCGCTGACTTCAGGCAATGGCCATGGCAGAACGGGCTCCAGCCCATGATAGTACCAGCAGTCCAGTTGATAAGGGGATTGTGGCGCTGGAGCCAAGAAAACCCCAATACCCCAGATTGGGACCAGAATAGACCAGAATAGACCTCCTCACCCTCTTATGTTCCCGTAGTCGAGATCGGTAGGCAGCTCCCGTCCTTAACCACCTCCGATAATCCATGAAGGAATGTGTCAAACAGGGATTCCGAGTTCCAGGCACTCCCGTCAGCCACCGAAACCTTTTTTTTTTACCTCAGTCACAAACTCCTCCAGGCTGAAACACACGGCAGATTGTTGTTCCCACACTGCCATAGCCCAGGCGAGAACCCTCCTGGACGTTAGCGCTATGAGATATGCTATCTTCGAGGGGAAGGACGAGGGCTGCATCTCGAAGATGAGGGAGCACTGGGAGAGAAACGCCCGACAGGTTCCTGACCCTCCAACGAAGCATTTTGGAGGAGGTAAGCAGGGTTCTCGGGAAGCCGAGGTGGCGGGGCTTCTGACTTTGCATCTTGGCCAGATAGTGATGAACATGCACCCACCTGTTCCCGTTACAATACCATAACATCAATTTGTAGTTTGATTTGCTTACTCATATTTCTACCAAAAAATATTTTCCTCTATTACAAATAGTTTTTAGATGTATCATTAGACTGTGAGAATAACTGATAAACATTTTAGTTTAAATATTTTGCATTGTATAGACTACTCTTGCACAGCAGGTGGTGCTAGTAATGCCGATGATTAACAGTGATAACGCTGACTAGCATTTTTCCACTCATTAGATTTGTTACAGAACACTCTGAGGACTTTCAAAGAGATTTAGAAGTTATATAAGTTAAGGGCTAAAAGTTAAAACAACCACTCAATGTAGTATGACAACTGTGAAACTAATAACAGGAAGGAGGTCCCCCCCACCCAGGGAGGGGAGAAACCCTTAGGCTTGTAGTAGATTAGGAAACATGTTTCAGAATATGATAAGCAATGACCATTTGGAGAAGACTTGTACATAGCATTTGTTTATTGAGTTAATGCCAAATAATAGAAGGGTACATTTAACATGTGTGTGTGTGTTTCAAAGTAGATTAGATAAATATGGTCAATTATAGGATGGAACATGTCTGTGTGGATTTGCAGGAAACAATTTGGTCTATTACTCTGACATTATAGACTAGACTGTTCTCTGAGAAGAAAAGTAAGTCAGGCACTGGGAAACCACAGAGGTGTCCTGTTTTGAGCTCGACTTGTCAGTTGCAGACATGTAGATAGAGGAACCCGGGTTAGACAAAAGGAGCTATCGAAGTTGAACATTGTGACAGAGTTAGATGAGAGGAGTGGCATTTATAAAGTGTATGTCCTAAACAAATGTGTATGGTATAAAAGGCTATGTGCATTGTATGGTATTCAGAGCTCTCGTGAATAAAGAATCTGACTATTGAAAGCCTGGTCTCCGTCTGCTTCATTTAAACCAGAACCTTACAAACTCTGGCAGACTGAGTAGATTAATTCAAGTTCAGTTTAAGAACATTGAGAACATAATTCTCTTAACACATAGTCAACTATCGACTGGACAGCCAGTTATCTAGACAGGCCTACATTTGAGCTGTTGAAGTGAGATAGGTACAATGGAGGACAGAAGCCTTCCTCGTGTTGTGGTCATTACACTGTCTGTGCTGATCTACATTTCTGCTTTGGCAATAAATGCCATGGCAGGAGCTGGAAAGGGTGAGTGAGTTTATCATGTAACTTTGAACTCAGTGTGTAATAAAGTGCTATCATATGCTGCAACTATCTATGTGATGGCTTCTTCTAGTAAATGTTTGGGCAAGAAACCAAAGATGTCGGGCAATGATACCAATGTCATTATTCTGTTAATATGGTAATATTAAGTTATTACTTTGGAAGTAGAGGCACAAATGTAAAAGCAGAAGTCCCCCCAGCATGACAAACTTAGGGAAGAAGTCCTGTCCTTCAGAAAACATAACTTACTGACACAGAAACTTCTACTGTAGTTTTGCATCTGTTTACAATGCACTTGTTTTGCTACACTTTCTCTCGTAGGACCATTTCATTGGAGTACAGGGAACATCTCCAGGAAGTATGAGACTGACATAACTCCGTCCGGATGGGCCTTCTCCATGTGGGGGCTTATCTACACCTGGCTGGCCCTCATGGTCATGTATATCATCTCCTTGATCTACAGAGGGTATGTGCCATGAACCTCGCCGAAGATGGTGCCTCTTCCTGTTCGGGCGGTGCTCGGCGGTCGTCGTCGCCGGCCTATTAGCTGCCATCGATTCCCTTTCCGTTTGTTTTGGGTTATTGGGTAATTGGGTACACCTGTTTTGTATAAAGGTTTGTTTGTAGGGTATTTAAGGGCACTAGGCCCGCTGGGTATTTGTGCGGGCTTGTTTTTGTTACTTTGTGTTTGATGGTGTGAGTTATTCGTGTATTTATTCTCTGTACTATTTTGTCCTGTTGTTTGGACTGGCAACTTATATACGCCCTGTGTGTTGGCGTGACTGTTTTGTTGCGCTGTGGAATAAATTTGAAAGAAAGACTGAACCCTGCTCTCTGCGCCTGATTCCACCCACCACTCCTAGTTGATCATAACAGAAGCCCGCACCTTCAGAAATGGAATCAGCAGGAGCAGCGACCACCCCTCTCCCCACTATGGAGGAGCGCGTCCATCACCACACAGCTGTCCTCCATCGGATTGGTACGGCGATGGACCAGATGATGGAGAGGATGGAACGATGGGAGAGGAGTGGTCTACCGGCGTCTACCCCAGCTCCCCCACTGCCGACACCACCTACTCCACCTACGTCGTCCTCTGGGTCCGGTGCACTGCGTCTCTCCCCCCCGAGGGAGTACGATGGGGCGGCGGCTGGGTGCCAGGGATTTTTGCTCCAGCGAGAGCTCTACCTGGCTACCGTGCGTCCGGCTCCCTCGGGTGGGGAGAGTGTGAGCCTCCTCGTCTCCTGTTTAACGGGCAGGGCCCTGGACTGGGCTAACGCGGTCTGGAACAGTCCAGACTCGGCTCGGGACAACTACCTGGAGTTCACCCGCCGTTTCCGAGCTGTGTTCGATCATCCACCAGAGGGTAAAGCGGCGGGTGAGCGACTGTTCCACCTCAGACAGGAGATGAGGAGTGCACAGGACTTCGTTGGAGTTTAGGACCCTAGCTGCTGGTGCTGGGTGGAATGACAGGGCCCTGATGGACCATTATCGGTGTAGTCTCCGGGAGTACGTCCGCCGGGAGCTAGCTTGCAGGGACACAACTCTCTCCCTGGATGAACTAATAGACATGTCTATTCGATTGGACAACCTGCTAGCTGCCCGCGGGCGTTCAGAAGGGGTCCTGTTAATTCCACCTTCCAGCTCTCCCACTCCCACTCCGATGGAGTTGGGAGGAGCTGCATCTAGGGGGATCAGAGGGGGCTCCTTCTGCTCCTATTGTGGACGGAGAGGACACACTTCGGACCGGTGTTGGAGGAGTCCCTCTGGGAGTCGAGAGGTTCGGCGAAACACTCTTCGGCCACCCCAGGTGAGTAAGCACCAAACTCACCCAGAGCTCCCTGTTGGTCACATGTTTTTGTAAAAAAAAATCCTCTGTTTTTCCCCTCTCTTCAGCATAAGGCGCTAGTCGATTCAGGCGCAGCTGGGAGTTTTATGGATCGTGGGCTCGCACGTAAATTGGGTATTCCGTTAGTGCAGATAGACCTACCTGTCCCCGTGCACTCCTTAGATAGCCGACCGTTAGGGTCAGGGCTGGTCAGAGAGGCCACGATTCCGCTGGACATGGTAACGCAGGGGAATCATAGGGAGAGGATCAGTTTCTACCTTATTGATTCACCTGGGTTTCCGGTGGTGTTGTGGGTTCCCTGGCTGGCTATTCACAATCCCCTTATTTCCTGGAAACAGGGGGCTCTTAAGGGGTTGTCAGACGAGTGTTCAGAGAGGTGTATAGGAGTTTCCATCGGTGCCACGACGGTGGAGAGTCCAGACCAGGTTTCCACCGTGTGCATTCCCCCAGAATATGCCGATTTTGCTATCGCTTTTAGTAAGAAGAGGGCGACCAAATTACAACCCCATTGAGGGTGGGATTGCGTGATAAACCTCCAGGAGAACGCTGCACTTCCCCGGAGTCATGTGTACCAGCTGTCACAGGAGGAGACGCTGGCTATAGAAACATATGTCACGGAGGCTCTGAGACAGGGGTACATTCGGCCCTCCATGTCACCCGTCTCCTCGAGTTTCTTTTTTGTGAGGAGAAAGGAGGGAGGTCTGCGTCCCTGCTTCACAAAACTGGACATCAGGAGCGCGTATAATCTGGTGCGTATTCGGGGAGGAGACGAGTGGAAAACAGCGTTTAGTACCACATCAGGCCACTATGAGTACCTCGTCATGCCGTATGGGTTGAAGAATGCTCCAGCCGTCTTCCAATACTTTGTAGATGAGATTCTCAGGGACTTGCACGGGCAGCGCGTGGTAGTCTATATTGATGACATCTTGATTTATTCTACCACACGCGCCGCGCATGTTTCCCTGGTGCGCGGGGTTCTTGGGCGACTGCTGGAGCATGACCTATACGTCAAGGCTGAGAAATGTGTGTTCTCCAAACCAGCCGTTTCCTTCCTGGGTTATCGCATTTCCAGCTCGGGGATGATGATGGAGTGTGACCGCGTTAACGCCGTGCGTAATTGGCCGACTCCGACCACGGAAAAGGAGGTGCAGCGGTTTTTAGGGTTTGCCAATTACTACCAGAGGTTTATCCGGGGTTTTGGCCAAGTAGCGGCGCCCATTACCTCACTGCTGAAGGGGGCCGGTGCGTTTGCGGTGGTCAGCAGAGGCTGATCACTGGGGCTCCCGTGTTGGCGCATCTGGACCCTTCGTTAGCATTCATAGTGGAGGTGGATGCGTCCGAGGCTGGGGTTGGAGCCGTGCTGTCTCAGCGCTCGGGCACGCCACCAAGCTCCGTCCCTGCGCTTTCTTTTCTAAGAAGCTGGGTCCGGCGGAGCGGAACTATGATGTGGGGGACCGGGAGTTACTAGCTATGGTAAAAGTCCTGAAGGTGTGGAGACACTGGCTAGAGGAGGCTAAACACCCTTTTCTCATCTGGACTGACCACCGTAATCTGGAGTATATTCGAGCAGCGAGGAGACTGAATCCGCGTCAGGCTAGGTGGGCCATGTTCTTTACACCTTTTAGATTTACGATCTCTTACAGACCAGGTTCCCTCAACACTAAGGCCGACGCGCTGTCCCGTCTCTATGACACCGAGGACCGGTCCATCGAACCCACCCCCATCCTTCCAGCCTCTCGGCTGGTGGCCCCAGTGGACGCGGATATCGAGCGGGCGTTGAGGGTTGAACCTGCGCCTACACAGTGTCCGACTGGTAGAAGTTACGTACCGCTTGGTGTCCGTGATACGTTGATTCGGTGGGCCCACACACTACCGTCTGCGGGTCATCCGGGGATTGATAGGACAGTGCAGGGTCTTAGGGGGAAATACTGGTGGCCCACCTTTGCTAGGGATGTGAGGCTCTATGTCTCTTCCTGTTCGGTATGCGCCCAGAGTAAGGCTCCTAGGCACCTTCCTAGAGTTTCTGAGGTTGTATTGCCAGGACCGGCCAGGAGAATGGGCGAGGTACGTCCCATGGGCAGAGTTAGCCCAGAACTCTCTTCGGCATTCATCCATGAATATGTCTCCATTCGAATGCGTACTGGGCTACCAGCCGGTCCTGGCTCCGTGGCATCAGTCAGACCGAGGCCCCTGCGGTGGAGGAGTGGGTACAGCGCTCTAGAGAGACCTGGCGGGCAGTCCAGGAGAGAGACGCTGACCGCCACCGCAGCGAGGCCCCGGTGTTCGCACCAGGGGACAGGGTCTGGCTCTCGACCCCGAAACCTGCCCCTCCACCTGCCCTGCCGGAAGCTGGGGCCGCAGTGTGTGGGGCCATTTAAAGTCCTGAGGAGGATAAACGAGGTGTGTTATAGATTGCAACTTCCCTCTTATTATCGTATTAACCCCTCGTTTCATGTTTCTCTCCTCAGGCCGGTGGTAGCTGGTCCCCTACAAGACAGTGAGGTACTGGAGGTCCTCCACCCCCTCTGGACATAGAGGGGTCCCCGGCGTACACAGTACGAGCTATTCTAGACTCGAGACGCCGGGTGAGGGGCCTGCAGTACCTCGTGGACTGGGAGGGGTACGGTCCGGAGGAGAGGTGCTGGGTACAGGGACATTTTAGATCCTTCCCTCTTGAGGGATTTCCATCGCCTCCACCTGGATCGCCCTGCGCCTCGTCCTCCGGGTCGTCCTCGAGGCCGGGGTCGGCACGCTGCGGGAGCCGCGCGTCGGGGGGGGGGAGTACTGTCACGAACCTCCCCGAAGATGGTGCCTCTTCCTGTTCGGGCGGTGCTCGGCGGTCGTCGTCGCCGGCCTATTAGCTGCCATCGATTCCCTTTCCGTTTGTTTTGGGTTATTGGATAATTTGGTACATCTGTTTTGTATTAGGGTTTGTTTGTAGGGTATTTAAGGGCACTAGGCCCGCTGGGTATTTGTGCGGGCTTGTTTTTGTTACTCTGTGTTTGATGGTGTGAGTTATTTGTGTATTTATTCTCCGGACTATTTTGTCCTGTTGTTTGGACTGGCAACTTATATACGCCCTGTGTGTTGGCGTGACTGTTTTGTTGCGCTGGGGAATAAATTTGAAAGAAAGACTGAACCCTGCTCTCTGCGCCTGATTCCACCCACCACTCCTAGTTGATCGTAACAGTATGGACACACAACTATTGGCCTGCCTATATCAGATAATCCAACAATGCAGCCATCCATCTGCCTACTATTCTATTGTATTGTACTGTCATCTATTATATTACATATTTTAGGCCACCATCCTACTGTAGTGTCAACATGTAGACAATGAAGTGCAGTAATTAATTTATTAGAAATTAACATTGTATTATTATGTAGGTATTGAAACAGTTTTGATGTTGTAAGCTACAGTAGAATGTGTGTTCTTCTGACACCAACGTTTTTCTTCTTCTATTCCTCAGGAGATGGACCCTCTCTGTGCTACTGTGCGGTTTCTACCTCTCCTGGATAGTTAACATGGCCCTCAACATGACTTGGCTGCTCCCTATGGGATCAAGAGTGCATAACAGTCTTTTAACACCTTAAACCAATGAGATCCAATGTCTTTATCAGCCATGGGTGAATCATGTACTGTTCCTGTTTCCTGACTAGCCTGATTTAAATGGATGGGTGGATGCAAAATGGCAGCATCTCTCCATCTCTCTGTAACCGTACAACACCGCCCACACATGGGCCTCTGCCAGTCCGTATAGAACATTGAGACAAGTTTAACCACATAGGCCAAGCATTTCCCCCAACTCCTTTGCTTTACAATGTTGTTACTACATAAGGTACAAGATAATACCCATTGATATTCATCATATTGCTCTGGGTCTCTATCATGCTATGATAATTACCAGGCATGTAGATTGTCAGCTCAAAACACAGAGGTAACTTGTCGATCTGACAGGCAGGTGACTGCTGCATTGATTGTAATGGTGACCATTGCTGTCACCAACTACTCCGTGGTCTTCTTCTCCTGCTATGGTCTGAGTGTTTACGGAGCCTGGCTCAGCCAGAACCACCCCAGGGACCTCTGGTGCATTCGGTTGCTGGTGAGTTTAATTTGAGGGTTAATCGAGTTAGTTGTCCGATAATCTCACGCCAGCATCATGATTGTAGCCTGGTCCCAGATCTGCTTAAGCCAACTCCAGTCAGCGTATTGTTTTTCATAGGATTCATGCACGCCATTTAATTGAATGGCAAAATGTATATTGAGAGGAGTTGGCTAAAGCACATTCAGATCTGGAGCCTGGCCATCCTAGTGCTTTTTACTTTACAGTAATTATATTGTGCTGTGGTTTCCCTAGTTATTTTAGGTAATCCACTTTCAGTTCCTCTATCCTTCATTTGTCCTCTTATGAGGAATACCATAATTCTACAGTCATACTACAGGTATCATTTTCTTAACTCTTAGGTGCAAAATAGCATTGCGCTGTACAGCACGTGGACAACCATCGCCACTTTGATCAACTTCACTCTGGTGTTGGACCTCTCTGGAGTGGCAAGGAGCACTGCAGCCACCGTGTCTCTCTGCATCCTACTGGTGGAGGTGATCGGATGGTGAGCTCAGTTTAACAAAGTCTGTCGTATGAGAATCAGGCTCATCACTTTTTATATTACAGTTTTGGGCATATGATCCAATCTCACGTACTTTAGGCATATCTTTCATTTGTTCATTATCTAGATGTTACTAAATTGGACCTCTCAGCACATTTGTGCACACGGCCACATACTCTCAATGTAATTGTAATGTGTTTTCATTGTAGATTTGGTATTGAGAACTTCCTGCTGGATCAGCATGTGAGGTACATCCTGACAATTTACCCTGTGGTGATCATTGCTCTGGTTGGAAACGTGACCAAGCACTACGGCCCTGCAGCACCAAGCGCTAACGCTATCTTCATGGGTGAGTAGTCGTCATCTCTCAGACTAGAGATCTATTACCAAGTGCAAAGTCAACGACACCTGGTATACTCAGTGTAAATGTAAATGATGTCTAATAATTCACTCTGTGTCTTCTGTCACTTCCAGTTGTGCTCTTGGTGATTTCCTGTGTGCTCCTGGTGGTGCGAGTCTCCCTGGTGATCAGGAGAACCAGGAACCAGACCCTTCACCCGGAGGCTCTGACCTCACCCAGCAGCCTGTCCAAGAAGCAGAGGAAGATACTCATGTAGACAACTGGTGCACACTTACTTACTTACTGACTTTATTGTCCCCATGGGGAAATGTTGTTGTAGTGTCTTATGCACGTTTAAAGTGGCATTTAAATACAAAACAAAATTGACAATACAACTTTCATAACAGTTACATACCAATAAAACATTTTTAAATTTAAAAATAATAATAATAAAGACTAGCCTGCTGGCCTTACTGAGTCGATAGGAACATTAGCCCGAGCGATTTATGAGGGATATCACACCTGGCACAAATTATTGTCTGGTTCTGTTTTTCCTGCTGAGGTGTACCCTATACCTGCGCCCAGAGGGGAGTATTTCAAAGTCCAGGAACAGGGGGTGGCTTGGGTCTAAAATGATTTTGTGAGCCTTGTGGAGGGCCCTGATCTCATCCATGCCTGTCTGTTTGACTCCAAGTACCTTGCTTGCTATGGTGATACTCCTTCTCAGCATATTTCTCTGGCTGACAGTGGCATTGCCAAACCAACAAACAATACAAAAAGATCAAATACTCTCAATGAAAGATTGGTAAAACAGAGTCAGTATAGTACAGTCTACACGCCACTGCGATCTGTCTTATCACCGAAATGTCATAGCCCAATTGCCTATAAAATACATAGCACATATCTGCCTATGTTACACCATACACATTCATTATTCAATTTGGACAAGAAGCAGTGGAAGGTATTCATGTAAAAGACTGGTAGCCTGTTTCACACACTGCAATATGATGTCTACCAAAGTGTCAAAGCCTATACTGCCTTTAAAACGTTTTCCCCTTTACACTTTACATTCAGTATTCAAATATCTGTATTTACCCAATCACAACACTTCGCTCAGCTGATATAATACATATAACCCATCTCTGTATGCAAATCAATGCACTGAATCATGATCATGATCATACGATTCCAGTGTAAATAACACTATATATTTGAACATGATTCATTCTTACTATTTTGCATAGATTTTATAAATAAAAACACATATTTTGCCTATAGTTGTCACTCCCTGACCTTAGAGATCCTTTATTCTCTATTTTGGTTAGGTCAGGGTGTGACTAAGGTAGTCTAGTTTTTTCATTTCTATGTTGGCCTGGTATGGTTCCCAATCAGAGGTAGCTGTCTATCGTTGTCTCTGATTGGGGATCATATTTAGGCAGCCTTTTCCCACTGTTCTTTTTGTGGGATCTTGTTTTTTTTTGTGTAGCTGCCTGTGAGCAGCCCAGAACGTTTCGTTTTCGTCTATATTGTTTTTGGTGAGTTTCATATTTATTAATCATGTGGAACTCTAAGTAAGCTGCGCCTTGGTCCATTCATTCAGATGATTGTGACAATAGTCTACTGTGCTGTATTTATAATGACATGTTCACTTATGAAAATCTATTAGTCTAGACACTGATGATGTTTTTTTATTTATTCAACCTGGTAAGTTGACTGAGAACACATTCTAATTTACAGCAATGACCTTGGGAATAGTTACCAGAGAGAAGAATGAACCAATTGAAAGCTGGGGATGATTAAGTGTCCATGGGGGTATGAGGGTGTCACGTGTGATCCCTCTCCGGCCTCTAGGTCACCAGGTTGCTCATTATGGCGCACACCTGTCACCATCATAATGCACTCCTGTGTGTCATCGAACTCACCTGGACTCCATCACTTCCCTGATTACTCCCTTTGGTTCCTTCCCCAAGCGTTATTGTTTCTGAGTCATGTCTGTGCGTTTTTCGTGTGTTCTTGGTTTGTATTATGTTACGTTTATTTATTAAAACACTCACTCCTTGAACTTGCTTCCCGACTCTCAGCGCACATCGTTAAAGAATGATGCCTCACTTAAGGGAAGCATCAGGGAGTGTTTTTATTTACGTATTATATTATTTATATATGTGTGTGTATTTATTTTATTTATTCATTTTTGGGTGGGAATGACGTCAGGTCTGGGAGCTCCTACAGCCTCTCATGCCTCAGACAGATCGACAGGCTCCCCTGCCTCAGCCGGACAGGATCCCACGCATCAGCAGGGGTGACCGGTTCGCTCCTGATCCTCAGGATCGTCCCTTTGGTTGGCGTCCTGCGGCTGGAGCCAACCACGTCGGGGAGGGGGTACTGTCACGTGTGCTCCTCTCCGGCCTCTAGGTCACCAGGCTGCTGGTTATGGCGCACACCTGTCACCAACGTTACGCAGACCTTGGTTCATTCCTCTCCCTGGTAAAACTCACCTGGACTCCATCACTTCCCTGATAACCTTCCCTATACAGCTGAAGTCTGAAGTTTTCATACACCTTAGCCAAATACATTTAAACTCAGTTTTTCACAATTCCTGACATTTAATCCTATTATAAATTCCCTGTCTGAGGTCAGTTAGGATCACCACTTTATTTTAAGAATGTGAAACGTCTGAATAATAGTAGAGTGATTTATTTCAGCTTTTATTTCTTTCATCACATTCTCAGTGGGTCAGAAGTTTACATACATTCAATTAGTATTTGGTAGCATTGCCTTTAAATTGTTTAACTTGGGTCAAACGTTTCGGTTAGCCTTGCACAAGTTTCCCACAATAAGTTGGGTGAATTTTGGCTTTAACTTCCTGACTGATGTCTTGAGATGTTGCTTCAATATATTCACAATTTTCCTACCTCATGATGCCATCTATTTTGTGAATTGCACCAGTCCCTCCTGCAGCAAAGCACCCCCACAACATGATGCTGCCACCCCCGTGCTTCACGGTTAGGATGGTGTTATTCGGCTTGCAAGCCTCCCCCTTTTACTGTTTCATCAGACCAGAGGACATTTCTCCAAAAAGTACGATCTTTGTCCCCATGTGCAGTTGCAAACCATAGTCTGGCTTTTTAATGGCTGTTTGGAGCAGTGGCTTCTTCCTTGCTGAGCGGCCTTTCAGGTTATGTTGATGTTTTATACTGTGGATATAAATACTTTTGTACCTGTTTCCTCCAGCATCTTCACAAGGTCCTTTGCTGTTCTGTGATTGATTTGCACTTTTCGCACAAAAGTATGTTCATCTTTAGGGGACAGAACACATCTTCTTCCTGAGTGGTGTGACGGCTGCGTGGTCCCATGGTGTTAATACTTGCGTACTATTGTTTGTACAGATGAGCGTGGTACCTCCAGGCGTTTTGAAATGGCTCCCAAGGATGAACCAGACTTATGGAGGTTACAATTTTTTTTCTGAGGTCTTGGCTGATTTCTTTGGATTTTTCCCATGATGTCAAGCAAAGAGGCACAGAGTTTAAAGGTAGGCCTTGAAAGACATCCACAGGTACACCTCCAATTGATTTGTGTATGTAAACTTCTGACCCACTGGAATTGTGATATAGTGAATTATAAGTGAAATAATCTGTTTGTTAACAATTGTTGGCTAAATAACTTGTGTCATGCACAATGTAGATGTCCTAACCGACTTGCCAAAACTATAGTTTGTTTACAAGAAATTTGTGGAGTGGTTGAAAACGAGTTTTACTGACTCCAACCTAAGTGTATGTAAACTTCCGACTTCAATTATATGTCACTCCCTTTGGTTCCTTCCCCAGGCGTTATTGTTTCTGTGTCATGTCTGTGCGTTTTGTATTATGTTACGTTTATTTCTTAAAACACTCACTCCCTGAACTTTCTTCCCAACTCTCAGCGCACATCGTTACAGAGGGCCAAATGTAGAATTTAGCCAGGATACCGGGGTTAACACCCCTACTCTTACAATAAGTGCCATGGGATCTTTAGTGACCACAGAGAGTCAGGACACCTGTTTAACATGCCATCTGAAAGACATGCCCTAAACGGTCACTGCCCTGGGTGTTTGGGATTTTTTCTTTTCTTTTGACCAGAGGAAAGAGAGCCTCCTACTGGCCCTCCAACACCACTTCCATCAGCTTCAGGTCTCCCATCCAGAGACTGACCTGGACCAACCCTGTATAACTTCAGGGACAAGTCAGAAGTGGAATGCAGGGTGGCATGCTGCTGGGATGGTATGAGTGGAAATGTGGAATGCTTGTATAGACTTCTCCTGCACTGACGGTGGCGCTAATGCCTATGATTGACAGTGAACATGCAGACAAGCATGCCCTGAAGAAGATTATATTTGCACTCATTACATTGTTACCAAGCAAACAACACCATACTGTGGGGCCTTTTATCAACTATCGACTGGATTAGCCAGTTATCTGGATACATTGTAGCAGATGTAGTTTGATATAATGCACGTGAGAAGCCTTCCTCGTATTGTGGTCATTGTACTGTGTGCTGATCTACAGGTAACCGACAAAATAAGGGAAACACCAACATAAAGTGTCTTAATAGGGCGTTGGGCCACCACGAGCTGCCAGAACAGCTTCAATGCACTTTAACATAGATTCTACAAGTGTCTGGAACCTTATTGGAGAGATGTGACACCATTCTTCCATGAGAAATTCCATGTTTATGGTGGTGGAAAATATTTGTATTTATCCAATCCTAACACTCAGCTCAGCTGATATACATAACACTATCAGTGTTCATAGTACATATAATATATTATTTACATTTATGCACTGAGTGATCGTAAGATCATAATCACACAATTCCAGTGTAAATAATACAATTTTACAAAAAACAAAAAACACTATAATCTACGTGATTGTAATGATTTTTTAAATAAAAAAACATTTTGCATATAGCCTCATGTTAATTCAGTTGCTGAAAATATATTAGTCTACCCACCGAGTACTGATTAGTTTTAGTAGAAAGGTGGAATGCTACAATAACATGGGATGTTAGTGTTTTATTGTATGGCTTACGTGGGGCAAAAACATTTTGTCCTATGATTACATACATATTTATCAGATGATGACACAGTCTAGTCAGGCAAAGTCAGCTCTAAGTCAAAATGGAAATGATCTTGTAGTATGAAAAGAGCTGCAGAAAATAGTACATATTTCCTACATGATTAAATAGACCGCACTATTGCGTAACACATGTCCCGTTCATGTAAAAGCAGCGCAGCTTTGTTCACGATTTTATCGCGTATCACTTCTTAGTCAGTGTTTTGCATTGCAACATTTGGTGATTAAGACGAATTGTGCTATGTAGTAACCATATATAATGTTGCCAAACGGACAGAACTCGCACTGCATCTGTCTACAAGAAATTATAATAAAGCAATCTTATATTCGTAAATGTACGGTAGTCGGGGTAAAGGTTCATGTAACGTTGATACGTCCCCCTCAGATGCGAAGCCTCTTCTTCAAACTAGGTACAATTAAGCCTGTAAACTCTTATCTTTACAAGTGACACTCAAGCGACTCTTCACGATGGTTTGAGTATTTGAAGTTGGATGTAACAGATGCATAACGTTAGCATTTTTGACAGTTTGTAAGCTAACCATAATGCTTCAACACTACTTGGTGTACTGTGTGCGCGCCTGCAGAGCCAGCTTTTTTTCGTCCCAGAACGACACATTGTTTACAAACGAAGCAAGTTGCCTGTTTGGTCCTTATATAGGGACAGACAGACTGCACACGGTAGACCGAGCATTTAAAATAGTTATGTTGGCCTTTTTAACCGACTAAATTCTCGACCGAATCGAGAATGAGTTATGAGTTAAAGAGCAAGTCCACCACTTGTCAACCTCGTTTTCATTATCCCCACCACAATTACCAGTGTCAGTATACGTGACAAAGGCGCATCTAACTTTTTGAGAAACAAATGTAAAGTTAAAACTGATGACATGGTAGTTAATCTTTTTTTTGAAAACAGTGATTTTTAAACACTGAGATTCACAGTGACATAGGGAGCAAGAAAATACCCTTTGACAATCAGTGTTTTACTTCTAATCCTACCCTGCAATGTCACAGAAAATATGTATTTTTATGGCCTTATTTTTTTAACCACAGATCATAGAAACGTGCTGGTTTCACATATGTAAACACTGGTTTGGTGCTGGATGTTATGAATATGAATTGCTCTTAAATATGGACACATGCGCTGTGCAACATCAAGTAGGGGTATGTTGACAGTGTGTGTTGTATGCGAGAGAAGCCGTTGGATACTTGCAGTGAACTAAAAGGACTTAAAACTTAATTCTTCAGAATTTAGTTGATATGGACCAAATTTAAACTGGATGTGGAAATACAGTACCAGTCAAAAGTTTGGACACCTACGTATTCAAGGGTTTTTCTTTGATTTTACTCTATTCTACATTGTAGAATAATAGTGAAAACATCAAAACTATGAAATAATACATATGGAATCATGTAGTAAACAAAAAAAGTGTTAAACAAATCAAAACATATTTTATATTCTTCAAAGTAGCCACCCTTTGCCTTGAGAGCTTTGCACACTCTTGGCATTCTCTCAACCAGCTTCACTTGGAATTCCTACAGTCTTGAAGGAGTTCCCACATATGCTGAGCACTTGTTGGCTGATTTTCTTTCACTCTGCAATCCAACTCATCCCAAACTATCTCAATTGGGTTGAGGTCGGGTTATTGTGGAGGCCAGGTCATCTGATGCAGCACTCCATCACTCTCCTTCTTGGTCAAATCGCTCTTACACAGACTGGAGGTGTGAATCGCTGCAGAATGTATATATGCCAGAATGCTGTGATAGCCATGTTGGTTAAGTGTGCCAGCCATCTTGTCTCACGGTGGGAACTACATATGCGGAGATCATCCGTCACCTGCTCTGTGCCTCACAAAAACACGGCGGTTGGAACCAAAAATCTCAAATTTGGAGTCATCAGACCAAAGGACAGATTTCCATCTAATGTCCATTGCTCATGTTTTTTGGCCCAAGCAAATCTCTTCTTATTATTGGCATCCTTTAGTAGTCGTTTCTTTGCAGCAATTCAACCATGAAGTCCTGATTCACGCAGTATCATCTGAAAAGTTCATGTTGAGATGTGTTTGTTACTTGGAACTCTGTGAAGCATTTATTTGGGCTGCAATTTCTGAGGCTGGTAACTAATGAACTTATCCTCTGTATCAGAGGTAACTCTGGGTCTTCTTTTCCTGTGGCAGTCCTCATGAGAGACAGTTTCATCATAGCACTTGGTTTTTGCAACTGCACTGGAAGAAACTTTGAAAGTTCTTGAAATTTTCCAGGTTGACTGAAGATGACTGTAATTTATCTTTGCTTATTTGAGCTGTTCTTGCCATATAACAGACTTGGTCTTTTACCAAATAGAGCTATCTTCTGTATACCAACCCTACCTTGTCACAACACAACGGATTGGCTCAAACACATTTAGAAGGAAAGAAATTCCACAAATAAACTTTTAACAAGACACAGCTGCTAATTGAAATGCATTACAGGTGACTACCTCATGAGGCTGGTTGAGAGAATGCCAAGAGCTGTCATCAAGGCAAAGGGTGGCTACTTTGAAGAATCTCAAATATAAAATCTATTTTGATTTGTTGAACACTTTTTGGTTACTACATGATTCCATATGTGTTATTTCATAGGTTTGATGTATTTGCTATTATTCTACAATGTAGAAAATAGTCAAACAATTTAAGAAACCCTTGAATGAGTAGATATGTCCAAACTTTTGACTGGTACTGTATGTTTTGATTTAGTTTGCACATGTTTTCCACTTTTGGATAAGGCTGACAGCTCCACTTCTAAGCACTTCACCTTTTGTAGTGATTTTTTTCAAATTACAAATGCATTGATCTTTAAGAACTTGATCCACTAGTCCAATTTCAACCACACCATGTGAACTGTCACAATGTGTCAACAATATTGTGTTACATTTTAGCAGCAGCCTATTACTGTTTGTAACTATTTTTAGACAGCTGGAATAGAATTTATGTTAATTGCTTCAATTCTCCACTGGTTGTGATGTAGTAATGCATATTCTGGGGAATAGACTGGCCTCAGACTGTACAACAGAAATTGAAAATGTTGAATGTTCAGAAATATATGTAGCTTATGTGGAGAGAGAAAGATGTGAGTCAAATGTCAATATGAATATATTTGGAAACATGGGCTGATGGCTGGTGACACATGACTCTCTTTTCTTCCCCACAAGGGGGTCTCGAGAACTAAAATTCCAAAGCATCAACCCCTGTACAGTAAAGGGCGTCCTATATAGGGAAAGTCAAAATGTCCCTCCAGGCGAAACAAGTCAGAGTCCTGGTCCTCAGAGATATGGAACAGCTGGGAAGGACACTCTTCCGCCTGGACCAAGGTACCTGAACATTTTTCCCATTTATGCATGGCTTAGGCTACCATGATATTGACTTATTGAGAATGAGAATAACGTGATATTTTAAGTGGTATTTAAATATGATACTGGTAGAAATATTTGCCAGTGTTCTATTTCTGTAGCTAGCCCATGGGGTTTGGGGAGTGTGGGTGCAGGCGGATATATACACATGTCCTATTCTTTTTTGCGTTGCAGTTTTTTTTCTACGTTTTGTTGTTTTTGTGATGTGGGAGTTGTCTTTTAGTTTATTATAGTCCAAATTATGGCATGGATTCAGACACGTTTTAATCCTGTGTGATATCTGGTAACGTGAGACTATTATGAGATATATCCAACATAGTTTGCTTCTTTAAGACAAGATTCTGGTTTAGAGGATTTGAATAACCGCTTTCATTGTCGATGCTTTTCACAAACCACAGCTACAGATGCACAGCCGAAAACCGGATTGAACAAGTAGAGATCCAGTATCACTCAGAATCTTCCAGTTGAGCAACTGTGCAGGCTCAACCACACTTGATAAGGCAGCTGCTGCTGAGCTTATTAGCAGTACCTATTTTCAGAGATCAGAAAGAATTTGTTTAGTTACATGACCACTGTAATATGATTATTGTGAAGTCAGATTAACACACAGTGAATTTCCGAAAGTATTCAGACCCCTTGACTTTTTCTACATTGTTGTTACATTACAACCTTGTTCTAAAATGGATTACATTGGTTTTTTTCCCTCATCAATCTACACACAATACACCCTAATGACAAAGCAAAAAAAAACGTTTAGAAGTTTTTGCAAATGTATTAAAAACTGAAATATCACATTTACATAAGTATTCAGACCCTTTACTCAGTACTTTGTTGAAGCATATTTGGCAGAGATTACAGCCTCGAGTCTTCTTGGGTGTGACCCTACAAACTTGGCACACCTGTATTTGGGGAGTTTCCCCAGTCCTCTCTGCAGATACTCTCCAAGCTCTGTCAGGTTGGATGGGGAGCGTCGCTGCACAGATATTTTCCGGTCGTTCCAGAGATGTTCGATTGGGTTCAAGTCCGGGCTCTGGCTGGGCCGCTCAAGGACATTCAGAGACTTGTTCCGAAGCCACTCCTGCATTCTCTTGTCTGTGTGCTTAGGGTTGTTGTCCTGTTGGAAGGTGAACCTTTGCCCCAGTATGATGTCCTGAGCGCTCTGGAGAAGGTTTTCATCAAGGATCTCTCTGTTCTTTGCTCCGTAAAGGCCAAATTGGTAGAGTGCTGCAGAGATGGTTCTCCTATCTCCACAGAGGAACTCTGGAGCTCTGTCAGAGTGACAATTTGGGTTCTTTGTCACCTCCCTGACCAAGGCCAGCTCTAGGATGTGTCTTGGTTGTTCCAAACTTCTTCAATTTGAGAAGGATGGAGGCCACTGTGTTCTTGGGGACCTTTAATGCTGCAGAATTGTTCTGGTACCCTTCCCCAGATATGTGCCTCGACACAATCCTCTCTTGGAGCTCTACGGACAATTCCTTCGACCTCATGGTTTGGTTTTTGCTCTGTCAACTGTGGGACCTTATGTAGACAGGTGTGTGCCTTTTCTAAATCATGTCCAATCAATTGAATTTAGCACAGGTGGACTCCAATCAAGTTGTAGAAACATCTCAAGGATGATCAATGGAAACAGGATGCACCTGAGCTCTCCTATCAAAGAGTCTGAATACTTTTGTAAATAAGGTATTTCTGTTTTTTTTATTTTTAATAGATTTGCAAAAACATTTAAAGCTGTTTTCGCTTTGTCATTATGGGTATTGTGTGTAGATTGATGAGGATTTTTAAAAAATGTAATCCATTTTAGAACAAGGCAGTAACGTAACAAAATGTGGAAAAAGTGAAGGGGTCTGAATACTTTCCAAATGCTCTGTAACAGTTTGATTTAAATGTTTACATGCTTTGCAGAAATAACTATTTTCATAATCCTTTTTTCATGGACACATCTGAAATCAGGCTACCTGTTTTATTTATTTCAACTTTTGGGGGAGGTAGATCAGCTTTAATATTGCAGATAGATTGTGGCTTCCATCAATGTAATTGTCTGCATAATTTCCAATCTCCCATATTTTTTTTGTAAATATATACAGTACCCGTCAAAAGTTTAGACACACCTACTCATTCAAGGTTTTTCTTTTTTCTTACTATTTTCTACATTGTAAAATAATAGTGAAGACATCAAAACTATTAAATAACATATGGAATCATGTACTAAACAAAAAAGTGTTGAACACGTTTTTATATTTGAGATTCTTCAAAGTAGCCACCCTTTGCCTTGATGACAGCTTTGCACACTCTTGGCATTCTCTCAACCAGCTTCACCTGGAATGCTTTTCCAACAGTCTTATTTAGTTTTTTCCCCTTCACTCTGTGGTCCTTCCCATCCCAAACCATCTCAATTGGGTTACGGTCGGATGATTGTGGAGGCCAGGTTATCTGATGCAGCACTCCATCACTCTCCTTCTTGGTCAAATAGCCCTTGCACAGACTGGAGGTGTGTTGGGTCATTTGTCCCGTTGAAAAATAAAAGATATTCCCACAAAGGGCAAACCAGATGGGATGGTGTATCGCTACAGAATGCTGTGGTAGCCATGCCGGGTAAGTGTGCCTTGAATTCTAAATAAATCACTGACAGTTTCACCAGCAAAGCACCCCCACTCATTACACCTCCTCCTCCATGCTTCACGGTGGGAACCACACACACGCGCCTGCACTTGAAGAAACTTTCAAAGTTCTTGAAATGTTCTGGATTGCCTGACCTTCATGTCTTAAATGAATGATGGACTGTGGTTTCTTTTTGCTTATTTGAGCTGTTCTTGCCATAATATGGACTTGGTCTTTTACCAAATAGGGCTATCTTCTGTATTCTACCCCTACCTTGTCCCAACACATCTGATTGGCTCAAACGCATAAAGAAGGAAAGAAATTCCACAAATTAACTTTAACAAGGCAGAGCTGTTATTTGAAATGCATGCCAGGTGACTACCTTATGAAGCTGGTTGAGAGAATGCCAAGAGTGTGCAAAGCTGTCATCAAGGCAAAGGGTGGCAACATTGAAGAATCTCAAAAATAAAATATATTTTGATTTGTTGAACACTTTTTTGTTACTGCATGATTCCATGTGGGTTATTTCATAGTTTTGATGTCTTCACTATTATTCTACAATGTAGAATAGAGTAAAAATGATTTTGAAAAACTTGAATGAGTAGGTGTGTCCAAACTTTTGACTGGTATTGTATATACTTTTCTATTGGTTGCAAGAATTTAATATAATAATTTAAATGGATAAACTCTAAGTTTTGAATCCAGAGCTGTTGTGTGTATCAGTTCATAAGCCATGTGCCATGGAATCGAAAATCTCTTCCCAACTGCAATCTAAGCTCAGCAATAAAAGAAACATCCATTTTTCAGGACCCTGTCTTTCAAAGATAATTATTAAAAATCCAAATAACTTCACAGATCTTCATTGTATAGGGTTTCAACACTGTTTCCAATGCTTGTTCAATGAACCATAAACAGTGAATGAACATGCACCTGTGGAATGGTCGTT
Organism: Oncorhynchus keta; assembly: GCF_023373465.1. Classification (NCBI taxonomy): domain Eukaryota; kingdom Metazoa; phylum Chordata; class Actinopteri; order Salmoniformes; family Salmonidae; genus Oncorhynchus; species Oncorhynchus keta. The sequence goes on from NC_068443.1 coordinate 35,816,126, forward strand.
AAGACACTAACAGCTTACAGACGGTAGGCAATTAAGGTCACAGTTATGAAAACTTAGGATACTAAATAGGCCTTTCTACTGACTCTGAAAAACACCAAAAGAATGATGCCCAAGGTCCCTGCTCATCTGCGTGACCGTGCCTTAGGCATGCTGCAAGGAGGCATGAGGACTACAGATGTGGCCAGGGGAATAAATTGTAGTGTCCGTACTGAGAGACGCCTAAGACAGCGCTACAGGGAGACAGGACAGACAGCTGATTGTCCTTGCAGTGGCAGACCACGTGTAACAACACCTGCAGGATCAGTACATCCGAACATCACACCTGCGGGACAGGTATAGGATGGCAACAACAACTGCCTGAGTTACACCAGGAACGTACAATTTCTCAGCCATACTGCTCGTTTTGTGTGTGATTTCCTGCAAGACAGGAATGTCAGTGTTTTGCCATGGCCAGTGAAGAGCCCGGATCTCAATCCCATTGAGCACGTCTGGCACTTGTTGGATCGGAGGGTGAGGACAAGGGCCATTCCCCCCAGAAATGTCCGGGAACTTGCAGGTGCCTTGGTGGAAGAGTGGGGTAACATCTCACAGCAAGAACTGGCAAATCTGGTGCAGTCCACGAGGAGGAGATGCACTGCAGTACTTAATGCAGCTGGTGGCCACACCAGATACTGACTGTTACTTTTGACCCCCCTTTGTTCAGGGACACATTATTCCAGTTCTGTTAGTCACATGTCTGTGGAACTTGTTCAGTTGATGTCTCGGTTGTTGATCTTGTTATGTTCATACAAATATTTACACATGTTAAGTTTGCTGAAAAATAAATGTGGTTAACAGTGAGAGGACATTTTTTTGCTGAGTTTATATGGCACAGTTTTTTGGTCCTTAAATGAAACATATATATACTTTTTTATTAATCACAATTTTCTTTGGCCAGTTTTGGTCTTTAATGCAGGTTGGACAGACAGGTTCCTTACTTTCTCCCCCTTCCACTTGCCTCTTCCATTTTTGTGGTATTGCTGCAATTAGTTGGTTGTAATTCTGAGTAAAGCATTTCCATATATTATCATTAGCTGCATGTGTGATATCACTCCACCAGTCATGATATAATTTACAAAGATCATACCTTTTTTATTTTTTGTTCCCAAAATATAGATTTTTTTCATCAATTTGTATATTTGAGTTTAATCATAATATTTGTTGTAATATGTGTTCTGTCTTTTCTGATGGATTAAACTGAAATTGCAACCAACTTTATATGGCTTATTTTAAAAATAGTGATATTTTGGAGATTGTTTCCTTTTCAAATAACTGAAAGTGAGAGGTTGTAATCTGAATAAAGGGAAAAAGGCCAAGTATAACTTTTTGTATGACTGAAGCATTAAAGTGAGATGTTTAATGCTTTAATATTTAATAATCTCTGCCCTCCAAAGTCGTGTTCATTATATAAATGAGCCCGTTTTATTTTATCTGGCTTGCCCTTCCAAATAAAATGACATATTTTGCTCATAGAATTTACAAAACAAGCCATTAGGTGTAAGCAAGCCCATAAGCATATAGGTAAACTGGGATATTGACTAACGACTTAATGTCGTAAGTAAATGTATCATCATTTGGTTGTAATCCAGAGAGGTTACAAAAGTATCTAGATCCTCTATGAGGCTGTGGAGGGATTCAAATTGTGGATTTAAAAGAAAACAGGAATCATCCATGTACAATGACGCCACGGATTTCTAGGCCCTTGATATTGTTGTTGGATCTGATTTGAATGTAATCTGATTTAAGGTGTTGACATGGCCTAATAATTTGAAAGTTTGCTCAGAAAACCATGTGTTTTAATCAACGTATGTTTACTTCCGTTATGCCCGTACACCGATTTAAGATCAGCAGAGTAAGATGTTTTACATGACTAATGCCGTACTCGGCCTACTGCCATAATCAGTTTAATATAAAATGACCCGTGTGCATGTAAACGCACTAATTTGTTATCCCTACATCTAGCTGTTAACTAATAACTAATAGTCTACATGGTATTTATAAACGCTTTCTAACCCGTTCATAAAGAGTAGCAACATGGCAGGCTACCGTTGAATTCTCGCTAGCGGGCATCGTGTGACTACTAAAGACATTATTCTATCCCCTTAACAGTGGCAACAGGGTTGGAGTGTCTGGGTTTCAAAACAGGCATGGTGGCAACTAGACTTTAAGGGGTGGTGTCCACAGATTAGGCTAAATACGGGACTAAAAAGTAATGTCATTAAAGAGTCTCCATTGAAGATTCTTTTTTTTTTAAATATAATAATATAATAATATATGCCATTTAGCAGACGCTTTTATCCAAAGCGACTTACAGTCATGTGTGCATACATTCTACGTATGGGTGGTCCCGGGAAACGAACCCACTACCCTGGCGTTACAAGCGCCATGCTCTACCAACTGAGCTACAGAAGGACCTCTCTTTTTTGTCCGGGACTAGGCTAAATATGTCTGGGGAAATTGGTCCCAAATTTGTTAGCTGGTTCATTAATAGCGATATGCAAAATGTCCTGAATTAGTAAACAATTGGAAATTGGAAGGGATTGTATCAGTTAGTGGTGCATTCGAAAGCATGGGGGAAGGGGCGACGTAACTCGATCCAAATGCTTTTAGCTAGATCTGCCATTACAATCTGGGGATATTACCTGAGTAATACCTGAGGACATATCTGTCGAGTTGTGTACTTTTGTCATATGCTATGGAATGTATTGTATCCTCAGGCCTTGTTTGTACCATATGTTTCTTCTAAGGCTTTGAGCTCCAGTTCCGTCTGGGCCCTACTCTCCAGGGGAAACATGTGCGCGTGCAGACTAACTACCCCGCCCCAGGGGAACACTTTGACCGTCACACCTTCCGGGCCCTGGACTGGCACAACCCCACGGGAAGAGAGGACGACTCTGACAAGTTCTGCTCCCTAGACCTACAGATCGCTGGATCGTACCAATACAACTTTGGTCACGGGTGAGACGCTATTGTGATACAGACGACATGTAGCATTCATATTCCATTTCTCTATGAGACACGGCATCACTAGGCAACTCATTGGAGCTTCATGTTTTAACTAAATATTCAACCCCCCTCCCTCCCTAGCCACGAAGAGAAGTCAGGCGGTGGCTACGTGGTGGTGGACCCAGTGCTGCGTGCCGGAGCTGACAACCACCACGTCCATCTGGATTGTATCACCATCCAGACCTACCTGTCCAAATGCCTCGGGCACCTGGATGACTGGCCAGACAGACTGAGGGTGGCTAAGGAGTCTGGTGAGAGAGCGGGGGACCATCCTTATGCAAGCCTGCCTTTACCTGTTGTGTCCTTTTGAAGGCTGTCTAGTCTGTGTAGGGCTTTAATTGTTCCAACCCCGGACTTTAATACCCGATTAAATTGATCAACTAGTCGTTAACTAAATTAGGTGGGTCAGGTGTGTAATGCCTGCACACATGGCGATCTTCCAGGATCACGAGCGAAGAATACTATTTTAGTGCATTGTCTCACTTGGAATTTTGAATCCCATGTAATCACAATGAACAGGGTTAGTCTAATTTCTTAGGTCACTTATGGACAACAGTGTAGTTCAAGGTCCCAAGCCAATGTTTACACTACATTTCACCTTGTCATTCTGCAATATCCCATTCTTGAAAGAGGGCTAGGTTAATCATTAACGTGCTGACGGGTTACAAAATGCCTACATCTAGTAAGTGACAGAAGTAATATAAATGATGCCGTATGATTGACAGTGTTCCCTGTGTCGTTGGTATGAATCTAAACATGTGTGTGAATAAAGAGCATTCAGCTAATGTCTTCGAATATGTCTCATAATATCTTATAACATGTTATTTCTTATAGTACTCATTTATTACATTGTTGATTTTAAGATATTTTGTTTGTTTCCCAGGCTACAACATGATCCACTTTACGCCTCTGCAGACGCTCGGTAAATCCAGGTCCTGCTACTCCCTGGCTGACCAACTAAGCTTGAACCCAGAGTTTTCGCCACCGGGAAAGAACTACACCTGGACAGATGTGGGAGAGTTGGTGCAGAAACTGAAGAAAGAGTGGAACATGATCTGTATCACTGATGTGGTCTACAATCACACAGGTGTGTGTTTGCGGGAGAGCATGGATGTGTGTGTGTGTGGTGGTGGGATGGGGCGTGAACGTGGGTGTGCGTCTCCCTCTCCTTGGTTGAACGACTAGCTGCCCAGTAAATGACAGCAGTCTGTTACAATGAGGCCATATGTAAAGAGCAGTTAGTTCAGGGGAAAATAACCAGGGTTTGTCAGCGAGTCTCACAATTCACAGTTTAGTAGTCACCCCTAAGAGTCCTCTACATGTGGGGGGGGTTGTTATCTGTATAGTGTCGTGTGTTGACTAAGTTGCCATAGCAGAACTCCTAATATCACAATATCACAATGCATACTGCATGCCTCTGACTGAATATAGACTAGGGAAAGGCCACTATTGAAAGGCCACAGTCGCAAAAAAAATGTTCCTAGGATCTAGTGCAAGCTTTAAAGATGAGTGCCGTGTTATAAATACCCTCCCTCGATAATTCTGCCATAACTTAGTTATGGGTGAACTTCAATCTAGCCACTGTGTGCAGCTCTGTAGTCAAGCTGTTGCATAGCAGTTCAGGCAGACACTATGTGGAGTCTTTGTGACTAGCATGCTCAACTAAAAAGGGAGAATGAAATCATTGACTCATGCTCCAATTGATTAGATGTGTTTTGAATAGAACCTGCGTTGCCATTGGTTCAGAATTGGTTTGTTTTGTCCTAGTAGTTGAGTTGTTTTTCTATTGTCTACTTGTTCCTGTTTAGTGCAGTTACCCTTTTTGGTTTGCAAGTTTATCTAACGAGGGTCATTTATTATAGTGCAGTGTAGTTAGCCTGCTTCAAAAAAAACCGAGATAAGGCTTGGAGAGTATAAAGGCTTGAAAACAGAATTCTCTGGCCCAGGCCCAGTATTGTAAAAGGTTGGATGGTCAGAGAAACCTTATCTCCATGGCAGCTTAAAGGCCATGTGCTAGCTGACACCCAACCTGGGCTGGCTACTGGTCTGCTCTGTGATCAGTGCAGCTCATGGTGAACCAATGGGTGTGCTCTGCTGTTACTTGATGTAACATTGCGAAATTAGTTACCTTAGTTAGATTTCCTCTTTTCTGTCATATGTGTTCATATCATAAGCAGGCACACACTATGGTTAGAATGCTTTTCGTACTCACAACCCTGGCTCGAATCTTATTCAATGTTATTCACAGCTGTAATGGCTTCCAAAGGTGCTTCGAACAAGTATTAACTCTGGGGTGTGAAGACATTTTTAAAATGAATTTAGAAACATTTCTCTACTTTTTTACACTTTGGAAATGTGGAGTAGGTTGTGTACATTTGTAGAAAAAAAATGAAATGAATCCCCTTTTTTGAAGCTCCTGAGTGCCGCAGTGGTCTAAGGCATTGTATCTCAGTGCAAGATGCGCCACTACAGTTCCTGGTTCGAATCCAGGCTGTATCACATCTGGCCCAGTGTCATCCGGGTTTGGCCGCGGTAGGCCGTCATTGTAAATAAGAATTAGTTATTAACTGACTTGCCTAGTTGAATAAAGGTTAAATAATTAAAATATATATATATTTAATTTTAAGGCAGCAAAATGTGAAGACTGCATTTTAGTCATATGCCCAACGATTATCCTACCACTGACAGAAGGTTAGCTTTTACATCATCAGGGAGTGTCTGCGTAGGGAGAGTCCATTAACCTTCATTGACCTCTATATTAACCTCTTTAATATTCCTTGGCAAAAGGCCTCAATGTCCTCCATAACATTTAGGATGTCTGTGTGGTAACTCTTGCATTGTCCCCTTCCCCTTCCATGTGCAGCCACCAACAGCCCATGGATCAAGGAGCACCCTGAGTGTGGTTACAACCTGGTCAACTCCCCCCACCTGAGGCCAGCCTGGGTCCTGGACCGGGCCATATGGCACATGACCTGCAACATGGCTGATGCCAAGTACGCTGCTAACGGACTTCCCGCCCAGGTCCAGAATGAGGGGCACCTGAATGTGAGTGTCTGAAGGTCACGTTCACAGCTAGGGTTGCAACATTCCCAGAAACCTTCCTAAAATTCATTTTTTCTCCTGAAAATCCTCAAACCGGGAACTTAAGGAAAGTTTATGGAGTTTTGTAACCCTCTGGGTCCAGAGTTTTTCCTGGTCATGTCATGATGTGATCAGGAAAAACTCAAGGCCTTACACATATCACCTTATTGGCTTTGTCTCGATGAAATTGTGAGCTCCGTTTGTGAAGAGCTGAACCTTGAACCGTTTATATGTATACTTTTCTCTCTCTCAGGCAATCCGCGATGTTCTGTGGGGGCAGGTTTTCCCCAAGATCAAGCTGTGGGAGTTCTTCCAGGTCAGAATCGAAAGCGCTGTGGAGGAGTTCAGGGACCTGCTCGCAGATGGTGAGAGCATTCAACTGAGTGCTGTATGTACTATTCTGTCTTTCTGTTCATGACATCTGCTGTTCATTATAATAACTGGGATGTGTTCGGAAAGAACCAAACAGAAGCAAAGAGGTCGAAACAGGGAGGGACTTGTCCAATAAGAAACTCTCGCTTTCGTTGCAAAAGGTTTTCCGCCGTGCACTGATGAATAGACCTCTGTGTTATAAAACCCCTAAAGCCAGAGGGTTGTGCGAAAGAGTAACCGTCTCCCCTTCTCATGAGCTCCACCTGTCCAAACAGTGACCGTGTATGGATTCGCACGAGAAGTAGATCCAAGTCACAGTCAAACAGGCACCGTACCTCCATCTCAATGAGAGTTTGTCCATGTCTGATGTGAAACAGAAGGAGTCAATAAAAAAGAAAAAGCACACAAATGTTGCTGTTGAATTTATCGTGATCCAAATTTTTATTTTAAGATGAATTTTGGCAGCTACAGTACATGCAACCTAATCCACCACCCTTGTCAATCAGAGATATGATGTGTGTTGGTATTGATTCATTAATTGAATGGGTTGTGGTATTATGTGGTTGTAATCAGGAGAGAAACCAGACCAGAAGAGGACTGGGGGTAAACAGGGACTGAAGATCATTCAGGACCACAAGTTCAGACGCTTCGGAAACGAAGTGGACATGGACTCTGCCCTGGAGACCTTTGTGCCTCACAGGTAAGTACATTGACATTCCAATTTCCTCAATGCTTTAGTTTGCAATTGACCCCAAACCTGGTGCGTGTTTGGTACTTTATAAATGTGTGTGCTGTCTAGTTCAGCAGTGTCAAACCTATTTTACCACCTTGCCCCATGGGACCTCGTCTCCCACGAGGTAAGGAGGGCCACACACCGTTTTTAAAATATTTCCTTGCCGGCAAAATGTGCAGAAAACAGTCCTCTACCTACAGTTTTGGGAATTTTCAATGCTCCCTGACTTGTCTAGCTTTTGTTAGGGTTATTGTTAACAAGCTGGACAGAGTGAAGAGACTGTATATAAATGTAGGTCCGTTATCATGTCTACTCAGTTTCCATTTGGTTTTAGTCATTTCAATTGAAAGAAAAAAAACAACAAAAAGGGTTTTAACTCAAACCACCGTGTTGATTAGGCTCGCGGGCCTTATGTTTGACACTTCAGACTGCAGTTACTTGGATTGACAACGTTGATGATCCTAACTTTACATCACTTGATTGAGTGGATTCTGAATCAACCCCCAAATCTAAAACCAAGTCTCATTCTGCACCTGTCAATCCTTTTCCCTGTCCAGCCACAGTACACAAGCCATTCTGGAGGCCTGTAACAGGCTGTGGGGGAGACTTGAGGAGATCAATAAAGAGCAGTACCAACAGATGATACACCACCAGGAGAAGGTAGGTACCACCCCCCCCCCCCCCCATCAGTAGCTTTGGTATGCTCCATATGCATGTTTGGATAATGTAGTCCATCCATTTGACAATTCTCTGTTCTGCTTATTTTCTTCTACCCAGGCCTCTAACTGCATTGTGGGAAATGTAGTTTATGAGCGCCTTGCTGACCATGGACCCAAACTGGGCCCCGTCACCAGGAAAGACCCTATTGTTCCCAGGTAGGCCAGTGGTCGGGTCGGGGGAACTGCAGTGGGGTTGTGATTTTTTGTTTTTAATGTATATGGAAAATATGGGGTCCTCGCTGAAACATTTTGAATACCACTGAGGTAGGCTGTGTGCTGACTGTATGAAAATGCTAAAATGCTTCATGACCTAGTTTATTTCACTTACATTAATATAAAAAACTGCTTTAGAAACAAGGTCGACAGGATTTTGACTGTGATGTTAGACGCAGATTAACTTCATTGAAATCTCTGCAGTGAATAAAAAAAGTTTCATCCTTGACATAAGAGATTGTATCATGCTAAACTTCTTTCTACAGGAGTTCCCCCCTCAGGGCCAAAGCAGTAATGCACATGCAAATCACGTTTCATTATGGTTCCAAGTCAATAAATGTGTGTGCGTTGACAGATACTTCACCTTTCCGTTCGAGGAGACGAGCCTGGAGGATGACCTGAAGATGACGGACCAGCCAGACAAGGCCTGTCACTTCCTGGCTCACAACGGCTGGGTGATGGGAGACGACCCTCTTAGAAACTTTGCCGAGCCTGGTTTGCACTTTTTATTTGACGTTCATTCACTTCTCCCAAATTGTGCGCGGCTGACACATAGGGCAGCAACAAAAGTCTTCTCAACTGTGCCCCAGCTCTGCTGATGTTGGTGCTTAGTAAAATGTTCTAAACATTATAATCATTTCAAAAGTTGCTCTTATCCAGATCAACGTACAATATGTGCTTTCCGGCTAAAGGAGGATGATAATACCTTACACTCACTTATTTCATCAGGCCAAAGATCAGTGTGTCTCTATTGGGTCATTGGCACCCAAACAGTCTGGAGATGCATGATCCAGTCACTCTCAACTGCTATCTTACCATGTGTAGCCTAAGTGATATAGAATGCTTAGTTTAGACTTCAGAGAGTCACTCGGGGAGGCTCCCGAGTGGCGCAGCGGTCTAAGGCACTGCATCTCAGTTCCTAGAGGCGTCACTACAGACCCTGGTTCGATCCTGGGCTGTATCACAACCAGCCGTGATTGGGTGTCCCATAGGGTCGGCTCACAATTGGCCCAGCGTGGTTAGGGTTTGGCCTGGGTAGGCCATCATTTTAAATAAGAATTTGTTATTAACTGACTTGCCTAGTTTAATAAAGTTTTAAAAAATTAATAATTTAAAGCTGGAAATAGCAATGCCACTCCAGTGTTAACCTGATTATTCCACAAGGGGGAGCCAGTGTGATGTAAATATCATTCCCAGTGTTACTAAAGACCCAGTTCCTGAGAACGTCAAGAAACGAATGCCTCTTCTTCTTTCCAGGCTCCAACGTGTACATCAGGAGAGAGCTGATCTGCTGGGGCGACAGCGTCAAGCTTCGCTATGGCGACAAGCCCGACGACTGCCCCTACCTGTGGACCCACATGCAGAAGTACACAGAGATCACAGCCAAGCACTTCGCGGGAGTCCGCCTGGACAACTGTCACTCCACCCCCCTGCACGTGGCTGAGGTACATTCCATTTAGTCTGAGTCATTTTAGTTTGTTACTACAATCCGTGTAGCCCATGCCATACCCCTCTCTATGAAATGCATAGCCTTACTGCGTGTAAGTATCTTCCAAGGTAACAATTGATAGACTTGATGTATGAATAAAGTTAGTGATCATTTGCTGTAAAGGGACAAAACAATGTCATTACTGAAACCACTCTCCTTCCGTAGCACATGCTGTCAGCAGCCAGGGCGGTCAGGCCCAACCTGTATGTGATCGCGGAGCTCTTTACAGGCAGCGAGCTCATTGATAATGTGTTTGTTAACCGCCTGGGGATAACCAGTCTTATCAGAGGTACCCGGATGTTAACATGTAGTAGAAAAAGCACTGGAGTGGTGGGGGTTAAACCCTAGGTTACACTTTATTTGACATATCTGGTGTTTACTTACTAACATTGAAAATGTGTATTTAAACCACGTTGTATAATCTGTTACCTGTTTCTTCAATGTAAGTACCAGAAAGTATCGTTGGTTACCACATCATTTTCGAGTAAACGCCAAGTACCATATTAGGAGTGTAAAATAAAGTGTTACCAAAAATGTTTTGTTTTGGCATGACACTAAATCTCTGTTTTTGTCCCTTTCTGCATGTCTCTCTCACTACATCGCTCACTCCATCTCTTCCTCCCACTGATACTTCACATACTATTGCTCTGTCTGATTAACATTTTTGCATTAAACATATCACCTGTTGTTTACTTCCTGGTCTAAACACCTCATTGACCTTTTGACCTTTATAATTGGTTGTTTTCCTCACACCTTTGTCGGTTCTCTTCTCATTTTCTGTCTCTTTGTTTGGTCTCTGTTTTGGGTTTTGGCATGTTTTCTTTTGCACTTCGACCCCCCCCATCCATCATTCCTCCATACTAACCTCTTCTGCTTAGCTTTGCCGCCTCGCTGCATTTCTACTTCGTCTTCCCTATCCCTCACCCATCCATTCTCTCCCTCCCTCCCTCAACCTAAACCTATACCCCCTCCTTCCCCTCTTTCCACCCTCTCTCTGTGATTTAACCCCTTGTTGACTGGCCTGTGGATGTGGACATGTAGTACATGTTGGACGTGGCTCGTGTGGCGATGCCCAGTCTGTACGTGGTGGCTGAGCTGTTCACAGGCAGCGAGGACCTGGACAATGTCTTTGTAAATAAGCTAGGCATTACCTCACTCATCAGAGGTAGGACTACACACCACTAGTCTGGTCCCAGATCTGGTTTGGTCAGCCTTGCCAACTCCTTTGGTCGTTGTCTTGAATGACCATGGGAGTTGGTGAGACACCACAAACAGATCTGAGACCAGGTTAGTGCATCACTGCATCTTTGAAGGAAAAATGGCATCAACGGGCATTCTCGAGTCCTGCATGTTGGCATTGTATGTGATTGAAACGACGACAAAGTAATACAGTGGTATAACTGTACATCCCTTCTTCCCTCTCTTTCCCTCTACCTGGTCCCTCCAGAGGCAATGAGTGCAGGGGACAGTCACGAGGAGGGCAGGCTGGTGTACAGGTACGGAGGGGAGCCCGTCGGAGCCTTTGTCCAGCCCAGCCTCCGGCCCTTGGTGCCCAGCATCGCCCACGCCATGTTCCTGGATGTCACCCACGACAACGAGTGCCCCATCCAGGTACCTTATTCTTAAGTGCCCTATTTAGGTAGCCTATTCTTGAGTTTCACTATTCGGGTACAGCATAGCATTATAGTAGCCATTGCTAGTTCATTGCTGTAAAACATATCTAGGCAATGTTTCAATATGCAGACTAGCTAGCATACTACTTAGAAAGAAGCAAATATACTGGCCATGTATTCTAAGTGATATGCTAGTATGTACATTGAAACATATGGGGGCGGCAGCGTAGCCTAGTGGTTAGAGCGTTGGACTAGTAACCGGAAGGTTGCGAGCTGACAAGGTACAAATCTGTCGTTCTGCCCCTGAACAGGCACTTAACCCACTGTTCCCAGGCCGTCATTGAAAATAAGAATATGTTCTTAACTGACTTGCCTGGTTAAATAAAGGTAAAATTAAAAATATATATATATTGTTAAACGATATAGGGGCTTCACACTGTTCACAACCTGGTTGATTTCAGTATGAACTTTGGGTTTAAATCCAGTGCTATATGAAACTCCAGTGAGTTTGTTCACTAAAATGGGAACATTGCCCCCTAGTAAAAAAAAATATTTTAAAAAGAAGAGATCCACAAATCTGGTTGTGTCAATTCCTTTCGTTGTTGTCTATGTTCCAGCTCCGCTCTGCATACGACTCGCTCCCCAGCTCTGCCATCGTCTCAATGGCCTGCTGTTGCTCTGGCAGCACCAGGGGATACGATGAGATGGTGCCTCACCAGGTAACACACAGACACACGCAAACACACATACACACTCACACCGTTTCTCTGTCATAACAGTATAATGACTTTTGTCTTGATATTTGCATATGTTAATTGCATATATACCACTATAGCATCACATATATATATATATCTCAAATCACTTAAAAGGGTAATTTAGAAAAATGTCATCTTCATATTCATCATCTCCAGTATGTGAAAATGGGGTGTTTCTATATTTTGTATGTATTTTGTGTTTCCAATGACATCATCAAACAATTTGTCAAAATCACACAATACACACCGATGATGTCGTTGGAAACACTTACAGTGCCTTGCGAAAGTATTCGCCCCCCTTGAACTTTGCGACCTTTTGCCACATTTCAGGCTTCAAACATAAAGATATAAAACTGTATTTTTTTGTTAAGAATCAACAACAAGTGGGACACAATCACATTTATTGGATATTTCAAACTTTTTTAACAAATCAAAAACTGAAAAATTGGGCGTGCAAAATTATTCAGCCCCCTTAAGTTAATACTTTGTAGCGCCACCTTTTGCTGCGATTACAGCTGTAAGTCGCTTGGGGTATGTCTCTATCAGTTTTGCACATCGAGAGACTGACATTTTTTCCCATTCCTCCTTGCAAAACAGCTCGAGCTCAGTGAGGTTGGATGGAGAGCATTTGTGAACAGCAGTTTTCAGTTCTTTCCACAGATTCTCGATTGGATTCAGGTCTGGACTTTGACTTGGCCATTCTAACACCTGGATATGTTTATTTTTGAACCATTCCATTGTAGATTTTGCTTTATGTTTTGGGTCATTGTCTTGTTGGAAGACAAATCTCCGTCCCAGTCTCAGGTCTTTTGCAGACTCCATCAGGTTTTCTTCCAGAATGGTCCTGTATTTGGCTCCATCCATCAATTTTAACCATCTTCCCTGTCCCTGCTGAAGAAAAGCAGGCCCAAACCATGATGCTGCCACCACCATGTTTGACAGTGGGGATGCTGTGTTGCTTTTACGCCAAACATAACGTTTTGCATTGTTGCCAAAAAGTTCAATTTTGGTTTCATCTGACCAGAGCACCTTCTTCCACATGTTTGGTGTGTCTCCCAGGTGGCTTGTGGCAAACTTTAAACAATACTTGTTATGGATATCTTTAAGAAATGGCTTTCTTCTTGCCACTCTTCCATAAAGGCCAGATTTGTGCAATATACGACTGATTGTTGTCCTATGGACAGAGTCTCCCACCTCAGCTGTAGATCTCTGCAGTTCATCCAGAGTGATCATGGGCCTCTTGGCTGCATCTCTGATCAGTCTTCTCCTTGTATGAGCTGGAAGTTTAGAGGGACGGCCAGGTCTTGGTAGATTTGCAGTGGTCTGATACTCCTTCCATTTCAATATTATCGCTTGCACAGTGCTCCTTGGGATGTTTAAAGCTTGGGAAATCTTTTTGTATCCAAATCCGGCTTTAAACTTCTTCACAACAGTATCTCGGACTTGCCTGGTGTGTTCCTTGTTCTTCATTATGCTCTCTGCGCTTTTAACGGATCTCTGAGACTATCACAGTGCAGGTGCATTTATACGGAGACTTGATTACACACAGGTGGATTGTATTTATCATCATTAGTCATTTAGGTCAACATTGGATCATTCAGAGATCCTCACTGAACTTCTGGAGAGAGTTTGCTGCACTGAAAGTAAAGGGGCTGAATAATTTTGCACGCCCAATTTTTCAGTTTTTGATTTGTTAAAAAAGTTTGAAATATCCAATAAATGTCGTTCCACTTCATGATTGTGTCCCACTTGTTGTTGATTCTTCACAAAAAAATACAGTTTTATAACTTTATGTTTGAAGCCTGAAATGTGGCAAAAGGTCGCAAAGATCAAGGGGGCCGAATACTTTCGCAAGGCACTGTACCTTCCTCTATCTTTTTTACTACAAAACATAGAAACGCGCCATTTTCACATAATGTTGATGTTGGGGTGGTGCCGGAGATGAAAAATGGTGAAGTTTCCCTTTTAAGTATAAATCCAAAGGAATGTTTAGAATTATATTAGGTACTATAGTAGTATTGTACAGTAAATAGCCATGGAGAATGAATGACTAAGCACTTCAGTAACCATCTCCTCTGCGTGTCTGCCTGTAGATCTCAGTGGTGAAGGAGGAGCGTTTCTACCCCAAGTGGAACCCTGACGCCAAGGCCTCGTCCCCCGGCGAGGTCAACCTGAAGACGGGTATTATCGCCGGCAAGCTGGCCCTCAACAAAATGCACCAGGATCTGGCCTCCAAGGGCTTTAACCAGGTGGGTGTGTGGAGGAGTTAACGAGAACTGAAATGAAAACTAATCATGAAATAACGAGTTACTAAACTGTAATTAAAGAATTCGCATACAAAAATCGAATGGGGTTTTCATGCTTTTTTTCCCCCCTCTAATTGGGTTGTCAGGCTTCTGAATCTAGTGTGGTGACTCAGCGAGATGACATTGTCATGAACGGCACCGCAGATGTTGGTTGCGTTCCCCTGCTTAGACGTTGCATGCGTCAATAAATGGTTTCGTGCCACGTCATCGACTGTGCAGTCGGGCACCAGATCGCTATAACATGTCAGTCGTGTTCCTCTGCTCAGACATTTGTAACGCATGCCAGATCTTACAACTCCTGGATAAGTATTTTACGTATCAGTTAACCACTTTATGTCATAGCAGTCTGGTGTCCGACTGCACGGTCGATGACGTGGCCCGCAACCATTGGTTGATGCATGCAATGTCTGAGCAGGGTAACGTGACCAATATGTGGTTAAAAGGTACGTAAAAACACCCATCTAGGTGTTGTAAGATCTGGCACGTGTCAGCAACGTCTGAGCAGAGAAACGCACCCATTGAGATGAGCGCGATGCAAGACTTTGCTACTATGGCTACACTCGCAATGGCCACCAGTCCACCCATTATGCCTTCATTGACTTAAATGTATCAGGCTCCCGAGTGGCGCAGCGGCCTAAGGCACTGCATCTCAGTGCTAGAGGCGTCACAACAGACCCTTGTTCGATTCCAGGCTATATCACAACCAGCCGTGATTGGTAGTCCCATAGGGCGGTGCGCAATTGGCCCAGCGTCGTTAGGGTTTGGCCCGGGGTAGGCCGTCATTATAAATAAGAATTTGTTCTTAAACTGACTTGCCTAGTTAAATAAAATCAAAGTGGGGATGCTCGTTCTATTCATTATATTTCTATGGCAGCACATGCAGTCAGGAGTGAAGGAGAGGATAAAATGTGTGTTTTTTTTGCTATTCGAACAGTTATTATATTGAGCTCGGTCATTTGGCTGGCCAATTACCATCATCCAATATTCCATGACCGTCACAGCCCTACTTTAAACCTAACCTAACCAATCACATAACTCACCACCTTATGTATTAATGACCCACAGTAGCTTGAAGTGACATCCCCAAAAAACAGAAACTATACAACACATAAATGGCTGTTAGCCTCCCACACACAGGTTACTTTTTGTCCTCAACACTGAAACTAAATAATATAAAAACAAAATAGAAATCCCTCCCAAAAAGCACGTTATTTTATTTCCGTTTACTAAATCGTTTTTTCATTATTATTTTTAGTTTCCGTTTTCTATAATAACCTTGGTGAATGTATACATGTATTTGCATGATAAGAGTTATGTGTAACAGTGCTTGTTATTTCCTCTGTTCCCTTCCTAGGTGTACGTGGACCAGGTGGACGAGGACGTTGTGGCGGTGACGCGTCACTGTCCCAGCACACACCAGTCTGTGGTCGCCGTGTGTCGCACTGCCTTCCACAACCCCAAACACCACCAGTATAGGAAGGAGGTTCCACCCATGTTCATCCCTGGTATGATGCTTCACTGTTACCATAAAGAGGACAATGCCCTCAGAATGGGCCATCCATAGAAATACAATAATACTAGAGTGGCCTATGTCATTCATCTTCATAACTTTAGAATGTGCTGATAATGGCAGACATATTGGTCAGGGATCAGTTCCAAACCAGTATTGTTGGAACAAATGGCAATAGAGGCACAGGAGATGACTTGGATGCAGGACCTACTATTTTAACACAATCAACTTAGTCTCTCTCCGTCTCCAGGTAAAATTGACGAGGTGGTTCTCGAGGCGCGTGTCATCGACAGGCAAGCCGGCACCTACAAGAAATGTGAGAAGTACATTAACGGCATGCCGGAGTACACTGTGGAGATTAAGGAGCACATCCAGGTAACGTGATGCCGGGGAACGTGGGCAATTACAGTTGTTTAGGCCCCCTGTCACAATGGGCTTGAGATATAAAGTCTTTCCTCTCAAACAAATCCATTGTCAGACTGGATCTTGAAAAACAAGCTGCTTCAGGGGCATCCGGTTACATTTCACAAGCTGCTATTGTGTCTGTATTCTGTCTGGCCTGTTTGAGTTTCTATTGAATTCCATTTAGTTTACATAGCTATTTACTCAGTGTTATCTGCTTCGCTAAATGTACTTTTTGCATTTTAGTTCAAGTAAAGCATTTGGTAATGATTAATGCCATGTTTTTGCAATGATTTACACTAGATGACTAACAGGAGCCGCTTTTTTGAAGACAACCCACCACCATCTTGGTACTACTCCTCCATTGTAAAAATATATATATATATTTTGGAAGCTATAGAAATAGATTTTTTAACATTTTAACTAGACAAGTGAGTTAAGAACAAATTCTTATTTACAATGACAGCCTACTGGGGAACAGTGGGTTAACAGCCTTGTTCAGGGGCAGAACAACAGATTTTTACCTTGACAGCTCGGGGATTCAATCCAGCATCCTTTCGATTACTGGCCCAACGCTCTAACCACTAGGCTACCTGCTGCCCCCATCTTTATTTACTTCTACATTTTGTTTTTGCCATGTTTATAATTATTATTATTTATTCTATTACAGACGCCTTAATGCATATTTTTGTATTAAATTATGTTAGCTAAACATTAACATGTCAAATGACAAGATATATACAAAAATGTACCTTAAAGCATAATTTTTTGTATAAAAAAAGTTATAATTTTACTGTCCCCACTACTACATCAACAAAATACTTAAATACATGTAATTTTGTCTTTAAAACATTTGATTTCTATTCTGTAGAATTCCATTCACTCCTATGGAGTTCTGCATCTTCTGAGGAGTGGCAATACCGCCAACCGGTGGCTTCAAAGCGTCTCACTGGTCAATACTTAGCAATCCAGTGTTTATATACATAATTGATATAGACCAGCAAAAGCCAATTCAGAATTGTCTTCAACTCTCCTCTCAATACCCCATTGTGGACCTTGATACTGTTTTGTGTGGCAGTGAAACTGTATTCACCCATGGTCTTATTCACCCCAGCTGAAGGACAGTGGTGTTGTGAAACATGCAGGGGTGACATCTAAGGGCAGCAGTGAGTTTGTCCAGGAGATCGTCTTTGAGCGCCTCACCCCCGGCAGCGTCATCGCCTTCAGGTTAGAGGTCATGATGAGTAGCCCAATATACCCAGACATTGAATAGAATTTAAAGGTCTACTGTAAAACGCACACATATGTTAGTGAGGGGTGGGGGTGTTCTTTGGCCAGTTTGGCCTCATATTGTCTACTCAAAGCTCACAGGTAATACTGTTAACTCTTCAGCCCTTCGATATAGCTCAGTTGGTAGAGCGTTGGACTGTAAAATAGCAGTGATCTGTAGGTTGCTGGTTCAAATCCGTCTTGAAGGAAGAAACCTTTTGGCCGAGAAATCTCTTCAGCATTGCAGACTGTATGTCTCCTAGCCTGGTCCAAGATCTGTTTATGATGTCTTGACAACTTCTATGTTCATGTCAGGCCAATGGCACAAACAGATCTGGGACCAGGCGATATGTTTCCCTCTGAGATGTATCTGTGTTTCCCTCATCAGGGTGAGTCTGGACCCCAGGGCCCAAGAGCTGGTGGGAGTCATCAGACATCACCTGATCCAGTTCAGCCCAAAGTACAAGCTTGGCAGTCTGCCCGACCAGCACACACCAACCATACTGGAGACACCCCTGGCACAGTGAGTATACATCGCACAAAGACACACTTGCACACACGCACCCACCCGTGCACACACACACACACACACACACACACACACACACACACACACACACACACACACACACACACACACATACATACATACATGCACACAAATGTACCGCTACACACACGCTGCTTTGCAAACACACCATTTTGCAAGCACACCATGTCTTTTGGAAAAGTGCTGAAAAGGTATAGTACAGATGTCGTATCTTAACTTGATCATCCTGTTGCAGGATAACTTTCCTGCAATGCAGGGAATTAAACGTGTATTGTATTTGAAGTTTAAAAAGCCTTCTGAAGTTTGTAATTTCCACTTTCCACATGATTTTCCCTCACGAAAAATGTATCAACCCGTACCAAAAATTAATTATAATTTAATTATAATCCGCGTAATAATTGACATGTCCTGTTGCTGCTGGGTTATTTTCCTGCTGTAGCAAACTTGCTCAAATTAAAATATTTTGGTCATACATTTGTATAGTGAGGAATTGATCAACACACTGATCAACATTCTGATCAGTGGAACTCTGTAGTCTCCAGTTGTGCCCAGTAAGGTGAGTGTGTGTTGTAATGTTACGTGACCCTATCCTCTATCCCCATGCAGGATCATGTCTAAGCTTACCCTGGCCGACATGAACATGCTGCTGTTCCGCTGTGACTCTGAGGAGCAGGAGGAAGGAGGAGGCTGCTACAACATCCCCTCCTGGACGAGCTTCAAGTATGGTGGCCTGCAAGGTACAGTACAGTTCACACAGAGGAGGGGGTCCAGTCAGCACCATGGTCGGGGTCAATTTCCCATTTTAACTCAGTCAATTCAGTGGAAATTGAAATAGAAATGAGAATTTTGCAGTTTACTTCCTGAATTGAATGATTTTGGAAGTGAAAAGCCTGGTCAGCGCACATTGTGTTTGTTGCCCCTAACCACTGATACTCTGTCAGATATTTTTCCAGCCCTCCATGGTTAAGGTTAGGATTTGGGTTGGTAAGATGGTCCTAGATCTGTGCCTACGAGCATCTGTACACATGAGAATATTGTTGAATGAAACTGGACATAGACATAAAAAATCTGATTCATTGTTTTGATACAGGTTTGATGTCAGTGATGGCAGACATTCGTCCCAAGAACGACCTGGGCCACCCGGTGTGTGACAACCTGAGACAGGGTGACTGGATGATTGACTACGTCAGCAACAGGCTGGTGTCCCGTGGTGGCGCTCTAGGAGAGGTGAGCGCGGTTTGAGTGACAATAATTCAAACCGAATGAATCCCTCTTGATTTTCTATAAGGCCAAGTAGACTGCCAAAGACGGTCTGATGAACTTGACAATAATAATGCTAAATAGAAGGGAATCCATCCTACAACTCGGCCCATCTAAGGTCCAAGACCTGAGTTTTAAATCTACCAGTCTGGCAGCAGTAAGATGAGGATTCACTCGCTGTCACCGTTTTCCACAGTCGTCATTTTCAAGGTTTGTGTTTTCCATATAGCATTTGTGTTGTCCGAAACGTTTCCAGGTGGGGAAGTGGCTGGAAGGGATGTTCCACTATCTGAAGCACATCCCTCGCTACCTCATCCCCTGCTACTTTGACGCCATCCTCGTGGGAGCCTACACCACAGCTCTGGACATCACCTTCAACAAGATGTCCAGGTATGTCCCCACAGAAACAGCCCTGTAAATGTTTCTCACACACTCAACATACAGTCAGAAAATGATGCAATAGAACAATTGAAGAGACTTCAATTAGATGTTGTATTTGGTGTTAGTTAAAAAGGCCCTGCACCTTTAACTTTAAGCGTGTGCCGAAAATCTTATTTACATTTGATGTGTTTTTCTGCACAGCAGTTTTCATGTAAAACCATGTTTTTCTCTGTGTTTCTCTCTTGTTCAGTTTTGTCCAGAACGGCTCCACCTTCGTCAAACTGCTGGCTCTGGGCTCGGTCCAGATGTGTGGTGTTGGCAGTTTCCCGGCTCTGCCCCCCTTGTCCCTGGCGCTACCCGACGTCCCCTACCGCCTCGACAAGGACACCGGCAAGAAGGAGCAATGCTGCGTCTCCCTGGCTGCAGGTCTGCCTAGCAACAACTCATGTCTATTCTACTACTGTAAACAGTGGTGGGACGCCACCCAAATAACTCATCATACTTTTTTCTGTTGATATTCTGGAAACGAATGATAATAATCCTCATGCTGGACGACATTGAGTAGCCAAATAACTGGTGTTTTAGAAGTCTCCTGGTAGTCATCAAAACAACCTATCATTGTCGCTTGGTATTTTACTGAAACGATGCCGTAAGCTTCAGTTCATGACCAGTTCGGTAGCTGATAAAGTCCTATTTGTATCTCGGTACCACTTGAGAATTGGTGTTTGAATTTCAGCTGTGTTCGAACATCTGCTTCCTTTATTCATCTCTGCCTTCCTGTTTCACAGGTCTGCCTCACTTCTCCTCTGGAATCTTCCGCTGCTGGGGCCGAGACACCTTTATCGCTCTGCGTGGACTCATGCTGGTCACTGGTCGTCACCTGGAGGCTAGGTGACTGTTCCCTGCACTGCACTAGTATCCAAATGGGACTTCTTCGGTATCATTTGATACAATTGTATATGTTAATTCAATGTTTATTTTCATGGACAGAAACATCATCCTGGCGTTTGCAGGCACCCTGAGACACGGTCTTATCCCCAACCTGTTGGGCGAGGGCATCAGTGCACGCTATAACTGCCGTGACGCAGTGTGGTGGTGGCTGCAGTGCATCCAAGACTACTGTACCCTGGTGCCCGAGGGCACTGCCGTCCTCCACTGCCCCGTGGTCAGGATGTATCCCCATGACGACTCCGAGCCTCACGCCCCTGGCACTCCGGTAGGTCACAGCAATGCACATGCCGTACACACTCATTTTCTTAATCTCTCTCTCTCTCACACACACACACACACACACACATGTAGACATCCACACACACACACATGTAGACACACACACACATGTAGACACCCACTCACACATGTAGACACCCAATATCAAACACATAAATGCACACACAGACAAACACTCTTCATCTTTCTCTCTCTCTCTCTCTCTCTCTCACACACACTACCACACTCTACACACACACACACACACACACACACACACACACGTACATTGTAATATTTTTGTATGCTGGTATTGTGCGTTCTGTATTGTAGATATGTAGTGGTGTAATAATGTTATATGATGTACTGTTTTATATTTTGTTTTATGTGTAATGTAAGTACCTTAATGTGTTTGGACCCTAGGAAGAGGGAGAGCTAATGGGGATCCCTAATAAATACATTCACTCACACACTCTCCCATCGCTCTCTCTCACACACACACTATCACATGCGCACATATTACCCGTACTTATTGTGCATAAATCCACACATGTCCACACAAACACCAACAGGACCTCAAGCAGGGGTAGAGTCTAACGTCATCCTCGTGTGTTTCAGTTCTCGTTCACACAGCCCCTTTGTGATGTCATCCATGAGGCCATGACTCGTCACATGCAGGGCATCGAATTCATAGAGCGCAACGCCGGGCCAAATATCGACATGCACATGAAGGACGAGGGTGAGTCTGCCACGGTCACCTCCGGTCACGGTCACACTTTGAGTTAATAAGTAGGACCAGTAGTTTTTCCTGGTTACGTTACCTTCTGGGCCCCGGTCATTCCCTAAAGTGGCTCTAAATGGTTATTATGTTTGTTCTTATGGTGAACATTGTCATGGGGTCTAGCTTCAGCAAACAAGGTGTATTGTTGTTCTCCTTGCTCCCAGGCTTCAATGTTATGGCCAAAGTGAATCGTTATACTGGCTTTGTGTACGGCGGCAACCGTTTCAACTGCGGAACGTGGATGGACAAAATGGGAGAGAGTGACAAAGCTCACAACAAGGGCATGCCCGCCACACCCAGGTAAGACTTTTGTCATCATAGACCACCAATATAATAGAATACAAAACCATACATTTACAACACAATGTTAACCAAACTGTGAGGCAATCGTATTATTCTTCAAATATTAAGCTGTTTTGACTCATGTCCCTGGTGGTGTGTATCTCCAGAGATGGGTCAGCGGTGGAGATGGTGGGTCTCTGCAAGTCTGCGGTGCGCTGGCTGGTGGAGCTCCATAAGAAGGGCCTTTTCCCCCACAGCTCCATGAAAATACACCGGGACGGTGAGTGATGCACAAGCACACACACACATACATTCTATTGTATGCAAGCACACCCACACACACACGTACCCGACTTCCCTTTCTTTAATAAGACATAATGAAAACATTGTTATTCTATGATTGTTTTCCCTGGCAGGTAAGGAGTTGAAGGTTTCCTATGAGGATTGGAACCATAAGATCCAAGTCAACTTTGAGAAGAACTTCTATGTGTCCCATGACGAGAAGGACCCCGACGAGAAGCACCCCGACCTGGTCCACAAGAGAGGCATTTACAAGGACAGCCACGGAGCCTCCAGCCCCTGGTGTGACTACCAGCTCAGGCCCAACTTTTGCATCACCATGGTGGTGGTGAGTTGCTATCGGTGGCGTCAGGTCATGACCGGTTTCCTGGTTTTTTTTCTCATTGTAATTTTAGTTTACTTGCATGATCGACTGATTGAAATGGAATTGACCCCAAGACTGGTCCTTAGCCCTTTTCTTGCAATGATCTACAGCAGTGGTTCCCAAACTTTTTATAGTTCCGTACGCCTTCGAACATTCAACCTCCAGCTGTGTACCCCCTCTAGCACCAGGGTCAGGGTGAGTTTTTGTCACATCCCGGCTCGTGGGAAGTGACAAAGAGCTCTTATAGGACCAGGGCATAAATAATAACATAATAATATAATAATAATCAATCATTTTGCTCTTTATTTAACCATCTTACATATAAAAACGTATTTGTTCGTTGAACATTGTTAATAACTCACCACAGGTTAATGAGAAGGGTGTGCTTGAAAGGATGCACATAACTCTGCAATGTTGGGTTTCATTGGAGAGAGTCTGTCTTGAATCATTTTCCACACACAGTCTGTGCCTGTATTTAGTTTTCATGCTAGTGAGGGCCAAGAATCCACTCTCACATAGGTAAGGGGTTGCAAAGGGCATCAGTGTTTTAACAGCGCGATTTGCCAAGGCAGGATACTCTGAGCGCAGCCCAAACCAGAAATATGATTAAATAAAATGTTCACAGAACCGCTTGTTTCAATTTCGATGAGGCTCTCTTGTTCAGATATCAGTAAGTGGACTGGAGGCAGGGCATGAAAGCCATAACGAATCCAGTTGTTTGTGTCATCCTTTTGTATCAACTCACTCAGGTGCTTCGCCATATCACATTGGAAAGACCTGTGTGTTGTCCTTTGCAGATAGAGAAGAGCTCCAATTTCTTAATCATAGCCTCAATTTTGTCAACACACATTGAATATAGTTGTGGAGACTCCCTGTAATCCTAGATTCAAATCATACAGGCGAGAAAAAACATCACCCAGATAACCAGCGCACTTCTGTATATTGTAAAAGAGTTACATGGTCGCTGCCCATATCTTTACATAGTGCAGAAAATACACAAGTTCAGGGGCCTTGCTTTAACAAAGTTAACTATTTTCACTCTACTGTCCAAAACGTCTTTCTAGCTGTCAGGCATTCCCTTGGCAGCTAGAGCCTCTCTGTGAATGCTGCAGTGTACCCAAGTGGCGTCGGGAGCAACTGCTTGCACGCGCGTTACCACTCCACTATGTCTCCCTGTCATGGCTTTTGCGCCATCAGTACAGATACCAACACATCTTGACCACCAAAGTCCATTTGATGTCACAAAGCTGTCCAGTACTTTAAAAATATCCTCTCCTGTTGTCCTGGTTTCCAGTGGTTTGCAGAAGAGGATGTCTTCCTTAATTGACGTAACAGAGCTATACCAGGAGCTGTGCCAGGCCGACCACGTCTGTGACTCACCCAGCTGTAGCGCATAGAATTCACTGGCTTTGTATGCGAAGCAGTAATTGTTTCAAAACATCTGACATGTCACTGATCCGTCGTGAAAGAGTGTTGTTTGATGAAGGCATTGTCTGTATAGTTTTTTGGGGCCTTTTCCCCCAGAATTGTTCCAGCCATATCCGTGGCAGCGGGAAGAATTAAGTCCTCCACAATAGTATGAGGCTTGCCTGTCCTAGCCATTCGATAGCTCACCATATCAGACGCTTCTAGCCCCTTCTTATTAATGGTATCTGTTACTTTTATACATGTCTTACTACTCGAAAGTCATCTTAATTCTCGCTCAAAAAACTCCTGTGGCTTATTTTTCAAATTGGCATTTTTTGTATCTAAATGTCTGAAAGTTTCATTGAGTTGTGAGAAAGTACTTTTGCACATATAACACACTGTGGCTGAGGAAAGGCACTACTCCCAATATAAGTGAACCCCAAATCAATGTAGTTATCATATTTGCACCTCTTTGATGGTCCAACATCCCTGTCTGTTGTTCGGTGCTTTCCTGGGTAAAAGGGCAGTAGCTCTTCGGCTGCATCAGATTCACAACTGTCAGTGTCCATGCTAGCTGGGCTAACAACAAATGTAGAATTACTGATGCTAGCATTGGATGTGCTCGTGGCAGCAGAACAACTTGTCGTCAACAGGTACAGGTGTAGTACTGCTGGTAGTAGCAGTACTTACCAGTAGAGCTGGTATGTCTCTATGGACATTTTTTAAAATGTGGATCACATTTTTATTTGGCGTACCCCCGACGACATTGTACCACAGTTTGGGAATACCTGGTTTAGACCGTTTGTAAGTTTTGACAGACTAGGAGTGAGGTTCTCTTCTTCTCCCACTTTGACGATGCAGTGCGGGTATCTTAGCTCTATTCCGTTTAGTTTTATCCTAAAAAAAACTCCCTAGTCCTTGCCAAATGTCAAGCATGCCAATAACATGATGCTGCCATCACCATGCTTGAAAATATGAAGTGGTACTCAAAAATTATATAATATTTTTATTTAATTTTTAGTTTATGTGAATCACATTTTTATTTGGTCTACCCCCGACAGACAGCATTGCTTACCCCTGGGGTTAAAACTTTTTTTAAAAATCATATTTGAAGGGAAATGTTTTTATATATCTTATATATCTTTAGCTCACATAATATCATTTAAAAGTATTCATTGAGGTGTCTGTAATAGAATATGTGTCAAAACAAATGTAGACATGAATAAATGCATTTCTATAGCTTCCCATGTTTTTTACAATGGTGGGGGAGTGCCAAGAGGGCGCAGTGGCTTCAATACACAGCGCCCCCTGTAATTTATCTAGTGTATATATAAATCATTGTTTTCTTGACTACCCCTTGGTTGTAAATATATCTAAAGAACTGGGGTGGAGTTTGTGAGGTATTAATAAGTTGAATATTTTCTCTATTTTGTCCCTGAGGCTCCTGAGTTGTTCACGGTGGAGAGAGCCTGGAAGGCCCTGGAGGTCGCTGAGAAGAAGCTGCTAGGACCTCTGGGAATGAAGACCTTGGATCCAGAGTAAGATACCTTCAGCTATTAGTCATTATTATTAGTAGGTCCAAGTTTTTCCTATTCAGCTCATATTGTCAGGAAAAGCTCCTGGAACCCTCTTCATTTACTGATTCATTTTCTATATATATTTTCTTGGCTTGTATACTACTGACATCACGTTTATTTCTCCCCCAGTGATATGGTGTACTGTGGTGTCTATGACAACGCCCTGGATAACGACAACTACAACGTGGCCAGAGGCTTCAACTACCACCAAGGACCGGTGAGTGTGCTTCACTCAGGATTGGAGTTGTAATACACCTTAAATGAGGAGTTATTGTTCACCTTCTTATGGCAATGCTCCTGAGCGGATAAATGAAGTTGTATTGAGTTGATCTGTTGGGTTTAATGACTTGTTTGTTTTTTTAGGAGTGGCTGTGGCCAATTGGGTACTTCCTTCGAGCAAAGCTCTATTTTGCCAAGAAGCTTGGGAAGGAGACCTATGACCAGACAGTGTACCTGGTGAAGAGCATACTCTCTCAGCATTATGTCCACCTGGAGAGGTAAATGCACACAGACACACACACACATTTACGCACACTATTTGAACACCCATCTATGTCTCTTCTAACTCCCCAGGTCTAGTTGGAAGGGTCTGCCAGAGCTGACCAATGAAAACGGACAGAATTGCCCCTTCAGCTGCGAATCCCAGGCCTGGTCCATCTCCACGGTGCTGGAAGTCCTCCACGACATGTGATAACACCTCAATTCCTGTGGGCGGAGACCCGCCCTATGATCTCACTTCCTGTGGGTGGAGACTCGTCCCATGATCTCATGTCCTCTTGTAGTCCGGCATTGTTTAATTTCACCTTCGTAGTGTAGTCTTTGTTGTCTTGTTTTGGACCTCATGTACACCCCATGGACTAACCATACTGGGATCTCAAGTATACAGCAGGCTAATGCCTAGTGAACACCAGCACTTGCAGTTTGTTGTGGAGGGCATTGGGAAATTGTAGTTCACAGCCTCATTTGACACCTGACTTAGTGTTGTCAAGGTATCTGTTACAGTAGATATGAGCTAATGTTATCGCACTTAAAGATGAAGTGATGTATTCTAAGGTTGGAAGACCGACTGTTTTAAAACCAGATGACCTCCTAGGTAGATAAACTTTCATCTTGTCACCTTAGCTGCTAACCTGTCTCTTTTAAAGACTGTATCAAAGTGTACTGTACTCTGAAATTTGTCAATTGGTGATCCATTGTCGTGTGCTACCATGCCTTTTACTGGAGTTTAAATCCCTAAATAGAAGCCTCTGTGGAAACGTGTCACTGTGACTGAAATCTTGTAGGTGCTCTTCTATCTATGACCCTCTAAATGTGATGCATCTCTCCCTGTGAATCTGATGCCTCATTTTATTGGTCAACATGCATCTAGCTTATAGTGTGTTTAGTGTGTCTAGTCTACATAGTGTTGTCATGGTATATAAACAGTCTGCAACCTGAACTATTCTGTGTCTTTGTCTTCATGTCTGTGTTGAGGTGAAGAAAAACAATAGTTTGACTGACTGAGTAGCCTGTACACTTTCTCCCAGTTAGCTCTCTGGGTTGTGTTAAAGCCTTTATTTATTGAAACTTAATCTAGTTTTTTTAAAATACTATTTTCAAGAGAATCCTGGTCAAAGACCACAGTAGATTTGACAATATCTACAATTATTTATAAACCTATGTCATGAAGAACGTTTTTTTATAGTATAATAACTGTCTCTAGTCCTGTTCTTTAGGATCAATTGAAGACAGAGGGATATCATGGGGATCCCGAACACTGACAAGACACAGGCAGAGAGCACCTGAAAAGAGAAAAAGAAACACTAAAAATGACATATCTACACAACGCACTCCACATTTTCACACTGCACATTTTCAAAATGAAGTCGTTTTGGGGGGGGGAGTTGTTGAATATCTCTTAAGGACTGACACTGGACCATTCAGGATAAATTAACACCTATTGCCATTATAGTGTGTCTTTGGCATTAAAACGTGTGTAATTGTACTGCTGAAAAATAAAACTGTATCCCAGGGTTAGGTATTCAGAAGACTGAGGCAGGGTTTAATCTAACTTTTTACTGGGCTTTGCTCTTTTCATATTTATTTTGATCCTGACAAACTTCCCAGTCGCTCCCAGTGACAAGCATACCCATACAATTATGCTGCCACCACAATATTTGAAAATACAGAGGATCAACAACATTGCATTCACTAATTACTGGCCTGTTTGACAAAGTCGTTTAAAAAAATCCACTTCAAATCATCCATTCTGTTTGCAACAAGGCTGGTAAAGTAATACTGCAAGATAAATGTATTTCTTTGTCATGTTTTCGGCATAAATGTACAACTACAGTGCATTTGGAAAGTATTTGGACCACTTCCCGGTTTCCATATTTTGTTACATTACAGCCTTATTTTAAAATGGATTTTTTTTTAAATATCCTAAACAATCTACACACAATATCCCATAATGACGAAATGAAAACATGTTTTTAGAAATGTTTGTAAATGTATATATTTTTTAAAACAGAAATACCTTATCTACATAAGTATTCAGACCCTTTGCTAGGAGACTCTAAATTGAGCTCAGGTGCATCCTGTTTCCATTGATAATCCTTGATGTTTCTACAACTTGGAGTCCACCTCTGGTAAATTCAATTGATTGGACATGATTTGGAAAAGCACACAACTATTTATTTAAGTTCCCACAGTTGACAGTGCACGACAGCAAAAACCAAGCAATGAGGTCAAAGGAATTGTCCGTAGAGCTCCGAGACAGGATTGTGTCGTGGCACAGATCTGGGGAAGGATACCAAAATATTTCTACAGCTTTAAAGGTCCCCAAGAGCTTCTCTGTGGAGATGGGAGAACCTTCCAGAACCATCTCTGCAGCAATCCACCAGGCCTTTATACTAGAGTGACCAGACGGAAGCCACTCCTCAGTAAAAGGCACATGACAGCACGCTTGGAGTTTGCCAAAAGGCGACTAATGACTCTCAGACCATGAGAAACAAGATTCTGTTGTCTTATGAAACCAAGATTGAACTCTTTGGCCTGAATGCCAAGCGTCGCGTCTGGAGGCACCATCCTACGGTGAAGCATGGTGGTGGCAGCATCATTATGTGGGGATGTTTTTCAGCAGCAGGGACTGGGAGACTATCCAGGATCGAGGGACAGATGAACGGAGCAAAGTACAGAGAGATCCTTGATGAAAACCTGCTACAGAGCTCTCAGGACCTCAGACTGGGGCAAAGGTTCTCCTTCCAATAGGATAGTGACATTAAGCACACAGCCAAGACAACGCAGGAATGGCTTCGGGACAAGTCTCTGAATGTCCTTGAGTGGCCCAGCCAGAGCCCGGACTTGAACCTGATCGAACATCTCTGAAGAGACGGGAAAATAGCTGTGCAACCTGACAGAGTTTGAGAGGATCTGCAGAGAAGAATGTGAGAAACTCCCCAAATACTGGTGTACCAAGCTTGTAGCGTCATACCCAAGAAGACTCGAGGCTGTAATTGCAGCCAAACGTGCTTCAACAAAGTACTGAGTAAAGGGTCTGAATACTTATGTAAATGTGATATTTCCGTTTTTGTTTTTTATATGTTTGCAAACATTTCTAAAAAACAGTTTTTGATTTGTAATTATGGGGTATTGTGTGTAGATTGATGAGGGGGGAAAACAATTTAATCAATTTTAGAATAAGGCTGTAGAGTTACAAAATGTGGAAAAAGGGGTCTGAATACTTTGAATGCACTGTATATAGGGCAGGGTTGAGTTGGTAGCAGGCTAGTGATGGCCTGCGTTGTCTTGGCTGTGTGCTTAATGTCACTGTCCTATTGGAAGGACTACAGGGTTCCTTCACAAGTGAAGGGAAGAGGTGAGAGGAGGAGAGCGCATGGATGCGAGAAGGAATAAAACGTGGCTTCTATGAAATTGAACTGTGTTTACGTGTGATCAGGGGTGTATTCATTCTGCCGATTTTGTTGAAAAACGTTTCTTAAACGGAAGCAAAAGGAACAAAACCGGGATAAACATACCTGAATTTGTCCAATAGAAACTCTAGTTTACAACAATTGGACTAATGATTACACCTTATATCAGCTAGTTGCAGGCAAGAGTGTGCAAGGCGGCATTGAGTGTCACTGTCTGTCCATGTGTCACCTCAAATTTGTCTCTGAACCTGTGTCCCCCTACGTTATAAACTTATATTCATAGGCTAGGTTGTAGCAACCTCATGATGGGTATAGGAAAAATGTTGTATCGTGTAGTAGTCTAAATCTATCGCTATTACATTGAACTGGGTGAATGGAAAATGAATGAGAGTCATCCAATATGCTGTAGTAGAAATAAGGCCATGCTCGTTAAAAATAAATCGTCCTCCCTCATCTTAAACGGCACTGACCGCCACTGGATGCTACCCTAGAATAAATTCATTATAGTTTTATCGAAAAAGGATAACTTTGTTCATTTTTCACTATTTTTACTTGTATGAAATTCACCGAGTAGGATGGTCCTCACCGTCCTCCTCTGAGGAGCCTCCACTGGTTCACGTTGCTCCCATCTCCCAGGCCTGTAAACAGCAAACCCTGGAATTCTAAGGAATTCCCAACAGTCTCCATAGTAACTGTGGGGAAAAGGTGAGGAGTGGAGCGGTGAACTGGCAGTCTCAAGCGGGAGTCACGCCCAATCCTAAACACGTGGCCTTTGA
This sequence comes from Oncorhynchus keta, assembly GCF_023373465.1. Taxonomy (NCBI): domain Eukaryota; kingdom Metazoa; phylum Chordata; class Actinopteri; order Salmoniformes; family Salmonidae; genus Oncorhynchus; species Oncorhynchus keta. The sequence goes on from NC_068443.1 coordinate 35,846,434, forward strand.
CCATAGAGATTGGCGAGAGTACGAGTGAGAGGCTAAGAAAGACAAAGCATGCAAATTGAAATCGACCCTTTCAACCAAGATGAACAAGCTATCAACATAATGTACTTATTCTAAGACAAATCTTCCATGACCAGTACACAATAGTAATTGCTATGTAACTATCAACTGCACACGGCCATACACTAGCGTACTACGTGGTTTAGCTCAACTTTCTCCGAGGTTGAACTATATTTTCCAAATTGATGATAGGCTGCATATGATAACCCAAGCGTTATGAGGACTAGAGTCACCTTTCTCCTCCGTCCATCGACGGTAAAATAATAACCCAATTTTCAATTTTCCATCCCCTGGATGGATAGAACGTGTGGATGCATCTAAAAAAAACAGCTATCAAAAGGAGACTGTATCACGGAAATACAACAGACAATTGGCAGTATTTCTCATGTACAAAATACAGTGAAAATTGTTGATTTTACCATACATAAAGCAAATAAGGTGTCACCAAACCATTACGAGATGCGAAACAAGACTACTGCAAATGACATACCGCTGATATACGATAAGACGCAATTCAGAAATAACTGTTCTGTAATTGGCCCTACTTTATCATTACGTCAATCTTCTTCGGAGTTTTGCCAATAGCCAAATTCACTCTCAGTAACCTGCCAAGATAATTCCAGACAATTTAAATACAGACTAATTGAACAGAAAAAGGACAGACAGAAACCCCCAGTCATACAGCGGGTGCTGTATCCAAGTGCTATACCGAAACTGTTGAGTGAGTTTCAATGACGATGGTAGTAAAAGAGCGAGGGGGGAGACTTTAGCCATCCGAGTATTACCTCTTTTCAAGTCAAATGATGAAATTCAGGTGGCGGCATAAAGAAAAAGGACATGAAGGGGTTAACTTCACACCGAATGGACAAAAGCAGGCCATTGCTAAACTCTTGCCCCCCACTTGCTAACAACGTCAAAGTGGGGTTGAAATAAATGCGCTCAGATTACGCATGACATCATGAAACACTAATCCCGTCTATTTGCCAAAACGAGTGGTCACCCTTGTTTGATTTTTTTTTATGTTTCCCGTCATCTCCAACTCAACCGTCAAGAAAAAAAGGACAGGGTTGTCTAAATTGTAAAGCCTTAACATTTCAGTCTGTGCTTGAAAGCCTGAACGATGGAATCATCTGAAGCCATTATTTCATGAACGTCTTTCCAGATACCGTAGTTCTTCTGTGGCCACCAACGTTTATTGTATTACCTCTAACCATAATGTTCTCTTACTATGCTCTATAAGTGTTGTGGAAAAGTCCAAGGGAATGTACTATAGTAGCCTGGTAAAGCGGTGTAAACTCAAAAAAACAACAACCGTGGAACTTCCAAAAGAGCTTGGCTTTTATTTTCGATCTTCCTAAAACAGCTGGAGACATACAGTACACATTTAGAACAATTACAGCAGAAGAGGTGGAGAGACCGTGCACTGAGTGGTCGAGCCACGGTTGGACGGTCGGACCGGCTGGTCTCTCCTGACCGTGGAGCTGTGGATCCAGCTCGATATACAGTCACGTAACAGGAGCTGCCTTTGGGGGGGTCGTAGTGTTACTGAGCGGTTACTGAGCGGTTTGCGCCCGACGCCCAGGGTATTATAGCACCTTTGGTGGGAGTTGGTCTGGCTCCCAGGGTTTTGGGCTTGGGGCAAAATGGGGTAGAGAGGTGGAGGGGGTGGAAGGTCTTGGGTTAGGGGAGAAGATAGGCATGAGGTTCTGGAGGTGGTTCGGGAGGAAGGAGAGATTGGGGGACAATTCTAGCCTGGTCTCTGTATGTGCTTTAGTGAACCCCTCTCTGCAACGTTTGTTTCTTATCATTCCAAACGTGTACAGGTAACTGCCAAAATAACGGAAACACTTGAGTAAATGAGGGTTCTGGCGGCTCCGTTGTGGTGTGGGGTACATTTTCCTGGCATGGTTTATGTCCACTCAATCCCTTAGAGGGCAAGGTAAACGCCAACCTATGGTGATAACCTTCAACCTATGGTGAATAATTTCTACCCAGATGGGAGTGGGTGACAATGCCCCCATCCACAGGGCACAAGTGGTCACTGAATGGTTTGATGAGCATGAAAACGATGTAAAACATATGCCATGGCTGTCTCAGTCACCAGATCTCAACCCATTTGAACACTTATGGGAGATTCTTGAGCGCCGCCTGAGACAGCGGTTTCCACCACCATCAACAAAACACCAAATTATGGAATTTCTCATGGAAGAATGGTGCCACATCCCTCTAATAGAGTTCCAGACACTTATAGAATCTATGCTAAGGTGCATTGAAGCTGTTCTGGCAGCTCGTGGTGGCCCAACGCCCTATTAAGACACTTTATGTTGGCGTTTCCATTATTTTGGCAGTTACCCGTAGCTTTGGCATGAAAACAAGTCCGAGTTGGCTACAGGCCATATAACTTCTGGAACCAGGCTATAGGACAAGTCTACAATCTAAAGGAAAAGAGTCCAGGGCACAGTGCAAGGTGTCCTGTATGGGGACTGTCTTCACATTCTGTGGGGGGCCATTGTGAGTGCGGGCCCCTGGCCTGTGGCCCCTAGCCCTTACGGGGCCTTGCCCTTACAGGACTGGCAGCAGGCCTTCCTGTAGTACCAGTGTGTACACAGCTTCACCTTCAGCACCAGGGCACAGTTGGCCGTAGCCTTGTCCTGACACACCTCTTCAACTGGGGGGAGAAGAGGGGGGACAATATTACAGTGGCCATTTTGACAGACAGACAGTTAGGCAGACAGACAGCGTTCTTCCTACCTGGGGCCTCTGTGGGACAGGCCTGCACCTCACACGTCTGCCCGGCCTCAGGTTTGAGGGCAGAATCACAGCTGTGGCCTAGCTCCACCCCCTGGTAGCACTTCACCTCCCGAACGTGCACCCCGCTGCCACATGTCTTACTGCACTGTGATGGGAGGAGAAGAAAGGCAATGACATTACTCACACACAGGAACAAAAAGTGACAAGCGTCCACATTTTGTGTTGTGCTTGAGAAGGGAGAGAGTGAGAGAATCACACAAACCCTGCAGTGATTCTTTCACATCTACTACTAAACTATACTGATAGAAGTGTCTAAATAACAGTGGAATGAGCTAGAGGAGACTGCCCTAGACAGAGTGCGATGGAGAGGAGTCATTGATGGTCCTAAAGTAAGTGAGTAACAGTGACAGTGGTTGGATTGCTCTAATGACATGTACCTGAGACCAGGAAGTGGTGAACCACTTGGAGCAGGGCCTCTCGAAGCAGGCGGAGCTCTCCTCGGGTTTGAGGGCGGAGTCACACGTCTGCCCGTGGAACTCCTTGAACACGCCGTCCTCCAGGCCGGAACACACCACCTGCCGCGTTTTCACCCCCCGCCCACAGGTGGTGTTACACTGGTGGTACAGAGGGAGAGAGGAGAGGAAGATTGTTACAGCCACAGCTTCTCTGTCATCTTTACATGTAGTTCCTTTGTGGATCACGCATTTCAGACAGTGGTACATGCAGGTAAGAAAGGAAGACTGTTACGCCCAAAACCAGTCATCCGTAGTCCCGCATGCATTTTTTTCACATCTTTTTTTCTTTTTTATTAAGTTTTGTCCTTGCTTGTAAGGCCTGGACTTGTTTGTTGCGTTATTCCCATGACAATGTTTGTTTAACGCGGCTACGACAATGTTTGTCAAGCGTATTGAATGAAACGGAATGGAAATAGAAGCGGCTGAAGCTGAACTCGCGGTGAACTCTCAAATGAAAGATCTGACTTGCACTGGGAGGCTGTTGTGACCGCCCTGCTAGGCAAGTCTTCCTTCCCCAAAAAAGCTACAGCACACACTCGCCTGTTCCCACTCCTGCTCTACCCAGTGCGCCGGGCAGTTCTTGTCCCCACAGGGGTACACGGCCAGGGGCTTGAGGTCCAGGTCGCACTGGCCGTCAGAGATCACGTTGCCGTTGCTGTTCTTGCACGCCACGTAGCGCGTCATCCTGCCCTCGCCACAGGCCCCTGAACACTTAGAGAGTACACAGACAGCCAGGGGTGGGGGGGGGACAGTAAGGAAGAGTAAGAAGACGTATGAGAGAGACAATACGTGATGACAGGGAAATAGAGGGAGGGAAACAAAGGGACAAGGAGGGAGAGCGTATTCAAGATCAAGAGGAGCTGTGTTGATTTCCTATCAATGATATATCATCAAAGTACAATATCAAGATTCTTTATCAGCCCATATCGTTGCTGCCAAGGCCCAAGAACATGACGATCTGAGAGTAGTTGATGAACCTGTACAGGTAAAGGAGTTTCTTCCTGACCACGTGAATACCCCTGGGGGAAAACCCCTGGGTGTTAGCTGTGCCTGGGCTAAGACCTTCGTGCAGCTGAGGGTGTTTAACTCACAGGGCCCCAGTCCGAAACGGTCCACCTGCGGTCACAGGGCGATCCCTCGCACTCCTTCTCACTGAGTGGCCGCGAGGATTCGTTACACAGGCGCGTCTCCATGGAGCAGCGCACCTCCCGACTCCTCAAACCACGTCCCCCACAACGAGCGGAACACTGGAAAAGAAGAAACGATCACACCGCCCTCCATCAATGCTCAGAGAACACTCACTATTATGATCCATCACTCCGGAGTGATTTTTATTTAACTAGGGCAAGTCGGTTAAAAACAAATTCATACTTACAATGACAGCCTAGGAACAGTGGGTTAACTGCCTTGTTCAGGGGCAGAACGACAGATTTTTACCTCGTCAGCTCAGGGATTTGATCTTGCAACCTTTCGGTTACTGGCCCAACGCTCTAACCGCTAGGCTAACTTGCTGCCCTTCTAACCACTAGGCTACCTGCCGCCCCTCTAACCACTAGACTACCCTGCCGCCCCTCTAACCACTAGACTACCCTGCCGCCCCTCTAACCACTAGGCTACCTGCTGCCCGTGATCCAGCGATGAAGTATGATAGCTAACATTATACAACTTCATATAGTTCCTACTGTTACCCAGAACAGATCTATTTCTATCTTAAAGATTCCTTGTCGGATACACAATAAAAAAATAAAAAACAAACACACACCTCAGACCAGTCAGAGACTTCCCACTGTGGGCCACAGCCTTTGCTCTTGCAGGCCTTGCGTGCCATTGGTTTCTGCAGCTCTGCAGCCACACACAGCTCGTCATACACAGAGCTGTCGAAGCCTGGCGCCATCATCTTCCAGCAGCGCACCGTACGGAACTGGTAACCCTCGCCGCACGTCCTCGAACACTCACTCCACCGACTGGTCTCCCACCTAGAAGACCCAGTCAGCCCAAGTACAAACGGTTAGTATAAGGCTTTAGCTCCGCCGGCTAAACGCAATCTTATGGCATGCAGGGCAACCAGGTTCGAACTCCAGTTGGCCGCAATTGTACTGGAGAAAAGTTTCTTATTTGTGTGAAGGGAATGGCAGACTGAATGCCAACAGGCACATTGATTCAAAGGAGCTGCAAAACCCAGTCATTATTCTGAAACCATCAGGTCCTAGCCAACGGAAGACAATGCAGAATGCTATTTACTGGTCCACGAGGACCCCAACCTGATGTGACAGTGGAACTGATCATATGGGATATCTAACCTTGGTGGACACTCCTTCCCGGTGCAGAACTCGTGTGTGGGTTCAGGTCTGGTCACAGCGTCACAGTAAGTCTCGTCCACCTCAGAGCCGTCATACCGGACACACAGGGCGTAGGACGTACTGATACCTGGGCAAGAAAACGTAGACTACCATGACCAATATAATACCGAAACTCACACCGCTGTTGAACAGTCAGGGTTAAACAAAACATCCCAGTGAACATGTATCCTTTACGTTAAGTTGGTTAATGAGACTAAAGTATATTTAGTGAGAGGTATGATAAACGTGGAGAGAAGAGACACTAAGTGATTTGCCAGTACCGGTGCGTGTCTATGTTTGTGTAACGTGTGTGAGATAATGTGTATACAGTGTGTGTACAATCTGGGGGGTGTATGTGTGTGTGTGTGTGTGTGTGTTTGTGTGTGTGTGTGTGTGTGTGTCTGTGTACACTGTGTGTGTGTGGTGTGGCTGGTAGCTGCACCTGTGGTACATGTTGAACTGCAGGGTGCATACGCAGATACCTTCCATCTGTACATGTCAGCAAGGCTGATGTCACGGTCAAGCAATCCCACCTCAAACTCATTGCTGCTGGAACGCATTGGGAGAGAGGGAGGAAGAAGGACAAAACCCGGAGAGCGGGAGGAAGAGATCGAGGGAGAGGGAGAAAGGTGATTGAATGTCTGAATTGAACCAAATTGAACCTAGCAATGTATCTACTTAATATAAAGGTAGGTACCATCGGGGGGAAAGCATGTCATGGTTATTCAATATGACAAAGGCAAAGGGCCAACAAATAACATCAAACTAAAGTGCATATAATGCGGCAGACCCTCCTCACCCCCCCACCCCTCCACCCCTCCACTAAGGCAGCTCACCTCTCTGTGTCGGGGGCCTGTACCGGCTCTACCTGGTGGAGGTTGACGAGGTTGGAACTCTCTGTCCCGTTGGGCTCTGGTTCGAAAAGGAGTCCATAGGGGGCGTTGTCCTCAGCTGTGGCCTCGTGGAGGTTGAGGCTGCCTGGGTAGATCTCCAGCTGGGCCAGGCTGTTGTCCAGGGAGGAGCTGGTGTTCAGTTCCAGGAGAGGGCAGAGGTTGGAGCCATCCTGGCAGGGTTGTCTGAGGCCTCCTGGCTCAGAGACCAGGTCCAGGAACAGGCTCCTGTGGAGGGGCTTGGATGGTCGGTGGGTGCCGTTGGGACCAGGAGAGTCGCCATCGATCAAGTTTGAGTCTGTCCCTTGTAAAATATTGTAAAATACATAGAAATGATTTCAAATCTCATTAAAAATTCTACAGAACATTCCCATCACAAAAGGGCATCAAAACTGTTTGCTGATATCCCGCAATAATATACTTCGAAGAAACTTCCCAACTAAAAGTGACAGACCCAGTCAGGCCCAATGTCCTTGTTCGTTACAGATACGACAATACATGTACATTTGAAAGTCAAAACTCTCTGTAAAATAGTCAAGTGGATACACAGCCCAGATATCAACTTCATACTCAAGACTCACTGTAGTTAGCAGGTGCAGGATGTCCCTGGTCTCCTAGCTTATTCTCCAGGTTGTTGTGGTGGATCTCACTGGCCGGTCTGAACACCAGCATGGCTGGTGGTTGACTGAGGTTGAGAGGAGCCTGTAGTTCCCACACAAGACCTTCATGGTCATGATCCAGGTCATGGTCGACCTCCGGGGGGTTGTCCAGGACCCGAACACCACTGTGGTTTCCCAGCTTCCCATAGTCCTCGCTGGCCTCAATCTCATTGTCATTGAAGGAGAGTTCAGTGGCAGTAGCGTTGGCCATTGTTTCTTGGGCCACCGGGGGCCATGGTTCTGGGACCGCTGGTTCGACAACGGACAGTGCTCGTATCTGGACCTCCTCTGGAGGCGAGGCTACTGGGGTTGTTGTGCGGGCTTCTGGGGTGCGAGGTACGGTGTACTCGTATGTGATGTGGGGCATCTTTCCGTTCAGGTTGTAGTACTTGTATAAAAAGGGTAAGAGGCCTTTCAATCACACTACAACAAAGCCAACAATGTCAATTGTCTATTTGAGGAATCACTGGAAAACATGCCCTAGTTACCTACAGACAGTACATACCTAAATACCTACCATGACGTTTAGCCCCTGGTCAGTGGGTCCTTGGGCGATGATGTACTCAAATCCATCTGATAAGAGGTTAGCGGGTCTCCTGTACTTGAAGACTGTGCCAGCAACACGGAAGTTACGGGGATTGTCGATAATTGTGTTCCCATTGAAAAAGAAGTGTCCTGCTTCATCGGATAGGGCTGGAGGAAAGCAATATGATCTTATGGACAACAGCTGTAACAACTTTCTCGCTAAATTAATTTTGTTTTAGATTTATTCCACGAACCCAGACACAAGTTTTGATTGGATAGGGCCTATGGTAATCGCACGGAAATCAACAACAGCTCATATTTCTTAATTCTAGTAACTATGAAGGTCGTTCTGCTCCAAAACATGTTCCGCTTGTTAAGTTTCACAATTTCTAGTTACTGTATCCCAATCAAATTCAATACAACATGATCTGAATCTTACCCAGTATATTTTCGGTTTTCCGTCTCTCAATGATCTGGATGTCGGTGGCACCAACAGGAATGTTGGTGATAAACACATAACCTGATTCAAAGGGGGAAAAAACAAGATCACCCACTTTAGTTGTGCCTTTATTTCCAGGCACACAGTGACATGAAGGTTTAGGGCTCTTTGATTTTCTAGATGTTTAGAAGGGCACTTAAAAAGGTAGGATATGCTGTATAACCTCTTGGTACTACTTAAGATATACCTAACTGTGTGCTCCCTTTCCGGTGAGATCCAGACACTCTGGTGCAGGAGCTGCCATTCCCGCCACACACACCGCACGTATCTACCGTTTTACTGGAGTAAAGCTTCCCGTCACAACCCACCGTCTGTAGTACAGGGCAGCCAGGGGAGAGAAGAGAAGAAAGTCCTCATGAGTTTGGGATCCTTTTCCTAACCCTGTGACCTGACCAGGAAAAACTAGGTATATTGTTTGGCAGATGCTTTGAACCAAACGAGACTCAAGTGGCTAATCAGGTTTAAAGAAATCTCCTGGCAACAACTCATTACAGACCTAGGTCCAAAGGGCATTTGACATTGCTTGGCAGATGCTTTGAACCAAAAGAGACTCAAGCGGTTGATCAAGGGAAAAAAGTGTATGGTCCTAATAGCGATCCCTGTGGCGCACCTGACACTGGCCCTCGATGCAGACGCCCTGGTAGATGCCGTCCCGGCAGTAGGTTCCGTCGTGGGCCGGGACCAGCAGCTGCCTCTCCCCTGTGGTGCTGGTGCACTGTAGGTCACACGGCTTGTTGGAGATACTGATGTAGTCATCTGGGACAGGAAGTGACCGAGAATAACTTAAAGAAATGTTCAGATACTCTTAAGTTCGTTAAGGCTGTTTTGACGCTAGCTACAAAAGCCAATCCCCGAGGTTATCATCTAGAACGGAGATTTAATTAGAAAGGGGTTGAGAAATTCACTCAAATGCGATTAGATATGAATGGGAATGTTTTTAATTTGTCATGTCTATATGTCATTTACCTAGAAACCGAGACATAATAGTCTGAGTTTAAAGATGACATAAGCCTTGGACTGGGGCCTTAAAGCATGATGCAAGACATTCTATGGAAAGGTACTTGTTCCCTGATTCTGGCAGGCAACAGCCAAGCGAGGCAGACAAAAGAATGAAAGACAAAGAGACAAATGAAGGAGTAATCATGAGAGAGAGAAAAAAAATGAACATCAAATGAATGCAACTAGCTGAATGCAAAAGCTTGAGAGAACGAGAGGGGGAGAAATAGAAGGAGAGCGAGAGGGGGAGAAATAGAAGGAGAGCGAGAGGGGGAGAAATAGAAGGAGAGCGAGAGGGGGAGAAATAGAAGGAGAGTGAGAGGGGGAGAAATAGAAGGTGCATCCCAGTAACAGCTTCTATCTCCTGAAGCATGCACATGTTCATGGAGGCATGGAGGCATGGGCTAGTGGGAGTCTTCACCATATTTCTTATACCAGTCATTTCCTTTTCGAATCAGTGAAGGTGAACAACCGCACACTTCTATAGGAAGGAGAGATAATTGGGACTGAGCAAAATGGCGTTTTAGAGAACGAAAATCACCTATGACTAATTCATTGCTTACCTGGATAGAGGGGCACCCACTCGTAGTGTCTCCTGCCGAAGGCTTTGGCGTTGAACTGGGAGCACTGCTGCTGCTTGAAGCTAACACTGGTACTGACACAGGGCTGGGGAGAAAGACGAGAACAGCAGGATGAGACAAGAGTAAACCAAGTCTCAGAAACAAATGGAAGTAGAGTAGGCAAGGCATGTTTTTTGGACCGTGACACTGAAACCTCTTCAGTCTAAAGGGTCATATTCCCCATTAACAGGGCAGTCCACAGTTGAAAACAATTACAACGGGTCACCCTGCCTCTGTTTAGGTAGAAAGCTGAGGGATGGGCCTGGGGAAATGTAAACAATCTTAAATGCATACAGTAGACTGAGCTATTGATGCAAGGACTGACCATCCAAGATATCAAAATGACAGTTTTGAGCATATTTGGAGGCTATAGAGAGTTTGTTTACATGTATAACGTTTCCAAACATTGGAGTAAAACAAGCATATATTTTGGGTTCCGACAGTTAAACTTAGCTCATCTGGAAGTTATAAGCTACCTGTATATTCTTCAGGAATCTATTAGTATAGTCCAAAAAGTATATAGCAACTGCAGATTGCCCCTTGAATCAATGTAAACGTAATTCAGTAGAAATTGGCGAGGGCAATGGTGCATAAGCTAATAGATGCCTAGCAAAAAATGTTGTTGAGACTCAGTTGATACTCCCAAAATGAGAGGAGAAAATTCAATTCATGGTTTTTGGTGTAAAAGCATACCTGAAATGGACATAGCTGATACTGCTTCGGAGATCCGACACAGAAGGAGCTGTTGATGTTCTGTGTGGCAGTGAGTCTGGAGAGAAAGGGTTTTAAACATGCTTATCCGGCATGAGCAGACACAATGTGATATTACAATAAAGATACCTTAGTTTGAACCTTGTTATTAAGTGCACTCCTTAAGATTTGTAAAGTGGAAGTGGCCTCAAAGGTTCACGATAAGCTCAGGTTATACATTAGGCACATGGAAGAAAAGGGTGAGTTACTCTAGTATCTCCACTGTGGTAATCTCTTTAAGGAGTCAGCCCTTCATGTTTAGCCTACTTTTCTAACATGAGATAGACACATCTAGCTCTCACAGTCTGAGCCCCACCTAGACTCCAGATGTTGAACGTTCCCAGGCTTTTTCAGAGCTTTCCCCAACACTCCTTCCACTCCTCCCCTCCAGATGTGGGTCTCCTCTTCTCTCTCTCTCTCTCTCTCTCTCTCTCTCTCTCTCATCTCTCTCTCTCTCTCTCTCTCTCTCTCTCTCTCTCTCATTCTCTCTCTCTCTCTCTCTCTCTCTCTCTCTCTCTCTCTCTAACACACCCTTTCCATCTCCCCTCTTTCGTTCCCTTGTTCTCTTTCCCTCTCTCCCTGTCTCTCTCTTTGTCTTCATTCACCCACCCACCCCCCCCCCTCTCTCTCTCTCTTTACTCACATCTCCCTCTTTCTCTCTCTCTCTCTCTCTCTCTCTCCCCACCCCCCTTCACCCTCCCCAAACCCCCACACCACACAGGGGGAGTGTTAATGGGCGCCAGGTGGAACAGCTCAAAGTCAAACCCTGGTGCTTATCTGGGGAGGAATCTCCCCCTAAATGGCCCAGCGCCTGACTAAAAGCCCTTTTATAAATATGGCTGTCACTCCGGCCAGACTGGCCCGTGTCATGTGGAACCGCTGACCGGCGGGATTGATGTTCATTCCACAGGACATTCCTCGGACCGCAAGAGGGTGCCCCGGAGGTTATTTGTCAGGGGGGCACGTCTCTTTTTCACGCTCTCGCTCTCTGTCTCTTTATTTCGTTCCCTCTCTCTTTCTCGACCTCCTATTCTTTCAAAGGAAAGCTGGTGGGGTCAAAACATATACTTTACATCTAAGCCATAAGGAAATATGACGTTTTGTATTAGTCTCCCTAGAAACTGTTAATCCACATAACTGTCAAGTTAATGAAAACCTCAATCCACCTTCCATTTAACAAGCCCAGTTCTCAAACAAATCCATCAGTATTATTCCTTGATCATTCCACAAACAAAACACATATACATGTTATATGTTATAGTACATGTTATGTCACACACACACCAACAGCAGGGGCAGTCAGGCAGGATTGAACATAGACACTTCAGACCGGAGGTCATTGAGCCCCCAATTACCAGCCGTTTAAATGAACTCTGGAGTCAAACCCGCTGATGAGGACTGACACCCCCCAGTATGAGAAGTGGGTTCAGTTCAGGGTCAAACTGTGTGTGTGTGTCTGTGTGTGTGTGTGTGTGTGTGTGTTTGTGTGTTAGCAGCACTGCAGCCTGTCAGTCCTGGTCAGACCACTGCTGGGAGACATTTCCGGAACACTTGGAAGTAAGTGTGTGTTGTAATGCCTACATTAGGCTGTCATAAGTGTAATGGTGTAAAGAGTGTCATAACAGTTTGTGACAGCAGGAAACAGGAAGCGTTTTATAAGTCTTGATTGGTTGACTCTGTGATGGTTGAACCTCAATTTCCAGGCTTCCTGAATGAGCCTTTGGAGTATGGTAGAATTGAATTGGAGTTCATTTTGGTAGCTGTCATCATAGCCTGCATGTTGTGGGAAATATTGTCACTCTTACAGAAATCTCATACAGTGTGTTATAACTCAAAAACAAATGTAAGTGTTGGGTCTAAATTTTCCTCCAGGAGAGTATTCCACAAACAACATTAATGAGTTGGCACGCTAACTTTTCTAAACTTTTTTTCAACCAATTTGAGTAGCCATAATGATTAGCAGCCTGACTCCTTGGTCCCACTGGCCTAGTTAATTCTAGCATTGGGTTGGCTCTCTCCTGCCTAAAGACCATAGCAGGCAGTGGCAGCTTCAGAGAAGTGCTGGTTCGTTAGGTTCCCAAGTTTTGCCTTTATTTTCTGACCAGGAAAAACTGGTTGTAGAGATAATGTACGGCCCCCACACGATTGCGCCGGCACATACCTTTTTGTTAGGCAACGTTTCAACCCAAGAGTGGATCTTCGTCAGGTCAGTGATGGTGTATCTTTACCTCTGCTGCAGACAGTGTCGTTCCTGAGAGCGCACCCCTCCTCCACAGGTCCTGGAGCAGGTGGACCAGCTGCTCCACTCTCCCCACCACTGGGCCACCTCGTCGGGCTGCTGTCCCCGGATCTGGTACCTCTGGCTGTGCCGGCTCTGCCGCTGGACCTCCTCCCTCCCGTCACTACTGTCCTGGCAGAGACAGAGTATTTTACATGTGTATTACACTGTATGTACAGTATGCACATGTGTGTGCGCGTGTGCGCACGCGGGTGCTTGCTGCGTGTGTATGTCCGTCTCGATGTGGTTTAGGTTGTCCAGAACCGTTTTGTCTCTTCTTCTCTCTCCCCATAAGGAAGGCATAAGGGACAGTTGTGTTGTTTCCTATATGTGTCGGGAAAAGCCCTGTAGCTCTAACAGTAGGGTTGCTGTGCAGACTGCAGTTGGCAGCAGCAGCTGGCCGGACTGTTCCATTAAACCCCGAGCGGGTACGGAAAACGAAAAGACCGAAAATCACTTTAGGTGGCCTTCGCACAAGATTCCCATTGTAAGTGTTCCGTCTGTGTGTAGGAGTAAGGGCAGCAAGCAACGCAGTAACATGATTGACTTTGCTATGCTTCTCTCTGTTCCTGAAGTGTGTCCTCCCTGCATGAATAAGCACACACTGGGGAGTGTTTCCCTAAACCATTCGGTGAACACATTGCGACCACTTATGGTGCTCTGGTACACTTTCCACCGGACAAACCTGTTAACACGTGTTTGGATACACTGACTGGAGCAGAGTCCAAAAAGGCTGCCGCTACCTCCTGGGGTATGCATTAAAACCTATAGACATTCAGAGTTTATTCCAAGTGGTGAAAGATGCAGGGGTAATACAGAAAGCAGAAACCTAACCAAAACCTGTAATCCATTTAGGAGGGAGAGAGAGGGGGAAGGAGAGAGAGAGAGAGAGAGAGGGGGGAAGAGAGAGAGAAAGAGCCTAAAATTCAAAACAGAGCTGGTGGTTGGCTATGAATATCTTTTCTTTACAGAGGTAGAGACAGGCCAAGACTTTTAAGAGCATTACTGTGCTTTTGATGAGTTAGAGAGGTGGATGAGAGACTGGAGGGAGGAGGAGGAAGAGAAGGAAGGAGGGAGGGGGAATGGAGACAGAGGGAGGATTGAGGGCTGCTAAAAACGAGTGCTAGATGAAAGGGCCAGTGACTGTCTGTGAGTAACTGAAGCTGACTCCTGTTGTCTAGACTTCAGGTTAATCGTAGCCCTCTAAACCTGACCATTAGAGTGCATTAACAGCACACAGACACTGCCATGGCTGGCCACACTGTTCTAGGGCCTAGGATTTCTTCCCAATGATTAATGTTTCACACTCAATAGCTCTCAAGAGTAGAAACTCTGTTTATAGAACCTATATTCATCTGCACATTTTGAATGATTTGCAGACATTTTTTGTTTGTATTTTTAGTTTGCCTTGTAATTTTAGTTTGATAATTTTGGGAAGACTTGTGTTTGCATATTTTGCTGGTCTATAGTCTATATGACAGTCATATAGATTTCACAACACGCTTACATCACCACAAATTTGAATACAAGAACTGGTAATGGAAAAAAAAAATTGCTCAAATCACAAACATGAGCAAAAATCCGAAAAGACTGATAGTTCTGTAACTCAAATAGGGGGACTAAATACTTGTCCAAACAAGAATGTGCAAGCCCCATATGTTTTCTTGAACGCCCTCTGGATATCTAGGAATCTAAATAGACTATTTACTTTTTTTTAACGACTTAATGCTCCAGGCTCTCAAACAATGGACCTCCCGGGAAGTACAAATTAGTATACTTTTGGAGGCTGCGGCGAACGGCGTCCGGTGTGAGGGGGGTAATTGTGCATGGGACAGTTGTATTACAGTTGTATTACAATGTTACTGGAGTTAAGCGGGTCAGCTGCTGCCGCGACCGGGCACCGGTCAGGTGGATGCCATGTGGATGATTCAAGAGCCTGGGTTGTTATGCATACATCAATAATGGACACGAACCCTTGGAAATGGAAATCCATATCGTTGAAAAATGCTGTTTTCACGTATGTAGACGGTTTGAAGCTTGTCTGTAAAATGTTCCCGTAACTTTTTTTTCATAAACTGTATTATAACATAGTTCCCTAATGTTGGTTAGTCGTAAACGAGCCGCGGCTACTTTGTTAGCCCATGGGATCCTCTTGTAATATCCCATGTCTCCAGATGACCTCCCTTCAATTTGAACTGAAGTACAATCCAGTACCGTATCCTTCCTCGTCTTCCGTCCCTGCCTCATTAGTTTTAGTCCAGTGGACCACGAAGCTCTCTAATAATGTGCAGCTACTTCAACAGCTTCGGGAAATGCCAGGCAGGCAGAAATAAAGGCTCCAGCTGGGGCTTTGATCTTAAAGCATAAAGAGTCTAGAAAAGGAGTTCGGCATGAAACGGATAGCGGAAAAGAAGGCGCAAAACCTATACTTCACTAATAGCCCACAGTACCGAATGGATTGAAATTGTTGCATGCAAGCATGGGTTAGAAGGCTATTCCAGAAAACAGCGTAATCTCTTGCCATTTGAATGCTTTCACACAAATACCGGCATACACGAGCAGACGTTTGCGTTGAGAACAAGGATGTTTGAAGCGTACGGCTTTATGGATAAGAATTTATTTTTTAAAACAATTTTTGAATGAAAAGTATGCGATTTACCTTAATGTTGCTGGTGGATGCTCTCTCAAAAGTTCCGAATAGGAAGACAGCGCTGTGAATAAGAATAATACCGAATCTTGCGCTCCAAAAACAGTACATGGTTCATTTAGGAACAAGGAGACCTCGCCCCCCCAACCTTAACCACAGCTTGAAAGGGAGGCTCGCACTAAGAGGTCTATTGGGAAGAAAATCCTTGATGCTTTCTTTAATGGCTTTACAACCTGCTGGCCCGAAGGGAAAAGGGGGTTGGTCAAGCCGGCTTTGATTGACGTTGTAGACTTGCAGAACCTTGTACCCTAAATCTGAAACCCACTTCTGGCTCTTTCAATAGTGACTACCTCCACCAGGGGTAGTGGGATAGTTCTTCTGTGTGTGTGTGTGTGTGTGTGTGTGTAAGACCTATGGTGTTATGATGTAACAGAATGGGGAGGTAGTAGGGTAGTTGAACTCACATCTCATGTCCCCTTATGCATAAGGGAGTGACCGAAATGTACACAATTGTTACCCGGAGGAAAATGGGGGAGGGTCATGATTTGTCAATTTCAGTCAGGGAGAGGTTTTAGTATTTTAAAATGTAGTCCAGGGGAGGGTCATGTAATTTGTAATTAATTAATTAATGATTAACAAATCTAACGCAATGGTAAATCTACGCGCTGGCGGTAGGTAGCGTAGGGGGGGGGTGTCACAAACATTTCTGCTATTTTCACAACCAACAATTATCGGTGGGGTGCTGGTGGCACAAAAAGGCTGGGTTTTGATGAATTAACAAATTGTGGGTGTGTCAGGCTTGGCCCCTCACTGGCCAATCAGAACGTTCTCCAGGGCTAAATATGTGGTTGCTTCAAATTGTGTATTTACTGTCTTTTATGTATATGCATTTGAATCAACTCCAATTCCAATGTTAGTCCATTATAATTTGTTTAACCGCTTACAGAAATGAAATGACAAAATGTAGACCTTTCCCAAATATGTTAACTTGAACCTGTTTGCAGTCCACAATGTTCTAAGTAATTGCATGGCTTCAATGTTGAAATGTATACATAGCATTTGCGCTGATATAGGGGCTCGGCCTAGTGTATGGATTACATTATGGATGAGCATGGACATGCCAAACGTTGTCAATTAGCAAGATACAATTCATTATTGATAAGGCCTAAAAAAGGAAGGAAGTAATTCAAATAAAATTCGAAACAAATCAACAACTTGTTGTAAATAGCCTATGTCTAAATACACTTACAGGCACAATAATTACTCCTTGCGGGCATATAATAGAGTATTAAAACAATGCAGACTATGGAGGGTTTTAAGCACATCCAAACAGTAGCTGAACAAAGATCCAATTTAAAGAAAAAGGAAGAATGTCCACTCACCTTTAGAGTGCTCCTAAATATAATGTTTTGTACACATATTGGAACCATCATACAGAACACATTTACAGAAGCTGGTAGCCTACAGAAGGATTTGGGTTTCACAAATGTGAAACGGGAAACGAGCAATTGTTACAGGAAAATAACTTCTAAATGCAAAGTTTACCGGTATTCACTGAGGTTCTCGTCTCTCGTTTCATGATGGGCATGGACACACGTAACCTACATCCAGGCTGTATTACATCCGGTTGTGATTGGGAGTCTCATAGGGCGGCGCACAACTGGCCCAGCGTCGTCCAGGTTTGGCCGGGGTCGGCCGTCATTGTAAATAAGTATTTGTTCTTAACTGACTTGCCTAGTAAAATAAAGGTTAAATAATTACTTCTTTTTTTTAAAACATCATGGAGGGGAAGGAGGACCGGAGGTAAGCTTGCTACTGCTATAATATATTTGAATAAAAAACATATGTTTAGTTGCCCTTAATGCAGCTATTTATCAGAGTTATTGACCTCACAATAAGACATATTCGAGTAATTTACATAACTTTACATTAATATGAAGCAGCAGCCGTGGAGATGGACAGTGCATGGGTGCTGAAAGTTGGCTAATTTGAGAAGTCCTAATTCATTTAAACAGTCTTCATTTTAATGTGACTTGGGGCTATTCACAAGAGGGCTTTGTGTTGGAGCCTATTTCTTCCTATTCAAGAAATAAGAGTTCGGTCTACCTGTTTGACAGACTCAATTATAGTCTAGTATCCATAGATTTTGTCAACCAATTCCGTCAGTCACCACGCACTCCTCAAATATCTTAGTGTCAGTGAGTGAAGGGCTTAAAACAAGGGCTCGAATTGAGGAGTATGTGAGGGTATTGTGGCTTTTCACTGTTCTCAGATCAGCTGTTATTTGGAGCCACGGAGTCTGCTAGCTCAGTGATAGGGATACTTAGCAAGGCTCCGGCCCCAGTAAATCCATGTCCATACAGGGCAACCATATCCGTAAAGGACATGCACCCACTGTGTGTCGTCTGCCCAAGTCTCGAACACATGGAAGCAGCATTCAACGACCCCCGGTCATGCATCCATTGTAAAGATTTTGCTGCTAACACCATCCATCGGAGAGTGCACAGAGCAGCTCAATGTGGTTCGTCTGACACACTGCCTTCGAGCGGGGAGACTACCTCACAGACCAAGCCCTCGTGGGTCGACAACATGGATGGCTATCCCAAGGACCTCCACCCACTTTTCCAGGGCTTGGCCCTGGAGGAGGGGGAAGGGGACTTCGTCATCAGCGGAGGAAGAAGAGGACAAGGAAGTGCAAGTCGTTACAGTGCCTTGCGAAAGTATTCGGCCCCCTTGAACTTTGCGACCTTTTGCCACATTTCAGGCTTCAAACATAAAGATATAAAACTGTATTTTTTTGTGAAGAATCAACAACAAGTGGGCCACAATCATGAAGTGGAAGGACATTTATTGGATATTTCCAACTTTTTTAACAAATCAAAAACTGAAAAATTGGGCGTGCAAAATTCTTCAGCCCCCTTAAGTTAATACTTTGTAGCGCCACCTTTTGCTGTGATTACAGCTGTAAGTCGCTTGGGGTATGTCTCTATCAGTTTTGCACATCGAGAGACTGACATTTTTTCCCATTCCTCCTTGCAAATCAGCTCGAGCTCAGTGAGGTTGGATGGATGGAGAGCATTTGTGAACAGCAGTTTTCAGTTCTTTCCACAGATTCTCGATTGGATTCAGGTCTGGACTTTGACTTGGCCATTCTAACACCTGGATATGTTTATTTTTGAACCATTCCATTGTAGATTTTGCTTTATGTTTTGGATCATTGTCTTGTTGGAAGACAAATCTCCGTCCCAGTCTCAGGTCTTTTGCAGACTCCATCAGGTTTTCTTCCAGAATGGTCCTGTATTTGGCTCCATCCATCTTCCCATCAATTTTAACCATCTTCCCTGTCCCTGCTGAAGAAAAGCAGGCCCAAACCATGATGCTGCCACCACCATGTTTGACAGTGGGGATGAGGTGTTCAGGGTGATGAGTTGTGTTGCTTTTACGCCAAACATAATGTTTTGTATTGTTGCCAAAAAGTTCAATTTTGTTTTCATCTGACCAGAGCACCTTCTTCCACATGTTTGGTGTGTCTCCCAGGTGGCTTGTGGCAATCTTTAAACAACACTTTTTATGGATATCTTTAAGAAATGGCTTTCTTCTTGCCACTCTTCCATAAAGGCCAGATTTGTGCAATATACGACTGATTGTTGTCCTATGGACAGTCTCCCACCTCAGCTGTAGATCTCTGCAGTTCATCCAGAGTGATCATGGGCCTCTTGGCTGCATCTCTGATCAGTCTTCTCCTTGTATGAGCTGAAAGTTTAGAGGGACGGCCAGGTCTTGGTAGATTTGCAGTGGTCTGATACTCCTTCCATTTCAATACTATCGCTTGCACAGTGCTCCTTGGGATGTTTAAAGCTTGGGAAATATTTTTGTATCCAAATCTGGCTTTAAACTTCTTCACAACAGTATCTCGGACCTGCCTGGTGTGTTCCTTGTTCTTCATGATGCTCTCTGCGCTTTTAACGGACCTCTGAGACTATCACAGTGCAGGTGCATTTATACGGAGACTTGATTACACACAGGTGGATTGTATTTATCATCATTAGTCATTTAGGTCAACATTGGATCATTCAGAGATCCTCACTGAACCTCTGGAGAGAGTTTGCTGCACTGAAAGTAAAGGGGCTGAATAATTTTGCACGCCCAATTTTTCAGTTTTTGATTTGTTAAAAAAGTTTTAAATATCCAATAAATGTCCTTCCACTTCATGATTGTGTCGCACTTGTTGTTGATTCTTCACAAAAAAATACAGTTTTATGTCTTTATGTTTGAAGCCTGAAGTGTGGCAAAAGGTCGCAAAGTTCAAGGGGGCCGAATACTTTCGCAAGGCACTGTACCTCTAGGCCCTCTTCTGCCCTTAGCGGGGTATCGGGAGAGGATGACAGATATTTGGTCAGTGATGTCTTCAAACGGGCAGCGACCACACTCAGCATTAAGTGGCCCGAACCCAGAGAGGGACTGGTAGGACAGAAGGAAACTCCCCTCTCTCCCCATCCCAGGCATGCATCTCCGCCCAGCTATCCCAGCTTGCGTGGTGGAAGCCAAGCGCAATTGGGACAAACCCTTGACCGGCAAGGTCCACACCAGACTTATTGCAAGCATGAATGTCAAGGACATTGAGGAGCTGGGCCTCAGCAAGCCACCGGTGGTCAAGCCGTCACTGGCTAACCACCCAGTTACAGTTCCGTCACTAACAGACACTTCTCTCTGGTAAAGATGGAACATTTCTTCACATCCATCTACCAAAAGGTCTGTGTGTCTTCTGAACGTTCTGTACGGGTGTTGAAAGTTATGTCCCTACTGTTGTCATACCAGGCCAATTTGATGCTAGAGATGCATAATAATTGAAAGAAGGAAAGGGAAGCCTTCAACTTCTGCCTGCTACATAAATCCAGGAATTGTGGCTACCTGGCCTACCCCTCCACAAGCCAAGGCTTTGTGGCAGGAAGAGGCCAATTTGCTGGCGCCAAGGCTTTCTACGGGAAGCCCCCAGCAACGCAGTGGGCATCAACACCACAGTTCAGAACCCCAGTGGGGAAAATGGTCCTTCGCAGAGCAATGCAGTGAAACGGAGACTTGCCCCATCGCCACCAGAAGGAGCTCTGGCACCACTAGTGAACGAGAGTCTACCAGCCTGTGGGTTACTTGCCACCAGAGCAGGGAATTGGCGGGCATGCACAGTCCAGCCTTGGGTCTGGTCCACAGTTACAAAGGGATACAGACTAGAGGTTGACATGGGAACAGGATTCCTTCGGGTCTTGCGGGCCCCACAGGATTCTGGCAGGAATGAGAAGGAAGTTCTACAGTCAAGTTTGGGACAGGATGGGACAGGATCAACAGTCAACAGGAACGGGCAGTACGGGAATCGTTATGAACTGAGTTTTTGGGGCGATTAATATGTCGTGTGGAGCATTTCATAAAAACAACAACTGTGTAGGCTAGGCCTAATATAGTTTCCTAAAAAATATATATATAAAAACTAAAATACCTCATTCCACTCTCATGCCTCGTTCCAGTAGTACATGGCTTGTAAAAAATGTAGCGGTTTAATCAAAGAGGCTACCAACTGGAGAGCGGGACAAGCGGCCTGAAGCGGCATAGCTGCTCTACTTACTTTACCGTCAAGCCCAATTGTTCGCGTATTAAACTAAACCTGTGACATCTGAGGTGAATAGTGAAATAAAAATAGATTGACTTCTGCAGTACTGCCACTCAGGTTATTATGTATTTTTTAATGTTCATGTTGTAAATGTTAGTGTGCTGTAAATGTTTATATGTGCGCAGTGCTCAGCTGTAGGCTACAGGTTTATGCCGGTGTTATGTGCAGGCCATCCTGCTGGGGTCTCTGTCTTCATCCTTCAGCCTTAATCGATATGCATTTAGGTCATTTAGAATACGTTCTTATCTAGACCAATTTAGGCCTTCAGTCAGTGCATTTAACTAAAATAGGTAAGACAAACATCACAGTCGCATATTACTGAAATTATTTGTAATACTTCCTAAACAAATACAACAGCCTTATATTTCTGCGTTCAAAAATTAGCACGGGATGGGAATGATTTTTAACCGGAAAGGTTGCGAAAGTTCCACGGTTATAGAACTGTTGCAGGATCAGGTCTGTACTGGACAAGACGAGACAGGAAGGAGTTTTCACTCCCGTGTCAATCTTTAGT
This sequence comes from Oncorhynchus keta, assembly GCF_023373465.1. Classification (NCBI taxonomy): domain Eukaryota; kingdom Metazoa; phylum Chordata; class Actinopteri; order Salmoniformes; family Salmonidae; genus Oncorhynchus; species Oncorhynchus keta. The sequence continues at coordinate 35,868,136 of NC_068443.1, forward strand.
ACAGACTGCAGTTCATTCTGAGACTACCCGTTTTCAATGGAATTTTGGAATCAGTAGCAACTGGCGACTAAGCACTAGGCATGCTAGAGCAGGCAATCTCCATTCTATTAACCAAGGGGCTATCAGGGCGATACCAGCGACAGAGAGCCACCTCAGTTTCTACTCTTGGTATATCCTGCTTCCCCAAAAAGGGGGAGAGGTTTGCCCCATTCCGGACCTACGTGTCCTCGACAGCTATCTGAAGAAGCTCACGTTCCGTATGTTTAAGTTCAATACTGTCTCGCTCTATTTGTCGAGGCGACACCTCAGTCGATCTTTTCACATAAGCATCCTGCCAGCAGGTTTGCTTTTCAAGGCACAGCCTACGAATACTTTGCTGTTCCATTCGTTCAAGAGGTGCCTCTGAGTGCTGGAGTTGATGGCGTCCACCATCTCATCAGTACCTCTCGGGCCTAATGAGGATGAAAGACTTCCAGCGTTGGGGTGTTTGCCCAACGTCTGTGTGCACGACATCACCTCAATCAAAGGTATTTATAAAGTCGTTTTCACATCAGCAGATGTCACAACGTGCTATACAGAAACCCAGCCTAGAACCCCAGACAGCAAGCAAGAAAGGCAGGAACCTAGGAAGAAACATAGAGAGGAAACAGGCTCTGAGGGGTGGCCATTTATCTTCTGGCTTTGCTGGGTGGAGATTATAAGAGTACATGGCCATTTAAGGCCAGATTGTTCTTCAAGATGTTGAAATGTTCATAGATGACCAGCAGGGTCAAATAATAATCACGGTGTTTGTAAAGGTTGTAACAGGTCAGTACCTCAGGAGTAAATGTCAGTTGGCTTTTCATAGCCGAGCATTCAGAGGTCGAGACCGCAGGTGCGGTAGAGAGAGAGAGAGAGTCGTAAACAGCAGGTCCGGGACAAGGTAGCACATCCAATGAACAGGTCAGGGTTCCCTAGCCACAGGCAGAACAGTTGAAACTGGAGCAGCAGCATGACCAGGTGGTCCGGAGGCATGATCCAAGGGCTCTGGTCCTCCGGGAGGGGAGGGAGAGAGAGAATTAGAGGGAGCATATGTCAAATTCACACAGGACGCCAGATAAGGCAAGAAATGTTCACCTCTGCATGTCTCTCGGCTCTCCATCACTGGTTGGCACAGTTCACAAGGGGAATGCAATAAATGGAGTGTGGACCCCACAACTCTGCATTGTGCACATAAATTACCTTGAATTGCTGACAATGTTTCTTTGTGATAGCTACTTGCAGGGGTGCAACTTTCACTGGCGTTGGGAGGGACATGACCCTCACACATTCAGACCCCCCCCCCCACACACACTTTAATCATTGCACTGTGATACAAAAAGGGACTACTGTGTGCTTTAGGACAATGCGGAAGCCTCGGAGCGGTCAGGTAGGTTGTTAGGTGGTTTCAGCCGGCTGGATTTAGGAGCAAACCAAGTGGACACCACTGAGCGTGTGAACAGAGGCAACTGTAGTCTGCGTATCTGCCTTTTCTACGAGTTGTAAAAGCAAGCAGAGCAGAAACTGGCCACACTTTATTTGACTGATGTAGCTGGCAAGGTAACTGCTGTTTGACATAGCAGAAAAAAAGTATTTATTCCATGTGCCGAGCTAGTAGCGTAACTGACATGTAATGTTAGCAAATGTTTCATCCCCTCTCGACTGAAGTTCTGTCTGAAGTGAATGAACTAGCTTGCTAACATTAGTTAGCTAATAGCTACCACAGTCAGTTCAGCTCTAGCTACAGTATCTGTCAGATAAAAGTATCTAACAGATGTGTGTATGGAAATGTTTTGTATCCTATGTTTTGTCCCGTTTCAACAGAAGTAAATTCACTTGGCTAGTTTTCGCCAGTTGATGTAGCTACCATTACAGATAGCCAAAAGTTGTCTAACATTAGCTAGCTCACTAACTTTAGCTATTATTTCTGCCTCAATCACACTAGATCTGAATCAAACTATGAAAACAGCGGCCAAACAATTGAAGACCGATATTTTAATGTTTTTTTTACAACGCAATGTGAGTTTTTATTAGAGTCAGTATAGTATTGTAACGTTATTGATTTGTCAATTTCCCTACTGTAGGTAATTCTCTACTTCTCAATGACATGGTATAAACAGCTCTACAGCCTTCACTGTCATGATGCACAGTCAGTACACAACACTATGCTCATCGTGTCTTAGTAGGATCAGATGGTGACAGAGGTCTCAGCATGGTCAGACAGCCAGGGAAGACCAGTCTGTGACTGCTGAGTATAACTTTTTCAGATGCAACACTTTATTCTCTCTGTGCAACAAACACTGCATGAAGGCTCAGGCTAAGACCCAGATGCAGACACAGGAGATGGATAGTACGAGTCTCAAGGGGCAGGCAAAGAGTTGTAATCCAAATCAGAATCAAGCAGGTACAGGACGGCAGGCAGGATCAGGGTTAGGACAGGCAGAAAGGCCAGAACTGGGAAGACTAGGAAAACAAAAACTAGCACACAGGAAACACAGGAACACGCTGGTAGGACAGAACGGGACAAGATGAACTGGCAACAGACAAACAGAAAACGCAGGTATAAATACACAGAGGATAATGGGGTGGAGATGGGAGACATCTGGTGGGAGGTGGAGACAAACACAAAGACAGGTTAAACAGATCAGGGTGTGACACACTGGACAAGACAGAAGTTTCAAAGATTGAAACAATTTGAAGGCAGTTTGACAAACCTCAAAATTTGATTTCCAAACTGTGTCAAGGGTTGATAGAGGCTTTTCCTGATTACACAAAAAATGTAAAACAAAAAATATGAGGAAGACCTGGGAGACACTATTGATAATGATGAATGGATACGGATATGTTTTAATGCCCATTCATGTTCATATAATCCCAGACCCTCCATAGAATAATATATGCTACACTCAGAAATGTAATACCTCTGCTGGAGTTGTAAAACACAAAAGGGGGCATACTGTATTTGCATATGTTATGATCTTGTGAAGGCTGGCTGAATTATGGCAAAGAGTATGTTATTTTATCTCAGCATGTCTACAGATTCTCCTTTTTCCCTGTTTTTGTTTGCTTGGAAATGTTGATATTTCAGACTGTTATAAGAAGAAACTGTGTAACCATAGCATTTATAGAAATGCATTGCCATTCATTGGAAGGTTGATGGCTCCTTTCTCCTCCAACAATGTCACAATGGATGGCAGAAATGTCAAGTTATGTATCACTTGATTTGATTTATTACAAGTTTAAGGTTACACTGTGCAACTTTCATAAGGTCTGGAATATTATATGACAAAAGGGGTCTGTATTGAAACATTCTTTTTTTGTTGTCAAGCACTCACAAATAGATTACATTTTTCATGGCACACCATAAGGGTAGGCAACAACACATCCGTCACGCTGATCCTCAACGGGGGCCCCTCAGGGGTGCGTACTTAGTCCCCTCCTGTTCTCCCTGTTCACTCACGACTGCGTGGCCAAGCACGACTCCAACATCATCGTTGAGTTTACTGACTACACAGCGGTGGTGGGCCTGATCACCGACAACGATGAGACAGCCTATAGGGAGGAGGTCAGTGCCAGGACAGCAACCTCTCCCTCAACGTGGGGAAGACAAAGGAGATGATCGTGGACGACAGGAAAAGGAGGGCCGAACATGCCCCCATTTACATCAACGGGGCTGTAGTGGAGCGGGTCAAGAGTTTCAAGTTCCTTGGTGTCCACATCACCAACAAACTATCATGGTCCAAACACACCAAGAAAGTTGTGAAGAGGGCATTACAACGTCTTTTCCCCCTCAGGAGACTGAAAAGATTTGGCATGGGTCCCCAGATCCTCAAAAGGTTCTACAGCTGCACCATCGAGAGGATCCTGACTGGTTGCATCACAGCCTGGTATGGCAACTGCTCGGCATTCAACCGTAAGGTGCTACAGAGGGCCAAGCTTCCTGCCATCCAGGACCTATATACCAGGCAGTGTCAGAGGAAGGCCCCAAAGAATTGTCAAAGACTACAGACCCAAGTCATAGACTGTTCTCTCTGCTACCGCACGGCAAACGGTCGCAGAGCACCAGGTCTAGGTCCGAAAGGCTCCTTAACAGCTTCTACCCCCAAGCCATAAGACTGCTGAACAATTAATCAAATGGCCACCCAAACTATTTGTACTATCCCCCTTTGTTTTTACACTGCTGCTAATCGCTGTTTATTATCTATGCATAGTCAATTTACACCTACCTACATGTACAAATTACATCGACTAACCTGTACCGGTAGCCCCTGTATATAGCCTCATTATTGTTATTTTATTGTGTTACTTTTTAATATTTTTTTACTTTAGTTTATTTAGTAAACATTTTCTTAACTCTATTTTCTTAAAACTGCAGTGTTGATTAAAGGCTTGTAAGTAAGCATTTCATGGTAAGGTCTACCTACACCTGTTGTATTCAGTGCATGTGACAAATAAAATTAGATTTCATGTTTTTTTAATTTTTTGTGCACCTGTCTCAGTGGACTACTTAATTGAGGAGGCTGCGGGGATGCCACGGTCCAAGAATATGGGGATTGTGGCTCAGATGCACAAGGCACGTCTCTCTCCAGAATGTGCTCTGTCCCACCATTTTGTGGGTATTCATTGTTTATAACTTCAATGTGTGCATTGTTTGCTATGTCTATCAATTTGGCTCCCGAATGCCGCTTTGGTCTAAGGCGTGTGGTCAGTGCTAGAGGCGTCAATACAGACCATGGTTCGATTCCAGGCTGTATCACAATTGGGAGTCCCGTAGGGAGGCGTACAATTGGCCCAGTTTCGTCCGGGGAGGCCCTTCTCTCGTCAACGGTTGTCACATTGTATTGTGGAAGCTCTTATATTGGCCTATAATAGCAAGGGGTTCCAGCCTCCGGAGGGCCTGAGGGCTCACTCCACCAGAGGTATGGCTACATCTTGGACACTGTTCAAGGTCATCTCCTTACAGGGTATTTGCGATGCGGCTTGTTCGGCATCCCCACTTATTCTACCGGTTAGATGCCACTGCACCTTCATTGGGGCCTCTGAGGGTTGATATGTGAGACCACCTGGCTTCAGAGAGCATGTGCGATATGGGAGTTAGCCATAACCCATAGTGAGATATAGAAACAAATAATTGAAAGAGAACGTAAGGTTACTTGCGTAACCTTGGCACTCTAATATGAGTGAGATATCTCACCACGTTCCTCTACTCGCAAGAGAGTGAGGACGTTTGGCACGCTCGAGGATGACCAGAGGGCGGGCGACAGACGTGTATAATTGGTTCTTCGAGCTACTTAGAGATTCTGGGGAATCCTACAGTGAAATATTTCACTTATAATATCAGAAAGCTGGGTTTTTTTCTAATTGAGATAACATCCCTTTTCCAAGAGAGACCTGGTCCAATAGCAGCATTATGCAAGCAACATTACGTTTCCTGGAGAGCATATCCTCTTTGTCCTGGTCTTTTCAAGGAAATAATGTCTTACAAATCCTATAAACACAGACACAATGTTTCTGGCAATGAGTGAACAATGCATAGGATATGCTGTGCAAGACCAACTTTTCTAATGCCAGTCAAAAATGGTTAGAGTTCCACAGCAAAGGCAAAAATATTAGATTTTCCATGCTGTGAGAAAGCATGTTTGATTGAATATGCCACAAAGTTTATTTTGTCTCGAGTATATATTATACTGTTTACATTATTTTATTGATTACACAAACTTAAACTCACATTCATTCTCTCAGTTCTAGAAGAATGTTGCTTTTGTCTTCCTCGGGAAACATGGTTACGGACTCTGATTGAATAGAACCCCAACAACTGTTCCACTTAAAGCCGAAAATCTATGAAAACGGTATATTCTACTAAATCGTCTTATGGAAATCAAACCCAGCCCCAACAACTGGAAATAAAGCCTACAGCTATGTTTCACTTGGTTTTCTGGCCAAATCTCTCCATGTTTCCATCAATGTGTATAAGCTGTTCCATATGGAGCGATGTAAGAAGAGGGAGTTGAAAACACAAGAGAAGACAAGGGGGATTTATTTGTATGTTTTGTACTAGTTACGGTTATCATTGTATCTGAATTGTTTAATGCTCCCCCACAGAAGGTCTTAAATAGATGCCAATGTAATATTTATGGAGGGCTTTGATGTCTCTTTGAGGAACAGATTGCAGGAGATTTCCCCTTTAGCTAATCTGCTGAAATATCTTTCCCATGGTTGCACCATCCCATCTGAACTCCAACCAGACAATAGTATACCACCTAGGATAATGCAAGCTTGTTCTTGTGTTACCGTAAATATAGAGGTTTGACTGGAGAGGCATGTTCAGACGTTTCACCCCCCGCAAAAAAAAACGTTCCTGTCAGAATCCCTCTTTTAGGAATTCACTATACACGTGGTTCACTGAACACATCCTATGGAATACCATGCAAAACATTTGACTTAAAAGTCATCTATAACGTTCAAAGTTGTTGGGCGAGGAAAGGGAACTGTAATCGAATTTAAAACAGTCCTAAAAACAAATGTGTTCGGGCTGACCATTATTAGATACCACAAACTCTCCAATCTGTGTCTGTTATCAGATTCAAAATCTTGAAAAAAATCTTCCCATGGTGTATTACTTTCTTATTACTTCTAAAGGGAAAGAGGTAAATCAATAAGACGTTAGACCCAACAAACAACTCCAACCTCCTATGCTGACTTATACACAGTTCATTTCCTACTTTTCTTCAAAGTTCCCCAACCCCAATGATAAAAGAAAACACTATCCCTCAGATCAGTATCTGCACTCCCTGGACACGTCTCCATAATATTACAGGTACCTTCGAAACAAAAAGGATCTGTGATTTCACTCACACACAGGTACCCATTAAAGAGGACCTCTAGTGGCTGTGGCATAGTTGTCGGTGTGTGTCAAAGCAACAACGTCAACCTCCCGAGCTGCCACAAACTGCTGGAGGGCTCTGTACCTACACAATAGACTGTTGTTCTAATAGCTTTGAATGAGGGGTGCCAAGCAACAAGGATCTGCACCTCTCACACTTAAATAAACACTGACGTATGCACATTCCATAGCACAGGGAATTATCAATCAAGTATTACTCAACCACGAGAACTATCCTTCAAATCAAAGTTTATTGGTCTCGTACACAGATTTGCAGATGTTAACACAGGTGCAGTGAAATGCTTGTGTTTCTAGCTCCAACAGTGCAATAATAATATCTAGCAATAAAAATGCAATACACGTTTTAAAAACCATACACAAAGAATGCATAAAAATGAAGCAATAAAGAAATATCAGAATGAACAATGTCAGAGACCCGAATATAAATATACTGTATATATACTTATAATGGTGTGTAAAGAAAGCATGGTCAGTATATGCATAGAAAAGGTGTGTACAAGGCGTCCTGAGTGGTGCAGCGGTATAAGGCACTGTATTGCAGTTTTGAGGCTGTCAGTACAGCCTGGGGTTCGATCCTAGGCTGTGACACAACTGGCCGTTACTGGGAATCCCATAGGGAGGTGCACAATTGGCCCAGTGTAGTCTGGGTTAGGAGAGGGTTTGGCTCATTGCGCTCTAGTGACTCCTTGTGGCAGGCTGGGTGCCTGTCAGTTGAATGGTGTTTTCTCCGACACATTGGTGCAACTGGCTTCCGGGTTAAGCGAGTGTGTTTTAAAATGTGCGGCTGGCGGGTCATGTTTCTGAGGATGCATGACTCAATTTTCGTCTCTCTCTCTCAACACTGGCCTAATGAAACAAATACCAAAAGGTATTTTTTTTGGTAGAGTCGCAGCGACGAGACAAGATCGAAATCATGAAATTGGGGTGAAAAAAGGGAGTAAAAATGCCTCAAATAAATTGAAAAAGATGTGTGCAGTAGTTATATAGGATGAGACATCAGTATAATACAGTTAATACATACATATAACGTGGGTGAGACAATATGTCAAGATTATTAAAGTGATGGCTAGAATACAGTATATACTGTACATTTAAAGTACGCAAACATTAGTAATGGAAAACTCTACCTAAAACAACATTTTGGTATTTGTTTCATTAGGCCAGTGTTGATATAGTCCCAAAATGTTTTGCATGTCAACAATCAAGTTCTCAAGATATATTGAATTTAATTTATTTTGGGTAACAGACATATACAACAAAATGTACAAATGTACAATGCCTGAAGGTCAGGCGTCACGTCTGGAGGAAACCTGGCACCATCCCTACGGAGAAGCATGGTGGTGGTAGCATCATGCTGTGGGGATGTTTATCAGCGGCAGGGACTGGGAGACTAGTCAGGAAAGGTGCTTCAACAAAGTACTGAGTAAAGAGACTGAATAGTTCTATAAATGCGATATTTCCATTTTTTTTATATAAATAAAAAAATAAAAATAAATAAATAAATAAATAAATAACACAATTAATCTTCTCCTTTCCCCCTTCTGATGACCAGGTGGCGAATCGCATCTCTGCATGTCTGGCAGACATATCAGTGTGGATGACGGATCACCACCTCAAGCTGAACCTTGGCAAGACGGAGCTGCTCTTCCTCCCGGGGAAGGACTGCCCGTTCCATGATCTCGCCATCACGGTTGACAACTCCATTGTGTCCTCCTCCCAGAGCGCTAAGAACCTCGGCGTGATCCTGGACAACACCCTGTCGTTCTCAACTAACATCAAGGCGGTGGCCCGTTCCTGTAGGTTCATGCTCTACAACATCCGCAGAGTACGACCCTGCCTCACACAGGAAGCGGCGCAGGTCCTAATCCAGGCACTTGTCATCTCCCGTCTGGATTACTGCAACTCGCTGTTGGCTGGGCTCCCTGCCTGTGCCATTAAACCCCTACAACTCATCCAGAACGCCGCAGCCCGTCTGGTGTTCAACCTTCCCAAGTTCTCTCACGTCACCCCGCTCCTCCGCTCTCTCCACTGGCTTCCAGTTGAAGCTTGCATCCGCTACAAGACCATGGTGCTTGCCTACGGAGCTGTGAGGGGAACGGCACCTCAGTACCTCCAGGCTCTGATCAGGCCCTACACCCAAACAAGGGCACTGCGTTCATCCACCTCTGGCCTGCTCGCCTCCCTACCACTGAGGAAGTACAGTTCCCGCTCAGCCTAGTCAAAATTGTTCGCTGCTCTGGCCCCCCAATGGTGGAACAAACTCCCTCACGACGCCAGGACAGCGGAGTCAATCACCACCTTCCGGAGACACCTGAAACCCCACCTCTTTAAGGAATACCTAGGATAGGATAAAGTAATCCTTCTCACCCCCCTTAAAAGATTTAGATGCACTATTGTAAAGTGGCTGTTCCACTGGATGTCATAAGGTGAATGCACCAATTTGTAAGTCGCTCTGGATAAGAGCGTCTGCTAAATGACTTAAATGTAAATGTAAATATAAATCATTGTTTTCGATTTGTCATTATGGGGTATCGTGAGTAGATTGATGAGGAATAGTTTTTATGTCATCCATTTTAGAATAAGTCTGTAATGTAACAAAATGTGAAAAAATGTGGGTCCTTCCGGACAAGTCAGTTACAATTACACATACCCGAGACCCGTGATAATCATATCAGATCCGACCCGACCTGTGACATTATTTAGAATTCTGGATCCGGACCCGCTCAGGTCCCAGATCGGGTCTCGGGTATTTGGGTACAAGTGGATCCGTGAAGACCTTTAGTTTGTACACATCCATGTTCCCAGTTTTGCGTGTGAATGCTACCTAGGTTTGGATAAGTTCTAATCATCACAATGGGAACAACATCCTCTATGCACTTCCTGATGAACCCCGTCACCGAGTCCATGTATACGCCAATGCTATTCTCAGAGGTGACCCAGAACATTTCCCAGTCTGTGTGATCGAAACAATCTTGAAGCATTGATTCCAATTAGTCTGACCAACATTAAACAGTATATACCACGGAAGCTTCTTGTTTAAGTTTCTGCCTATAGGTGGAAAGGAGCAGAATGGAGGCGTGATCTGATTTGTCGAAGGGAAGGCACACAAGAGAAGTGTTGTTAGAATTTTGATAGCGTTTTCCTCCGATTTCCTTTATTAAAGTCCACAGCTTCGATAACTGAGGCCTCTGGATATGCGGTTTCCAGTTTGCGCATAGTCCAGTGTAGTTCCTTGAGAGCCGTTGCGGTGTCTGCTTGGAGGCGAATATACAGGGCAGTATTGATGACCCAAAAAATTATATTGGGAGGTAATGCGGTCGACATTTGATGGTGAGGTATTCCAGATTGGGAGATCAAATGGACTCGAGTTCCTGTACATTACCACAATCACCACACAATCCACCTTTCTTTTTTTCCGGACAGTTCTTTCTTCCTGTCCACGCGATGGACAAAGAACAATATATCCGGAGAGAACCATGATTCCGTAAAACACAAGTTACAGTCCCTGATGTCTCTCTGGAAGGAGATCCTTGCCCTGAGCTTGTCTACTTTATTGTCCAGGGACTGAACATTAGCGAGTAATAAACTCAGAAGTGGTGGATGGTATGCCTGAGTCTGACTAGGGCCTCACTCCTTCGACCTCTTCTCTGGTGACTGTTTTTTGGCGCAGCCCATGGGATGACTAGAGCTGCCTCAGGAAGTTCAAACAAAGGATCCAGATCAGGTAAGTCGAATTTCTGCTTGAATTTCTGATGAGTGACCGGCAATCTAATATCCAAAAGTTATTTCCCTGCTGTAGGTAATAATATAAGAAACGTTCTGAACAAATCATGTAAGAAATAACACCCCCCCCCCAAAACGACATACTGCAAAGTTGGTTAGGATCTAGAAACAGGGTGGCAGTGTCTGTTGGCCATTTTCAGAGGAGGGTGAGGTTATTGTAACTGGTTTGAGAGTATTTTTAGATGTTTTTAAGTGCACATACCATTGAATCTTTCTATTCAACCTGGATAGCCGAAGCATAGTAAATGAAGATACAGAACACTCATATTAGTATGTATGATATGTTACGTTTGGTATGGCATGTATTAATTTGTTGAAAAATGCAATTCGTATGATATGTTACGAATTACAATTCGTATAATACATTCCGAATTTGGAATACGTATGATACAGTATGTTACGAATTTCAATTTGTTGTGCCTAATGTTAGCTTGGCTAGCAGTTGGGTTAGGGTTTAAGGTTAGGGTTAAGCCGGGTGTACACTCCACGACTTTGGCACTGATGTAGCTGTCCCAGACAAGTTATTGCGATTGGAGACAAAATCCCCAATGTCATTGCCTACTCATGCTGGTGGCCATAGAGACACAATCTGAAGTCTACCGATCCCGTCTTTGAGCCATCCCAGACGTTGCAATATTTTCAAATGTTTGATTTTATCTGCACAAAATGTGCAATGCTCTTGTAGTGTGAGATGTGCAACGACAAGTTGAGAACAGTGATCGGCAGTAGCCAATGAAAGCTCGCCAGAGAAGAAGAAAAAGATGATGATGTTGTATTGCATCACCCAGAATGTGTAGACTATCGAGCAAGAGCGATGACTACTACTAATATGCAGGTATACTTTTGAACCAAAGTCAAAGTATCAAATCAATACAGCTCTGAAGTTCACAAGCAATGTTATTCAATAAAAAATATATTGGCTAGATATTTAAACTCTGTATGGCAAGCGTGAATGTCTTACTGAAAACGTTTGAGGCTGCTTTGAGCCACAGCTCATTCTAGCTACATTACCAATCTAATCACGTCATCACATCATTGTTTTCACAAGACTGCGTGGTATCGAGAATCCTCACGATCAAATGAAAAATCTTGTAGTGTGTGACTCCTGTCTGTGCCACATTGTTTAGTGTGCGCACCACTATGTTGTCAAGAGAAAAAACTACTGGAAAGACGGTTGTTTAATGTGAGAGGCTCAGTGATGTAAGGTTAAAGGGTTAAGGTTAGGTCTAGGGTTAGGGGAAGGGTTAGCTAACATGCTAAGTAGTTGCAAAGTAGCTATAAAAGTACTAAGTAGTTGCTAAGTTGCTAATTAGCTAAAATTGTCTGTGATTGTCACGCCTTGGTCATAGTATTTTGTGCTTTCGTTATATATTTGGTCAGGCCAGGGTGTGACATGGGTTTATTTTGTTGTGTTTCGTATTGGGGTTTTATAGGTATTGGGATTGCGGCTGAGTAGGGGTGTAGCATAGGTTTGGCTGCCTGAGGCGGTTCTCAATCAGTCAGGTGATTCTCGTTGTCTCTGATTGGGAACCATATTTAGGTAGCCAGGGTTTCACTGTGTATTTCGTGGGTGATTGTTCCTGTCTCTGTGTAGTTGTTCACCAGACAGGCTGTATAGGTTTTCACGTTCCGTTTGTTGTTTTTGTATATTTAATAGTTATTTCATGTATCGCGATTCTTCATTAAAGAACATGAGTAACCACCACGATGCATTTTGGTCCGACTCTCCTTCAACAGACGAACGCCGTTACAGTGATGAGATTCAAACACCCAACCTTTGGGTTGCTAGACGTTTGCATTATATGTTGGCTTTTGCGTTTAAGTAACCCTATGACTTATGTAACCATACCAAACGTAACATACTAACTTGAGTGTCCCAGATTTTTGTTTACTACTACAGTTGAAGTCGGAAGTTTACATACACTTAGGTTGGAGTCATTAAAACAAGTTTTTACACCACTCCACACATTTCTTGTTAACAAACTATAGTTTTGGCAACTCGGTTAGGACATCTACTTTGTGCATGACACAAGTCATTTTTCCAACAATTGTTTATAGGCAGATTATTTCGCTTGTAATTCACTGTATCACAATTCCAGTGGGTCAGCAGTTTACATACACTAAGTTCACTGTGCCTTTAAACAGCTTGGAAAATTCCAGAAAATTATGTCATGGCTTTAGAAGCTTCTGATAGGCTAATTTACATAATTCGAGTCAATTGTAGGTGTACCTGTGGATGTATTTCAAGGCCTTCCTTCAAACTCAGTGCCTCTTTCCTTGACATCATGGGAAAATAAAAAGAAATCAAACCAAGACCTCAGAAAAATGTGTAGACCTCCACGAGTCTGGTTCATCCTTGGGAGCAATTTCCAAATGCCTGAAAGTACCATGTTCATCTGTACAAAGAATAGTACGCAAGTATAAACACCATGGGACCACGCAGCCGTCATACCGCTCAGGAAGGAGACGCGTTCTGTCTCCTAGAGATGAACGTACATTTGTGCGAAAAGTGCAATCAATCCCAGAACAACAGCAAAGGACCTTGTGAAGATGCTGGAGGAAACAGGTACAAAAGTATCTATATCCACAGTAAAAACGAGTCCTATATCGACATAACCTGAAAGGCCGCTCAGCAAGGAAGAAGCCACTGCTCCAAAACTGCCATAAAAAAAGCCAGACTATGGTTTGCAACTGCACATGGGGACAAAGTGCGTACTTTTTGGAGAAATCTCCTCTGGTCTGATCAAACACAAATAGAAATGTTTGGCCATAATGACCATTGTTATGTTTGGAGGAAAAAGGGGGATGCTTGCAAGCCGAAGAACACCATCCCAACCGTGAAGCACGGGGGTGGCAGCATCATGTTGTGGGGGTGCTTTGCTGCAGGAGGGACTGGTGCAATTCACAAAATAGATGGCATCATGATGTAGGAAAATGATGTGGATATATTGAAGCAACATCTCAAGACATCAGTCACGAAGTTAAAGCTTGGTCACAAATGGGTCTTCCAAATGGGCAATGACCCCAAGCATACTTCCAAAGTTGTGGCAAAATGGCTTAAGGGCAACAAAGTCAAGGTATTGGAGTGGCCATCACAAAGCCCTGACCTCAATCCTATAGAAAATTGGTGGGCAAATCTGAAAAAGCGTGTGCGAGCAAGGAGGCCTAGAAAACTGACTCAGTTACACCAGCTCTGTCAGGACGAATGGGCCAAAATCCACCCAACTTATTTTAGGAAGCTTGTGGGGCTTGCCTGGCCGGTTCCCCTCTCTCCACTGGGATTCTCTGCCTCTAACCCCATTACAGGGGCTGAGTTACTGGCTTACTGGTGCTCTTTCATGCCATCCCTAGGAGGGGTGCGTCACTTGAGTGGGTTGAGTCACTGATGTGATCTTCCTGTCTGGGTTGGCGCCCCCCCTTGGGTTGTGCCGTGGCGGAGATCTTTGTGGGCTATACTCGGCCTTGTCTCAGGATGGTAAGTTGGTGGTTGAAGATATCCCTCTTGTGGTGTGGGGGCTGTGCTTTGGCAAAGTGGGTGGGGTTATATCCTTCCTGTTTGGCCCTGTCCGGGGGTATCATCAGATGGGGCCACAGTGTCTCCTGACCCCTCCTGTCTCAGCCTCCAGTATTTATGCTGCAGTAGTTTGTGTCGGGGGCTAGGGTCAGTTTGTTATATCTGAAGTACTTCTCCTGTCTTATCCGGTGTCTTGTGTGAATTTAAGTATGCTCTCACTAATTCTCTCTTTCTCTCGGAGGACCTGAGCCCTAGGACCATGCCTCAGGACTACCTGGCATGATGACTCCTTGCTGTCCCCAGTCCACCTGGCCGTGCTGCTGCTCCAGTTTCAACTGTTCTGCCTGCGGCTATGGAATCCTGACCTGTTCACCGGACGTGATACCTGTCCCAGACCCGCTGTTTTCAACTCTCTAGAGACAGCAGGAGTGGTAGAGATACTCTTAATGATCGGCTATGAAAAGCCAACTGATTGGCTCTCTAGGTTTCTTCCTAGGTTTTGGCCTTTCTAGGGAGTTTTTCCTAGCCACCGTGCTTCTACACCTGCATTGCTTGCTGTTTGGGGTTTCAGGCTGGGTTTCTGTACAGCACTTTGAGATATCAGCTGATGTACGAAGGACTATATAAATAAATTTGATTTGATTTGGAAGGCTACCCGAAACGTTTGACCAAGGTGAAACAATTTAAAGGCAATGCTACCAAATACTAATTGAGTGTATGTAAATTTCTGACCCACTGTGAATGCGATGAAAGAAATGAAAGCTGAAATAAATAATTCTCTCTATTATTCTGACATTTCACATTCTTAAAATAAAGTGGTGATCCTAACTGACCTAAGACCGGGAATTTTTACTGGGATTAATTGTCAGGAATTGTGAAGAGCTGAGTTTAAATGTATTTGGCTAAGGTGTATGTAAACTTCCGACTTCAACTGTATATGTTATGGCTAGTCTACGAGACCAGGCTGTTCTCTTCTATTTTTAAGACACACCTTTAGAACTAGAACACAGAATAAAGTGCCTTAGCAAAGGTGAGATGAAATTACATGAAAATACATGACTGTTTCTGGCCCCCTGACATGATATAATTTGAGAAACAAGAGTTCATTAACCCAAAAGAAGAGAATCAAAAGTCTGTTGCAAGTAAAACATACAATATTGGCATTATTATGAAATACACCCTGTATTGTGGCTGTTCACTAAAGAATATATGAAGAATAATACTCATCTTAATTCCCACATTGCTGGAATGTTGGTAGAATCATTTCCATCACATAAAACGATGCTGACAGAAGTAATCCCCTGGATGGCGCTATCGCGTAAAGATTCGCCATCGGGTTAAGCCTTACCCTCACACATTTTCCCTTTATTTCTACCACAAATAGCCTATTCTCAAAGTAGGTCAGATTTATGAGCTTTAATGACTTTAAATCAACATCGAATAAAATGTTATACGTCACATGCTTCATAAACAACATGTGTAGACTAACAGTGAAATGCTTACTTACCAACAATGCAGAGAGAAAAATATAAAAAATAATATACAGTACAAATAATAATAGCAGGAATAGATACACAATGAGTAATGATAACTTGGCTATACCGAGTCAATGTGCAGGGGCATTCGGACATTTAGGGAGATATGTTCATATAGCTGGTGCGGCAGGTAGCCTATTGGTTAAGAGCGTTGGGCCAGTAATAAAGGTCGCAGGTTTGAATCTGCAAGCCGACTAGGTAAAAAATCTGATGATGTGCCTTTCAGCAAGGCACTTAACCCTAACTACTCCTGGAAGTCGCACTGGATAAGAGAGTCTGCTAAATGACAAAAAAAATGTAGGGCTAAAGTGACTGGGAAGCAACGTACGTGATGAGTTAGTTTGCGGTCCATAAAATAAAATTACCTATAACAATAGCCTACTAGCCAGGAATTTAAATGAATTCACTCAAACATTTCCCAAGAGGCATTTAGGCTACAGTTTAGATGGGGGCATAAAACTAAAAAGAAAGAACATCCCTTCTAACGTTATAGTTTCACATCCAATCTGTGGGACAGACTCCACCCTGTATCCAATATGGTCAAGTCCTTCCCACCTATCCATAACCAACCATGTTCATTCACCTCCAACTATCAACAGGGATCATACCTATCACTTACAGCGAAGGCAACACAATGCTTTTCACCTGAGAGGATTCAAAATTAATTTCGGATTAATTTCTATTGAAAGATCACAGACATTTACTTTAACCATGGACATTTTCTTATAAAATGTGGATATTTCAAACTAGTTGATTTCTTTTAGAATTCGCTGCAGATCGTTTCAAAGGTATACTTTTTTGATTGGCAACGTTTCAACTGGGCACCAGGTAATTTAGATGATGATGTCTAGGTTGCAGCTATTGCTCCTGTTGTGGTGCGCCATCGCCCTCACTTGGGCACCAGTCGCATCCAGCGATGTGATGGAGAACTCTTTGACAGATGTCCATGATGGAATTAAAGAGCAACTAGAACAGACCGAGGGACCACTTCTGGATGATGAGATGGACAACCAGGAGAACGTTTTAACTCAGGTATTTACGACCTCGCTCTGAATTTGTTTGGATTGACAGGCTAGTTTTACGCATAGCCTACCTATACAAAGCCAGGTGCGACAGTTAATCACAGGGGTGAGGAAGAAAATTGCATTTTCTCAAGCATTATAATTCATAACTTTTGAGTATAGAATAATAATAATTGATACTTTATTGTCTATGAATATTGGCCTGGGAAAAGTTGAACTATTATGTTGCGCACTTATCATGCGTAATTACACATGCACACAGAGCATTGCCATTATAGTCAGTTTTGGCGTTTTGCTTATGAACCATAAAGCATCTGCAATGCGATAAATTGACGGTGGTTGTTTTACCCAGCAAACCAAAATTGGTTCTTTGAACGTTCCCAGAACATTCATTAGGTTGCCCCAAAAGTTTTTACACAAAAACGGTCCAGTTGTGCTGATGATTATACAGTGTTTGTATAAATAATTTGTCTGATGTTGCAAGAACATTCCCAGAACCCATTTTGTTATTACATTACCTGGAAACCTAATAAGAACCTTAGGGAATGTTCTGCGGGTGGTTGTTACAGACGTTGTGCACAACATTCCAAATAAATGTTGTGTTTTTTTTTTAATTCTGGAAAGGAAAAAAAACATTTTGTTATCAAAAAAATCCTTTGAATGGTTTTTGAGATGTTTTCATCCTAATGTTAGATACAATCCTAACTGGAACTTTATTGGAATGTTAGCTAATGTCCTGTGAATGATCCCGGTCTGCTTAGTAGTTACTTTGCAAGTGGTTAAAAAATAAAAAGTATTTTTTTTTGTAAATTAGTCGATTGTTAGTCATTAAACCATTTTCAATGTGCAATGTGCATAGATTATTTGGTATCTGAGAGATGAGATGGTCGTTTTTCCTATGTAGGACTAAATGTATGCATTCTCATGAATATGCTGTGTTGTTCCATATAAGTAATCAATTTAAATAGTTACTTATATCCTATAAGTAATTGCACCAATGCATGGGTCTGTGTGAATTGTGTAATGCTATGCTCCTTCAAATGGTGGACTACCCATGCTCTACCCATCTCTCCTCCATCGTAGCTGCTGGGGGATTATGACAAAGTGAAAACGCTGTCCGAAGGCTCAGACTGTCGCTGTAAATGTATTGTCAGACCCCTGAGCAGAAGTGCCTGCCGGCGGATAGAGGAGGGTGCAGCAACGGCTGAGGACTTTTATACCGTGGAGACTGTGACGTCGGGGCCTAACTGTAAAAAGTGTGCGTGCATAGCCCCGCCCTCTGCTCTGAATCCCTGCGAGGGAGATTACAGGTTCAAGAAGCTGCAGGAGGCGGGGAAAGATGACATCAAGGTAATACACAAGCGCCTGCATCTCTCTGGGGGGGAAACAACACCACACCGGTTCCTTCTTAGAACAACCCCCGTCTGTATTATCTTTATCAAACAAGGAGTCCTTTCCAGTGGAATATTTACTCAAACTGTACTTGATCTGATGGAAATGTCCACGTCATAAAGCGGGTATTGAATACAGCGTACATGACAGTAAGACTTTACAACTAAAATAACATGGAAAGATGTACTGGGATGGATTCTGACTACTGTGATCTTGCTTTTACAGCTCTCAACAATAATGGAGTTGCTGGAGGGAGCGTTTTACGGGATGGATCTGTTAAAGTTACACTCAGTTACAACTAAACTTCTCAGGAGGGTTGACAATATAGAAACGGTTCGTATACTGACACTCATACGCAAGTCACAGTCATAGCTTATATACCTTAAAGTCTGTGGTGGTGGTACTGGCTTCTCACCCTTTTACTTTGCCCCTGTCGGTGTCCAGACCTTTTCTCGAAACCACACGGAGAAGGAGAAAGTGAGTGTGAGGAGCCGCTCTAGTGAGGAGAATGAGAGAGAGAAGGAGAGAAGAGCACAGCAGAGGATGGAAAAGAGAAAACGTCTAACTGAGCTGAAGCCGTCCCTGCAGAAGGATACGGCGGCAGCCTATACTAACACAGAGGTAATGGCGCACACACACTATGATAACACAGAGGTAACCAAGGCTGTCATTCACTCCAGATGTAGAGTGGAAACAATGGCGAGGGATTAAGGTAGCCAGTAGCCTGGCAGCCTCTTTAATACAGTGGCGAGATCCAAACTAGTCTGGGGTCTTGACTACAACAGTTTTCAGACAGCCCAGAAAACAATGACTTAAAATGACCGTCTGTCTTACTTTGAACCTCGACTGCATTCATTTTCACAAAACCAATGCGATCAAAACCATAGCATTTGGTTCTGTAGCCTAGTATTACAATTAAGAATCAGAAATAGAAACCTTTAGTGCCATGCAACAAACAAATGGTTGCTAAGAACTTATTGTGTAGCCACAGTTCAACATGTATAGTACAGTTGTCTCACTAAAAGCTTTACGAAAACACATGTGATTTGCTCCTTTGTGATTGGATCCTCCTAAAGAAGAAGTATGAGGAGCGCTACGTGGGGGCCAAGGGCCAAGGGGCCACCAGGCCCATGCTGAAGAGGAGCCAGCCAGAGGACAGGGAGGAGCCCCAGTGGCCCCTGAAAGGCAAGGTGGGGCCCAACGGCATGGTCATCAGAGGGGTGACCTTCTACAAGGCCAACACAGTGGACGATGGAGCCGCTGAAGAGCTCAGTAAGTCAATTTATATACTGGACAGAATACTAGAATAACTAACATAGCAGTAGTCCATCCAGTTCAGAACATACAGCAAACCTTCCCATTGATTTTAGTGTTGAAGGCTTCTTTTTTAAGGGGTGGGTCTCTACATTGGGGCTATGCCTATGGACATGTTTTGTTCTGGGTTTTTAATAGGACATTGGAGAGGCTTCTTGAGTATATTGGTGTAAATGCTTCTTAACCCTTTGTGCTGCTCATTCACCACCAGCAGCAGAGGAAACCCTGAGCGGTGATGGTTCCATGGACCTGCTCATCGATGACCAGCTACTGAGACCCACCCAGCCCAGACCTGTGGCAGGCCCCCCGACACCTGCATCCCAAGACAGGAAGGGGAACCCAGATGACCAGGCCACTGACACCCCCAAAACAGCCGCTAGTCCCCAAAGGAATCCCATTGCATCTGCCCCTGGAGATACCGGGACACCATCAACCACTGTTTCCATCCCGACCACCACCACCATTCAAACAAACACTAACACACCGGTTGCGACCACCACAACCACCATTCAACCAGCGACTACCACAACCACCACTCAACCAGCGACCACTAGAAAACTTGAAACCTTGTCTGTTTTGACCACGTCTCCAACCACTGCACTGCAAAATGTCAACAGCACCACAGCTCCGACCAGCAAGGTGACTAGTGTGCCCAGACCCAAGCATCACATCAGCTGGACAGAGGGCCACTCAGAGGTTCCCTCGGCGACCCCTAAAGTCCCTGGTAAAAAAAAAACTTTGGTTGAGGGGGAATTAGATTTTCCAAAGTCACATTTTAATTTGATACTTTTTTCTGGTGGAAAATAGTGTTATTTGTTTGAACTTTAAATACTTGAGGAAAGTACATATGTTGTCTTTATCTCTGTATGTTTACTAACAGGCCTGTGCAAAGACACTTTGGCCACCATCTCTGACCCAGTGACCCATAATACCTACGGCCGGAAGGAAGGTGCCTGGATGAAGGACCCGAAGGGCAACGGAAATGTAATCTATGTCACCAACTACTACTATGGCAACAACCTACTGGAATTCCGCGACATGGACACCTTCAAAAAAGGTATTCTCACAATTGACTAGTCCCAAAACCGAGTTGCTGTTTAGGTCCTGGGTGCCAAGATTACATTACATGTAATGGTGGAATTTGAATCGTGCGATGCGCATTGCTCAATATATAGAATACTCTCTTACTTCTGCATTGTCTTTTTTCCTGTCAGGACGCTTCACCAATTCCTACAAGCTGCCGTACAACTGGATCGGCACGGGCCACGTCGTATACAACGGAGCCTTCTACTACAACCGGGCCTTCTCCCGTGACATCATCAAGTTTGACTTGCGTCTACGCTACGTTGCGGCCTGGACAACGCTGCACGACGCAGTGTTTGAGGAGGAGGAGGACTCCTCCTGGAGGTGGCGAGGACACTCGGACATCGACTTTGGGGTGGACGAGAGCGGCCTGTGGTTGGTGTACCCTGCGCTGGACGAGGAGGGCTTCCACCAGGAAGTAATCATGCTAAACCGTGTGAACCCGGCTGACCTCAGCCTCCAGAGTACGTTCAGAACAGGCCTGAGGAGACACTTCTACGGAAACTCCTTTGTCATCTGTGGCGTCCTGTACGCGGTGGACAACTATGAGCGTACCCACGCCAATATATCCTACGCCTTTGACACGCACACACACACCCAAATGATCCCCAGATTACCATTCACAAACAACTACACGTACACAACGCAAATCGACTACAACCCCAAGGACAAAAAGCTGTATGCATGGGACAACGGTCACCAGGTGACATACGATGTTATATTTGCATATTAAAAGCTGTGGAGTAGTGCTAAAATAAAAAGGGACCAGCACTTTTTTTGTATAAAAGTTTAAAAATATATATATATAAAAAAATGGTCTTAGTGGATTGTAGAGCAGTCTACATGGCCTTTATGTGTTGTACTGTATAATCCACGTTTATGTTGTTCCAGGCTCCCGTGTTGTCCCAGCGCATGTTGTTGTATTTTATATAATGGTCATGGTCTTTAATTGCCCAAAGGGCAGCAAGCAAGATCATTCAGCGAAGCAAGACAAGGTATTTTCTTACTGCTTGTTAGAAGTTTAAAGTGTATGTTGTATATACATCAATTAAAAAATAAAACTGTTAATAAAATATGCATTCAAACATGAATGCTGACACACAAACAAGTCATCAATACTAGGACTTGTTACTGTCCATGGTTTTATTTCTGAAAACCCTTTTGAAGGTACTGCAAATACCATGACAAACCTTGAAGCGACTCAAACAAAAGTAGGTCATTATCACACCCTCATTTGACACGTTTCAAATAATGCAAATAATGGCCACATCTCACATGATGTTTGTATGATATATACAAATGAGTCTTGCGTATAATTGTTTGAATGTCTCATTTTGCTCAGTCACCAACATGGCTTTAAAAAGCAACAAGCATAATATCACAGGATAGGTAGGTCTATTCACTTTTAAATATGTGCAATATATCTTGTTAACATGGCTCAATTCCATCAATAGGGTCCAGAATCAATTCATGTTTTGTATTAAGCTATTTTCAATTTAGTTCAATTTTTGCTCATCTAAAAGAATGCTATAGCAGTAGGGTCAAGACAGTGAAGGTTACCAAAGGGTTCAACTTTAAGTCCACTATTTATTCTACCTAAAGACCTACAGTAGATGCGTGCACTGTCATTATGTCCATTTAACCTGAACCAGATGCTCTAAACTAAGCAATATGGAAGTAAACAGTTGCTGGACAACTTCTTAAGAAGTCTTAATAGATTTGTAACATTTGAGGCACAGGGACTTTTGGAATGTGGAAGACAGAGGATGTGCGAAATCTGATGCTAAGCATTTCCAAAGAGGAAGACAAGGCTACTTTTCTGTCACAGTTTATTAAATACACCAAAATGTTGGTAAAATGATAGGTTTTTAGATTGCCAGGCCTTTTAGGTAAGGCCAATTTCAGGCAGAGTCTGATAGAACACCAACCGATGCTGATGCCTTTCCGTTGGCATGGGTGGATTGGAAGTCAGTGGTGTTGGCGCGTAGGATCTCTGGGATGCTGGAGGTTTTGATGTGGAGGATCTTGGTGTCCATGACCTCACAGTCAATCTGCATCATCACCTCAAATGTGTCGTCCTTGATGACAGAGTCTGTAATGGAATACGATAAGTCCAACATATGATTATAATGAAAATCAAAACCATTCATTGGTTTATATTCAGTTGTCTGGAGTCTAGATGCCTCAACAGTCAGAAGCCACATCTGAACGTTTTATGTAGTACAAGCCTCAGCACCATCAGCACTTTTTAGCAGACATCTAATGTTGTTGAGTTTCACTGTATAGGCCATTTGAGAGGATCTCCTGACAAAATCCCATTATACTGTCTCTCCATAAGGATCCCATCCCAAAAAGTCTGTCCCCTTTGTACTCTAAATCCCAAATGTAATAGTCATTATCTGGTTCACCGCCTTCTCTCGGAGACGCTGTCTGGCGTCAGGTGGCTGAGGAGCCTGCATTACTACTGCAGGGTGAGCTCCGGCTCCTAGAAGAACACCTGCTGAAGCCATCAGCCACACAACCACCGGAACGGCCAGGTTCATGTGGCTTAGCTAGCGGGAGGAATTTACTAGCACATGGAGGGATCGGGTTTTGGATCTAAAAGGTGATTAATGTATACGGAAATGACATCGGAAAGGTTACTCAGCCGGTGCATTTTGCAGACACGTGGTGCTGTAGAGCGAGGGAGCTATGTGGGTGTTTTCTACTGAAGCAATAAGACCAGAGGAGGTGTGGTATATGACCAATATACCACGGCGAAGGGATGTTCTTAAGTCCGACGCAACGTGGAGTGCCTGGACACAGCCCTTAGCCGTGGTATATTGGCCATATATCACAAAACCCAGAGGTGCCTTATTGCTATTATAAACTGGTTACCAATGTAATTAGAGGCAGTAAAACTCTGTTTTGTCATACCTGTGGTATACGGTCTGAT
Source organism: Oncorhynchus keta (assembly GCF_023373465.1). Taxonomy (NCBI): domain Eukaryota; kingdom Metazoa; phylum Chordata; class Actinopteri; order Salmoniformes; family Salmonidae; genus Oncorhynchus; species Oncorhynchus keta. The sequence goes on from NC_068443.1 coordinate 35,891,636, forward strand.
ATACAACAGCCTTCAGCCAATCAGAATTCAGGGCTCAAACTGCCCAGTTTACGATATAAGTTTGATGATAAGAATGCAGCTGATTTGGATGGTCCTTCTGTTTGTGGTCTGAATATCTGATTGAGAGAGAAAAGAGATGGTCATAGTTTTCTCTGTCGACGGTCATGGTTTTCTCTGCCGAGTGCGCGTCGGCAGAGAAAACCATGACAGTCAACTGTGAAGACTGTATGTAAAACGGAGCTGTATACAAGTTATAAAAGACTCTGCATGCCTGCATGCATGAGATAATCCACTATATAAAAAACATATTACCCAATAAAGTGAGATAAATATGCCTTGTACATTAAATTAGATTGAATTTAACACATTATTTTGTTACTGTTCTTTTTCAAGAGTGCTGAATCTGACAGACAGTATTTTTGTCCACTGAATCAGAGTTTTTGAACGCCTGCATTGTCTCTAGATGACAGTTTTAAGGTGTTCAGTTGTTTGGGAGACAGATTATTATTCCAAATGGCACACCTGTATATTGATACAGACCATGAGCCCAGCTAATTACAAATGGCACACCTGTATATTGATACAGACCTGAGGTTGGAACCGGGTTAAGGAACAGAACCAAAAAAACGGAAAATAAACATTTTTCGAGGGACAAAATCTGAATCGGGAACGAAAGTGATTGATACTGTTCCGAAACAGAACTTTTATGTTAAAAGCATGGTAATCATTTATTAACTTTATTTTACTCCCGGGCAGTACCACAAAAATGTGAAACAAACAAAGAGCCTATGCAAAGCTCTCACTGTCACTCAGAAACATATTCCAGTGTCTGCCTGCCAGCTGAAAATCTTAGCCAGTGTGTGTGCGTGTCGGCTACCTGCCCCTCTGAAGCATAGGCTACTGTAGCCTACAATACTTTACAAGCGCGATTCAGAAATTAAGGAGAGATGTTAACTTGGATACGGTTTTTCAATGCTAGTTAAGGATACTAATTGTTATCACGTTTCACATTGGATGTATTTCCTTACAAAGCGTTCTGACGTGTTTTTAACCTGAAAAATGTTGCGCCTTACGCATTAAAACACCTTTTTATTTTTTATTTGTTTAACTAGGCAAGTCAGTTAAGAACAAATTCTTATTTTCAATGACACCATAGGAACAGTGGGTTAACTGCCATGTTCCGGGACAGAGTTGTACCTTGTCAGCTCGGGGGTTTGAACTTGCAACCTTCCAGTTACTAGTCCAACGCTCTAACCACTAGGCTACCCTGCCGCCCCACCTATAGCGTGCCCGCTCCAAACTGCTCTAACTGCACTGATTGGTGAAGTAATCTACTATCGAGCTTAAAAAAGGAACAGAAAGGAACGATATAATCCGGCATGTTTTTCGGGGGTTTGAACCGGTTCAGAACTGTATTTTGCAGGTCGAAATAGTGCAATCGAATGCAAACAGTAAGCGACTGGAAATAGTTTAGGTTCCAACCCGATACAGACCATACCAGAGTACCATAACTGATTCCAAATATCACCCTTGCTGATACACACCAGGCAGGTCTACTAATTCGAGTCAGCCCACAGCCCCTCATCTCACTCCACCCCACCCCCCTCCCCAAATCCCTTTCTCTCAGCTCCCCATCCAGTTTCCCTTTGGGGTTACTCGGTGAGATGGGTCTTTGGGTGAGACCAACCAGAAACATAACCATGTTGACACGGCAAAGTGAGGTGGCGTATTTCAAATCATGAGGGAAAATACTCAATTGCCCTTCATTATCCTTCACATACCATGCAGTCCCTTCAACTGAGGCCAATATTGGTTATGATAAGGTTACCCAAAAGGCCAACTGGCATTTTTGCACAGTATGTTGCAGACCCGAAGAGTGATTCGGAGGACAAATCCACTAATTTATTAGAGTAGTAAGGAATATCAAAGACATTTCTACAGATGGAAGCTATTTATGGCAAAAGGGGGTATTTCTAAACAACCACACTCTATGGCTGGGGCAAATTACAACCTACCGTTACAATCATCTGGCAATCACAGCGCATTCGGAAAGTATTCAGACATTGCAGCGTTACATTACAGCGTTATTCTAAAATTGACGAGGAAAATATTTAATTCAATCAATCTACACACAATACCCCATAATGACAAAGCAAAACATTTTTTTTGTGTAAATTTTGGCAAATGTATTAAAAATAAAAAACAGAAATTCCTTATTTACATAAGTATTCAGACCCTTTGCTATGAGACTCGGAATTGAGCTCAGGTGCATCCTGTTTCCATTGATCATCCTTAAGATGTTTCTACAACTTGGAGTCCACATGTGGCAAATCCAATTGATTGGATATGATTTGGAAAGGCACACACCTGTCTATATAAGGTCCCACAGTTGACAGTGAATGTCAAAACAAAAACCAAGCCATGAGCTTGAAGGAATTGTCCGTAGTGCTTTGAGACAGGATTGTGTCAAGGCACAGATCTGGGGAAGGGTACTAAAAAATGTCTGCAGCATTGAAGGTCCCCAAGAACAAAATGGACTCCATCATTCTTAAATGGATGAAGTTTGGAACCAGCAAGACCTTTCCTAGAACTTGCCGCCCGGCCAAACTGAGCAATCGGGGGAGAAGGGCCTTGGTCAGGGAGGTGACCAAGAACCCAATGGTCACTTTGACAAAGCTCCAGAGTTCCTCTATGGAGATGGGAAAACCTTCCAGAAGGACAACCATCTATCCAGCACTCCACCAATCAGGCCTTTATGGTAGAGTGGCCAGACGGAAGCCACTCCTCAGTAAAAGGCACATGAAGGCCCGCTTGGAGTTTGCAAAAAGGCACCTAAAAGGACTCCCAGACCATGAAAAACAAGATTCTCTGGTCTGATGAAACGCAGACTGAACTCTTTGGCCTGAATACCAAGCATCACATCGGGAGGAAACCTGGCACCATCCCTATGGCGAAGCATGGCGGTAGCAGCTTCATGCTGTGGGGATGTTTTTCAGCGGCAGGGACTGGGAGACTAGTCAGGATCGAGGGAAAGATGAACAGAGCAAAGTACCGAAAGATCCTTGATGAAAATCTGCTCCAGAGCGCTCAGGACCTCAGACTGGGGTCGAAGGTTCACCTTCCAACAGGACAATGACCCTAAGCACACAGACAAGACAACACAGGAGTGGCTTCGGGACAAGTCTCTGAATGTCCATGAGTTTCCCAGCCAGAGCCCAGAATTGAACCCGATTTAACATCTCTGGAGAGACCTGAAAATAGCTGTGCAGCAACGCTCCCCATCCAACCTGACAGAGCTTGAGAGGATCTGCAGAGAAGAATAGGAGAAACTCCCCAAATACAGGTGTGCAAAGCTTGTAGCATCATCATACCCAAGAAGACTCGAGGCTGTAATCGCTGCCAAAGGTGCTTCAAAAAAAGAACTGACACGTCTGTCACATTTGCTCAGTGTGAACCTGCTTTCATCTGTGAAGAGCACAGGGCACCAGTGGCGAATTTGCCAATCTTGGTGTTCTCTGGCAAATGCCAAACGTCCTGCATGGTGTTGGGTTGTAAGCACAACCCCCACCTGTGGACGTCGGGCCCTCATACCACCCTCATGGAGTCTGTTTCTGACCGCTTGAGCAGACACATGCACATTTGTAGGGCTCTGGCAGTGCTCCTCCTGCTCCTCCTTGCACAAAGGCGGCGGTAGCGGTCCTGCTGCTGGGTTGTTGCCCTCCTACGGCCTCCTCCACGTCTCCTGATGTACTGGCCTGTCTCCTGGTAGCGCCTCTATGCTCTGGACACTACGCTGACAGACACAGCAAACATTCTTGCCACAGCTCGCATTGATGTCCCATCCTGGATGAGCTGCACTACCTGAGCCACTTGTGTGGGTTGTAGACTGCATCTCATAATACCACTAGAGTGAAAGCACCGCCAGCATTCAAAAGTGACCAAAACATCAGCCAGGAAGCAGTGTATATATGAGAGAGTATGGATAGAGGGTGCTGAAGGTACACACAACAGGGTGGCAGGCATCTTAGCGGTTAGAAGGTTGGGACAGTAACCGAAAGGTTGCTTGTTTGAATCACCGAGCTGACAAGGTGAAAAATCTGTTGATGTGCCCTTGAGCAAGGCACTTAACCCTAATTGCTCCAGGGTGGCCGTTGATAATGGCTGACACTGGCCGTGACCTCTCCGAGGTTGTCTCAGTTGGGATATGCAAAAAGAAAAAACACATTTCCAACATACACATGCGTATTAATACACACTTGTACATGTGTGAAATAGGAAAAATATAAGCAAGCAACAAGCCGTCCGCACACTGTTCTGTTTTGTAAGACGATGCACAGCTGCATAACAAAGTTGATCCATACGACTCAGAAAACAGGTCATGGAAAGTTTCAGACCATTAAGAGTGTAAAGAGGGTAAGAGAGGCCTCTGCAGTGCTCGATTCCTTGAGGGGCCTCCCGAGAGGCACTAACGTATGTTCACAAGGGCCTGGCTGATAGCCATGACGGTGGGGCTCCTGGATTGAGGGCAGCCGTTCCACGGAGGACTCCAAGGAGGCCCCTGTCTGTAAGGGCTGAGCTCTGAGAGACAGTGTGGTTGCGGAATGGATACACCATGATAATAGATCCAAAGCACAGTGGTCTCACAGCACTTACTGCTGAGCATAGAGCTTCTATGAGCACGTTTCTATGAGTTTCTACATGGGGAAACCTCAGACGCTATGAGAATCAAGTGCAGTGGTTGTTTTCCAATTTGGACTTTTCACATTTTATACATCTTAACAAAACGTTTGAATGCTAATCATAGTACATATTATGGCAATACTTAGTAGCTTAAAATACAGACCTATAAAATGTATCAATAATGAATCATAACTGCACACACACAAAAAAAAAACCACATTCTGATGCCTGAGGGGACAGAACCCAAACAAAGGAGGGTGAGTAAGTTCAACAGGGAGCCCCATGACCTAGTCAAATCTGACTCATATTTTCAAGCACTTCTCTGAAACGGTCACTGGAGAGACAGTAAATCACTTAAGATTAGAAAAGAAAAATGTCCTGTACAGTACTGTCTCTGAACTCCAGGAAGTATATATTCTTTCCTTAAAAGGGCATGGAAAATACAACAGCGTCCCCCTATCATCTGTATCCCACTTCCTTTCCTTTTCTTCAGGGTAGAAGGGACACCAACAGACCAATACAATTCCCCTCAGCCAAATAGCCTAATTCATTGCACATGCCAGAAATACAAAGAGCTTAGCTTACACATGAAAGCTATTTCTGTTACTAAATCAATAGGAAGAAAATACAGAGGAAAGCTTTCAAGACTACAAGAAAAAGTGAGTGAGTATTCATCCACCACACTAACAATCAGTTGTTGAAGCTGGTTCAAGCTTTCACTAAACTAATGACTATACTGATAGTGAGTGTAGGTTTTCTGTTTATACACTGTGGGTAGGTGGAGGTGTAAATTGGCCGTGGCTTCTGATTACGTAAAAGCTCTGCTCTAAAACGTACAATAAACTTCCTTAGAGTTCAGAGTCCAAAGTTTATATTTGGCATGCAGTTTCTCAGTTCACATTGTCTACTGGTCCTTACCATTCACATTAATAGCTGGTAACACCAAGGACATCTTTGGCCTGCTCCCCTTGCTGTGGTTAGTTGCAGGGAGCAGAAGGTGATCCTAGAGAAACAGAGAGAGAATGGGGGATTAGAGAGTGGATGCAGTGAGTCATTACTCATGAGTTGATCTAGTCTTTAGACAATAAGGAGATACATTTGACAGTAGAGATGTTGTGCTGTTCAGGGCGGATTTTCTCTCACAAATCCCAGTAGGTCTATGCATGTGTACTCCATTTGATTTAACCTTTATTTAACTACAGTACCAGTCAAAAGTTTGGACACAACTACTCATTCAAGGGTTTTTCTTTATTTTTTCACTATTTTCTACATTGTAGAATAATAGAAGACGTCAAAACTATGAAATAACACATGGAATCATGTAGTAACCAGTGGCGTAAAGTGTCAAATTCACACACTTATCAACAGAAGACATTGGTCGTCCCTACTACCGCTGACCTTGCGGACTCACTAAACACAATTGCATCTTTTGTAAATAATGTCTGAGTGTTGGAGTGTGCCCCTGGCAATATATACATAAAAACAAGAAAATTGTGCTGTCTGCTTTGGTTAATATAAGGAATTTGAAATGATTTATACTTTTGATTCTTAAGTATATTTTAGCTATTCAATTTACATTTGATACTTAAGTATATTTAAAACCAAATACTTTTAGACTTTTACTCAAGTAGTATTTACTGGATGACTTTTGCTTTTACTTGAGTAACTTTCTATTAAAAGGTATCTATACTTTTACTCAAGTATGAAAATTGGGTACTTTTTCCACCACTGGTAGTAACCAAAAAAGTGTTAAACAAATCAAAATATAATGTAGATTTAAGATTCTTCAAAGTAGCCACCCTTTGCCTTGATGACAGCTCTGCACACTCTTGGCATTCTCTCAACCAGCTTCATGAGGAATGCAGTCTCGAAGGAGATCCCACATATGCTGAGCACTTTTTGGCTGCTTTTCCTTCACTCTGAGATCCAATTGATCCCAAACCATCGCAATTGGGTTGAGATTGTGTGATTGTGGAGGCCAGGTCATCTGATGCAGCACTCCATCACTCTCTTTCTTTGTCAAATAGCCCTTACACAGCCTGGAGGTGTGTTGTGTCATTGTCCTGTTGAAAAACAAATGACAGTCCCACTAAGGGCAAACCAGATGGGATGGCGTATCGCTGCAAAATGCTGTGGTAGCCATGCTGGTTAAGTGTGCCTTGAATTCTAAATAAATCACAGACAGTGTCACGAGCAAAGCACCCCCACACCATCACACCACCTCCTCCATGCTCCAAGGGCGACCTGATATCAATAAATGTACATACTTTACAGTCATGGGTGCCATGGTCAAGGGGAGTGACTACAACCCAAACAATGCCTCAAGCCACTGTCTGTCCACCTATAGGCTGACAACAAGAAAAAATACACGTGATGACAGACCAGTGACATCCAGACCCTTCCGTGGCTCCTGCGGCCATAACTCTGAAGTACACGCACCATGAACCCCACAAGGCACAAGAGGTACGGAATTCACACACAAAAAAACGTCCTAAAGAGAACGTAAGGCCAATAAATCTCAACATACATTGACCTCTGACCATACCTTTGACTGTACAATGTTTTCACAGTTTGGGGTGTAAAGACAGTCATTGTTTGAGGAGACAGGCCAAAAACAGTAGTTAACAACAGCGTTGACACCTGGACAGCAGGTTGTGACATACACATAAAAAGAAAACAGGAGAATGATGTGGTTGTAAAATGTATTTTAAAAGTAGACAGCTGGGGCTCTATGAAAATAATCAATGATGGGCACATTAGCTAGACAAGCCATCCATTGTTCAAAGAAATAGTCACAAATCAAGCACATGGCCATTAAAACCCAGACCATATCAGAGACAGTCATTTCTTGACACAAACCAAGGCTACTTTTCCTCCATTTGTATTAAGTTGGCAGAGATCAAATGCATCTACATGCTGTCTGATCAGCTAGTCAGTCATCTAGGTTCCCTCCATGGAATCCTAGCCTTTATTAGAGGCATAAACACAGTAATTCAAAGTCCTGTTAAACACCTGTGGTCTGGGAGAGGAGACCCATGCATGGTTGAGAGACCACTGTCCTTTTGTGTTTGATTTAGCCTTCCTGCAGTGCCAGGTGGGTCGGTTCTGCATTTTGGCGACTATTCCATTGGTTCTATTGCGGCAGGCAAACTCAATCAAGCCCAGCTAAAGTATTTGAAAAGATTTTAAAGAGTTAAAAACGGAGCTGTTCCTGCGAGACAAAGTCATGGAAAAACTAGGAACTTCAGCCCGAAACTCACTGATGTAGAACAGATATACAGTAAAGTAGGTCTATAGACTGAAAAGCTACGGGGTCAATTAGAATCATTGACGTGAGGGCTCCCAAGGACTAGTTAACATATCAAAAGACTCAACAACCAACAACAACAAAAAATCTGATGTTTACAGTAGACTAGAGTGACGGCACAGAGGTAAATATTTTGTTTTGAAGCCAGCTGCCACTCTGGGGAGAACATATGACTTTACCTCAGATGGACATAGATGGCTAACATAAATGTTAGCATCTGCTAAAAGTAGCTAGCTACACGATTGGTCTGCTTCTGAGTAAAATATCAGTGCCAGTACAGAATGGCTTGGATCAGCACAATACAGTGTCTAAATAACAGTGTAAGTAGGTGGAGATTAACATTGAGAAGACATGGAAGCCAGGGTCAACTGCACTTGAAATAGACTGAGTCTCTGGTTCTGATCCAGCCCTTGAAACAACACCAGTTCTAAGAAGCTGACAGAAGTAAGGAGCTTAGTGAAAAACACACACCAGGCACTGTTCCCCATTGGGTATTCACAGCACACACAGGCACAGACATACGTGATAATACACACACACGTACACATGGATTTTGTGTTGTAGATATGTGGTAGTTGAGTAGTGGCTTGGGGGAACACACTTAATGTGTTGTGAAAAGTGTCAGGAAATGTAATGTCATTTTGATTGTATATAGAGTTGAAGTCGGAAGTTTACATACACTTAGGTTGCAGTCATTAAAACTTGTTTTCCCACCATCCACAAATGTCTTGTATCAAACTATAGTTTTGGCAAATCAGTTAGAATATCTACTTTGTGCATGACACAAGTAATTTTTCCAACAATTGTTTACAGACAGATTATTTCACTTATAATTCACTGTATCACAATTCCAAAATTCCAATTCCAGAAGTTTACATACACAAAGTTGACTGTGCCTTTAAACAGATTGGAAACTTCCCTAAATTATGTCATGGCTTTAGAAGCTTCTGATAGGCTAAATGACATCATTTGAGTCAATTGGAGGTGTACCTGTGGATGTGTTTCAAGGCCTAACTTCAAACTCAGTGCCTCTTTGCTTGACATCATCGGAAAATAAAAAGAAATCAGCCAAGTCCTCAGAAAAAAAATTGTAGATCTCCACAAGTCTGGCTCATCCTTGGGAGCAATTTCCAGACACTTGAAGGTACAACGTTCACCTGTACAAACAATAGTACACAAGTATAAACACCACGGGACCACACAGCCGTTATACCGCTCAGGAAGGAGACGCGTTTGGTTTCCTAGAGATGAACGTACTTTGGTGCGAAAAGTGCAAATCAATCCCAGAACAACAGCCAAGGATCTTGTGAAGATGCTGGAGGAAACAGATACAAAAGTATCAATATCCACAGTAAAACGAGTCCTATATCAACATAACCTGAAAGGCCGCTCAGCGAGGAAGTAGCCACTGCTCCAAAAACGCCTTAAAAAAGCCTTACAAAAAGGAAAATCTTACTTTTCAGAGAAATGTCCTCTGGTCTGATGAAAAAAAAATAGAACTGTTTGGCCATAATGACCATTGTTATTTTTGGAGAAAAGAGGGGAAGGCTTGCAAGCCGAAGAACACCATCCCAACTGTGAAGCACAGGGGGGAGGTAGCATCATGTTGTGGGGGTGCTTTGCTGCAGGAGGGACTGGTGCAATTCACAAAATAGATGGCATCATGAGGCAGGACAATTATGTGGATATATTGAAGAAACATCTCAAGACATCAGTCAGGAAGTTAAAGCTTGGTCGCAAATGGGTCTTCCAGATGGACAATGACACCAAGCATACTTCTAAAGTTGTGGCAAAATTGCTTAAGGACAACAAAGTCAAGGTATTGGAGTGGCCATCACAAAGCCCTGACCTCAATTCTATAGAAAATTGGTGGGCAGAACTGAAAAAGTGTGTGTGAGCAAGGAGGCCTACAAACCTGACTCAGTTACACCAGCTCTGTCAGGAGGAATGGGTCAAAATTCACCCAACTTATTGTGGGAAGCTTGTGGAAGGCTACCCTGAAACGTTTGACACAAGTGAAACAATTTAAAGGCAATGCTACCAAATACTAATTGAGTGTATGTAAACTTCTGATCCACTGGGAATGTCACGAAAGAAATAAAAGATTAAATAAATCATTATCTCTACTATTATTCTGACATTTCACATTCTTAAAATAAAGTGGTGATCCTAACTGACCTAAGACAGGGAATTTTTACTAGGATTTATTGTCAGGAACTGTGAAAAACTGGAGTTGAAATGTATTTGGCTAAGGAGTATGATAACTTCAGACTTCAACTGTAACTGCCTTAATGTTGCTGGACCCCAGGAAGAGAAGGCTAATGGAGATCCTTAATAAGTACAAATAGAGCCTATCAACAGCCACCTTCGGGAGAATGGAAGAGGATTGATTATGGCTGCGTTGGTGCTTCAAGGGCTCATGCTAGCAGTCTTCAAAAGGACAAATGCTAGCTGTCTTCATGGGAATACAGTAGGCCTGCCCCCCATTCAGCTCTTTGGCAGAGGTTGTAATAGCGGGTAGGTCTGAACTCTAAAATACCACACGTTTCCATGAGTTTTGAAGAAGAAAAAAAAACAGAAGGAAAAGAATTCGACCATTTTGTTCAAAAACATCTTTTCACTTTAGTATTGTACCCCAGTGAGCCAATTATCCTCAACAAAAGTGATTCAGGCAGTGTAGGTATGTATATATTCCTGATAATCACATTCCCCTACAAAAACCTTTGGGTTCTGCTTTTCCTTCACACAGCAGCCCGGGTCTACCCATGTGCATCAAGTTAGTGTTCTGCTCTTTCCATCACTTGCGTTGTGGCGTGCGCTTTGGGACAAGCCAATGAAATCAGAAGCTGCTCTGTTCATTCCATCAGGCCAGAGAGAGGGCTGAGGAGAGCCGACTGCAGCTGTGCAGTCCCTCCCTCCCTCCCTCCTTCCTCTACTGTACATTCTTGTCTACTGGTAGGACTCCATGGCTGGCTGAATTACCCATTTGAAGGCTAGAAGTACAGATTGTACAGAAGCCGGCAGCCACATCCAATAATGTCACAACTCTTGTTTGCAGAGTGCCATTCATCCAGTTTCTGTAAATACGTGACACTCCCATATAAAAAAAGAAACATTTCACAAATGTTGAACTTCGTATTCATCAACTCCAGCGCCACCCCAACATATGTGAAAATGGAGTGTTTCTATTCTTTGTAGTAAAACAGATTCAAATGTAGATATGTTCCTTTAAGACCATTAAAGTGTGGAGGGTTTGACTAATTGACAACAACTCAATGTACAGCTTAACTACTGGAAAGGAGCATACTTGGTTTGCCAGCAAACGGTTTCCATTGACGCCATGATTCCAAAATATTGTATAAGAGTCTCTTATCCGGTCTGAATGATGTAGGCAGGTCTGAAGACAGGCGGGTGGGTGGGTTGATGTCTCCATTGGGGCTCGGTAAACAGGGCCTTCGGGAAACATATCTGGTCCTTGGATAAAGGGCCCTCAGAGAGCAGAGCTGACGGGCACACAAAAGAGCTAAAGAGGGGCCCCTGGGAGTTGTTGGTCCAAATGGAGAGATTGTGATCAGAGTTCACTTTCCTTCTCTCTCTCCTCTGCCTGTTTCTCTCGCTCTCAGGTTCTCACAAAACAGACGTTGGCAGGCCATCAGAGAGAATGGTCCCTGCTAACTCTCCTGAGCAGTCATCAGGTTGGAATAACGTTGCCAATCAGACCGAAGACTTTCTGAATAGATGGCTAATTTAATGGGGGGAGGAGGGGGTCGGTGTTAGGGGTGCAATGGAATAAGACAGTCAGTCCTCCTGGTTGAGAATGACAATGAAAGCCTTCTCAGTGTAACAGAGGCAGAACTAAGAAGGGATTCAGCCGATTGGCATCATGAGAATACTTTCACGAAGCCTCAGAAGACTTTACAGGTTTCCCTCTATGATATGTCTCAAGGAATGTCTGGAAATATATCAGAGGAGAAGGACTAACAGATTCATAGTTTGTGGTACTTTTATGAAAATGGAGTTATGTTCATTTCGGGAATCGAATACACTTTCCTGGCAGAGGTTGCCGATAAACAGGTTCTTTTGATTTCTGCTTTAATGTAATGTAAATGTATTAAAGATGTGTCAGTACAATGGATACATCATTCGAATTGACCAGACAAAAGATGTCAAAATGTGTAGGACGGAAGGAAGATGTGCTTAATCAATACATCAAAAGATTATCTGTAGTTAGGCTACACCAAATAAAAATGTGAAATTCCAATCTTATAGCTTAGGAGAAATGGACACCGTCGGTAACCCTAAACGGTCAAAACACCACACAGAATAAAATGAATAAGAACAGCCTCAAGGATCTTCTTTATTGTTCTAGATAATTCCTACCAAATGTGCTCCCTCAGAATTCTATACATCAAACACACAAATGAAACTCGCCAATTGGTCAGGCATTAACTGAACACTGTTAAAGCTACAAGTCACATACAAATGCATTACATATGCTAATTTGTGACTATTGAAATGCCAATGTACATATTTAAATCAGCCACAGCCATTTTTCAAGCTTCATTCATTCATGCATTTCAAATCAAATCACATTTTATTTGTCACATACACATATTTAGCAGATGTTATTGCGGGTGTAGCGAAATGCTTTTGTGTTCCAAGCTCCAACCGTGCAGTAGTATCTAACAATTCACAACAATAAACAAATTTAAAAGTAAATGAATGGAATTAAGAAATATATAAACATTAGATTGAGCAATGTCGGAGTGGCATTGACTGAAATACAGTAGAATAGAATACAGTATATACATAAGAGATGAGTAAAGCAATATGTAAACGTTATTTAAACGTTATTTAAACATTTGGGAGGAGAAAAAAAAAGGAAAGGAAATATTTTCCTAAGCTTCAAAAGACCATCTGCTATTTCAGTTGGGGCTTTCCGCCTTCAATTAAGACAGAAACTTGGTACCCATGGTTATGCTCAATATGCCCTCCAAAATTGTTTCATGACCACTTTATGATTCTGTTTCTTTCCCACTCAGCAGTTTCATCTGTTGAAGACATGCTGATGACAATACTGCGTCATGAAACCTGATCTCCATTTGGCCATGAGATCAGTCACAATCCGAAGGACGCATTGTCGCCTACTTCTATGGAAAATGCTATGGAATATGGGGCTCCCGAGTGGAGCAGCGGTCTGTTTCTCAGTGCTAGAGGCATCATTACAGACCCTGATTCGAATCCAGGCTGTATCACAACCGGCCGTGATTGGGAGTCCCATAGGGCGGCGCACAATTGGCCCAGCGTTGTCCGGGTTTGGCCGGTGTAGGGCGTCATTGTAAATAAGAATTTGTTCTTAACTGACTTGCTTAGTTAAATAAAGGTTCAATTTTAAAAAATGAAAATAAAAATATGCATGGGGTGACTCACCCTGCGAAAGGACACCACGTAGAATGTGTCGCCTCGTCGATTTAACTCATCAAAGAAGTCCCTGTAGCTTTGATGGCGTGAGTAGTACACCTGAACCTCACTCCCTGGCCTACTGAGAGAGAGACAGAGGTGACAGTGAAATACATTATATGACATCAAATTATGCCATATCAAAACTAAATCATAACTTTAATTACATATCAGATTTATATTAACTGACACCTAAGACGGTCTGACAACAACAGTCAGAGACCTAGAACATGCTGATGAAATTTACAGTAACTACATTTACTGTAACAAAAATCACCATCTCCGCTACATTTACCATTATTACAATGGTATTATTATGCCTATTACTATGTTTTAAGATAATAGGTAAACTAGTAAGTTCTCAGCTCACAGTGTAACAAGTTGTATGTGTACCACGCACATATTTTTTAAATTCACCTTTTTTTAAAAACTTTTTCGGGATCAGTGTCGCATCCCCGGGATGGTTGAGCTAACTTAGAGGCTAATGCGATTAGCATGAGGTTGTCAGTAACAAGAAAATTTCCCAGGACATAGACATATCTGATATTGGCAGAAAGCTTACATTCTTGTTAATCTAACTGCACCGTCCAATTTACAGTAGCTATTACAGTGAAAGAATACCATGCTATTGTTTGAGGAGAGTGCACAGTTTTGAACTTGAAAAGTTATTAATAAACAAATTAGGCACACAAATTAGAACATTTTGAACAGAAATACAATGGTTCATTGGATCAGTCTAATCATCTAGTGTCCAAAATCTAAATTACACCTGGGCTGGAATAATACATTATGGCCTTTCTCTTGCATTTCAAAGATGATGGTACAAAAAAAAACAGTTGTTTTTTCATTGTATTATCTATTACTAGATGTAATGGGTTATAGTCTCCTACATTCCTTTCACATTTACATAAACCTCAAAGTGTTTCCTTTCAAATAGTATCAAGTATATGCATATACTTGCTTCAAGGCCTGAGATGTCATTTCAGGCGAAAACTGAAAAAAAAGGGTCAGTCCAATACAATTCATGTAGCATAGGTCTCCCATTTGGTGACTTGGTAGACAAGGCTACCATTGTGGTTGGGCAGCTAAATAGCAACACCACTGGTTTGGCCTCTCATTCTACTGAAGAAACAGTAGTGGAGACAGAAAGAAAACCATGGTCATAAAATAATTTGGAGAGAAATATGGTGAACATCTAAAGAGTTTGGGAAAGTGAGACATCGAAAATACTGTAGGGTCCATTTACAATGCAATTTTTTGATAAATACTTACTCAGAGTAGCGGACTGTTACAACCGAGTTACTGGACTGGTTCGTCTGGGGTCTCTCCTCAGGTGACTTCTGTGAAAATGTGATAAAATGCTGGTCAGTGAGTCATTTCAGTTCAATTCTGAAACTTGAATCATATACTGAATATTGGAATACCATTGTGTTTTTTTTCTTGGCTGACTGATGACAAACTAAAAAACAAGTAGAACTTAAAAAGAGATTTGTTTGGTAGTTGACCATTTCCTTAGCCAGTATGCCACATTAATAGGCTTCAGCATGCTCTCTAAGAGCAGTGCTCTGTTGTACTGGCCTCGCTGTATGTCTCTCTCAAATGTCAATATGCCTTGTATACTGTTGCTCAGGTTAGTTATCATTGTTTTAGTTCACAATGGAGCCCCTAGTCCCACTCCTCATACCCCTGATACCTCCTTTGTCCCACCTCCCACATATGCGGTGACCTCACCCATTACAACCAGCATGTCCAGAGATAAAACCTCTCTCATCAACCTCTCTTACCTCCGCCGTACCCGCACCCCACCGTCTGCGCATTATGCCCTGAATATATTCTACCATGCCCAGAAACCCGCTCCTCTTATTCTCTGTCCCCAACGCTCTAGGCGACCAGTTTTGATAGCCTTTAGCCGCACCCTCATACTAGTCCTTCTCTGTTCCGCGGGTGATGTGGAGGTAAACCCAGGCCCTGCATGTCCCCAGGCACCCTCATTTGTTGACTTCTGTGATCGAAAAAACCTTGGTTTCATGCATGTCAACATCAGAAGCCTCCTCCCTAAGTTTGTTTTACTCACTGCTTTAGCACACTCTGCTAACCCTGATGTCCATGCCGTGTCTGAATCCTGGCTCAGGAAGGCCACCAAAAATTCAGAGATTTCCATACCTAACTATAACGTCTTCCGTCAAGATAGAACTGCCAAAGGGGGAGGAGTTGCAGTCTACTGCAGAGATAGCCTGCAAAGTACTGTCATACTTTCCAGGTCCATACCCAAACAGTTCGAACTACTAATTCTGAAAATTACTCTCTCCAGAAATAAGTCTCTCACTGTTGCCGCCTGCTACCGACCCCCCTCAGCTCCCAGCTGTGCCCTGGACACCATTTGTAAATTGATTGCCGCCCATCTAGCTTCAGAGTTTGTTCTGTTAGGTGACCTAAACTGGGATATGCTTAACACCCCGGCAGTCCTACAATCTAAGCTAGATGCCCTCAATCTCACACAAATCATCAAGGAACCCACCAGGTACAGCCCTAACTCTGTCAGCAATGGGAACCCTCATAGACGTCATCCTGACCAACTGGCCCTCCAAATACACCTCCGCTATCTTCAACCAGGATCTCAGCGACCACTGCCTCATTGCCTGTATCCGCTACGGTGCCGCAGTCAAATGACCACCCCTCATCACTGTCAAACGCTCCCTAAAACACTTCTGTGAGCAGGCCTTTCTAATCGACCTGGCCCGGGTATCCCGGAAGGACATTGACCTCATCCCGTCAGTTGAGGATGCCTGGTCATTCATTAAGAGTAACTTCCTCACCATTTTAGATAAGCATGCTCCGTTAAAAAAATGCAGAACTAAGAACAGAACAGAGCCCTTGGCTCACTCCAGACCTGACTGCCCTCGACCAGCACAAAAACATCCTGTGGCGGACTACAATAGCATCGAACAGTCCCCGCGATATGCAACTGTTCAGGGAAGTCAGGAACCAATACACGCAGTCAGACAGGAAAGCTAAGGCCAGCTTCTTCAGGCAGATGTTTGCATCCTGTAGCTCCAACTCCAAAAAGTTCTGGGACACTGTGAAGTCCATGGAGAACAAGAGCATCTCCTCCCAGCTGCCCACTGCACTGAGGCTAGGGAACACGGTCACCACCGATAAATCCATGATTATCGAAAACTTCAACAAGCATTTCTCAACGGCTGGCCATGCTTTCCGCCTGGCTACTCCTACATCGGCCAACAGCTCCGGCCCCCCCGCAGCTCCTCGCCCAAGCCTCTCCAGGTTCTCCTTTACCCAAATCCAGATAGCAGATGTTCTGAAAGAGCTGCAAAACCTGGACCCGTATAAATCAGCTGGGCTTGACAATCTGGACCCTCTATTTCTGAAACTATCCGCCGCCATTGTCGCAACCCCTATTACCAGCCTGTTCAACCTCTCTTTCATATCGTCTGAGATCCCCAAGGATTGAAAGCTGCCGCAGTCATCCCCCTCTTCAAAGGGGAGACACCCTGGACCCAAACAAACTATATCCATTCTCTGCCTAATCCAAGTCACAAACAGGTCACTGACCATCTCGAATCCCACCTACCCGCTATGCAATCTGGTTTCCGAGCCGGTCACGGGTGCACCTCAGCCACACTCAAGGTACTAAACGACATCATAACCGCCATTGATAAAAGACAGTACTGTGCAGCCGTCTTCATCGACCTTGCCAAGGCTTTCGACTCTGTCAATCACCATATTCTTATCGGCAGACTCAGTAGCCTCGGTTTTTCGGATGACTGCCTTGCCTGGTTCACCAATTACTTTGCAGACAGAGTTCAGTGTGTCAAATCGGAGGGCATGCTGGCAGTCTCTATGGGGGTGCCACAGGGTTCAATTCTCGGGCCGACTCTTTTCTCTGTATATATCAATGATGTTGCTCTTGCTGCGGGCGATTCCCTGATCCACCTCTACGCAGACGACACCATTCTATATACTTTCGGCCCGTCATTGGACACTGTGCTATCTAACCTCCAAACGAGCTTCAATGCCATACAACACTCCTTCCGTGGCCTCCAACTGCTCTTAAACGCTAGTAAAACCAAATGCATGCTTTTCAACCGATCGCTGCCTGCACCCGCATGCCCGACTAGCATCACCACACTGGATTGTTCCGACCTTGAATATGTGGACACCTATAAGTACCTAGGTGTCTGGCTAGACTGCAAACTCTCCTTCCAGACCCATATCAAACATCTCCAATCGAAAATCAAATCAAGAGTCGGCTTTCTATTCCGCAACAAAGCCTCCTTCACTCACGCTGCCAAGCTTACCCTAGTAAAACTGACTATCCTACCGATCCTCGACTTCGGCGATGTCATCTACAAAATTGCTTCCAACACTCTACTCAGCGTGCCATCCGTTTTGTCACTAAAGCACCTTATACTACCCACCACTGCGACTTGTATGCTCTAGTCGGCTGGCCCTCGCTACATATTCGTCGCCAGACCCACTGGCTCCAGGTCATCTACAAGGCCTTGCTAGGTAAAGCTCCGCCTTATCTCAGTTCACTGGTCACGATGGCAACACCCATCCGTAGCACGCGCTCCAGCAGGTGTATCTCACTGATCATCCCTAAAGCCAACACGTCATTCGGCCGCCTTTCGTTCCAGTACTCTGCTGCCTGTGACTGGAACGAATTGCAAAAATCGCTGAAGTTGGAGACTTTTATCTCCCTCACCAACTTCAAACATCAGCTATCTGAGCAGCTAACCGATCGCTGCAGCTGTACATAATCTATTGGTAAATAGCCCACCCATTTTCACCTACCTCATCCCCACAGTTTTTATTTATTTACTTTTCTGCTCTTTTGCACACCAATATCTCTACCTGTACATGATCATCTGATCATTTATCACTCCAGTGTTAATCTGCAATATTGCAATTATTCGCCTACCTCCTCATGCCTTTTGCACACATTGTATATAGACTCCCCTTTTTTTTCTACCGTGTTATTGACTTGTTAATTGTTTACTCCATGTGTAACTCTGTGTTGTCTGTTCACACTGCTATGCTTTATCTTGGCCATGTCGCAGTTGCAAATGAGAACTTGTTCTCAACTAGCCTACCTGGTTAAATAAAGGTGAAATAAAAAAATAAAAAAATAAAAAAAATAAGAGCCTGATCCTCATCCTATCTCTGCTACACATATGGCCTGTGAACTACATGTGAAACTAAAGTGCAGGAATAAAACCTGTCACCATGCAAAATACATGTAAGCTGAAATGTTTTCCTTTAAAATTCAATACACTTCCCCTTTTTAAAACGTTCCGATCCAAATCTAAAACCATTTCAGTTATCTTCTTTTCAGTCACGTTTGAGCACTTCAGGAATAATTTCATATGCCCCATATCGTTGGATGACACATGCAATATTACCATAAAAAGCAACAAGGCTGGGATGAAATGAACACTTTAAAAACAACTGACTAAAGCCTATCAATCAAAGGCAATGACAGTGAATCCAGGCACACAGGTTCAACAGGATGAGTGGCCAGCAGCTGTGCAAACAGCATCAGGCTCATTTTGAGAAATTAGTCTTCCTAGCATTTCGTGACATGCCGAGGCTCTGAAAAGGCGTTTAATGTTTCACTGTGGTTAGAGATTTGTGCCCAGAGCGATGTACATTTTAGGTGCCCCTCTGTCTCAAACCTCACCCCTCATTGAGTCAATCAACAACTCTCCTTGCTGTAAGTCAATCGTCATGCCTCAGCCTCACGCTTCAAGGAGGGTAGACAACGGACTTAAGGAGGGGTGAGGAATGAGGCTGAGGGTATAGAATGTACACCTTAGGGGGGCCGAAACTGTGGACATAATTAAAAGAGATCTTAAAACACTACTTTTTAGCTTTGCTTTTCCTTAGGGTGCTTTTTAATCGTTCTGTTTTTAGTGTTATTCTTTTGTTTTTTTTTATCCTCTTATGATGTGTGGTAAATAAATATTTAATGTATAAAACGTGCTGTATAAATAAAGCTTGATTTAATTTGATTACACCATACCGCTGTACAGATGAGGGGGATTAGGATTCCATTGAGACTAATTGAGTCTAACTCTAGTCTGCGATAAATCCTACCGAATGTAGTACAAGTTTACCACAGGCTTTTTAGGACATGGCAGAAACAAAAGATATGTAGCTGTACCCTGGTGTGGAGCAGAGATGAGATTGGATAGACTTCAGCTGCACTGTAATAAACCTACAGTCTGGGGGGTTCAACCTCTGCTCTGCACTTTACTGGAATGAAATAGTCAGCCCTTCTAGGACTTCTATCGAACAGACTGCTTCTCATCAAGTTATACTGCAGGTTCAAAGTGGGAAACCAGGGAGAAAAAGGGCATCAAGGACGTCAAAGCGCTAAAGAGGTGCCAATATTCTGCAAAACCAGGATAAATAAAATCTCCAGGTCGGAGAAATCACAGTTCTCTATTGTTAGCCTCTCTTCAGCTCGTTCTGCTGCAGGTAGAGGAACATGCATATGGGGTTTTCCCAAAGGACAGGAAAGTCTGGAAGAGTTTAAAACACATCCAAAGAATGAAATCTGTTTCTCTGAGTCGTATAAAAGAGTACCTTAAGCAGAGTTGATCACTCACACCGTGTATGTCCTATAGCCTATTAACTATATATAACCAATGCAACAGGGCTCGAGTCAAAAGTAGTGCACTTCATTTCTTCACAGCCAGTAAGAAGAAATGTCCAGGGTCTAGCCCTGGGGGTTACGTGCGTGGGAGAGATGGTGGTAGAAGTGCCTGTAAATAGTTTGGAACGGTCTGCTCCCAGTTTCCATCTGTTTCTGAGAGGTCTTAGCCTTGAGCACGAAACGCTGTACAACTCTTAACGTTATAAAACATTCATAGCTTTACATCCTCTCACTCCTACCTACCACGACGATCATCACAGAGAATTCACTAAACTTCCTGGAAAACCCAGAGGGTGTCATAAACAGCGCAAAACCCCTCCTTCCAATTAGGCAACCCCCTTAAATATATCTTACACAGGAAGCTAGATAAATGTGTAATCTTCTCAAAAATCAAAATTCCAAGCTGTCGATTTCTGAGTGGATAGACTATTGTAAGTCTAAAGCAAGCTACATCTGAATCAGCCGTCTTGAGTTTGGGTTTGACCTGGATATCATTTGTGTCCCATATCCACTAATTTTAGTGGCACCATTTCTTTGGGTGTCTAAACTAGTATATTTTTCTCTACAGTAAGTGGTACATACAGTAACAAAGGACAGTTTTGTGTAGCTCACACGTCATGAAGACAGGGTTAAAAGCTTTATTTGAACTCTCTCAACCAATGTTAACCCTTTACACTTGTACCCGTAAACGGTCCAATGGGAAATCTGCGGCTGTACAGTAACACGCTACACATGACGTCAGAGCTCAGGCTCAGCGATGGGTTTTGACTGACAGGCGTTTTGAACTTGAGCACATCGCGCGACAAGAAGTTGCTCCCATCCCTCCCGCGCATTTGTTGTTGTCGGAAACGAGGGAAATGCTGTAAATTAAGAGAACTCTATGTCTTTTTGAAAGACGAGACGTTGAGGATTATAATAAATAGTGCTCGGATGTCATGCATGCAAGCCAAGCACCCGTTAGTCAAAATGTGCTGACATTTACAGTGTCAACGTTGATGATCACTATATTTGATGTACAGTTCCAAGTTGACTTGGTGTCATACCCTTGGTGATTTGAACCCGAACGAACCTATTTCTGTCTACTTTGAAGAACATTTGCAGCAGCACACGCACCTGAATGCACTCGTGACTCCTTTCTATGGGCACCATAACAATGATCCGTTTCCCTGAATTGTGTGAAAGCCTAACACCGTAATATCATATTTTATCATTCAGCCAGTCGTGTTGGCAAGAGAACAAGCTTATGCTGCACCTTACAACACATTCTTCCAGGAATATTCTCATGTTACGGAATGTATTTTCAGATGTCGTTATCGAACAAATGCGCGCGAAAAGTACAGTAAATGTAAAATGCAGATTAAAAATCAAGAGTTTAATGTTTGTATTCAATCTTGTGCCAGGTGAACTGTCGTGTTTTGGTCTAATAAAATCTCCAAACTGCCTCCTTTCAATTGCTACCATGGTTATGCACATGCTTTTCGTATTTATTCTGTAAGAAACATTTCAATCTAACCCTAATCCATATAGGCCGATTCCCACTCGTGTAAATGGTTCAAACAGCCAAGCACTCAAATTCACCTTATTTAGCTTCTAAGTGGACCAACTTTTAGGACTAGGTTTGTGGAGCTATCTAGCTCCTTTATAGATTGTGGTCCTCTCTGGCAGCTCAGTCTGTATAATGCTGTAAAGCAGCAAAAGGAGCCTGTAAAACGAATGTAATGATTTAGCTCCTCCTCACATTCTGAAGCAGCGTACTTGACTCACTGGGTTCAAATGGAAGTCAGTCTAAAACAAAACAAAATACGGTCTATAGCAGTCTTCAAACCTCTCTATTTAGGCTGTCATTTATGACACATAACAAAACACGCAGAGGTCTGCGGAACCAAATTAACTTCTGCACATGTGCTGGATTCTCTACTTCCTGGCAGTGGTCTCTGCTCAGAGAGAACTGGCTACTCTAGCAAACGGTGGTCGTTTTGAATAAAATTAGATCAAAGCCGAGTCAATGTCTGCAAGATCACATTGCGACAGTATTCTACAGAACAGAACCCGAATACAATAGCGTAGTGTAACGTTACTGTAAGACAAAGTGCCACCTCGTTTCTTATGAGATTTTAGGATGATTGTTTGAATAGTCGCATTTGTATCTCATGTGGCCAAAACTCAACCGAACAAAATACGTGCTTTGATTGAAACGAAGCATGGGTAGGCTAATGCTATGCTACAGTTTGTTAACACCATCTGCTCTACAGTTCGCTCACTACATCGTTTCAAAACACAGTAGGCTACTTGAAACAACACTGCATAACTGTAGAATATCGAAATGCATATCCCCATGAAACTGATATGGATCATATGGTTGGTATGCAGACGTGTTTTGGACATTTAACTGTTAAAACATGAAGAATTGTCATTCAAGTGGGAAATGGGAAGGGGGGGGTTATAGCAACAAGTCTTATACCAAAACCAAGTCAAATGCCATCAACTAATATCAGCATCCAACATAAGAAAAAACGAAAAACGATTAAAATAAAACCTAATATAACTCAAACGGAAAGCATTTGCATTTTTGCGCAGTCCAGTCCAGTAAGTTCAATTTCGTTATTACCTATAACAACAAAAACATAAATATTTAGCTATTAGCCAAATTGAGTCAGATGTCAGGCAGCTGTGACCTCATTACAAGAACAATACACATATTGTCACTAAACTGTTTATGTTCCTGTGGCAGCTCTATTAAATGGGTCATCATGGAGAGCCGTCTTGACACGGGCCTGAAACCCGAAACCTCTATTGGAGTAGACGTCGGCCTACGTACTGACAGTTTAAATATCCTCTGAGGTACTGCTTAATAACCTGTCCGAAAAACATGCAATGACCATTACGGACGTTTGATCACACTTTAAAACGTCTCATTATTTGGGCCATGGGACCTGACCAGGGAAAACCAACAACCTAGTTAGTACAGCTTTTTCGCGGATTTGTAGACAAGCAGGTCACAGAAGAGTCGTCTAACCTACCAGGACAGTTTTGGTTGTGTGCTGATCTGTTGTTGTATGTCTGGACTGATCAGTGGTAGAGCGTGTGGACTTGGTTCTCTCCTCTTCGTGTCGATGAACCCAGCCTCGCAAGTTCTGAGTCAGACTGGATTATAGGGGAAGAAGGAATATTCAGATTGAAGTTAATAAAGTATGGGTTCCATGTAAGAACTGTTGAAGGCAGCTACTGGCTTTCATATGTGCCTCATCCCTCTCAAATGATGACGGCTTGAAGACTGAGTGAGTTTCCCAGTTCCAGCCACCTTTTCATTCCACTGTGACGGTGTCAAAATGACTGGTGAACAGTTTGGTTTCATGAGCTGCCAACATGGCTCACACATTACAGTCTAGTTAGCAGTGGGAAAGACAAAGGCTAGCGCTACAGAGAGTACCGAGTGGACTCATTTATACTCAATTCAGGTAGGTAATACAGTGAGTTCAATATGGAATTGTATTCTGAAATCGAGGTACCTAGCCAGATGTTCTAATCTTGCTTCCATACTGGTGGTCGAGACAAGAAGGCTGGTAAACTGAGGCTAAGTAGAACCAAATTCTCGGCTGGTAGTAGGCTACTAATCAGATGGACTTGGTTAGTACTGACCGGAGAGACTTGGACCTGGAGACAGGAGAGTGGGGTTGGCAGGGGGGCGAGGAGGGTGACCCAAACAGGAGAGACTCCTTCTTGACCACAGCTAGTGCCATCTCCTCTGGGGTATAATCCTCCCACCTATAGCACAGAGAGGGGAGAGAGAGGGAGGAGGGGAGAGAAGAGAGGGAGTTGAGGGGGAGAGAGAGGGAGGTAGGTAGGTTAAGGCGAGAGAGGTAGATAGGTAAGGGGAGAGAGAGATGAATCAACACCTCATCAACAACACATTCACCTTCCCTCTGGGATCTCATTGTGATCCAGCTGCTGATATGCTGGTGTATGCTGTAGGTTTTCCTTGTGGCCTAAGGACTGGAATATGAACCCGGAATAATCAGTCACTTACTCCGGACGTCCCAAGTGTTCATCAATTTTAAACGAGCAGCTGATTCACATCTGGAACAAACAATACCTTAGGTGACTTGAAAGCCAAACATTTCCCCTTAGTTGATGAATTAGGTCATAAGTTAAAGAAGGGGGTTACGTTGAGTTCTACGCAGTGACCTGCAACAATAACCTGCAGAGCCAGTGGCCTCGTCTTCACGCAAGCACACACACACGTTGAACTGGAGGTCTCCTGGGAAACGGTTTGATAAATGGTCTGTTCCCGACATCTGTGTGGACTTCCACTTCCAAACCCGTTGACCAGATGAATGAGCCCTGGGCTCCAGATCAGGACACAATAGGGTAGAGAATGCGGGCATCAAAACGGTCCATTAGCCCCAAAAAATGCCGTATTGTGTATACATTCTATAGCCCAGTCCCAGATCTGCTCATGCTATGTTGCCTCCTATGATAACGAGGCTATATGTTCTACGACTATTCATATCGAACGGCCCATTACCACACAGTTTGAGTTAGCCTAGCACTGTACTATCATCTGCTCAAAGCAGGCTATTTGCAGTAGGTGATGTAGTACTTTGTAGCAGGTAGCTGGACACACGGGGACAGACCAGTGGTGACTGTAAAATTAAACTGGCCACTAAAAAGACACCCCTAGTAATACTATTTTATTGTGCTCTGCTTGTAACACTCTAATTCAACCCACAGATTTGTCACCAGAGAATGATGTGTCTAAATAAGGTAAACATTCGTGAGTCCTGTGTGTTATAAAGCAGTGCTGGAAATAGATGTTTAGTCAAACAGAAACAACCGATCAATTCCTCTACAGTTCTGTTTTTTTTGGGACAGAATTAAGTGCTCTTGGATGCCTCCGATTCTACTCCAGAAGCCTGGTAAAACACTTGAGTCTACCTACTTCTCTTCAATTCAGCATTATTATTTTTTAACTCATCTTATTCCTGGGTCGTGAGCATTTTTCCAAGACAAAGATGTGGCTTTAAAGCATAGGTGAAATTGCCACGGGGATGGGGGGTGTCGACAACATGCCCCCCCCTCCCCCCGAGATATAGAACAGTGCAAAATGTTTTAAAAGCAGGAAGTTAGCAGTTTTCCAACAAACCAAAAAAATGTTGTTTGTTTCTTTTTGGGTTGTGGGGCCCCCTGGAGGTAGGTGTTCCCCAGAACATAGCAGGGACAAGGTAACAGGAAGAGGGCTCTTAATGCCACATGGTACAAAGACTATTCATGGCTGGAATATTCACAAAACCAGGACTTGCCAATTGTTTTGTACGCAGACCCTTTTCACTACACAATGTCCCTCAATCTGCCTTTACTTACCTCTCTGGTTTTGCTAACTAGAAAAAAATATATCCTAGAATTGCCTGATTTCAGTGTGTCACTCAACCTCATCCAAGCCAGCACTGGCCTTGCAGTCAGGTGTGTATGTATGTAAGCCAACTTTAGAGCCCAGCCTGGAACCAATTACGTCAACCCTCAAGCTTCAGTAACAGTAAGGGAAATATTACTCCTGGACTAATTTACAGTTTCAATGGAGACTCTCCCCTGACTCTCTCTTTCTCCCAGTCTTTTCAACAGGCAATCAGCCAGTCCTCAGTTCAACTTAGACCACACTGAACCCTGAGGTGTCCCAGTGTCAGTGACCAGATTTATTTAATATTCAATGAGATATATCTTAAATGACAGCTGTTTGTTAGACTGAATATCAGGATTTTAAATATACTGGAAGGTATATTTTAGCTCAGCCCCCCCAAGTGTATGCCTTCCACCTGTAAACTATGAAAACTACAAAACGTGATAGTTAATGTATGATCAATTTAGTAGATTATATCCTATGTACATATTAACGTGCATCCTTACAATAGTAGTCAGTCTTTATCGTTTGTGTCTTCTTAATATTTGCCTTGAAATACCGCCATTAATGATGGTGAGGACTTATCGTTTCAATTATCCGTCCACATACTGCTTTCAAAAAACCCCACAAGAGAGGCATAATAAGTCATGTCAAACTGTGTAGATTTGCTGAAAATGTGTGTGGGGGGCAGACAACACGTCTACTGTTCATCTCCCCCAAGATCTACACCACAATTTCGCTCTTGCTTTAAAGATGAAATCTGCATTAGGATAAACAGCGCCACAAATGGGCGTGCCTTTGTTGTTTTGGTTCTGTTGATAAAACAGAGTGACGTGTCAAGCAGCGTGCTTGCAAAAATTGCAGTACATATTCTGCTGTTCTATCGCACGTGCAATGATGTCCGAGGAACAAGTCTTTGATTTTTTTTTTTTTTACAGAGTTTGCTGTTTGCCTTTACTACTTTGTTGTTGTAATGTCCCAAATGGACGTGGAAGTTTCACCAATTAACAATTCCAGCTTTAAAGCCAATCAATCTAAGCCTGTGCGTGATCTGGCCGATGGTGTGTAAAATAGTAGAGTTCCTGTCAGCATGCATGCAAGATTTGGTTATTCTGGGAACCAAGATTATGTGAATAGTGAGATAATTGACAATTGTAAAGAGTACCTGAACACCGAAAACACTTATGTAACCTCACACCTCTAGTTGATTTTCCATTAGTCCATAAAAACAGAAAAGTACTTCTCATGTGGAACATACTGAGGCAAGAGAAGACTGGGTCCGTGTCCAATGAATTAACGAGCCTAGGGTGTACCCCAGACATATGATTACAGTAATTTACATTCCCCTACAGTAAGAGCATCCCATCTACTTACTTAAGTCATTCTTCAGCTTCTGGTAAACGAGTGTCTCGAGACAGGCTCTGCCAGAACACTGAGGTACAATCACAAGTCAGTGAGAGACTTAGCAGGAACCATTGGTTCTCGTTGATACATAACAGGGCATCACGTTTCCTACAGGGCTAGAGTGCTGTGCTAAGGCTTCTTTGGTGCTACTTATCCTTATATGAGAAGGAACCACCTGGTGTAAGACTGTGTGGAACAAATGGTTAACGATGAGGTTTCTAAATCATTGCGGGCAGGAAATGACAGTGACATAAGTCCAATACAAACCGATAATGAATCAGTTTGCCATGGCAGCAGACTGCATTTAGAAGCAATTCAAAGGAAACAACTAAAAAGACTGACGTAAAATTAAAAGAAACTCCTGGGAACAAAAAATAGGGTAACTATGTGTTCAGTTACAAGGGTAGTGTGTGTGTATGTGCACACACTGTATATTTGTGTGTGTGTGTGTGTGTGCATGTAAGAGAGAACATACAGTGGGGCAAAAAAGTATTTAGTCAGACACCAATTGTGCAAGTTCTCCCACTTAAAAAGATGAGAGAGGCCTGTAATTTTCATCACAGGTACACTTCAACTATGACAGACAAAATGAGGGAAAAAATCCAGAAAATCACATTGTAGGATTTTTAATGAAATTATTTGCAAATTATGGTGGAAAATAAGTATTTGGTCAATATCCTAATATGATTTTCTGGATTTTTCTCATTTTGTCTGTCATAGTTGAAGTGTACCTATGATGAGAATTAAAGGCCTCTCTCATCTTTTAAAGTGGGAGAAATTGCACAATTGGTGGCCGACTAAATACTTTTTTGCACCACTGTATGTATAAACAGTATTATAAGTATATTGAGTCAGGAAACCCTCATGTTCATGTTGTGTTAATTACCTGTCCTGGGATTGGTGGGATTGTGGGTACTGGGCATCCAGAGGCTCCAGTGGGGACTGGGGGTCTGGTGTCTCCTCCCCTCGCCTCTGTTGTTGGTCGGGGGAGAAGCTGAGCAGATGTCGGCTGCTTTGTGGCTTCCCAGTGGACAGGCTGGAGTTGCTGGCCTCTGACTCCCACACACTGAATCCAGAGGGACAGGGCAGGGCCTTCAGTTACACAAGCCAGGCCAAACACAGCAAGAACAACATAGACTAACACACACACACACGTTGATCTGAACATTAGTAGAGTATTAGAGCATTTCCCTTTGAGGACAGAAATGTTCTGCAGTGAATCAGTCACACACAGACACAGACACACACACACACAGATCAAAAATTGTTTCCCATTTGACATTTTGATGTTAACTTAGTGTTTAATTTGTTATGAAACCATAAAGGCTCGTTTTTATCAAAATGGTCAAAATGCCTACACAAGCATGAAACAACCAAGATGGGCGATGAAGACAAGAGGAAGAGTGATCTGAATAACAGATCAGGAAGCAAAGCATTAGTTATAGTGGCCAGTCTACAGACCGAAAACCGCACAAAGCTTAACGTGGCGTAGGAGAGGGAAGGCACTCTTGGCTAAACCACACAAACAAACACACACACACACACACACAAAAAGACACACGGCCATGCGCGCGCGCACCCACAGCGAGAGAGTGAGAGAAAAGAGGATAAACCGTGTGGTCTCCTACTCGAGCCAAAACAATACCAGACACTACAGATCTAAGAGCAGTGTTCAACACAAAGACACACGTCGTCGGGCTCCTTATATAGACAAGTTGTGCAGCAGTGTCAAATGAAAACAGTTACACAAAAAAAAAAGTACACCCCTCAAATTCCTGCAAATGAAAACCAAACGTGGGAGTGAAAAAAAGACTCAACTCAGCAGCAGGAACTTATTCATTGAAAAAAACCCATTTCATATTGACTTGAGCTATGACTGGAAACACTGGTGTTGTTTTTATTAAAACTAGTCTCACCATGAGCAGGAAACATTAGCGAAAGTTCGCTCAGCTCCTGACTGGGGTTTACTGAACAAATACTTGTGAGAGGATTTAAAAGGGACATGTCCATTCAGAACGGAGTGGTAGAATACATTTAGAGTCTAAAAATGAAATAGCATCTCCAGGCTGTTTCTCCGAGCCGGCCGGCGTGGAAGGGAAGCAACGCTCCCACATTCCTAGTTCTGGGAAGCTTGAGCGTATGGAAAACTCAGAGCCCCTCTCCTCTCCCGACTCACATCCAACTTTCCGAAGCCTTCCTTCGTGAGGGAATTTTTTGAGGGGGGATGTGGCCTTTTTTCCGAGACATTGGGGGGAAACGCCTAATTTATAAGGCATGTTGGTGAATTATCCAACTCTGGACATAGCAAAGAGCTGACTGACTGACTGGCTGACATAAAAATCCACCCATTGATAGATCATTCATTTGCATAGATGATCATATGTAAATGTGGTTGATGTTAAGTCTGGAAACTGGAGGAGAGAGACTCAAACACATTGGTTGTGACACATACTACAGTGACACACTGCATGAGGGCTTGTGGAGGGTTGTCATGACACACCAGTGACACACACACACACACACACACACACACACACACACACACACACACACACACACACACACACACACACACACACACACACACACACACACACACACACACACACACACACACACACACACACACGCTCACCTTATGGGACCCGTGTTGAGCACGAAGAAGACCAGGACGACCATAAGGCACACAGCCCGTCTCTTTGGAGCCGTCACCTTCAGAACAGTGTTCTATGGAGTAAGAGACCAATCGATTGATTTCACCTAGCTGGATCTACGCAAGCTATGCATTGGCACAAGCGTTCACCTATCGAATCATGTTAGATCAGTGATTACTTCAATAAAATGAATCAACCCTTAGGGCCTTGCCCCTGTGCACTTGCGGAGGTCCAAGAGGATTGGATAGGTGTTAACAATGTGGCGAAAATCCCATCTCGCTTACCATAGGCCACGGTGGGATTACTGCCATATTGCTTAATGCTTCACCTATGAATTCCTCTGAAATCTGATCTTGTCCTATCAGATCCAAAAATTGATCAAGGGATTGATCAAGAGCACAAGGGACGAAGCAACTTCCTGGAATTAAACACATCCCTGCTCTTCGTGCCTGTCTGAGCCTGTGGCACCGTTCAAATAGATTCAAAAACGCAACCCTTCTTTAAGACAATCACTGCTATGTAAGTGAGTGAAAAGGACAAGTCATGGTTTCCACCCCATTGTTTCCACTTATCTTACGTTTTCGATCTTTCTCAAGCTAAGAAGGAACGGTGCAATTTGAAGGTGTTCAAACCCGGGCCGTCCCTCACCTCCGTGAGAAGTCCATCCAGCTGGGTCCTAAGGGATCCGTTCTCCCGGAGCAGCCTCTGGTTCTCACACAGTGCCACCCTGAGACGGGCCTCCAGAGCCTGCTGGGCCTCTTTCCTCCTCAGCCTGGAGAGCGTGGCCGAGTCACGGTTCTTCACCATCCTCTGCTGCCGCCGCACCACACACGCCTGGACAGTTGGAGAAGGAGGGACTGATATAATGAATGTGACATGGTTACAGTTCAAAGTTACCGCACATATTCAGCATACAGTTGAGGTCGGAAGTGTACATACACCTTAGCCAAATACGTTTAAACTCAGTTTTTCACAATTCCTGACATTTAATCCAAGTAAAAAGTCCCTGTCTTATGTCAGTTAGGATCACCACATTATTTTAAGAATGTACATTTAGAGAGAGAACTATTTATTTCAGCTTTTATTTCTTTCATCGCATTCCCAGTGGGTCAGAAGTTTACATACACTCAATTAGTATTTGGTAGCATTGCCTTTAAATTGTTTCACTTGGGTCAAATGTTTCGGGTAGCCTCCCATAAGCTTCCCACAATAAGTTCGGTGAATTTTGGCCCATTCCTCCTGACAGAGCTGGTGTAACTGAGTCAGGTTTGTAGGCCTCCTTGTTCGCACACACTTTTTCAGTTCTGCCCACCAATTTTCTATGGGATTGAGGTCAGGGCTTTGTGATGGCCACTCCAATACATTGACTTTGTTGTCCTTAAGCCATTTTGCCACAACTTTGGAAGTATGCTTGGGGCCATTGTCCATTTGGAAGACCCATTTGCGACCAAGCTTTAAATTCCTGACTGAAGTCTTGAGATGTTGCTTCAATATATTCACAATTTTCCTACCTCATGATGCCATCTATTTTGTGAATTGCACCAGTCCCTCCTGCAGCCAAGCACCCCCACAACATGATGCTGCCACCCCCGTGCTTCACGGTTGGGATGGTGTTTTTTGGCTTGCAAGCCTCTCCCTTCTCCCTCCAAACATAACGATAGTCATTATGGCCAAACAGTTCTATTTTTGTTTCATCAGACCAGAGGACATTTCTCCAAAAAGTACGATCTTTGTCCATGTGCAGTTGTAAACCGTAGTCTGGCTTTTTTATGGCAGTTTTGGAGCAGTGGCTTCTTCCTTGCTGAGCGGCCTTTCAGGTTATGTCGATATAGAACTCATTTTACTGTGGATATAGATACTTTTTTTTTACCTGTTTCCTGCAGCATCTTCACAAGGACCTTTGCTGTTGTTCTGTGATTGATTTGCACTTTTCACACCAAAGTACGTTCATCTCCAGGAGACAGAACGCGTCTCCTCCCTGAGCGGTATGACGGCTGTGTAGTCCCATGGTGTTTATACTTGCGTACCATTGTTTGTACAGATGAACGTGGTACCTTCAGGCATTTGGAAATTGCTCCCAAGGATGAGCCAGACTTGTGGAGGACTACAATTATTTTTCTGAGGCATTGGCTGATTTCTTTTGATTTTCACATGATGTCAAGCAAAGAGGCTCTGAGTTTGAAGGTAGGCCTTGAAATACCTCCAAAGGTACACCTCCAATTGACTCAAATGATGTCAATTAGTAAATCAGAAGCTTCTAAAGCCATGACATAATTTTCTGGAATTTTCCAAGCTGTTTAAAGGCACAGTCAAATTAGTGTATGTAAACTTCTGAACCACTGGAATTGTGATACAGTGAATTATAAGTGAAATAATCTGTATGTAACCAATGTTGGAAAAATTACTTGTGTCATGCACAAAGTAGATGTCCAAAACGACTTGCCAAAATTATAGTTTGTTAACAAGAAATTTGCGGAGTGGTTGAAAAAAATGAGATTCCAACCTAAGTGTATGTAAACTTCCGACTTTCACTGTACATACAGTATGTGGTCCACGTGAGAATCAAACCCACACCAACTCACGAACACCATGCTTATTAACTCCACCTATTCCGAACAAACATGAACAATTCAAAAAGGATGTCCGCAACACAGCAGAATTCAAAGATGATATGACACGAGTACATTGGCCTTGGCATGCAGATGGCATTGGCTGTGTGTTTACAAAACCAAATGTGGTGACACCAGTTACACCAGTCATAAGCCATATCCGGCAGTAAACCCTTTTGGACGCCATCTTTGACTGTTCAGACAGGGCAGGCTATTTGTTAGTCTAACACAGCACATCACACTCAGTCACATACTCACTAAAAAAAAAATTAAAAACAGGTGCAGCTGCTGCAAAAGGTGGAAAAAGTGACCCGGAATCATCAATTACAAGCTGATATTGACTCCAGCATGTTTCCCCAGAACGGACCTCATACGTCCTAACTTCACGCACGCTCGCACATGTACAGACACACACACACACAGCCTTTTTCCATGTCTGAGTGGGCTGGGAGCTGGACGGACATTGTTAGGACGCCGACATAATTAATGGTGGGATTATTTAAGAACGGCCATCCAGGGAGAGATAGAAGGGGACAGGACATTCTCAGTGTTAAATAATGACCCATAGAGGAATGCTCTTGCAATGTTTTAGGGGGGAAAAAATATGATTCAATAAAACAGGATAAAGTGCACAGGTTAGTCCTACCAGTTCCATTTTATTTTTAGAAGGCAGACAGCCATTGTTTACATAAACTCAGAGCCAGACACTCAAGAGTCTAGTAACTGGCATACATTCTGTTGTCCTCCAATGCCCTCTCAGAGTCTTTCTACCACTGAGCCACAGACCACAGGAGAACCCTGCTATAGCATTCAACCGGCTTTGTCTGCTGCAGCCCATTTCTGAGGCCATGCGTCATAGCATTTCCAACAGCACAGATTTCAGGGCTATGCAAATTCAGACCACACATTTTATTTGGTCTCTGTTGAGGGGGGGAACCTTGCCATCGGTGACCTCTTGGGAAAATTGAAAAGTGCATGTCTGGTTACCCAATAGTGGGGTTGGGGGGTGGGGTACGTGTCCTGCAAGGGGAAAATGATACCCTGCCTTTAGTAACTACTACATTGCCAACAGTACAAACTCCCCCTCCTCCACAATGGTAGATTGTCAGCAATCTAGCACTTCAGTGACTGTGGGGTAAACTGGGAGTTGGGAACATAATCTGAATACGAGGCTGAAAATTAGAATTATGTGAAACAATGAGTTGGTGCTCTCAAGAGATGTAGATTACAGCGTGGTTGTTGATTGGAGGATGGGATGTTTGTTGTTGATTTAAAACTCTGGACAGTGGGGGGGAATGGGGAAATCAGCAGTTTTTGTTAAATTGCCCTAGCCCTTTTTATGCAGTGCCTTTGTTAACAAACTACTCCCAGACATGAGTGTGGATGCATGCACAAGCACGTGTTAATCTTAGAATTGGCATCTACCTGTGAGGGATGTCTACTTTGTACTAGTAAAGAAATTGGTTTTAACAGTACCCAAAGCCATCCAGTGATTTTATTTTATCATGGGAAAAGAGCTAATGCGTACAGCAAATACTACAATGTGGGTTTGATTGGATTTAAGCCATACGCTACTGTACTGTACACAGACTTACAGTACAGTACATGAACAGGATGTCTTCAAAGATAGTGAATTACGTTCCAGCAAAGGCTTTTCGAGCCTTCTCCACCATGAGCCATACAAATTATCTATCTATCTATCTATCATCCCTACTGTACTAGTCTGTTCGTTTTTCTGAATCAAGATTTTTTCTTTTTTAACTGCTTTTTGAAAACCATTCATCCTATTCCTTGGCCGTCGATTCCAGTTCCCAGGAGCATCAAGAAGACATTTTGGCAGGAAGTTGGCCTCCTAAATTACACTATGATTATCTAGCAGCGTCTCTGCATAGCCTCCCCCTGCTTTGTAGAAGCACAGCCATAAATTGATATGAAATGTAATTTGTCAAAAACAGTGCTGCCAAGCCAGTGATGCTACTACAGTGCATTAAAACAACAAGGAACATGGATTATGTCAGTGAAAGGCTAAATTGGCAGTGGCAAAACTACAGGGTCCTACATAGATTACTGTATTGAGTCGCTCCATGTAATTTCAGCAAGCCATGACACCCACCATCTCTGATTGTTCCGAAATTGTTTCTGTTGTTAGAAAAAGATAGGATTGGCATCCTGAAACGTTATTTTGTTAAAATGTTATTTTATTAATTTATTGCACCCATAAAATGGGCCATTTTAAGATATAGGGTTCAGATACTCAATAAATATAGTACCCAACATCCGATTTGGACCAAACGTCTTCCCAACAATGATTAAGACATGAGGAACCCCCCTAAATTCAAAAGCAACCCACGGAACTCCCACAACCCCATGCCAATCCAACCCCAACAACCAGTATACAGTATCAGTTCTCTATGTTTGATAATATGAAGCTGAAGCTGAAGCTTGGAGTACATTACTATGTAATGTATTCCCTGTGAATCTGTTTTCCCCCCTATTCAGAGAAATTTGTAATTGAAGTTGCTCGTATCATTTACCATAAAGTAGTGTACAAGTTCCAGGTTTTACCCACTGGATGCCACAGATCCAAAAAACATTACCAGATTCACAGGGAATACATTACATAGTATGGAGAAGCAATATTCTAAACCACAGCTTCATACTACGTGTCAAACTTAGATAACTAATACTGAATACTGGTTGTTGGGGTTGAGATTGGCATGTGGTGTGGGGGTCCATGGGTGGCTTTTGATTTCTCATGTCTTACTTATTAGTAGGAAGAAGTTTGGTCCAAATTGTATTTGGGTACTACATTCATTGACTATTATCTGAAACCTATACATTTAAATGCCAATTTGGGTGAAATCAATTTGCCTCATTTTTGAGATCAAATTATATTTCAACAAAATAACTATAGAAATGATTTCAGAACAATCCGAGATGGTGGGTGTCTAAATCCTCTTTCTTGTGCGTACCTTTTTGGAGATTAGCTTCCAGCATTGTGTTCTGGTTTATTCCATGATTTATTCACTCAAATTAAATGCACACAGTGGTGACACGTCTAGCCTAAGTCATTTCTTACTCCAGTTGGGGCGGCAGCGTAGCCTAGTGGTTAGAGCGTTGGACTAGTAACCGGAAGGTTGCGAGTTCAAACCCCCGAGCTGACAAGGTTCTGCCCCTGAACAGGCAGTTAACCCACTGTTCCCAGGCCGTCATTGAAAATAAGAATATGTTCTTAACTGACTTGCCTGGTTAAATAAAGGTAAATAAATAAATATCTTACTCCAGTCAACATATGTGCTCACTCAACAAGCCTGGGTCTGGGTCTGTCCATCCAGACATCGGTAGGGAGGTGGGAGTCATCAAGAGATATGGGTGTCTACTGCCTGGGGGGCTTGGTGGTCCCAGACAGGTGGAGGAGGGTGGTAGTTAGGAGGGCAAGGTCACTTTAAAACCCACAGGGCCTGAGAGTGGTCAGACAGAAATGGAGCACCTGGATTTACTGGTAACACTTACCTGGAGGAGTTTGTCTCACGGATGCAACATGCTGTCTCACGGATAGAACATGTTGTCTCACGGATAGAACATGTTGTCTCACGGATGTAACATGTTGTCTCACGGATAGAACATGTTGTCTCACGGATAGAACATGTTGTCTCACGGATGTAACATGTTGTCTCACGGATGTAACATGTCTCACGGATGTAACATGTTGTCTCACGGATAGAACATGTTGTTTCACAGATAGAACGTGTTGTCTCACGGATAGAACATGTTGTCTCACAGATAGAACATGTTGTCTCACGGATAGAACATGTTGTCTCACGGATAGAACATGTTGTCTCACGGATAGAACATGTTGTCTCACAGATGAAACATGTTGTCTCACGGATGTAACATGTTGTCTCACGGATAGAACATGTTGTCTCACGGATAGAACATGTTGTCTCACGGATAGAACATGTTGTCTCACGGATGTAACATGTTGTCTCACGGATAGAACATGTTGTCTCACGGATGTAACATGTTGTCTCACGGATGTAACATGTCTCACGGATGTAACATGTTGTCTCACGGATAGAACATGTTGTCTCATGGATAGAACATGTTGTTTCACAGATAGAACGTGTTGTCTCATGGATAGAACATGTTGTCTCACGGATAGAACATGTTGTCTCACGGATAGAACATGTTGTCTCACAGATAGAACATGTTGTCTCACGGATAGAACATGTTGTCTCACGGATAGAACATGTTGTCTCACGGATATAACATGTTGTCTCACGGATAGAACATGTTGTCTCACGGATAGAACATGTTGTCTCACGGATAGAACATGTTGTCTCACGGATGTAACATGTTGTCTCACGGATAGAACATGTCTCACGGATGTAAAATGTTCTCTCACAGATGTAACATGTTGTCTCACGGATAGAACATGTTGTCTCACGGATAGAACATGTCTCACGGATAGAACATGCTGTCTCACGGATAGAACATGTTGTCTCACGGATAGAACATGTTGTCTCACGGATAGAACATGTTGTCTCACGGATGTAACATGTTGTCTCACGGATAGAACATGTCTCACGGATGTAAAATGTTCTCTCACAGATGTAACATGTTGTCTCACGGATGTAACATGTCTCACGGATGTAAAATGTTGTCTCACGGATGTAACCTGTTGTCTCACGGATGTAACATGTTGTCTCACGGATGTAACATGTTGTCTCACAGATAGAACACGTTGTCTCACGGATGTAACATGTTGTCTCACGGATAGAACACGTTGTCTCACGGATAGAACACGTTGTCTCACGGATAGAACACGTTGTCTCACGGATAGAACATGTTGTCTCACGGATAGAACATGTTGTCTCACGGATGTAACATGTTGTCTCACGGATGTAACATGTTGTCTCACGGATGTAACATGAGTAGAGTGATGGGGTCTGTCCTTATGTGGTTAGTAAGTTATATCATCAACATTTTGCAGCCTAAAATAGGTCAATAACATGATGTGGTGAGGAGAGATTGGAAACATCTAAAACTATGTTTTCTTGTAACGTAGAACATATATCTGAAACGTATACCTGTCTCATAACAACTGGGATATTTCAGCTTGTTCTTAAAAAGTTCCCTCAAGTGAAGATATATTTAGATTTGGCGTGTTGGCACAGTGTTGCGTCATCGCTGAGTAAATGTTAGTAGTACTGGGGATGGAGTGTTGGTGCCTGGTCGTTCATGTGACATAGGAAAGACCCTCACATTAGGCTACTCACCCATTCCAACAAGTTGACATAAGGACAGCTGGGGTGACTGGTTTATTTAGCCTTGTCTTGAAGAAATAATAACGTATAACAGTTTAGGACCATGTGTAGCACTGTGGTAGTGAAAATTATATTATTTTACTTTTCTAAAAGTGAAGAAAGTGGATAAGCTAAATATAAAATAATGTAAAAAATATCTTATTGTTTAGGATGCAGAAGTTTCTCCAATAAAATGTCTAATTATTATATCTGTGTTAAGCTACAAAATGTGGGTTTTACAGTGGTAAAGCTTAGCAAAAATATTTCACCCATTAGTTGCCCTAGTAATTGCTATCGAGTTGTTGGCTCAGTCAGATTATTTACAACTTGTCGACCATGACTGGAAATTATGATAATGAAATATTTATATAGTAGCTCAGAGACGTAATTTTTTTTTTTTAAATAATAATAATAATAATAATTTCCTACTGCCTCACTATGATGGTGCTATTTTCAGACCACATCATGACCCTAGCTAAACTCTTGGACAACTTCAGAGAATGAGAGGCTGTGATAGGTTGAGCTACATTTTGAATATATCAGGGCTAAGGGATGATATTAGGTACAAGGCGAAGCCAGAAACAACGGTCATGTTTTACCGGTGATGGCAACGATTGTTTTATCTCCTCTTTGGTTTGAAACAGGGAGATACATCACCCATCTTCCTGTGGGCCTCCTTGTCCTTTACGCTCTGGGCACAGCCACAGACAGTTAGTCTTTTCAAAAGATCCATTCAGACATTGTGCCCTGCTCAGGTTCCCAGGGGGTTAAAGGTCAAACACAATTGATTACCAGCCTTACATGAGCCCCCAGAATGGGAGGAGGAGGAAGACTATGTCGTGTTCTCCCTGACCTGACGGTTGGTCCGTCAATGTAAGCAACCCCCCCCCACCCCTCCACACACACACAAACACACAAAATCCATCCTTGTCTTCTAGCAAGGAGACAAGCCATGACACAGCAAAATGCTTGATTTCAAAGAAAATTCCTGGCACTACATTCTGGTCATCACATAGCCACGTAAGCTTTGGAGATGGCTAACAGTTCTACCACATAGTGAGACTCAAAGAAGGTCTGGAATCAAACAGTTTCCTTTGGCAAATTGCAACAGGATGTCCATCCAGCCCGTGGCTTCCAATTTGGATACTTAATTTCATTGCAATTAATTTGACTGAAGTAATTAAATTTGATAGAAAGCAGACACACGGAGGTCAGATCCATTTCAATGTCAAACGTACCTCAGTATTCACTGCTGTGCTGTGATAGGTCACCGTCATGGGATGGGCATGGCCAGTGAGGGCAGTGGTCCCCATGGTAACATGGGGGACAGTTGGCATGGTGACCACCTGGTTGGTGACAGCGAGGAAGGCAGGGGCTGGGGAAGTGATCTGGGGTCCAATCACCTGTTTCGGCTTGAGATGCATTGTGTGAACCACTGATGACAAAGACCAGATGCAGAGTTAAGAAATAGTTCAACCCTTCTGTCTGTCTGTTTTAGCCCTGTCTCAGACCTGGATTAGCTTTAGGCTATGGCATGACAGAGTAAGACGAGTTAAAGCGCATGCAGATCTGAGACCATCCCATGTCCCACTGGGCCTTTTCCACTTAAGAGTACATCACTGTAATAATTGATGGATTACTGTCATAGTAAACAGCATTTTTCAGCTGCGGAACATGTACAATCGCTCATTACAAAGCTCATCTCATACGATCAGGCCTGGATTCAGATAGTATTCTATTTTAGCTTCTTCCTAAC
Source organism: Oncorhynchus keta (assembly GCF_023373465.1). Taxonomy (NCBI): domain Eukaryota; kingdom Metazoa; phylum Chordata; class Actinopteri; order Salmoniformes; family Salmonidae; genus Oncorhynchus; species Oncorhynchus keta. The sequence goes on from NC_068443.1 coordinate 35,930,883, forward strand.
CAGACTGTAGTTTTTTTCTCACCCTCACCCACGATCACTAAGGATGTCTGGTCACCTGTATGGTTTATTGAACCCCCCCCCCCCAAAAAAAAAGAACTCATCAACACCCAGGATCCATCCCACTCCATGTCCAGAGTCATGCTAGTTACTCTGTAATAACACAAGTAGCCCTAAGTTCCTACTTAGGTTAAAGTCTTTTAGTCGGGCTACTAATGGGCCATGACATTACTGTCTCAGAGAGAGCATGGATGACTACTGTGAATAGGGACCATTGGAGGAGGTGAGTAGTTGTACTGATGACATCAAGGCCTATACGATGGATGTGTCCGTTTGATCATTGGCATATAATTTAGGGTTACGGCAGTTACAGTTGATGTGAGTGTGCTTTGCGCTGACGTTCATGAAATATATGTTTTTAAACATGAATATTTCCACACAGTGGTTTTCAAACTCTGTCCTTGAGGTTCCTGCAGGGTATACACTGGCCGGTCATAAGCCAGACACAGTGTTGCTGTAATTGAGGAGGAGACAGTAGTCTTCTTTGAACAAGAGACAACAGACTGAGGACACCCTGTGGTCAAGAGCCACATGTGCAGTCATAGAGAATACAAATGCATAGAACTGTTCCACTTTCATTTTGGATGATGAGTCGGCTTTTACTTTTCTTTCAAATGCCACAATCGGGTATACAGACAACATGCACTTAGATCACTTCAGATAGGGAAATGGGTCACTAGATTTTTTTATTTGAGTCATTTAGCAGAAGCTCTTATACAGAGTGACTTACTGCAGTGAGTGCATACATCTTCCACTGGTCCCCCGTGGGAATTGAACCCACAACCCTGGCATTGCAAACGCCATGCTCTACCAACTGAGCTACACGGGAGCAAATCAAAGGACTATTGGACTTTGAGCAAGCCAAATAACCTGAATTACTTCAGTGAATAAGACACACCAATATAGATGGACATTAATGACAACAAACTGTGCACATTATTCAAATCCCCGGTAAAGACATTTGATTGTGTGAAGACAACACAAGACTAAAACAGAATTAACATTCTCTCACCAGTAGAGGGGGCAGTAGCATGGACGGTCACAGGCGGTGGTGCCTTGACCACTGAGACCACAGTCTGTAGGCTAACGGGCTGGATGACAATGGTCCTGGTTTTGAGAAAAGGGGCCACAGGCTGTGTTAGAGGGACAGAGGGGGGCGGTTTGGGCTGGATTGACACCCTCTGGGGTGGGTGGGCAGGTCGCTTGGTAGGCTTGGCTGGCAGGAAGAGAATGATAGAATAAGAGATCAATAAAAAAAGAGCGTGATAAATACATTCACATTTACGTCATTTTGCAGACGCTCTTATTATGAGCGATTTACGGTAGCGAGTGGGATAAACTATAATATGTGTATAACCAGACAGGTTCAATGATTTTCTGAAGATAAAAAAAAAAAAAAAAAAGCGTCCCACATTTTGACATACACGAGACCATATATCCACCATATTGTTACATTTCAATGATTTATCATGAGTGTTTTAGCTGACCTAAAGAGACGTCCTACCTCTGGGAGATTGGCTGACCCACTTGTGCATTTTCTTTCCAGGAGTGAGCATTGTCGGCAAAGGCTGCACAGACACGGCATCCTCCTGCTCGTAGCGATGTGCGTGCACAAGAGAGAAGTGAGTGAGACTCGTGAGTGGTTAGCCTTCTACTTAACACAAGAATGTTATGTGAAGCGTAGACTTACTTTCAGAGACAGTGGTGACAGTGAGGAGGTATCACTGAGTGCTGATCCAGGTGATAGGGAGGACCCAGGAACTCCAACACCTGCCAACGTAACAATAGGAATTCAATCCAACTATCTGTCAGCAGAGGCATCACATTACAGTGTCTCTTCCTTTTTAACGTCCCATGTGAATGAATAGTCATTCTTCCCAACACAGTACGGGGGGTGGGGGCTCACAGGTGCAACTTTCCCACGCCAAAGACATCCACCTAATGTCTACTGACATGGGGGTGACCAGAGGGACTGTGTGTGTGTGTGTGTACTGTATGTGATTTCTAATCTATTACCAGGAAGTCACAGGGTTCTGGGAGGGTTTCTGACAGTCGTCTTCACTTACTTTGCCTTGGTATGGGGCCAACAACCCAATCTTGAGTCATGGCTGTTATAGGTTAACTGAAAGTGACGCAATGCTGGTGATTTTTTTTTACCTGTGCAGCAAGCGTCAGTATCTCCACTGGTGAAGGATCTCCATTGTAACAGATTAATGTCATTCACCTGAGAAAGGTGCAGTCTTGTTAACTGTCACACAGTAGGATAATAACACACAGCATTACATAGAGGTTGAAATGTGTTGCACTACCTCTTTCAGTGCTGTTTCATCACGTGGTGTGAACTCGAATTCTTGAAGGAGTTCCTCTGCATCACTTAGGTTCTCAAGTTCTTCAAACAAGTTGATGTCTGTAACAACGTTGCAGGAGGAAGAGATCCGTGAAATATTACAACGTCGCTAATTATATATGTTTCAAGGTTGCAAAAGATTATTCAAACTTTCCAAAGTAGCTTCAATACATTCAAAGATGCAGCAAGATGGGGGGGGGAGTTGCTTATGGCCATCTCAGTCAAAACGTTGGGTTTGTACTGCTGAGTATGAGCACCAAAACGCATGTTATATATTGAACACAGCAGGGATTGAATTTGGCATGAGCTCACCGAGGCCGAATACTGGCCCTTCAAATGTTCTACTGTTTGAGCCCGTTCCTCTTATAGAATATTATCTCAAAAGTATTGTGGAGCTCCTGCACCTAAATGTAAACAATACCGGCACCTATTTTATTCCAAGTCAAGCAGTGGAATACGTACACGGTTTAATTATACTGTTAGGTGGCATCTCATTTCCTGACAGTCAATGAAGTTGCACGCGATGATGTATAGGGTTTATACACATCATTGGTCGCATGTAGCTAGCGTTTACAACACAGCTATTATGTAATAACAAAAGATTATATAAGCATCGCACCTACCCCATTCACCATCCTGGCCAATGCAAATATCCGCTAAATCGCTGCCAAAAGGGCCATACTGTAAATTACTGTCTAAATCCAAACGTAACTCTGCCATTTCGCTAATGTTACGAATTCTCAAAATCGTCACAACAAAGAATACGTGGTCACATTTCCTTGTTTGGCGTCGACTTTCCACCATAGAGATAGATATAGCACTCATCTTTGTATCACTGCCAGTTTAGCATATGTGACAACATGGGCTATCTGAATTTTAAAGTAGTTCATTTTCTTCTTTATTGGCTATTTGCTCCCAACCCATAGAAATCCCCACCCAGTTGGCTACTTTAAAATGGTGAAAGCCCTCAATGGCAATCTCCATTTTAAAATGGTTATAGCCATGATGAGTCCTCTATCTATCTCAATGTTCTCCACTGTAACCGCTGTGTAATCCTCTGTGTAAACCAACACGTCCTGCTATTAGTACGGACCACGAAGAGGGACATTTGGCTACAAACCAAGTGTTCTCAGAGGCTGTACCAACCAAGTGTTCTCAGAGGCTGTTCTTGACAAAACACAACAACTATTTGAACTAGCAGCACACCCGACATCCACAATTTTAACATAGACGGTAACTTCATCATGTGGATTATAGAAATAAAATAAATGGATATAAGTATTTGGAAGTAGAAGGGTATCCTTCTGGTAGATGTATGTTTAGACAGAAATTCTGAAATAAGACATCTATTCCAGATACACCATGGAGCTCAACAGGCATATTTACAATTATTGTAATCTGGTTTGATAAAACTTTTTAGACCTTACTCAATGGATATGTCCGTAGTAGAAAAAAACTGTAGGTGTCCTGCAACGTAGACAGACACCTATGAAACATTTAATGGTACACAGGGGGAAATGGGGAAAGCTATTCTGACAGCTGTGTAGTACTTTATTATTATTGATATAAATCATCGTTGTCATTTTAAATGTCCTTGATTTGAGTGTGGCCATCGGATCCGGCTCCACGAGGGGGCAAAGGGGACTTAACCCCATCAGTTGAAACGTATGCCATTAGTTTTATGTCACTATATAAAAATAGCAAAAACATGTAAATGATTGCGTGACAGGTTAACGCAAAATCAGTATCTACACCGCGCTGTGTCAGCACAATGGACAGAGCGTGCCCCGGTGTGCGTAGGGGGGCTATGGAAAGCCCATGGAGTGGTTAGGTATGACTGCTTTGGTTTTCCATAAAAAGCAGGGGGAAAACGCTTCTCATTTGTGGTAGGATAAGTAAATAATGTGATACACCTCTGCCTTTAATATTTTATTTGGATGTATAAATGCGGGGTCAAGTTTACCGTTGAAGCTGCTTCACTCAACTCTGCCTCATGCCCCACCACTACCGAGTTCAGTTAGCTTCCTAGCCAAGCATTAGTGTTATTAGCCTTAGCCTATTTAGCTAGCTCAAACCAGCTAATCTGCCACAATGGCTATCAGAAATTGATGATGCTGTCGAGCTCCAGCTAGCTCCGCGTGAGGGGCTATTATCCTGGCGATGCTTGCTGAAGGGTAGGTAGCACCATTCAACAAGCACGGCCAGGATAATGACTCCACAGCCTCCTCCAACTCCGACTGTTCCTGACGATCTTGGAACAGAGGAGGACTCATACCTTAACCGCAGGTTTTCTGTCCTTTTTTCCCCCCATTTAATAGCAACTGGTTCATAGAGAGAGAGTGTCTGGATTACTCGGTTACTGCAGATGTAGTATTTTGTTTCCCATGTCAAAAGTTCTGTGTCAACAGGTCTGAAGCCTATATTCAGTCCCAAAACAGCCTTACTTTAGTTTGTAGGGTGCTGTCCATTGTGCTGATATAGCGAGGCAAAGACTGGCTACTGATTTCGCACCGACCTCTCACTTCAAAATCATTCAATCAATGGTCTCGGACTCTCGGCATTTGAACTTCATGTTTATTGTGGTAAAAGCTTGATATAAGCAGAATTCAATATAATTTCAATGCAAGTGCCCCCTAAAATTGTTCCCCTCACTGATTTCAACTGGCCCCTTAGTCACTTTATCCTGGTGCCGGATCTGGTGGCTATACTAATGTGTTTAATTTCATCCACTCTGTTTTTATGCATCAGGAAGGCAGGAGTCACCCATCGACTACAGGAACACTGTTCCCCACACCAGTACAATGAGCCCAACTTTGAGGTGCACTTTGGGCACAAGAGCTGAAAGAAAACAAGGGAGACTTTGAAGACACTTCATATAACAAGTAAACGCTGAGTTAGTGGTTCTCAATGGTAGTCATCAAGGAGTCCCATTTGTAGGTTTTCATCCCCACAAACCTGTCATTCAGTTTGAATTCTGTTTAATTAACTCATCTGCTAAATGTAGTTAGTCAGTAAGACTGCTTTATATTGTGTTAAGATACATGAATACGAAATAATAATACCAAATGTTCATGCATAATAAGTGCACAAAAATTAAATTCATTCTTATTTCACACTGAACAATGTGACAAAAATGGACATAAACTGATAATAATAAACAGTCCCAAATCTTCACGGACATAACAGACCCTACTGTTTACTTTACATCAGGTTTAAGTTGCTGGAGTGTGGCGTATGCATCCCCAAAATTCATTTTGTGACATTTCACCAAGTAAGCAGTCACCACCGCCGCACTCTGACTTTGCCCTACATGGCTAAAACAAAAAAACTCAATTACATGTCAAATGCATGTGAGGCTATCATCATGATGTGCATTAGGCGACTCCAGATTTGATAGGGCTTGCGCACCAATGCACAAGGACAGCTTTTGATGCCTTGCAAGCATCGCATATGAAGAGGATGCAGTCATCCAGGTGGCTGAGTAGGTCTGTGGAGGACTCGTCCAGGGCATGGACACATCCTAAATGACCCATCGGGTGAAGTGGGCTGCTCTGAGTCCACTGTAAGTATGTAGGTAATGCCAGCATTAGTCAGATCCTGGGCATCGTTTAGGTCGGATGCCGCGCCGATGTAGACTTCATCCTCTAGCCGAACATTGGCTTGTCATCAAGGATTTCTCTGGGGTAGAAGACCAGTGGCACTGAAAAGACTGCGAGATGCATGACTGATATAGAGAATATGGAAGTCGTTAGCTAGCTAACTGGTATTTTTTTACAAAAATTCTGTACTAGATAGCTATGTTCCTGATAATCAAACTATAACGTTTACAGTACCAGTCAAAAGTTTGGACACACTTACTCATTCAAAGGTTTTCTTTATTTTTACAATTGTCTACATTGTAGAATAATAGTTGAAGACATCAAAACTATGAAATCCTGCAGCCACTACTGGTTCCTCGTCATCCCTGGTCTCATCTCTGGACTTTGTCACTGGGCTCCCTCCGTCTGATGGTAACACTGTCATTCTGACGGTAATCAACAGGTTCTCCAAGGCTGCCCATCCCATTTCATCCCTCTCCCGAAACTACCTTCTGCCAAGGAGACGACCCAGCTTATGGTACAGCATGTCTTCCAGATCCATAGACTCCCGGTAGACATGGTCTCCGATCGGGGTTCTTGTCTCAGTTCTGGATTCTGCACCCTTATTAGGTCATCATGGGTACTGTCACGCCCTGATCTGATTCACCTGTCCTCGTTATTGTCTCCACCCCCTCTAGGTGTCACTTGTCTTTCCCAGTGTATATATCCATGTGTTTCCTGTCTCTCTGTGCCAGTTCGTCTTGAATGTCCAAGCCTACCAGTGTGTTTTCCTGCTTTGCCTTTTCTCCTTTTTCTAGTCCACCCGGTTTTGACCCTTGCCTGTTCTGGACTTTGTACCCGCCTGCCTGACTATTCTGCCTGCCCTGACCTCGAACCTGCCTGACTATTCTGCCTGCCCTGACCTCGAGCCTGCCTGCCACTCTGTACCTCCTGGACTCTGATCTGGTTATGACCTTTTGCCTGTCCACGACCATTCTCTTGCCTATTCCCTTTAGATTTATTAAACATCTGAAACTCCAACCATCTGCCTCCCGTGTCTGCATTTGGGTCTCGCCTAGTGTCATGATATAGCTAGCTGATCTTCATTATGTCAACAGACCAGGTGGTGCAGGAACTTCAGGTAGCTTGCAACCAAGAGGTTTTGAGTTCAAATCCCAAGTGCCTCCCCATGTTCTCACATTTATTTCACAAGAGATCATGTCACGTAGTTTCATGTTATCACTTTGCTTCACATGTTGTCACATTAATGTACAGTTGAAGTCGTAATTTAACATACACCTTAGCCAAATACATTTAAACTCAGTTTTTCACAATTCCTGACATTTAATCCTAGTAAAAATTATCTCTCTTAGGTAAGTTAGGATCACCACTTTATTTGAAGAATCTGAAATGTCAGAATAACAGTAGAGAGAACTATTTATTTCAGCTTTTATTTCTTTCATCACATTCCCAGTGGGTCAGAAGTTTACATACACTCAATTAGTATTTGGTAGCATTGCCTTTAAATTGTTTCACTTGGGTCAAATGTTTCGCGTAGCCTCCCACAAGCTTCCCACAATAAGTTGGGTGAATTTTGGCCCATTCCTCCTGACAGAGCTGGTGTAACTGAGTCAGGTTTGTAGGCCTCCTTGCTCGCACACACTTTTTCAGTTCTGCCAACACATTTTCTATATGATTGAGGTCATGGCTTTGTGATGGCTACTCCAATATCTTGACTTTGTTGTCCTTAAGCCATTTTGCCACAACTTTAGAAGTATGCTTGGGGCCATTGCCCATTTGGAAGACCCATTTGCGACCAAGCTTTAAATTCCTGACTGATTTCTTGAGATGTTGCTTCATTACATCCACATGAAGCCATCTATTTTGTGAATTGCACCAGTCCCTCCTGCAGCAAAGCACCCCCACAACATGATGCTGCCACCCCTGTGCTTGACGGTTGGGATGATGTTCTTCAGCTTGCAAGCCTCCCCGTTTTTCCTCCAAACATAACAATGGTCATTATGGCCAAACAGTTCTATTTGTGTTTCATCAGATCAGAGGACATTTCTCCAAAAAGTATGATCTTTGTCCCCATGTGCAGTTGCAAACCGTAGTCTGGCTATTGTTATGGCGATTTTGGAGCAGTGGCTACTTCCTTGTTGAGCGGCCTTTCAGGTTATGTCGATATAGGACTAGTTTAACTGTGGATACAGATACTTTTGGACCTGTTTCCTCCAGCATCTTCACAAGGTCCCTTGCTGTTGTTCTTGGATTTATTTGTACTTTTTGCACCAAAGTACATTCATCTCTAGGAGACAGAACGCGTCTCCTTCCTGAGCGGTATGACGGCTGCGTGGTCCCATGGTGTTTACACTTGCGTATTATTGTTTGCACAAATTAACGTGGTACCTTCAGGCGTTTGGAAATTGCTGCCAAGGATGAACCAGACTTCTGGAGGTCTATAATTTTTTTCTGAGGTCTTGGCTGATTTCTTTTGATTTTCCCATGATGTCAAGCAAAAATGCACTGAGTTTGAAGGTAGGCCTTGAAATACATCTTCGGGTACACCTCCAATTGACTCAAATTATGTCAATTAGCCTATCAGAAGGTTCTAAAGTCATGGCATAATTTTCTGGAATTTCCCAAGCTGTTTAAAGGCACAGTCAACTTAGTCTATGTAAACTTCTGACCCACTGGAATTGTGATACAGTGAATTATAAGTGAAATAATCTGTCTGTAAACAATTGTTGGAAAAATTACTTGTGTCATGCACAAAGTAGATGTCCTAACTGACTTGCCAAAACTATAGTTTGTTAACAAGAAATTTAATGGAATATCTACATAGGCGTGCAGAGACCCATTATCAGCAACCATTACTCCTGTGTTCCAATGGCACGTTGTGTTAGCTAATCCAAGTTTCTCAGGAGTGGATTGACCCAGTGCACAACTGAGCAAGAGGAGAAGTACATTAGAGTGTCTAGTTTGAGAAACAGATGCCTCACAAGTCCTCAGATTGCAGCTTGATTAAATACTACCCGCAAAACACCAGTTCTCTTGCTCAGTTGTGCACCGGGGCCACTCACTCGTCTTTCTCTTCTGGTTAGAGACAGTTTCTGCTGTTCTGTGAAGGAAGTATTACACAGCTCTGTACGAGCTCTTCCGTTTCTTGGCAATTTCTCGCATTGAATAGCCTTCATTTCTCAGAACAAGAATAGACTGACAAGTTTCAGAATACATTTCTTTGTTTCTGGCCATTTTGAGCCTGTAATCAAACCCACAAATGCTGATGCTCCAGATACTCACCTAGTCTAATGAATGCCAGTTGTATTGCTTCTTTAATCAGAAGAACAGTTTTCAGCTATTCTAACATAATTGCAAAAGGGTTTTCTAATTATTAATTAGCCTTTTAAAATTATAAACTTGTATTAGCTAACACAATGTGCCATTGGAACGCATGAGTGATGGTTGCTGATAATGAGCCTCTGCACACCTATGTAGATATTCCATAAAAAAATCAGCCATTTCCAGCAACAATAGTCATTTACAACATTAACAATGTCTACACTGTAATTATGATCAATTTAATGTTATTTTAATGGTCAAAAAATGTGCTTTTCAAACTTTCAACAGTGTACATCAGGCCCTACACCCAAACAATGGAGTTCATCCTTTCAAAACTGTTCGCTGCTCTGGCTCCCAAAAGAGCCCAAACTTTCAACGGTATGCCATCAGGCCCTACACCCAAACAATGGCACTGCGTTCATCCACCTCTGGCCTGCTCGCCTCCCTACCACTGAGGAAGTACAGTTCCCGCTCAGCCCAGTCAAAAAACTTAAGGAATACCAGGATAAAGTAATCCTTCTCACCCTTAAAAGATTTAGATGCACTATTGTAAAGTGGCTGTTCCACTGGATGTCATAAGGTGAATGCACCAATTTGTACATCATTAAATGTTGTGTACATCATTGCTCTTTAACTCTAGTTCAATTCTTGAATTTGAATTTCATTTGCCACACCCACAACCCATAGGAAGCAGGAAGTAGAATTAAAGGAAGAAGAATTCAATGAAATTCCAATGGCTTATTTATTCTACACTATACAATTTACATTCTAAATAATTATAGTGGTCTGGAAATATTGTTGTCTATTAATTCATCTTTTTTTAAATATCAGAAAAAAATGCATTTTCCATAATGCATTAGATCAAACACTGCCATATGAAAGGGAACAAACTAGCATCTTGTCACAATGAAAAATACTGTTCAACATCTCAGAGTGAATCAAAATAATATTTGAGAAATGGTCTGTGTATTCTCTTTGCATTAATAAGTGGCAGATCCTTTTGATAAAACATTTATCAAATGAATGAGACTTTCATGTTTCATGTCTCAGTTGAATTAGTTTGAATGGCTTTGAATTAAATTCTACTACCTTGCTGCTTCCTGTAGGGTGTGGTCAATTCAAATGGACCTCAACCCTGCCTAATTATGCTAGCTATGTCAAGGGAGGGAGAGTGGGAGGAGCTCAGCCATTCACATAAAGAGACGCGCGTGCAATTATTGAACTGGGAACATTTTCACGCGGTGAGGAATTTTACAACATAACGTCACAATCAGAACGATTGGAAACTATTTCACGCTGCGAAGATTTTTATGTTACACGGGGAACTTGGGCTGCAGGAGGTTCCTTTTTATTTTCCGTGTAATGCAGGGATGTATGTAGGCTACTGTTTTGGTGGTATGACAATACAATACATTTTGGTCTTGGGAGATGCTGCAAATATGAGATTTGCAATTTATGTGAACTTGCCTAAAAAAAGTATGTTTAATTCAAACTTCAATGCAAATATTTTGATTATACATAGTCTTAAAATTTGACCCCCCCATGTAAGATGTTTTTTAAAAATGGTTTCAATAGGTGGCAGCAAATATACATATTAAATGGATGCAGTGCTCTACAGAATATCTTGATAACTGTCAAAGAGAATATTCATTTATAACCATTTGGTCCACTCAACATAGATGGTATGGATTCACAACACATGCAACAAGAATTTGAAGTGTTTTTTGTTTGTTGTGAAAATTATGATTCAGCAGGATATTCATCAAACTGTCAATATAAAATAGTCACTTGTTTACAAAGTATGTAATAGCATGTGCTATTGTATACTTTACTCTATATACTTTACTCTGAACTCAACAACACCCAGTTTGTTATTGATCAAATCTGATCTTTTGATGACAGTCCATGTCTGCTCTCCAATTTCAGCGAGCGTCTCCAATAAGCCCCTTGACATACATTATAAATAGTACAGAAATCTGTTCCTAGTGGGCGTGACGACAGGGTTAGGCTACCCTCAATTTATTGCCCTTGCTGAAAAGTAGGCCTTCAGTGTCCAGTTTGGACATTTCATATTGGTTTGGTCACAGGAGACGCTGTGATTCTGACATTAAAATATGATGATGCACTTTCATATTTCTTTCCCACTTCCCTTTTTCCCACAAGTATCTAAAAAATGGAGTGTTATTTGCTAGAAGTGATACTGCCCTTTTGCTTGAGGTTGGACCTTCTTAAATGTGATGTGAAAGCTGACACGATGGCATTTGAGCACGTGTGAGTCTCTCTCCAAGGGCCTCTGCAGCCTTGATGTGGACTCGGGCTTGCAGAGCGGCTCTGATCAAACAATCATAGATATCACACGTTTGACAAATCTGACATGCATTTGAACCAAAACACTCATCCATACACCAAGCTGCAGTAACAGTGAAACTTGATGATGTAGTCAGTAAACTGATAAGCTGGATGAATGACTTGCAACATAATGTGAACGCAATCAGAATGATATGCATACATGTAAATGGATAGTTATATGGATTTGTATTCAGAGTAGGCCAACATTAACTTATGAAAAATCTTTGCCATGTATGGCCATTTGGTCAAGAGCATCCTCTAAAGGAGATGATATTTTTGACATACATTTTCAAATGGGTTAAAGTAGTTGAATGGTACACCGATATGCAAATAAGATCTGTCCTAGCTAAAATCTTTGACTTGTCATCAATCAGGCGGCACTGGCAGGGAGCTAGACTTCCAGTAAAACATGGTGTGCTTTTTTTGCGTGACCAACTCTGTTGACTCTTACATTGCACATAAACAGGTCACAGCTGTGCTGGGCTTTGGGTGTAAAAGTCGACACAGCCGATTCCAGACTAAACGTGGGCCCCCCTGCACCGTGGGTTCTTCTAATCCCTGCTGGGCGGCTTTCCACTTCTGTTCATCCCCTCCTGTCTCCCTCTATACCTTGACACGACGAAGCAGGTGTCTCCGGGCCCTAATCTGATTGGTCCCTTCAGGACAGCTCCATCTTAACCTGAGTTGGTCTCGGCGAATCCCTGATCCAGCCGCCTCTTTTACAACCGTGGCGCTAAGCCAGACTGCTGATCCGGTATTCTTTGCACGCATATACCATGCAATGGGATGGGATTATTGTGACATTTTCAGTTCATTGCTGTCTAATTGGGGTATATCTTTTGTTTGGGAGACATTAACCATCATTTCAAATAGTGATTGTGGTTAATCTTAGGTCAGTTAGGACTGGACCACATCAACGCATCCTTGCGTGGTCTGGTCTGATTTACTGTAATTACCTATGTTAACCCTCTAGAACCTGGAGATTAACAGGTTAATACAATGTGGAGACAGACCGTGTTCCCTTTGAGCTAACACCTGTAGAAAATGGATTAGGACTTGGAGGAGTCGCCATAGGAGCCACTCATGTTTCAGAGGCCTTCTGGAGATGAATGGCCTTCCCACTGGGCACCCACTGGTTGAATTTACATTGTTTCCACGTCATTTCAATGACATTACGTTGAACCAACGTGGAATAGACGTTGAATTGACATCTGTGTCCAGTGGATTGGTCCTTGGAGGGGGTGGAAACAAAGAAGGTTTTCATGGTTCCATGTTACAGGAAAAGACTAAGACATAAAACGTTTTAAAGAACGCTGCATGTGGGCTGACCACCACTCTTGAATATCAAAGTCCTACATACATGAAAAGTACCTCGTTACTCATGGTCACCTTATTATATATCATCACAGAAAATATATGGCACAGACATACTGTAGGTTCCTAGAGTGTTGCTCTTGTAGATGCCAAAATATTTGAGATGGCATGTGAATATGAAATTCCATTGAAACGAAAAGGAGGCTACAAAATACTATTGTGGTAAATGTTTCAATCTTCTTCTGTAACTGCTGTACCATTATGTGTAGATTGAGCATGGTCAGGAATAACCCTGACCCTAATTAATTGTGATATACAGTATTTAAGGTACAGTCGGCACATGGCACTTATTTGCTTTTTCCTCCAAAATGCCAGGATATCCCTTGCTCTCCTTTTATTATCCACTGCTACATTCTGACCTATTGTTGTCGCAGGTTTTCACTGTCATTGTACTTTTGAAAATAATTATTCTGGCCACTATCTTGTTTATAAAGGAAGAGGCTTGAGTGTTCCTCCAATTTGGCAGCGGGCGGGTACTCTCTTCCTCTGTTAGTTGATGGTGTGCCCCCCGGTTCCCTTTTCTGGCATTCTTCAGGCCCTATTGATTTTGCTCTGTTGTTTCCTGTCAAATGTCCTCTTGAAGATGACTATTTTAGCCCACTGTTTGGCCACTGTACTGTGCTTCAGGTGGAGTTCTCAAGGGAAGGGCCAGGTGATTTCCTGTTGTTTGTCTCCCGATTGTTCCCAGAGGTACTCTTTGTTTGGTCTGTTTGCTGGAACTGTAGGAGTTTTCGTGAGCCACCCTACTCCTTCCTCTTTGTCCTAACCCTTGAATGTTTGCAGATATGTAAGGTGGAAGCTATATGGTGGAAGATTCACCAATACACTGCCTATATCAGACCCTTCTATCCAGACCCTTTGGACCAGGGAACATTGAGGGGTTAGAAAAAGGGGGTAAGAAAAAGGAAGCGAATTGGGACAGGCTGTTGTTGGCCTCATGTACCAGACTCATAGGCTCACTTCGTAAGTCACAGCAGCTGTTGAAAGAGACTATGGAAGCCTGAACATGGACCGGGCGGACACATTTTGTCCTCTCGGTCGTTCCCCTACTTGACTGCATGGGATCTCTCCAACGGTTGTTCTGCTGATTAAATGACCAGAGCATGCTATCCATCTGGTTAACTGCTCAGCTGGCTTTCACAATATTCCCCTTTTGTCTCGCTGCCTCTGAGTTATTGCTCAAGGTTTTTGTTGTTGAAGCAATGCTCATTTGGATGCAAGGAGCCTATAAACCAATAGGCCCCACAACCTCCATAAGTCTCATTTGGATTAGCTGATTGCTAATGATGTCCACTCTCCCTGAAATGTTTACCTCAGAAAGTCCGCTGGTTTTCTAATGTGATGAATTGGACTAACATTTTGATGCCCGGCTCTAGTTTATAATCCATTTGGATACGTTGTTGGATGACCTGGGGACTGGAAAACAATTCCAGCGTTGTTGGGGTTCCTCAGGGTTGAGCGTTGGGCCCATGGTGGACGCTCATATGTTGATCAGCGTGTCATGGGTCAGGTCCCATGAGCCCGGCTGACAGATCTGTTGAATAAGATTTATGACGGACTTCCTGTGCGTCATTGGAGCGCTGAAACGAGACACCAGTCATGAGGTAATGCTACTCTAGCTGTCTTTCCTGTTGGTCAGCCCAGGGCTTTCTTCAGTAAAACTAACGTTAAGACGGTGTCTCAAAGTAACTGCAAGGTCTCCTTTTTTGTCTGTTTGTTAAAAAACTGTTTGGTGCTTAACAAAAATACAATATTAGAGATAAGTAAGTACAATTCTTGCTCATCTTAATCAAGTCAAGATCTTAGAATGACACAAGCTTGTTGCGACTTCAAATTTCCACAGACTTGAATGTCCACTTTCACCTTGAAATACCAAAGTGTCTTCATCTGGCCATGTTGATTCAATATGTTGACTCACCAATCCCTGAAGGGTAGTAATTCTGTACTTCTTGAAGTTTTTATTGATTTGGCCAAACACAGAGGGGCAGATACAGCAAATTAATGAAGAAGTGGCCCCTTTTACAAGACTTCAGAGGAGAGCAAAGGTCCCGTCAAAGAAGGACAAAGAGTTCCTTGATAAATGACGGCCATCTTTTCAAACGCTGATGAGAAACCAAACCTGAAATGGAATCCCCAACTGTCCGTTAGCCTCATCAAGCTCCATATTCAAAACACTGTACTGTCCAGCTATAGATATCTTGATACACCCTCCTAGCCTGAAAATGTCACTGACATGGTTTGTTTTTGTTTGTGTCTATTTAACTCGACTGGACGCATGGAAACTTAGCTGATGCCAAAGAAAGAGCTCACAATGGAAAGTTGGGTTGCACGTTTCATCTTTTGTGCCCGGAGATTGATGATGTATGAGATTGATGATGTTCTACACGCCTGTGCTGTCTGTTCCCAGTCCCTGTGTGCTGTGCGGCAGGGATCCACTCAGCAGCAGTGTGGGGGGTTGATGATGGAAGAGGGGGAGGGAGCTCATAGAGGCATGATGAGACTCCGATAATGAGTTCACGGCAGATGGAGAAGACCCAGCCAACCAAACCGTCCATTCACACACACAAACACACACACGCAGATGCACAGGTCACGCTTTAAGACACATTCACACACAGACAGTCGAACACACACATGCACATACAGTCATATCCGCACTCAAACACACCACACACACTCAAAATCACACACTCAAAATCACACACTCAAATCCATATGCATTAAGATACAAACCCACACACACAAACGCACATCCCTATCTCATAACCTCATATTTATTTAACTAGTGGAGGGAGGGGGATTTAACTGTGGTGGTTATAATGCTCACGTTTTGTAACAGACCAGACCGTTACGTTTGTAACACTGACAATAGAGGAAATAAAGCTATTCTGCACATATCGTGGGCAGATGCAAAATGCAGTAGTGGAATCCATTTTTTTGAATCATCATGTACAATCATCCTCTCCCGCTACAACTATTCAATGTGCACTTTACCCAATGAGGACACTATCGAGTGAGCTTGCTTCACTGGGCTATATGAGGGAAAGGGAGGGCTGTGGTGGTCACTTGTCCTTCTCAGCTCTCTGTTGGGTTAATGCTTCATCTTAGGTGATGCTATATGGTGTTGAATGTGGGGTCTGTTGCCTCTGTGCTTTTCAATGGCTTTCACACAGCCTATTGTTGTGGACAAGCATCAATGCTTGCTCCTGTTTAAACCACTTCTTTTTTATTTCTGAAGATTGAAATGCACACAGTCAGGCCTATATGTTGTTTTTCATGATTCGGGAAACACAGACACAGACACACACACACGTGCCCACATGCACACAGACACATACAGTACACACAAGCACGTGCCCACACGCACATAGACACACACATGCACACCCACAACAACCAACTTTGTTTATTGATTGTTATTCACAGATGTCCCCTCCTGTTTCGATTTTGAACCATAAATAATCCTATAGTTTATCTGATGGTAAACATGATTCAAAATAGAATAGTCTTCTGCCACTTAAAACCGTGCTGTGCAATGACACTGAGTAACAGGGGACAATGTCCTAGACCATGTGGCTCCATTAGTGAGATAAAAGCAAGGTTGATAAATAGTATTTTTAGTCCCCTTCTTCGACTTTCATGAATTTACATGATCTAACGGGGGGGACAAATGAAAAGAGGCCCGATTAGTGTGGAATGAGTTGGAAGAAAAGCTATTCATCTTTGTTAGCATCCTCCTGTGTTCTTTTATGGGTCGGTTTCCAAGAAGGGGGAGCTGGGGGAGGCTTTCCCAGCCAGGGAGCAGAGCGGCGACTGACGGAGTGGCCAGCCACGGTGCTTGCGGAGTGTCCCTGTCACCCCCACGAGAGTTCAAGATTGTGAATGTTGGTGACTTCTTAATAACCTCCCAGGGCAGTGGGAGCACCACACCCTTAAATGACCCCTCCTCACTCTTTCGAAAGATCTTGGGTGGGGGGGTCCAAGGGGGTCTTCAGACCTTCCATCAGTGGTCAAACGTAGTATTACTATAGCCACATCCCTTTGGAATTTGAAGAATGTTCACTTTAATTCCTCAATGACATATTAGCATATTAACCTACATATTGACATTCTCTGATTTAAACATTTATCTGTGCAAGAAGAAACATTTGAATACATATCGTCCTCATTTGGAATGCCCAAAATGTAGCCTAACAGCAGATTTGAAGTGGAAAGCCTATTTTTAAATGTAGGCC
The DNA here is from genome assembly GCF_023373465.1 of Oncorhynchus keta. NCBI lineage: Eukaryota > Metazoa > Chordata > Actinopteri > Salmoniformes > Salmonidae > Oncorhynchus > Oncorhynchus keta. Next base: position 35,948,165 of record NC_068443.1, read on the forward strand.
TAGACTACAAGTAACCTAATAGGTTTAAAGAGAAACCAAATTTGATAAAACATGGATTTCACATTGAATCAATGGGATTCTCATTAAATTCTAACTCAATGCCATTATTTTAAAGCACAAACTATTTCCATGTAATTTTCTTAATATTGGTGATAAGACAAAACAGTACATTTTTTAAAGATGTTTTAACCCATATCTGCAATTAAAATGTCATACAGGATTTGCACTCGTTTAAACAGTTGGATTTATAAATCTTCAATTTGAGTTTATATCCTCTCTCATAATAAAATGCATTGACAGGCTGCGTGAACTATCAACATCTGTCGCTGTATTTAGTGGGCGATGGCTTTGCATGGTGTATCTGTGTCGGCAGATTAAGCAAATAACGTTATCATTTTGGAGAATCCCATTTTTTCAGCCACCCACTCCACTTGGCCCCTCCGTGTGTGGTAGTCCAACCAGGCAATTGAGAAGAGAATCATTCAAGCCGGGAACGGCGTTCACAGAGATGCTGCTCTGACGGCTAAACAAGAACATCCATCGTTGAGAGAAAAAACGGACGACAATAATAACTCCCATACAGTTATGGATAATAATGAATCGTGTCTACATCTAAGTAAGTACGCTTTTCCTCACTCTTTAAAGTCTTCGGACACGAGCGGTAAGCTATATCCCGCATAGGCTGCTCTTGCAGCCTATGCAATCGCGTGTCGTTTGATAAACGGAATTATTTTTGCACAGTGGACTTTACACCCGCTGGCAATAAATCATGCGTGGCAATGTTATTTATCTATGTAGCTAACACTCGTCCCGCGCCTAATGTATAGGTCTATTGACAAGAAGGCAGTGTCAATGCACAACAAGTCAGGTGATAACTTATCTTAGTCTTTCTTGGTCAGGGTTTGGCACTTTAATTGCGCTTATGTAATTTATGGCTATTTTAACGCGCTTCTTGTAAAACTGTTTGCTGGGTCTTATTTATGGGTCTGGCTTGGCAAAGAAGTGCTTATCCATGCGACAGAATGATACATTCACCCACCTCGCCGCTGTTCTAGAGGAAAGTTAAAACAAGACCACCGTGAGAGAGTGACTTTTTTCACTGCACACTTCTCTTTAGTTGACCACTTAATTGGCTGACATTGTTCTGATTGAATCATCATAATACCTTCTATCAAATAACCACGAAGTGCCCACACCACATGCAATGAAATAAGCAGCCATGTGGTCCTAAAGACCTCGTCTGTCTTTCTATTGGAAATACGTATTCTTTTCTATTCAATATTCTATCCTATTGCATGTCCTCGCATGATATACAGCCGACTTTATATAGTTGCCTTATGCATATTTCGATTTTAGAGTTCTGAAAGTACAGGTCATGGTTAGACTACTATAACACCACCTATTGGCAATCAATAATTCATTCAAGGACAACCACACATTCAAATAAAACCATGAAGAGTGGAGCCATTTACATTTGGGAATAATTATCAGAACAAACATGAATACATGCATACATTAAACGACAGCCTTCTATTATAGTATGAATTATTCTGAAAGTCTCCCAATACATTATTTTCCTCATGCTTTTTATGTATGTGCAATCACATGCTCATATTGCTACAGAAGGCCTCCTTTTACTTCACTGGTTCTCTCTCTCCCCACCCCTCTCTCTCTCTCTCTCTCAATTCAAGGGGCTTTATTGACATGGGAAACATATGTTTACATTGCCAAAGCAAGTGAAATGGATAAACAAAAGTGAAATAAACAATAAACAGTAAATATTACACTCACAAGTTCCAAAATAATAGAGACATTTCAAATGTGATATTATGTATATTTACTGTGTTGTAACAATGTGCAAATAGTAAAAGAACAAAAGGGAAATGGGAATTTACAATGGTGTAGTGTATGTTCTTCACTGGTTGCCCTTTTTTTGTGGCAACAGGTCACAAATCTTGCTGCCGTGATTGCACACTGGTATTTCACCCTACAGATATGGGAGTTTATCAAAATTGGATTTGTTTTTGAAATCTTTGTGGGTCTGTGTAATCTGAGGGAAATATGTGTCTCTAATCTGGTCATACATTTGGCAGGAGGTTAGGAAGTGTAGCTCAGTTTCCACCTAATTTTGTGGGTAGTGTGCACATAGCCTGTCTTCTCTTGAGACCCAGGTCTGCCTTTCTCAATAGCAAGGCTATGCTCACTGAGTCTGTATATAGTCAAAGCTTTCCTTAATTTTGGGTCAGTCACAGTGGTCAGGTATTCTGCCACTGTGTACTCTCTGTTTAGGGCCAAATAGCATTCTAGTTTGCTCAGTTTGTTTTGTTAATTCTTTCCAATGTGTCAAGTAATTATCTTTTTGTTTTCTTAAGATTTGGTTGGGTCGAATTGTGTTGCTGTGTTGGGGATCTGTGGGGCCTGTTTGTTTATGAGCATAGCCCGAGGACCAGCTTGCTTAGGGGACACTTCTCCAGGTTCATTTCTCTGTAGGTGACGGCTTTGTTATTAAAGGTTTGGGAATCACTTCCTTTTAGGTGGTTGTAGAACTTAACGGCTCTTCTGGATTTTGATAATTAGAGGGTATCAGCCTAGTTCTGCTCTGCATGCATTATTTGGTGTTTTACGTTGTACACGGACAATATTTTTGCAGAATTCTGCATGCAGAGTCTCTCTCGCTCTCTCATGTGAACAAATCAGTATTAGGCAAGTTTGTCTTTATGGGTTCATCCCGGTTTTGTCTCCTCTGCAACAGTGGACTTTGCTTTATTTGAACTTTGCATTGGTCAGACTCCTGCTCTTATCCCACTGGGCACAAACTGGTTGAATCAATGTTGTTTCCACGTCCTTTCAACAAAATAAATCAATGCGATGATGTTGGATAAATGTGGGAAGCTGATTGGATTTGCAAAAAGTCATCAATGTCAAGTAACTTCTGGGTTTTGTCATTTTTTTCCCACCCAACTTTGAACCTACAGTAAATCCAATGACATGGTTCAAAGTCTTGGTGATTTCACGTTGAATTTTCCGCTAGTTTACAACTCAATAAAATTACAATCAAAACGTTGAAAGGATGTTTGTGCTCAGTGGGATGTGTGTATCAGTGAAGAGGAAAAGGTCCACCCACTGGGTCTACCTGGATAGTCCAACCAAAATGAAAACGTGAAAGACAATCAGCAGCTCCTGTGGGACATTGAAAGTTAACTTAGAAAACGACTTTACTAATAAAAACCAAAACGTATATTGAATGATTTAATTGATTAGACAACTAGGAGCACATATAATCATAATTTTGTGGGTGCTTATCTTTGTCCTATTTCACACATGTACAAGTGTGTTTTTAACACGTGTGAATTGGAAGTGTGTTTTTTTTGCGTATCCTCAACTCTCCCTGAGACACCCTCAGAGAGAGGGGTCACGGCCAGACTTAGGCATTATCAATGGCGAACCTGGAGCAATTAGTTAGGTGCCTTGCTCAAGGGCACATCGACAGATTTTTTTTCACCTTCTGGCCTTTCGGTTGCTGGGCCAACGCTTTAACTGTTAGGCTACCTTTTTATTTTTAATTTAACCTTTATTTACCTAAACAAGGAAGTTAAGAACAAATTATTATTTTACAATGATGGCCTACCACGACATACCCTAACCCGGCCGATGCTGGGCCAATTGCGCTATGGGACTCCCAATCACAGCCGGTTGTGATACAGCCCAGGATTGAACCAGGGTCTGTAGTGACACCTATACAGCCCAGGATTGAACCAGGGTCTGTAGTGACACCTCTAGCACTGAGATGCAGTGCCTTAGACCACTGCACCACTCGGGAGCCCTACCTGCTACCCCCCAATACAATGGAAGAACACATCTTAGTTGAGTAGGAAGCAGCCATGTTGGCTCTATGGTCACGCCTGTGAGTGTGCTGATCTGTTCTTGCAGCAAGCAGTCAAAGAGAATGAGAATTCATGTGGCCAAGTCATTAGGGTTTTTACTGCCAATGGTGATTAGGAAGGCTGACTTGGGATCAGCCCTTTTAACAACACAAGGCTACTAATACTCTCGTCCACTGACTGAGCCTCTCAGAGAATGCAAGAGAATGGTTTGAGGCTATACGATTACTGAAAATATGCATTTAATAGCACCATTCATGCATTTCAAACGACTTGAAGGTGTATTTAAGCTGCATGTCAACTATCGTGTTTTCTTATGCCAGGCTATCTGAGGATAACTTCACTATTAACAGCAACTCTTATTTTCTTTCGGCCAAAATATGACAATACTGTTGGGGTTGTAAAAGCAGAACTAGAACTATCAGGTAAATCCGCAACTCTGAACCTGAGTAGTAGAATTTGTAATAGACATATCCTCTCAAATCATATCAAAATGTATTGGTCACATACATGTGTGTAGTATATGTTATTGCGGGTGTAGAGAAATGCTTGTGTTTCTAGCTCCAACAGTGCAGTAATACCTAACAATTTCACAACAATACACACAACGCACCCAAATCTAAGTAAATCAACGGAATTAAGAATATATAACTATATGAACGAGCAAAGTCAGAGCGGCATAGACTAAGATACACTAGAATAGAATACAGTATATACATATGAGATGACTAATGCAAAATATATACACATTATTAAAATGACTAGTGTTCCATTTATTAAAGTGGCCAGTGATTAAAATCTCCCTTCATGAGTTATTACACCATTGACATCCTTCTCAGTGCTGCCTAGGTTGTTTTTTTTTAAAGCACGGATGGGCAACTTTGATGGGGGTGCGGGCCACAACAAAAGTGGAACTCATCATGAGGGGTTGCAGTAGCTCCTGGGTCTGTGTACCCACATCCATATACGCCCTCCACCTTGCGAGCAACACATTTTAGCGGCCCCCCTCGTGACAGCGAAGAGATTTTTGCAATTTTATAACTTATTTCATGCAATTCTACTAATTTTGCCATTGGACGGAGAGAAAAATGTGCAGGTTTACAGCTAATTTCCTACAATTGTACACAATTTGCCATAAGGTGGAGGAAAATGTTTGCAGTTTTTTATACGATAACTGATGATCAATGGCCTCACCTAGATCGGTAATTCAAACTTGCTCACTACAAGTTTAGATAGCTGGCTGCTAAACTAATTTACCAATCTAAAAAAAAAATGCAGACATGGGCTAATTGAGTGACTGCTGATACACAACCAAATTTCGAAATTGCACCTTGTATATTATATTATTCTAACTCTCAACGGTAAGTTGAGACCACAGTTTTCTTTATTTTTACTATTTTCTACATGGTATAATAATAGTGAAGGCATAAAAACTATGAAATAACACATGGAATCATGTAGTTAACAAAAAAAGTGTTCAAAATATATTTTATATTTGAGTAGCCACCCTTTGCCTTGATGACAGCTTTGCACTCTCTTGGCATTCTCTCAACCAGCTTCATGATGTAGTCACCTGGAATGCATTTCAATTAACAGGTGTGCCTTGTTAAAAGTTAATTTGTGGAATTTCTTTCCTTCTTAATGCATTTTAGCCAATTAGTTCAGTTGTGACAAGGTAGGGGTGGTATACAGAAAATAGCCATATTTGGCCAAAGACAAAGTCCATATTATGGCAAGAACAGCTCAAATAAGAAAAGAGAATGACTGTAAGACATGAAGGTCAGTTAATCCGGAAAATTTCAAGAACTTGCAGTTGCAAAAACCATCAAGTGCTATGATGAAACTGGCTCTCATGAGGACCGCCACAGGAAAAGAAGACACAGAGTTACCTCTGCTGCAGAGGATAAGTTCATTAGAGTTAACTGCACCTTAGATTGCAGCCCAAATAAATGCTTCACAGAGTTCAAGTCACAGACACATCTCAACATCAACTGTTCAGAGGAGACTGTGTGAATCAGACCTCTATGTTCGAATTGCTGCAACAACAAAAAACACTACTAAAGGACACCAATAAGAAGAAGAGACTTGCTTGGGCCAAGGAACATGAGCAATGGATATTAAACCGGTGGAAATCTGTTCTTTGGTCTGAGGAGTCCAAATTAGAGATGTTTGGTTCCAACCACGGTGTCTTTGTGAGACGCAAAGTAGGTGAACGGATGATCTCCACATGTGTGGTTCCCACCGTTAAGCATGGAGGAGGAGGTGTGATGGTGCTTTGCTGGGGACACTGTCAGTGATTTATTTAGAATTTAAGGCACACTTAACCAGCATGGCTACCACAGCATTCTGCAGTGATACGCCATCCCGTCTGGTTTGCGCTTAGTGGGACTATCAACAAGACAATGACCCAGAACACACCTCCAGGCTGAGTAAGGGCTATTTGACCAAGAAGGAGATTGATGGAGTTCTGCATCAGATGACCTGGACTCCACAATTAACTGACCTCAACTCAATTGATATGGTTTGGGATGAGTTGGACCGCAGAGTGAAAGAAAGGCATCCAACAAATGCTCAGCATATGTGGGAACTCCTTCATGACTGTTGGAAAAGCATTCCTCATGAAACTGGTTGAGAGAATGCCAAGAGTGTGCAAAGCTGTCATCAAGGCAAAGGTTGGCTACATTGAAGATGTATTTTTGGTTACTACATGATTCCATACAGTATGTGTTATTTCATAGTTTTGATATCCTTACTATTATTCTACAACGTAATGAGTAGGTGTGTCCAAACGTTTGACTGGTACTGTATATATAATTTTGTTTTTGTCCGCAGGCCTACAAGTTTCCCATCCCTGATAAAAAGGTTGTTACATATATGTAATTTTGAAAATAACAGGGAAATGATGTTGTAGTAAAACATTTAGACCCAGGTTTTTAAACAGATGACAATGAATTATACTCAGCAGCAACATAGTAAGAAGAGGATATGAATAAGTCGTTCAGATTCCTCGGAAATCTAAAAAAAAGTCCCCCAGTTATACTTTGTTCACTATTTATAAATATATAACACTAGCACAGATCCTTCCTACTTACGCCAACTTAATTGCCCCAAAACTGTATAGAACTGGGATGGCAGCGTGATTTCAGTGTTGAGACTTCCTAATATCACTGAATAAATCAGCCTCAGTTCATATGGGGCTTCACAGACAGACAAGACGGACTGACGGACGGGTGACAGACAGAGAGAGCCAGACAGACAGCAGATGAGCAAACATATAGATGGACAGATGGACGACGGATATAGAAGAGAGAGACTTAAAAACATCTTCAGTAGACCAAGTTAGGCTGTCTGTCTGGGGTGAAGCCACATGAACTGATGTTGATTCCTTCAGTGCTATTTGAGCGGTGCTCAAAAAATGTAGTATCCACTTCTGCCTCTCCTCCAGGGAACTAAGACCTGCCGGGAGAGGAGCCGTAGCTCTCCCTTCTCAATACCTCTCTCTCTCTCTCTCTCTTTGTTTCTCCCTCTTCCTCCCTCCATCTCTCCACAGACACAGAGGGATCCAACGGCCCAACATGGGGCTAATGTTTCATTGACAATTATTTGATGATGTCCCTTAATGGGTAGTACAAGACCCATGGTGTTTTGGGTCCTGGGCGCTGAGAGGCCCTCTATGTGCTGCTGTGTTTGGAAAGGGGTTAGGAGATAAAGAGAGGGAAGAGAGTGGGGAGATCAGGTGGCACCTTCAGTCCTTCTCTCTCTCGCTCTCTTTCTCCCTCTCCCTCTCTTGCTTGGCATTCAACAACACACCTGTTTCTTATCAGCTATCAGTATGTAGCTTGGTACTTGTCGAAACTGTGTGTGTTTGTGCATGTGGGTGCGTGTGAGAACGCTGAAGTTGTATGTGTCTGTGTTTCATTCCCTCCGTCCGCCCCCAACTATGTCTTATGTGTGTTAGTATCTAGTTTAATTACCCGGGACCCTCTGCTTTCTGTCTGACCTAGATCCATCCTATAGGAACAGCCTCAGGTCTCTGTCTGTCTTGTCATCATTACCTGGTTCCTACCATGCTCTATGGTTTCCAATGCGCTTGCTGCTGTGGGCTACACTCCTCCACCTGAATCATTGTGTTTGGATGCTATAACCATCCTTCTCAATCCTACATACACCATTCTGTTCTTCATTTTTTCATTTTATTGTCATTTGTTGCCCCTCTCTCTCCTTTGCTTTCTTTCTTTCTTTGTTTCTTTCTTTCTTTCTGAATAGGGAACTCAGAAATAGTGTGGACAGAAATAGTCAGGGCCAGGCACTATGCTCTGTGGCGACTGATCTATACACTGGCAGGCTTGTGATTCTGAATCAGTTCCCTGATCTAATTGTCATTTTTTCTGCCCCAGTCTGGGCCAATCCTAGGGCTTCAGTATAGTGCAGCTCCATAGATCGAGAGGGGCTCGAGGTTGGCTTCACTCTTTATGTAAACTTCATAATGTTGTAGCCTCTTGTAGGATGATTGGGGAATTCAATAGACTAGCCAGTATATCATATAGATAGTCACTATATTACTATGTCATACAGTAACTTCTTGTATTACAACATAACGTCTCAATGTAGAGATGTTTATCAGCTTGTTTTTGTTGTGCGAGTTCAATTGGGGTCAGACATAGCAGACGGTTTCTTAGAGAAAAAGATCATTGACGGCACAGTAGCCCCAACAGACACGTGAAGCCTTGGAGACACATACAGTTCTGTTCAGTAGCTCTATAGATCAGCATCAATACACTGTGTCCTCCAGGACCCATCCCAAGATAATCCTCTTTAATCCTGCAACAACTGGCACAGTCCACCATCAGACCCCCCACGCAACACACAAAGGCATCTACATAATGCACACTCACACACACTTACGCAAGCACACACACACACACACAGGTACATAACACACACACGTACACACTCCCTCTCCGAAATCCACAGACGGCGGGCCCGTCCTCTGCTACCCCCTGGCCACATGGCATATGACAGCCCCCCCACCACTACTCCCCCTCATCACCCCCCTCCTCTGTTAATCAGTACATGAAATAGACACCAGGATGGAAATGTAAGCCTCCTATGCAGAGAGAGAGAGAGAGCTCAGCAGACCAGGGTTTCTGTACAGCAGGAGCCCATTTGAAATGTAGCTAATGACTTTATGCATTGCGACTGATGTTACACCATACTTAGAAAACGGACTCAATAAAGAGCCATGGAATGACGGTGAACATGTATGAAATGGTGATTCGAACGCCTATTACCACATGCATTTGTAATCGCCTTATGTCACTGTCACATGTCCAAGGCTGTTTGTGTAAATACATAAACAGCTGTAAGTTACATGTGTCATGCCTGTTATAATGACGGTGCTGCTGAATAGTTAAAATTGTTATAAAAAAAACACACATTTAGATTGGTATGATTACAGATAATTGAACAATTAAAGAGTCAAACTACAATGTAGTGTAGGTAATATGATAACAGTCAAATGGTGCAGTTTAGTATGATACTAGAGAGGTACTCTGCCTTGGTTACAGTACATTATGCCATATTATACGAGATACGATACGACATTATATGAGATAGAAAATGGAGTGCCGAAAAAGTGGCAACACCGCATAGAGTTCAAGTAGTCTCGGGCCACTACATACACAGTATATCAGTAGTTGACTCTATATTCCCATTAGTAACCATTAGCAACGTTACTGTGTCTTCCCATGTAACACTGAGGTGTTTTACCAATGAATGTGATGCTTTGACTTGGACTGAAAGGACTCGCTATGTCCTTTCTGTCTCCTCACATACTTAGACCATGCAAGTTAATGATGTCTGCTTGGCTGCATCTTCTGTCATTTCGACAGAGAAAAGTCTGCAAGAGACTTTAACGAAAAAGCAATCCAAGGCCCCACTGGGTGTTTGAGAGCCCACCCGACAGGATAGAATTCCCTCCTTTTATAAGCTAAATCCCTTAAAACGCAGGACATATACTGAGTGTGTGTACACAGCATGTCCGAGCAGGTCCGGATCCAGAATTGTAAATAATGTCACTGGTGTTTTGTCGGATCTGATATGATTGTCACGGGTCTCGTTATGTGTAAAAAAATAAAAATAAAAAAAATGTTTAAACCAGACTGCTGCAGTAGATAGAGAAAGTGTGTATAATTTATGCTGCTGTTCTTTGCTTTTCACGAGAGTGTGTCGCTTGTTGTTGTTGTTGGCCAATCATAAGTCATCAAAGCGGCACAAGGCTACAGTCATAGAGCCAACCGTGTGTGGAAAAAGTTAGGCGATAACGTTACAGTATTTAATCAATAGAATTCAAAGTTAAATGAGAACATGTAGGCTGCTACTTTATATTCCGAATGGAGCTATTTGTAACTATGAGAACGTGCACGCACAGCAGCCTCAGTTAGCCTAGCTAGCTAAAGTTAGCTAGCTTAACTAGCTTCTCCCGGTTTGATGCAGTCAAGACAGGTACTACGTCATCATATTGGATGATAAAATAACCTAGATATGGCAGTTATTAGTCTACTATAACGCGAGTCGGCTTGGTTGGTTGCGGTCTCTCGTTTCTCTCTATCCCTCCTCCACGTTCCCCATGTCACTCGCTCACACTCACAGTAGCTGACGCACACAGTATGGCCCCTGCTAGAGCATCACCTCTACCTCCTCTCCTCACGCTTTATCAGCTCCGGTTAATAAAGTAGCTTACCGGTACGTGTATTTTTCTCCTGCTTTCCCTCACTCGGATCGGACTGGGTAAGGATCTGACTAGGTGTATACGGAACGGGTCTAGTTATCATCTGTGCGTTCAGAACGGGTCTCTCTCTATATTGTAAAAAAATTATTGATGCATATTGCGTCTGGATTTTTTTATTTTACCATTATTTAACTAGGCATGTCAGTTAAGAACAAATTCTTATTCACAATGACGGCCTACCGGGAACCAGGGGTTTAACTGCCTTGTTCAGGGGCAGAACGACAATTTTTTTTTTTACCTTGTCAGCTTGGGGATTCAATCCAGCAACCTTTCTGTTACTGGCCCAACGCTCTAACCCATGGGGGCTGCTACCTGCCGCCCCAGTGGGATATTCCCGTTTTGGAACAGGACCGGTGAAGGTCTCTACAGTGTTTCAGGAAGCTGCACACTCTCTTGGGACTGACATAATTTTAACATGACATTGAAAATCCTCTCCTGTCTTTCATACACATTATATGTAATAATATAACCATATTTCTGCTTCTACATTATATTATACATTTGATTTTGGGGTAGCCTATATTATTTGAAACAGTGTATTTGATATGCCTACCAAGGCATATGTCTTGCACAGTATGCTCTGTAATTATTTGATGTTTGAATATACACCAACTTAGTGAAATGACATTAGTGCTGCTCTCCTACCAGCTGTGTTTTTTCAGTTGACTTGTAATTGCTCTGTTTGTTTCGCTGTGTATAAAGCCTCATCTGTAACATAATGGCCCAGTCACTCTGAGAGAGATGAGATGTTGCCTCTGATAGAAGCTGGGGCCTAACAGACATCATCAACTATTCATTCCCTACACACACATTGACAGCTGGGCGTGCTGTAAATAACCAGGTTGGAGATGCTTACCAGGGGGTAAGAGGATTATACGGTCCCTGATTGATCCGACATTATCTTCATTTTGACAGGAATGAGTGGGCTCTGTCTCCACACACAATACCAGGGCTGGTCTAGGATCAGTTTTGCCTCTCAGATAATAATTAACTTCTACTGAGAGGCTTTGTGAATATCTTCAGGCCAGACCAGAGCCTTACGGAAGTAAGCTTTATGTGTCATCTTTTTGAGTGTGGACCCATTTTGTTTGTCAGAGCCCTATACTAAAAATGTTTGAGGAGTTAGCGAGGTAACGTTGGTCAACTCTGAGTGCAACTTGGGATGATTGGTACCAATGAAAGTGGCTCACCTTTTAGTCAGGTACATTTCTGTGTCAACGAGTCTTTCAGAACTAACCTGCTCCGGAGCAGGCTAACTCAGGGCTAACTACATTTATCCTGATTGAAGTGTCTGAGCCACGAGTTGAGGACCACTTCAATCAGATTCCCTCCCTCCCGCAAGGATTGCATCATCATCATCCACTTCATTTGAGGAAGACAATATTTTATTAATTTGTATGATTCAATGCAAATATTTTATCGATTGGAGTGGGGAATAAAGGTGCTTGTGCATTGATAACCAAAGTAATAAAATAAAGATCGCACTTCTAAAAGTCTATTTCACACCGTAACCTGCTGAATTTGCAAGTTAACTTTAATTCAATTTAGATTTCGGCACAAATGAAAATGACTTGCCAATGCATTGATGTTCAAGCATTGTCTCAATGAAGAGTTCGGTGATCAACTAGCCACCTGTGACATGCACGCGCAGTTAACCTGCTAGAGTGGCACAGCGGTCTTAAGGCACTGTATCTCAGTGCAAGAGATGTCACTACAGTCCCTGGTTTGAATCCAGGTGGTATCACATCTGGCTGTGATTGGGAGTCCCATAGGGTGAAGCACAATTGGCCCAGCGCCGTCCAGGTTTGGCCGGGGAAGGCCGTCATTGTAGAATAAGAATTTGTTCTTAATAACCTTTTGTGACTAGGGGGCAGTATTTTCATTTTTGGGAAAATAATGTTCCCATAGTAAACGGGATATTTTGTCAGGACAACATGCAAGAATATGCATATAATTGACAGCTTGGGATAGAAAACACTCTAAAGTTTACAAAACTGTAAAAATATTGTCTGTGAGTATAACAGAACTGATATTGCAGGCGAAAGCCTGAGAAAAATCCAATCCGGAAGTGCCTCATGTTTTGAAAGCACTGCGTTCCAATGCATCCCTATTGAGCAGTGAATGGGCTATCAACCAGATTACTTTTTCTACGTATTCCCCAAGGTGTCTACAGCATTGTGATGTAGTTTTACGCATTTATGTTGAAGAATACCCGTAAGCGGCTACATTGTGTAAGTGGTCACCTGATGGCTCTCAGAGTGATTCTCTCGTAAAATACAGAGGAAGCCATTTTTCCAATCGGTCCTACTGAAAAACCAATTGTCCCGGTGGATATATTATCGAATAGATATTTGAAAAACACCTTGAAGATTGATTATAAACAACGTTTGCCATGTTTCTGTCGATATTATGGAGCTAATTTGGAATATTTTTCGGCATTTTCGTGACCGTAATTTCCGGTCGATTTCTCAGCCAAACGTGAAGAATAAACGGAGCTATTTCGCCTACAAAAATAATATTTTTGGGAAAAAATGAACATTGGCTATCTAACTGGGAGTCTCGTGAGTGAAAACAGCTGAAGCTCATCAAAGGTAAACGATTTAATTTGATTGCTTTTCTGATTTCCGTGACCAAGTTACCTGCTGCTAGCTGGACAAAATGCTATGCTAGGCTATCGATAAACTTACACAAATGCTTGTCTAGCTTTGGCTGTTAAGCATATTTTCAAAATCTGAGATGACAGGGTGATTAACAAAAGGCAAAACTGTGTCTCGGTATATTTCACTTGTGATTTTCATGAATAGGAATATTTTCTAGTAATATTTATGTCCGTTGAGTTATGCTAATTAGTGTCAGTCGATGATTACGCTCCCGGACCCGGGATGGGGAGTCACTAGAGTTAACTGACTTGCCTAGTTAAATAAAGGTTCAATTAAAAATTAGCGGCAGGTGGACGAGCAATATCCACTGTCATAGTACGGATGAAGCCTGAGCTGGAATGGGAAGGTAACGGAAGCTGGTTAGCTTTAGAAAACCCTGAGTAGATCTTGCTTGCTCCGTAGGATACCCCTCAGGCCTGGAGGCGACAGGCTTGAACACTGTTTATGTGATTTACTTGAAGAGCTCACCAATAGAAATGACTATAGTGATACGTTCTGTATCTCTTAATAAATTAATAAATAAAACCACCTTAAGCCAGATGATGTTTGTATGGTGGCATACACAAGTACATTCATGTGTGTGCGTGTTTTTGGTTTTACTATCCTTGTGAGGACCAGAAGTCCTTACAAGGATAGTAAAACAAAGAAAATGCAGACAATTTGCCGGGCCCCACAAGGAAAAAGGCTATGTTAGGCTTAGGGGTTATGTTAGGGTTCAATTAGGGTGTCACGCCCTGACCGTAGATATCCTTTTAATTCTCTATTTGGTTAGGTCAGGGTGTGACTAGGGTGGCAATCTATGTTTTCTATTTCTTTGTTGGCCGGGTATGGTTCCCAATCAGAGGCAGCTGTCTATCGTTGTCTCTGATTGGTGATCAAACTTAGGCAGCCTTTTTTCCACCTTAGTTTGTGGGATCTTGTTTTTGTACTGTTGCTTTCCAGCCCTACAGAAATGTGCGTTTCATTTTTTTTCTTCTTTGTTTTTCTCGGTGTCATCAATAAAAGAAAGATGTACGCCTACCACGCTGCACCTTGGTCTACTCCTTCCAACGACAAACATAACATCGGGTTAGGGGTTAAGGTTTAGATTCAGGGTTAGGGAAAATAGGATTTTGAATGGGGATCAACTGTTCGGTCCCAACAAAGATAGTAAAACAAATGTGTGTGTACTTATGTGTGACAGTGAGGGGCCTCTTTCCTGTTGGAATGTGACATTGAGCAAGCATTAATATCACAGGGGGGGATGTGTAAAGAGAGAGCGTGAGTGTGTATTTGTATGTGTGTGTGTACCACTACAGCTGCTTGTAACACACACATGATCATGTGCTGCCAGCCCGTTGTCTGCATTGGAAGGGTCAAACCCCCCTGCAGAACTCAGAGGTGATCGGCTGCAGACATGAGAATCATAACAGGTGTTGAAGATTCCAGAGGAAAAATGGAAAGCGACTTAATAGACGTTAGCCAATCAGAGTTGGAAATGTATGGAAACTACCAGTCCCTGATGCTCATTACTGGCTTTGACAGTGAGTAAAATACAGTGCATTCAGAAAGTATTCATACTCATTCATACCCATTGACTTATTCCACATTTTGTTGTGTTACAGCCTGAATATATTTTTTTCTCTCACCCATCTACACACAATACTCCATAATGACAAAGTGAAAACATTTTTTAGAAATGTTATCAAAGTGTTCACACCCCTGAGTCAATACATGTTAGAATCACCTTTGGCAGCGATTACAGCTGTGTTTCTGGGCACTCAGTCTACTCAGGAACATTCAATGTCGCCTTGGTAAGCAACTCCAGTGTATATTTGGCCTTGCATTTGAGGTTTTCCTGCTGAAAAGTGAATTTGTCTCCCAGTGTCTGTTGGAAAGCAGACTGAATCATGTTTTCCTCTAGGATTTTGCCTGTGCTTAGCTCTATTCAGTTTCTTTTTAACCCAAAATAATCCATAGTTTTTGCCAATGAAAAGCATACCCATAACATGATGCAGCCACCACCGTGCTTCAAAATTGAAAGAGTAGGACTCAGTGATGTGTTGTGCTGGATTTGCCCCAAACATAGCGCTTTGTATTCAGGACATTTTTTGCTATATTTTACTTCAGTACCTTATTGCAAACAGGATGCATGTTTTGGAATATTTTTATTATGTACAGTTTTCCTTCCTTTCACCATGTCATTCAGGTTAGTATTTTGAAGTAATTGCAATGTTGTTGATACACCATCCAAAGTGTAACTAATAACTTCAACATGCTCAAATGGATATTCAGTGTCTCCTTTTTTAAATATTTACCTATCTACCAATAGGTGCCTTTCTTTGCGAGGCATTGGAAAATCTGCCTGTTCTTTGTGGTTGAGTAGTAGAATTATGCCATTTCTTATTTTGAAGGCTAAGCGCAAGTCCACTATTGTGGCTAATCCTTATTGTGGCTAGCTTCACATACAGTGCCTTGCGAAAGTATTCGGCCCCCTTGAACTTTGCGACCTTTTGCCACATTTCAGGCTTCAAACATAAAGATATAAAACTGTATTTTTTTTGTTAAGAATCAACAACAAGTGGGACACAATCATGAAGTGGAATGACATTTATTGGATATTTCAAACTTTTTTAACAAATCAAAAACTGAAAAATTGGGCGTGCAAAATTATTCAGCCCCCTTAAGTTAATACTTTGTAGTGCCACCTTTTGCTGCGATTACAGCTGTAAGTTGCTTGGGGTATGTCTCTATCAGTTTTGCACATCGAGAGACTGACATTTTTTGCCATTCCTCCTTGCAAAACAGCTCGAGCTCAGTGAGGTTGGATGGAGAGCATTTGTGAACAGCAGTTTACAGTTCTTTCCACAGATTCTCGATTGGATTCAGGTCTGGACTTTGACTTGGCCATTCTAACACCTGGATATGTTTATTTTTGAACCATTCCATTGTAGATTTTGCTTTATGTTTTGGATCATTGTCTTGTTGGAAGACAAATCCCCGTCCCAGTCTCAGGTCTTTTGCAGACTCCATCAGGTTTTCTTCCAGAATGGTCCTGTATTTGGCTGCATCCATCTTCCCATCAATTCTAACCATCTTCCCTGTCCCTGCTGAAGAAAAGCAGGCCCAAACCATGATGCTGCCACCACCATGTTTGACAGTGGGGATGGTGTGTTCAGGGTGATGAGCTGTGTTGCTTTTACGCCAAACATAACGTTTTGCATTGTTGCCAAAAAGTTCAATTTTGGTTTCATCTGACCAGAGCACCTTCTTCCACATGTTTGGTGTGTCTCCCAGGTGGCTTGTGGCAAACTTTAAACGACACTTTTTATGGATATCTTTAAGAAATGGCTTTCTTCTTGCCACTCTTCCATAAAGGCCAGATTTGTGCAATATACGACTGATTGTTGTCCTATGGACAGAGTCTCCCACCTTAGCTGTAGATCTCTGCAGTTCATCCAGAGTGATCATGGGCTTCTTGGCTGCATCTCTGATCAGTCTTCTCCTTGTATGAGCTGAAAGTTTAGAGGGACGGCCAGGTCTTGGTAGATTTGCAGTGGTCTGATACTCCTTCCATTTCAATATTATCGCTTGCACAGTGCTCATTGGGATGTTTAAAGCTTGGGAAATCTTTTTGTATCCAAACGGTTGATTGTCAAGGGCAATGAATTCCATTATTTTGGCTTTAATGGATTTCACCTTTTGAGTTGTGTCGCTTAAATGTTCTTACTCTTTCAAATGACTGCTCGACTTGTTGACTGCTCGATCCACACAGCAGACATTGTGGGCTAGGTTAGGAATGCTGTGCACATGTAACGCAACATTTTACGTGGCGTCATTACATCATGTACCTACCTACGTTATATAGGTATACACATCAGCTTTGACATCGGTTTTTAACATTGGTGTTAAACTAGACATCGGGCCGATACCGATGTTGGCATTTCTACTTTTTTTACCGATTCTGATATGTTCACCGATATATCGTGCATCCCTACACCTTGATGTCCTTTGGGTGGTGGACCACTCTTGATACACACAGAAAACAATTGAGTGTGAAAAACCCAGCAGCGTTGCAGTTTTTGACACACTCAAACCGGTGCGACTGGCACCTACTACCATGCCCTGTTCAAAGGCACTTCAATCTTGTGTCTTGCCCATTCATTCTCTGAATGGCACACATACACAATCCGTGTCTCAATTGTCTCAAGGCTTCAAAATCCTTCTTTAACCTGTCTCCTCCCCTTCATCTGCACTGATTTGAAGTGGATTTAACAAGTGACATCAATAAGGGACCATAGCTTTCACCTGGATACACCTGGTCAGTCTATGTCATGGAAAGAGCAGGTGTTTCTAATGTTTTGTACGCTCAATGTAGTACAGGATCGTGTACTTTGACTTAGCACTGATAGTAGCTAATGCATGGACAAATGTACAGTCACTGGTGAACGTCTACACCCACCTTGCACAGTCTTCATGATCTAAAAAGGGGCATAAATTGGTTATTTTTCCATTACTTTATACATTTTTGTATTTATTTTAAAGGCAGCAAAATATGAAGACTGTGCAAGAGGTGTGTAGACTTTATCTAGGCACTGTAAGTATGTGGGCATGTGTTTGTTGGCGCACTGTAGAAAGGCTGCCTGACAAGATCACACTGTGATCTTTGCTGAACCCGAGGTGCTGGGTTCTGTCTTCAACAAAATGGAAAGCTGTGAGTTAGTGACTTTTGACCTTTGTGACACAGTAGGCAGTTGGTGAAAGTGAGACTGTGTGTGTGCATATGCGTGTGTTTGTGTTTGTTTACGAGAGAGAAAGAGACCAGAAGTACATACATGCATAAATACACATAGTCACAGTCACACAGTTATTTTCTTGGTTCTGTCTAAATATACATTGTGGTTTCCTACATCTGCTTTGGCAGAGAAACTGCTGTACCTAAAACTGTTTCTACACAATATGAGGAAGTGCCTTTTTCCTCCTTTATCTTGTCAAAGATCATACCCCCAAAATATGCTAACCTCGCTCCATTACCAATAACAGGAGAGGTTAGCATGTCTTGGGGGTATGATCTTTGACCCTCTATAACTTTCTCTATAACTTTCTCACTTTCTCACTCATCATTATTAACAACTCATTCAGGACTATCCATAATTATGGTAGCATCCACATTCATTCACATTCATAGAAACATATTATATTCTTATTGACAATACAAGTGACTTCAAGACGACACAATACATTATTTACCATTCATTTATATTGGGCACAAAATAATCTGAAAACAAACTACAAATGCATCCAACAACTTTGTAGAGTCACAAACTTGATGTAGTGATTGTGTTCTAGGAATATTTTATTTTATTTTACTAGGCAAGTCAGTTAAGAACAAATTCTTATTTTCAATGACAGCCTAGGAACAGTGGGTTAACTGCCTGTTCAGGGGCAGAACGACAGATTTGTACCTTGTCAGTACAGGTATTTGAACTTGCAACCTTCCAGTTACCAGTCCGACGCTCTAACCATTAGGCTACCCTGCCACCCCCAAATACTAAACTTTTGGTGACTTTATTTCTAAGAATCTTTAGGGGTGTGAATAATTTTGACCCCTACCTTTTTGAGAAAAAAAGTATTACTTGTTAAATAAAATATCTTTCTATGAGCAATTGTATGAGTATAAAGAATATTATTTCCCAATTCTTTGAGCATGCAATATAATTCAGTATTTGAATGATTTCTTTTGTACAGTCATTATTGCTCGTCTTTACCAGGGGTGTCAATCATTTCAGACCCCACTGTATATGTATGTATGTGAGAGGGAGAAAGAGAGAGAGAGACTATTTGTCCGCATAAAAAAATCCACACAAAATGTCCAATCCCCACTAATACATGCTAGTATCAGTCCCCACTGTAGGCTGGCGTCCGTGCGCTTCCACTAGCCCTGCTGGTCCAGCTGACCTATCCGACTCTGTCCTGTGTAACACGAGAGAGGTCGCTCTACCCAGGACTGACTACAGTTACCCTGCAACCATGCCCCATGCAAATGCCACCTCCTGTTAGCCCTGTGACGTAAAGCTCTGCCCAACAGCCCAACCTTGAAGTGTTGGGGCCTGAAATGTCAACCTGTCATTCTATATTCCCAGACGAGGAGAGACAGAAAGAAGACCACGGCTGCACTAAAACGTACACGCATGCAAAAAAAATGATAGATTCTTGTTGCTATAACATGTACATAGATTTGATAGATTCTTGTTGCTATACCATATGCAAATAGATTTGATCGATTTTTGTTATTATAACATGTACATAGATTTGATAGATTCTTGTTGCTATAACATATGTACATAGATTTGATAGATTCTTGTTGGTATATCATATGTACATAGATTTGATAGTTGATAGAGCCCTCTCTCTTGGATCATGTTGCTGTTGGCTTGGTGTTGTTGATACAGTGGGTGTAGAGCCTGGAATACATACGTAGCACGTGAGTTTCAAGTTTGGGGATGATCATTTTCACCATAAAAATGCACCTTTATAATAAAAGCATTACATGCATAATTGCATTTGTGGACACATTTGAGAATAGTCCATTCCTGCCAATGGAACAGTCGCGCTGATAGCCTACTGCCGTGTGCGCATTGCTGCGCTTCTAATGTGAAGAAATAGCCTAATAGTTTATCAACATTTTAAGCTAAACGTTCTCATCTGTTGCGTCAGGCTCATTGCTTAAAACAGTTTTTTTTTATGCTAGTGGTTGTATTAATTTGGGATCTATCTCATCCCACAACTGTCCCGGACTATGTTTGGAATATTTATTTCTCTCACAGAATAGAACAGGTCAACTTTTGTATCATGGGGGATAGTAGATTGACATAGGCTAGTGATTTTGCTGTTCGTTAGACCTACTCATCTTGTTGGCTGACGAAAAGTGAATGTGGACAGTTCTTCCAATATCTTCAATATGCACCTCGGAATTGGATAAGGAGGCGCTCAGTTGCATCCTCGATGTGTGTGTCTTCACTTGTAGCCTGTGAGAAAGACCTGATCACGTGACGAAAAGCCATGTGAGTGAGAGGTGCTTCGGCACACAGCTGGGAGAAGGGAATTATAATTATTATATTCAGCTCAAGGGTACAATGGCCACCGGCTGCAAAAGGCATGGATGTTTTTAGGGGGCGTTACGGTCACACAAAGGGGATGCAGCCGGGAAATTTGAGGCATTATCAAGTGCTTTTCAAATTGTGAATGAGAGACTGATGAAGTGTGTACAGCCTGCACAAAAAACAAAGCAGAGCTCATGCCTTTCATGCGTCTTTTTTAAAAACTTTTTTCAAGTCTCATCATGCAGCCTTAGAATGTATAAAACATCTAAACATATAGCCCAACATTTGTATCACAACTAAAGTTACTTAAATAACTCTAAATTAAGCATATATGAGTACCTGTTTCTTTGTTAACCGCTCAGCACAGAATAGCGCACTCCTTCAAATTGTTTGGAGAAAATATCCTTTCTATTTTATTCAGCTTTGTTCAATTGCATTCTTCATACTATAAAATAATCTAAAATAATGCTACGGAATTCTAAGCAAATCTTGTCTGCTTAATGAACTAGTGTAGCCCACAGCCATATGGTACTGTATAGCCAGATCAATGCCTAACATAAGGACAATGCAGAGTATGTTATTCTGTTCTTCTGAAATAGACTACATTTTCTTCATATCATGTTGCTTTAGAACTGTCTAAAATAAATTATGGATTTATTGTGATAGTGTAGACTTTGAAAAAATGTAGATATTCCCAATGTCTGCATCAGTGGCTTGTAGGCTATGCGTGGAAGACGAGTGATGCTAAATGTGTTCATGTTCTTTAACTTCTTGACGCACCCATCTCTTTAGCGGGATAATTTTCATCAATACCCGCTGAATTGTAGCGCGCCAAATTCAAATTAAATTACTAAAAATATTGAATTTTCATGAAATCACAAGTGCAATATAGCAAAACACAGCTTAGCTTGTTTTTAATCCACCTGGCATGTCAGATTTCAATACAGCTTTTCGGCGAAAGCATAACAAGCGTTTATGTAAGAACATCTCTCTCAGTAGACAAAATATTACAAACACTAGCAGCCAAGTAGATTGGTCACAAAAGTCAGAAAAGCAATAGATTAAATCGCCTACCTTTGATATTCTTCGGATGTTTGCACGCACGAGACTCCCAGTTACACACTAAATGTTCCTTTTGTTCCATAAAGATTATTTTTATATCCAAAATACCTCCATTTGTTTGGCGCGTTATGTTCAGAAATCCACAGGCTCTAGCGGTCACGACATCGCAGACAAAAATTCCAAATAGTATGCGTAATGGCCACAGAAACATGTCAAACCTTTTTTTATAATCAATCCTCAGGTTGTTTTTAAAATATATAATCGATAATATATCAACCGGGACTGTCGGTTTTTCAATAGGAGAGGGAGAGACAATGGCTGCCCCACTCTGTTGCGCAAGCAAATCTCTGCGAACACCCAGCTATCCACTGACACAATGTTATCTTTCTCTCTCATTTTTCAAAATAAAAGCCTGAAACTATGTCTAAAGACTGTTGACAGCTTGAGGAAGCTATAGGAAAAGGAATCTGGTTGATATCCCTTTAAATGGAGGCAAGATATCCAATGGAACAGAGAGCTTTCAGGAAAAACAGCACTTCCTGGTTTGATTTTCCTCAGGTTTTCGCCTGCAATATCAGTTCTGTTATACTCACAGACAATATTTAGACCGTTTTGGAAACTTTAGAGTGTTTTCTATCCTAATCTGACTTTCTTGCATATTCTAGTTTCTGGGCCTGAGAAATAGGCAGTTTCAAATGGGTACGTTGTTTAGCCAAAAATGAAAATCCTGCCCCCTACACTCAAGAAGTTAGCGGTCAATTACCATGAGACCGGCAGTTATTTGCTTGACAATCACCGGCTGACAAAGTTTCATGACCGCCACAGCCCTATGTTGCACTAACTTCCCTCTAGGGTCCCTGTAACATCCCCCTAACATTTTCTCATGTTGATGCATAATGGGAACATGCAGGGCTCTTATGACCTTAGAAATTATTTTTGAATGATCAGATCAGTGTAGCCTGTCTCTGCACTGACCTTCTTAAGGCTGTTCTGGGGCTGTATGGAAGTCCCTTACGCAGGCTTTCACCGTGCACTGATCCCCAGGCACCCAGCTACTTCAGTTTACATCAGGTTACATCACAGTGCATTAACAGCTGAATTAGTGATAAGGTTAAATGGAGAGATTCACATTTTGGACCCCTGGCTGTCACTCAACCACTCAGGAACCTCGGTTGATGATGTGGGTCTAGTTAGTTGTTATACATGTGTCCTAATTCATCGTGTTCTGGTCTGATTGGCCATTCCACTGTCTCTGAACCAGGAGCTTATAGAAGTATGATTTATAGAACAGTCATGAACAATTTCTTGTCATGTGGAAATGATTGTAGTGTCTATTCTAGAATGTACATTTCTAGCTGCAAAATCCTAAACCCTATTGATTCTACACCTATGTACAGTAGAATGTCAAGTGGGCTGAAAACAAGTATCCTATCCTTATTGGTTGGCGTGTCCCCTAACTCCCTTCTCCTCTCTGATTGACTGTTTTCTGCTCTGATTATAGATTCTTCTGTTCAGGTCTCCCACCTGAGCTCCACCCCCTCACAGCCCCTTAGCATCATGGTGGGCCCCCCTCACCCTCACCACCACCACCCCCATCACCATCACCACCCCTCCGTCATCAGCACCACCATCAACCCCGGGCGGCCCCACCCATCCCCCATAAGCACCCTGGGCTCGCCATTCAATGGACTGGGCGGCTCGCCGTACTCCGTCATCACGTCGTCCTCTCTGGGCTCGCCAGGTGTCTCCATGCCGCACACGCCCACCATAGGCTTCAGCACACTCTCCAACCCACAGGTAAGAGTGAATGTATTCACACACACTAATTAATGTGTTACATAAGGAGATGCATAAAATACTAAATATCAAAGTCATAGTGTAGCATCATTTGACAAATATGTTCCAAAAGATAATATATGAAAAATGTGATATGCACTTCTTCCCAGGGGCTTTGTCAGGATGCGATCCACCTTGCCGTCAGTCTGGTTGATTGCATCAATGGTTGTGATTGTTTTCAATCTTTCCGCAATGTGGCGCCAAATCTCTATGTTTTCTACATGCTCAGTACAATGCTCATGTGCTTTCAAATTGGTCCCTATATTCTTCCAGTAAGGAAAACCATCCCTGCTGAAATTTGTCTCTTTAAAAAAACATGTATATATTTTTTTCTTCTTCTTCTCACTAAAGTCATAAACCCCCACAGCCAAATATCTTCCCGCGGCTATGCTTGTAGTCCATGCTCCGACAAATTGAGGCTGTTCCGACGGCAAAAGGGGGTGCAACTCAATATTTGGACGGTGTGACTAATATTTTGTACACTCAGTGTATATACAACCCATTTTTTATGTTTTACCAAGTATATTTTTCACTTTTGAATAAGCTATCCAAATGTCTTCATTTGGGCACAGTGAATGAATAATGTATAGGCTATATGAAGTATTCAGCAAGGGCCTCATATGCGTAATGCATGGCTGGTATGTGTGGGCTGAGAGGCATGGGACGTGGGGTGTAGACTAACAATGTAGGTCATCTGTGTGTGTGTGTGTGTGTGTGTGTGTGTGTGTGTGTGTGTGTGTGTGTGTGTGTGTGTGTGTGTGTGTGTGTGTGTGTGTGTGTGTGTGTGTGTGTGTGTGTGTGTGTGTGTGCGTGCGTGCGCGTGCGTGCGTGTGTGTGTGTGTGTTGACCCGGCCCAGTCCTTTCTAGTCTACAGTACAGTACTCAGTGGTAGGGAGCCCGCATCACTATCCAGGCTGGTCTCACTCCAAGGGCAATAGTCCCTCAACCTGTTTGTGTACACAAGATGCCTATATATTACAGCACATACTTACTATATACATGACTTACCCTCACTAGCAGGACAATGCATTATTAGGAGGATGTCCTCGTATCTTTTTAATCCGCTGTGGTTAATTTGACAAAAATCTCTGGAACTGGATACACTTATCTCCCTCACTAGCTTTAAGCACCAGTTTTCAGAGCAGCTCACAGATTACTGCACCTGCACATAGCCCATCTATAATTTAGCCCAAACAAATACCCCTTCCCCTACTGTATTTATTTATTTTGCTCCTTTGCACCCCATTATATTTATTTCTACTTTGCACATTCTTCCACTGCAAATCTACCATTCCAGTGTTTTACTTGCTATATTGTATTTACTTCGCCACCATGGCCTTTTTTTGCCTTTACCTCCCTTATCTCACCTCATTTGCTCACATCGTATATAGACTTATTTTTCTACTGTATTATTGACTGTATGTTTGTTTTACTCCATGTGTAACTCTGTGTTGTTGTATGTGTCAAACTGCTTTGCTTTATCTTGGCCAGGTCGCAATTGTAAATGAGAACTTGTTCTCAACTTGCCTACCTGGTTAAATAAAGGTGAAAAAAATAAATAATAATAATAATAATGATCAGACCTGGGTTCAAATAGTATTTGTTCCATTTATTATACTTTAGATGTGCTTGATTGAGCTTACCTGGCACAATGGAACCAATGCAATAGTCCTTAGTGTAAAACCCACCCCTCTGGCACTCTTGACAGGCTCAATCAAACACAATACTTTATGAACCCAGGTCTGGTAATGATGCTTTCCTTTGGCCCGGAATAGCTTATACGGTTTTCTTAATGACCAACTACCTCCCTCTACTGCTCTCCTGTGGAACTGCATGTACCATAGTTCAATTGAGTGTGTATTCAGCTTCGTTAGAATTCTATCTGGTATGAATTATATCAGCCTTACAGTTACTATTTTGTGGCCTTCCTTGAGGGCCTTCTGTAAATGTTTGCTATTGGCACGATATTATATTAAGGACTGTGTAGAGAGAGTAAATCATCCAAATTAACAGCTACTTCCATACCTGGATAAAAAAAACAGGTCACATGACATGACAAAGAAAAACACTTCAGATAAGGTTGTTAGGGAGGTAGGAACCGTTCAGATAGGGAGGTATGCACATAGACAGAGAAATGAACACAAGCACACACACACACACACACACACACACTGAAGAAGGCGCTGACTGTATACTGTATAGCATGCAGTACACAAAAGACCACTCGAGGTGCTTGGTTCTGTCTTCAACTAAAATGGAAGTCGGTGACTTTTGACCTTTGTGACACCGTGGGTAGTTGGTGAAAGTGAGCCAGTGTGTGTGTGCGTCTGTGTGTATGTGAGATGTACACCCCCCCCATACACACACACACATACACACCATTAACCCCCTCTCTGTCCCCTGCTCTCTGTAGGTAAACTCTCTGAACAGTGTGAGCAGCAGTGAGGACATCAAGCCTCCTCCAGGCCTGGCTGGACTGGGTCACATGAACAGCTACGGCTGCATGAGCCCAGGGTCCATGTCCAAGCACATTTGTGCCATCTGTGGGGACCGATCCTCAGGTAAAACAGCAGACTATATTATAGCTAGGCCCAAGACTAAGGCCCAAGACTAAGGCCCAAGAATAAGGCCCAAGAATAAGGCCCAAGACTAGACAATACCACGAGAGCTTGGGACCATCTGTAAAAGAGAATTTGAAGATAATTGGGTTTAAAGTTGCAAACCCCTCATTGGTTTGAATGTCAGCAATTTTAAATTTTATTCTTTTGAATTTACTAAGATAAATTGGGATATTTAGAGTACTATATTGGTAGAGAACATTGAACAGAACAAGGCTGTGTTAATAATTTCATTTTGACAAAAATGCAGATAGAGCTGGGTACCTTGACAGGTTGGATGGTAAGGAAAAAAACTCTGTCCCTACTACTAGTATACCATACCCCCTTCATCAGTATACTGTATCTACAGGATAACAAATCCAAATAAACATTTCCACGAGAAATGCTACAATAGATTATTTTCACTCACTAACGCCAGATAGTATATTTAAGCAATAAGACACAAGGGGGTGTGGTATTTGGCCAATATACCACGGCTAAGTGCTGTTCTTAAGCACGACGCAACGCCTTTAACCGTGGTATATTGGCAATATACCACAAAACCCCAGAGGTGCCTTACTGCTCTTATAAACTGGTTACCAACGTTAGTAGAGCAGTAAAAATAAATGTTTTGTCATACACGGTCTGATATTCCACAGCTTTTAGCGATTCAGCATTCAGGCAGTTTATAAATACATACGTAGAATGTATGCACACATGACTGTAAGTCGCTTTGGATAAAAGCGTCTGCTAAATGGCATATATTATTATTATTATTATAAAGCTCCTCAACTAAGCATACCATCCACACCAACACTGAATCACCCAACAACAGCAGCTCATGTACAGTAGGAGCTGATCTGATCAAGATAATAATTTGATTTCCTGTTCCGTTCTTCCAGGGAAACACTATGCCGTGTACAGCTGTGAAGGCTGTAAAGGCTTCTTCAAAAGAACCATCAGGAAGGACCTCACTTACACGTGTCGAGACAGCAAGGAGTGCCTGATCGATAAGCGCCAACGCAACCGCTGCCAATACTGTCGCTACCAGAAGTGTCTGGCCATGGGCATGAAGAGAGAAGGTGCGTGTGTTTGTCTCCCCTGTGCGTATGTGTGTGTTTGTTTCTCTATGCAGGCAGGTGTGTGTGTACTGTGTTAGTGTATGTAAGTGTGTGTGACCCCCCTGTGTGTGTTCGTGTTTCTCTGTGCAGCTGTGCAGGAGGAGCGCCAGCGGGGCCGGGACAAGAGTGATAACGAGGTGGAGTCAACCAGTAGTTTCAACGGGGACATGCCGGTCGAGAAGATATTGGACGCGGAGTTGGCCATCGAACCCAAGACTGAAGCTTACATGGAGGCCAGCACAGGCAACTCTGTAAGCAAAGCTCTGTCTCTCTCTCTCTCTCTCTCTCTCTCTCTCTCTGTCTCCCTCTCTCTCTCTGTCTCCCTCTCTCTCTATCTGCCTCTGTCTTTCACTTTCTTTCTCTCTCTCTCTCTCTCTCTCTCTCTCTCTCTCTCTCTCTCTCTCTCTCTCTCTCTCTCTCTCTCTCTCTCTCTCTCTCTCTCTCTCTCTCTGTCAATTCAATTCAATTTGCTCTATTGGCTAAATGTACATGTTATATTTTTGACAGCTTATCAGTAAATGCAGCTACATCTCAGGTTCTGCTGTGGTGCAGTGGTTTCACAGCCTTTCCTCTACAGGGAGCCAGGTTTTCCTGTGTCTACCCTTCTCAATGGCAAGGCTGTGCTCACTGAGCCTGCACTTTGTCAAGGTTTTTCTCAGGTTTTGATCAGTAACCATGGTCAAATGGTTAGCCATGGTGTACTGACTATTTAGGGCCATATAGCAGAGCCTGGACCTTGATTACACACAGGTGGATTGTATTTATCATCATTAGTCATTTAGGTCAACATTGGATCATTCAGAGATCCTCACTGAACTTCTGGAGAGAGTTTGCTGCACTGAAAGTAAAGGGGCTGAATAATTTTGCACGCCCAATTTTTCAGTTTTTCATTTGTTAGAAAAGTTTGAAATATCCAATAAATGTCGTTCCACTTCATGATCGTGTCCCACTTGTTGTTGATTCTTCACAAAAAAATACAGTTTTATATCTTTATGTTTGAAGCCTGAAATGTGGCAAAAGGTCGCAAAGTTCAAGGGGGCCGAATACAGGCACATATCCGTTTTCAGAAATGTTGGAAAATTCACATGAATTAAAACACATCTTGTGAAAGAGAGAGAGCTATTATTTTTTTCATCTTACCATGACATGGGCTGGTGAAAAGAAAGACTTGGCCTTCTGGGTGGCGCAGTGGTTAAGGGTGCTGTACTGCAGCGCCAGCTGTGCCACCAGAGACTCTGGGTTCGCGGCCGGTTACGACAGAGCCTGGGCGCGAGCCTAGCGTCATCCGGGTTAGGGAGGGTTTGGCCGGTAGGGAAATCCTTGTCTCATCGCACACCAGTGACTCCTGTGGCGGGCCGGGTGCAGTGCGTGCTAACCAAGGTTGCCGGGTGAACAGTGTTTCCTCTGACACATTGGTGCGGCTGGCTTCCGGGTTGGATGGTGCTGTGTTAAGAAGCAGTGCGGCTTGGTTGGGTTGTGTATCGGAGGACGCATGACTTTTAACCTTCGTCTCTCCCGAGCCCGTACGGGAGATGTAGCGATGATACAAGATAGTAGCTACTAAAACTATTGGATACTACGAAATTGGGGAGAAAAAGGGGTAAAATTCGAAGAAAATAAAGACTTGATTTTGTTTGAAATATATTACAAGGTCATTTTATTTATTTGTTTCAACTATATTTGATCAAATAGCCGATTTATTGTATCCACCAGTTGACAGTGTATACAATGTGTGTTTTCCTTTTGGACATTTAAGCAACTTTTAGAACAATTTTATGGGGGGTGTACATGTTTTTTCATTAGGATAAATCAAGGGAAGTTTTTGTTGTTGATTATATACACTTTAGGGAATGAATTAAGAAATAATAATGCCATTGTCACAATTAATTTGCCGGTTAAAGGATGGATTGATTCTTATTGTCGGAGTGACACAGCCCGCTGTTTGCAGCCTCTGTGTGTTTGCAGCCTCTGTGTGTTTGCAGCCTCTGTGTGTTTACAGCCTGTATGTTTGCAGCCTCTGTGTGTTTGCAGCCTCTGTGTTTGCAGCCAGTAGCCTATTACTGTTTCCTCTCGCTGGATCTTGGATCTCACCTGTTCATGAGCTTGTTTAGAAAGTGTCCTCTTCGGGCCAAAAGCAACAGATATCACGGGCTCCAAACTGTCGAAGGGACCCATAATAATCTAAAGGTCCACGACACTCAAGCGCTCAAAGCTAAGGTAACACTGGGTAGCCAGCGAACGAACAGCTGAGAGTGACAGATGTCTATCTCTGCATCTGGCTGACTAAACCAGGGTTTAGCCTAAATTAATAATCTAAGCTTCTGATTATGTGCCAAAGTGTGTAAAAAAATATTTTGAGAAACCAAATTTAAGACTGAAAAGATAAATATAATGAAAATGATTTGATAAATGACTCACTTTTGTGCCAGCGGCAAAAACGATATGGAACGTGAGAAATGCATCTGGACAGTGCATATAGCCAGTCATACACCGAGTGTTCAAAACATTAGGAACACCTGCTCTTTCCATGACAGACTGACAAGGTGAATCCAGCTGAAAGCTATGATCCCTTATTGATGTCACCTGTTAAATCCACTTCAATCAGTGTAGATGAAGGGGATGATTTTTAAGCCTTGAGACAATTGAGACATGGATTGTCCATACAGTATGTGCCATTCAGAGCATGAATGGGCAAGGCAAAACATTTAAGTGCCTTTGAACGGGGCATGGTAGTAGGTGCCAGGCGCACCAATTGAGTGTGTCAAGAACTGCAACGCTGCTGGGGTTTTCATGCTCGACAGTTTCCTGTGTTTATCAAGATTGGTCCACCACCCAAAATGACATCCAGCCAACTTGACACAACTGTGGGAGGCATTGGCCAAAGGCGGTGCAACTCGATATTAGGAAGGTGTTCCTAATGTTCTGTACGCTCAGTATATTGAGAGTTGGGCTAACTTTTAGAATTTTGAATATTGTTATAATTCTATATATTCAGTTACATTGCTTTTTTTTATTTTTTATATTCCCCATGTAATGTTAATGGGGTGATAACATGGCTGACATAGAATTTTGCAGTGTCGTGTATAAATGCATCACAATGCTCATTACTAGAGGGGTTATGTCATAAACCCTCAAACTTCCAGAATGCTGTGAAAATGGCAGCCATATTGGTCAGGGGGAAAGTCAAACCAGTCTATTGTTATGAATGGCAGTAGATGCATAATCCTGATTTTACTTATGCAGGAAAATAAAAGTAAGGCATTTCATGTATCAGAAATTGTGTAATATAATTAGTGTCAATCTAAAATATTATCATATAATTTTAAATACAGTTTATACGGGTTTATAAAAAAATATATATATATATTTTTTTTTACATGTAAACAGACCATACATTTCTACATTTTTATTTTATTGGAAAGCTCAGAGTGCTATTATATGATACAATATCAATATTTGCATTTACAACTATCATTAACTGATTTCAGCCAGTGTATGGCTGTGAAAAATGTATGGAATCATTTCTCAACAACTGGCTGGCTAGCTAGCTAACAAACACAGTGCATATAAATTCTTCAAATTCATTGTTTCACACACTATCTTATCACAGCACTGGCAAACAGCACTGACATAGTTGGTTGACAAACTCCCTGACCACATGTCCATTCTTGTATTCCACTTCCCAATTATATTATTCACGGGAGCTAACATGGCTGCCATAGAATGTTGTAGAGTGTCATATAAATGGATCATAATACTCTTTAAACACGTGGCTCTGGACATAGTGCTTTTCGGTATGAAACAAGTGTGTCCGATATGTCGCTTAGCAGAAAAACCCGTTCGAAAGCACATATGAAGTAAATGTTTTAAAAGAACATTTGTTCCATCTATACTCCGTTTCCTCTAACATAGTCGATTTACTGAATGTTACATGTGTGTCTTTGTCTGTCTATCTGACAGATGAACGACCCGGTCACCAACATCTGCCAGGCAGCAGACAAGCAGCTATTCACCCTGGTGGAGTGGGCCAAAAGGATCCCCCACTTCTCTGAGCTGCCCCTGGACGACCAGGTCATCTTATTACGAGCAGGTAGACTCCAGCTACAGCACAGCTCACCAACCAGATCACCATGCATGTTCACTTCCCATAGTGCTTTACTTGCGGCGGTAAAACAGTACAGTATGTTTCATTAGCGTCACCCACCCATTACCTACTATTACACAGACACGCCCTCACCCCTCTGGACGAGTACATTGTTCTAGTCACAATCCAAGTTAAACTCACCAGTTAACCACTGTGCATCTCTCTCTCTCTGTCAGGCTGGAATGAGCTGCTCATCGCCTCGTTCTCCCATCGCTCTGTGACAGTGAAGGACGGGATCCTCCTGGCCACGGGCCTCCACGTCCACCGCAGCAGCGCCCACAGCGCAGGAGTGGGCTCCATCTTTGACAGGTCCGAGAAAAATACCTTTGTCAACAGTGATACTCCTTGACGTTTGGAATATGGATACCATAGACCGCAATGCATAGCCGACACTATAGCGTCATCTTCTGTAACACGGTTAAAAATCTAGCCCTGGTATTTCTACAGCAGTAGACATGTCCGTACTGAATAGTGTTTTTTTTCCTATGACATGGTATTTTCTTCCCGTGTTGTGGTCTCCAGAGTGCTGACGGAGCTGGTGTCTAAGATGAAAGACATGCAGATGGACAAGACTGAGCTGGGCTGCCTCCGAGCCATCGTCCTCTTCAACCCAGGTAACTACAATCAACAAGGAATACAACAGAGGAGGCTCATTCCGGAGAGGAAGAGGAGAGTGGTCACCCTCGTTCATTTGAGCAGTCCCGATATTCATCCAATTGGCCAATCTGTTTTTTTTCCCCCCCAACATCATTTCAACTTTCTAAGTCACCAGCCACCATGTGTTACAAACTCATTACAATCACACTTCAGGAAGATATGCCGTGTTTGACATAGACTGTGTGCACAAGAGTAAGTTCCTGTCTATGAATGTTCTCTGCTTCCAGATGCCAAGGGCCTGTCTAATCCTACAGAGGTGGAGGCCCTGAGAGAGAAGGTGTATGCCTCGCTGGAGTCCTACACTAAACATAGATACCCAGAGCAGCCTGGCAGGTCAGTCTCACACCGTCAGCTTATTTTAGTGTCTGTTCCTTTCACGCTCGATCATGCACACTAATGTCCAGCCATTCAGCAGTATCACATGTCTCACTCAAAGGCTCTTCTGATGCAGCTGTTGAAAGCACAGGAGGTTGGAGGCACCTTAATTGGGGGAGAATGGGTTTCTGGTAATGACCGGAGTGGAATGGTATCAAATAGATCCAACATGGTTTCCAGGTGTTTGATGCCATTCCTTTTCTCCATTTCAGGACATTTTTATGAGCCGTCCTCCCCTCAGCAGCCTCCATTGGTTGAAAGAAACTAAATAGAGGCTCTAATTTCTTCATATTCCTTCTCCACTTTAAGATGATATGTCAAAATTCATCTTTATGGTTTGTGTGTACCATTAAAAATCATGAATAGGCTCTGAAATGACACTAGAGTCATTTTATATTTTATCTCCTCTCCCGGTCAGATTTGCCAAGCTGTTGCTGCGTCTGCCTGCACTGCGCTCCATCGGCCTCAAGTGTCTGGAGCACCTCTTCTTCTTCAAGCTGATCGGAGATACGCCCATAGACACGTTCCTCATGGAAATGCTTGAAGCGCCGCACCAAATCACATGACACGAGTTGTATCCATTGTAAATACCCCCTGAACCCAATTCCCAGATCCCCTTACCCCAGAGTGCAACTGCTATGAAATCAAACTTGAGAGTTCTTAACTTGCATATTTTGTACCAACCACAATTAATAATGTGAAAATAAATGTTCCTATTGGTATTTTAAGAAAATGCAACACTGTAAAAGGTGAATTCTAAAGGATTTTTTGTTGTTGTAAATAGAAGAGTATTAATTATCAGATCTAGCAACAACTGAATGCAACATGAAGTCTTATTTTATTCAGTGATGAATAGTATGAAATACAATGTCACTAGCATAGAATGTCTGTGGGAATAAAATACAAAAGACGACTTTGAACGTGATGTCAAGTCATTGTGCCTCGCCTTCAACGTTTATTCTTAACCTCAATCTGATTTGATTTGAATTTCAGTTAGAAAAGAGAACACGACTAAATAACTCACATTCTATACACACATGTGTGGCAGAGAAGGATCCCAGCAGAGTTTATGAACAGAACCTTACCCTTCAAAATAATCCAGATGTCTGTTTTTTAAATTTTTTTTTTTTTTTTTAATGCGATACACTTTTAATAAAGCCAATGGTATGCGGTAACATCATGTGCGGCGTCCTATCATAAATCTCCTTTGCATTTGTGAAGTAACCTATCAAAAGAGAGCACAAGCAGCGTTGGAAAGCATGAGTATGGGAAATGCGTGGAAGTCCCAAACAGTAGTAACACATGGAACCCCAGTTGATTTTATAACGCCAGTGGACCAACCACCAGCTCTCCTACTTGCCATACCTCCATTTGTGTTTCATTAGTGAAACTGTAAAATACTAGCTAATTACTCTTCTGAAATTAGAGAGGTGTCTCATAAACAGTCTGAGTTACACACAAAGTAAGGACACGTGTGTATCGCTAACTACTGCTCTTGTAAGTTACAACATGCAAGGTACATAATATTTTGTCACAACATTGCTCATCTCCTTTGTTTCATAAGTAGACTACAGTACACATGAGTATTTTATACATTTCAAAGGTCGTAGTGAAATCCTTCTTTCAAGAGTAGTGCCACATTTCACAGACACTCTTATCCAGAGGAACTTATAGGAGCTATTAGGGTTAAGTGCCTTGCTCAAGTGTACATCGACAGATTTTTCACCAAGTGGGCTAGGGGATACGAACCAGCAGACTTTTGGTTACTGGCCCAACCGTCTTAACCAATAGGCCGCCTGCCACCCATACAGAAATACAAAAGTCCCTCTGAATTATAACTACTGATCTAAGACTAGTTTCTTGATCGTCATGGCCAAATGCCAGCCATATTATTTAGACAGGACCATTTTGCTGACCTTGGTCACATGGAAATAGGCTATAAGCTGGGGTCCAGAGATTTTCACGGTTGTGTCACGAGGTCAGGAAAAACTCATGGCCCACCAGCAAGGCAGACACACAGGCCACACTGAACGGTGCTGTAAAGTATAGCAGCTTGGATAATTCAGATTGACAGGAAGCAATGGGCTGAGCCTGTGACCTTCACCTCACCACTACTGTGAGTCCAGTCCAGAGGCGGACCGAGACAGACGTCATGACAAGCTCTGGATGCCTTGCCAGCCAGTGTTCCTGTGTTCCTGTGGTCTGGAGGCTGAACAGACTTAAAACTCTGGGACAACTTAAAAAGTATTGTCTGTAGGCAGGCAGCTGGGTAGCATAGCCTAATTAGCCCTCCAACACACAGCTTCTACAGACCACCTTTTACAAGACTCTAAATTGTTTCTTAGTTTTTTTTGACAGGGAGTCAATGCTGAGACCAAGGTCTCTTTTCCAGATAAGCCCTGTATAGCACCACAATACACATCAAGAAGCACATTCATATACACAATAGAATACACGTTATTATACACAACAATACACGAAAAGCAAAACACAATCATAAAAAAACAGACACCTTTTCCAGTATAAAGGTCCCCTAACAACCGTCTGAAATGCCCTAGAAGCACCAATTCCTCCCATTTTAAAATGCATTGTAGATCATTCCACACGCAAGGCGCAAGGAAGCCAACGGCTGATCTATCTAACCCCCTAGACACCAAAGGAGTCTCCAGTCTCCAACCCTGTGAACGGGTTTTTGTAACTTATGATTTGAAATCTTAACAGTGATGTCAGGTAAGTCGGAGGTCTGTGGGAGCAGGGCTTCGTAAACAAAAGGAGCGTAATGGTGTGATTTAGGTGACTTCAACGAGGTCCAGCCAACCTTCTGGTAAAGAATACAGTGATTAGTCATAAAACTGTCTCCTGTGATAAAATGAAGGGAGCTATGAAAACAACGGCAGCTGCACTTTGATAAGTAGTATCACCATAATCAAGAACGGGTAGAAAGGTTGACCTGCACAATCTGCTTCCTGCTGACTAGAGAGAGACAAGATCTGTATAACAAAATATTTTTAAAAAATAGAAAAAAAGTACAAGAGAGAATCATTCCTTTTGAGGTCAACAATCTGTAGCATTCAGCGTCTTTCATATATTAACCTGCCGCTGTTGGGTCTAGGCTTATTAGATCTTGTCAACTCATACACAATTCGGAATCGAAGATTGTTGTTTTTGGTTAAAGGCAAGTGTTTATGTGAAGCCAAGAGCATGTGCTAAAGCATGTGTGTAGAGTGTGGGTGTGTTTAAGAGTGCTCTTTGAAGCGCTCCCTATTTTCATTCTTAAACCGTATGGCCTCGTACCGACGTTTTGAATAATGTCTACAACATGTTCGTAGGAGGGGTTGAAGACATTACCTCAGAACAGAACCAGGAGAGAATAATGTTCAATCTTGAATGGACTCTTTTGTTCCAACCGCTCCACAAGCGTCAAGAGGTCGGCCACCTCACAAAGAAGCCGCTGCTTAATTAGCACTTGTTTTTTCCAATCACGGATGGTAGTGAGAGTAACTGCTGTGTTGGGGTACGCCTCTCATTGTTATTGTGGCAAGACCAAATGACTGGAAGATCTTGTGTTGTACATAAGACCTACTCTGAGAGAGATGAAGGCCACAATAAAGGTGTGCTAAATTATATACGTTAAAGTCATAGCACACAATTCAGTTGCTACATTATCACTTGGGTCCGGGAGATTTTCCTGACCAGATGCCCTGGCAAGGGACAAACTTTAAGAGCCCACTTCACGTGGTCAGGACAAATTCAGGACCCCAATTATCACATTATAGAGGATTTGAATTTGCCTAGTAATGGCGCATCATGTTCCAGTGAGTTACTGGAAAGAACACTATACTCCAGCCAAAGAATATAGTTAAAATATCACGTAAAGAATCTACATCTGTTCTTTCTGTTGCTTAATACAGTATTATCATATTGGTTTAATGTTCAAGCCCTGAGAGTGAAAGCTTGACCACGCTCTGCGGTCCAACCACGTTGTGAATCACATGAGAAAAATCCAACATTTTAACCATCTGAGGTTGTTTTTGGCGAACTTTAATAAAGATAATAGCAACCAATTAAACGTGGAGTTGTTAGAGTCCGCACAGAGTTGCAGGAACAACCATGCAGGTCTGGAACGTGGTGTGTTTTTTGGGGACCCTTGTAAATGCAAGTTCGTCACCTCGCTGTGAAGTCATCGTTGTCTATGGCCACAGATGCTCTTCCAGTTTTTTATAGCACGCCTCAACACGCCTGGCCAGTCTAGTTCTACTTCCTGTGAGTGCGTAGGAGGTCTCTGCATCATTTTGTGGTTTTAATTGGGGCTGTATTTGGACTAATTAAAAATGTCCTGCCCTAGCTGTCACTCCAAAAGCAGCCGTTCACACTATATAAAGGCCATTGGGAGTTAGGGAGAGCAAGGTGAGTTGACTGGAGTTGACTTGTGTGAAGGTGATTGGCTTTCTCTTATTTTCAGTTTATAATCTTATAATTATTTCTATGTATTTCAGGGACCTATGAAGAAGAATATGTGAAGAGAGCGCATTCTTGTTTAGTTATGGTTGGACCATTGGAATGTAACTTTGTAACACTCCGTTATGAATAAAATCAAAGGGGAAGATGTTTTTTTCCCCCCCTAGAAAAGGACAAAGAAAGGTATTTCATGCGCTTGTATCTCTATTCTAGTTGAGACTGAAACTCATGATGACTGCATCATCGCTGCTGGCTGCCCTCGTGGTGGTGACCTGCGCTGCTCTTTTGCCATTCTCTGCTGCTCAAAGTAAGAAGCCATTGTCTGGTACAGGGGCCACATTATGTGCTGAATATGTTGTGCCACTGTCAATGTCAACAGTTCTGTAAGTCGCTATGGACCTTTTTTCGTGTACAGTGATTGTTGTTTCTGAGCTCATCCCCAAGTCATCCATCAATGGTGTAAGTAACAGGACCAAAGTGTGTGTGTTGGTGAATATCATGGTCTATTTCTTCTCTCTTGCAGGTGAGTCGTGCAGTGGTAGGTGTGGTGAATCGTTCAGACGAGGCAGGCTTTGTGAGTGTGACCCAGGCTGTGTCCGCTATGACACCTGTTGCCGTGACTACCAGAACCACTGTGGTAGGAACAACAACTATCTTCACGAAAATACTAATTACAGAATATCCACATTTCATCATGATATCTGAGTTAGTTCAACTTAACCAGTACAATGCAACCAATAATCAATTGAATTTGTCTGTCCCACAGAGAACATGCCTAAAGAACAATGCCTATGTAGTTAATTATTAATAGTGAGTTGATGGGTCGAATTGAATGGCCCATGTTCTAATTGTAAAAAAAAAAAAAAGCACAAATATCACAATACTTTCTTCTGTTTTAGATGCCACTACAACTCCACCACCAACTCAGAGGATCAAGCCCGATGCCAAGAAAAAGGCAACAGGTTCAGTTACTATCTTTGTCTTTGTAGCAAAGTAACTGCATGATTCAACAGATCTTGTGTACCCCGATTATACTGTAGGCCAAACAGACTCTGGATGCTAGGTTAGAGTTGGCCATTTTAAACAGTAGAAACATTAGCTTATTGCAATGAATTTTCTTTAGTGCCTCCCAAGAACAAATCCATCAGCGAGACAGAATTGATGAGTCTCAAATCTACCAAGAAACCTTCAAACAGCGAGAGCGAGGAAAGCAGCCAAGGTACGTGTGTACCTGCCATGTTGTGCCTTTTAGATGGGGCCCTGATTTTCTACTGACCGTATGACTGCCAGGAAAAACTCAGGGCTTTCCATTGGCTGTGTGATAACCAATGGCATAGAAAGGCTTCAGAATCCTACAATAGACTGAGGGAACAATAGTGTCAATCGTCAAATAATTTAAACAATGCAATGCTTGTGGACTGGAAGAGCAGCTAGCCTCCATTTGGTTACATGAGCTAATCAGTGACTGCATGTGAGAATGTAACCCATAACAGGCCTCTTTAGGCTATTGACAGGGTTGCGTAGGTTACTTTCTAAATGTAATGTGTTACTCCCCAACCCTAGCTATTGGTGTATGGAGGTCAGATGAGATAAAAGCGATAATTGTACTGTTACTTGCAATAGTTTCCAGGGGCTGATCTTGTGTATCTCTACGCCCTCTGCTTCTCAGTACACAACCGTTGTTCGATTTATTGTGTTTTTTTTGTTGTGTTTTCAGAACAGAGCCAGACCGTATACCCTTCTCCATCCGACATCTTCCCTGGGACTCAGGACTATGGTAAGTTTAGGCTATCGGTGGTGCTCTTGTCCATCATTGACACTGTCAGAACACGGCAACAGAGAAGTGAAGAGATTGAGAACTTTGTCAGTAGACAAGGAGCATATGTGCTGAGCAACACGATTGATTAAGAACAACAGCTTACCAACATGCTAGACTCAGTCATTGTTTTATATTTTTCTATGGTAGGTTTACCCCCGTGGATTACTGTAACCAGTTTGTGTGTTTCACACAGATACCAACGGCCCTTACCCTGGATCCAGCAGCCCGAAGAGCCGGAGTGACTATTCTCGTTTCTCTGAGGACCCAGCTTCCCCTTTGAGCCCTGACTTCTACCCTCTGACTGACAGCTTCAATGTTCCCAGCTCCACCGCCCCAGATACTGTCATGGATGGTGAGAGCTCATACAATTGTGAAACATACAATATGGCAAAGTGTTTGGTTAAAGTATTGTCTGAGAAAGTGACAGAAAGGCTGGTTATTATTAATGTTTTGAATTAGTCGAGCGACAGGGGCAACGTTCTTAATGCATATCAGTAGACTTAGGAGAAATCCAAAGTTTTCTCTGATAGCTGATGCATTGTGTAGTAGTTTGTATGCCAGCTTGTGTTTGTTTGTATGTACGTGTTCTAACATCCTTCATCTTACCTCCTGTGAAGCTCTGAGTGATTCAGCCACCAGTCTCTTGGAGGGCATCTCCCTCCTCCTCCCTACACCCATGGCCACCACTCCCTTGGCCCTGCCTTCCTTCACTGGTCAGTTACCTGGATCTGCTAACTTCCCATCCACTGGCTTGCCTATGCCCAGCCAGGGTGGAGCCTCAGCAGGTAACGCTGGCCCCCTGGCCCTGTTGTCTGGACCTCCCCTGCTCCCTACTCTGGCAGATATTGCCAAGTCCTTGGGACTAAAGAACCACATCACTCTGGCAGACATAGCCAAGGCCATGGGCCTCAACACTCCCAATGACCCAATCACTTTGGCAAACATAGCCAAGGCCTTGGGGTTCAACAACCCCAATGATCCTAAACCTCCCCAAAACCCCAAGAACTCCATCCTTCTGGCAGACATAGCCAAAGCCATGGGGCTTAACTCCCCCAATGACCAAATCACTTTGGCAAACATCGCCAAGGCCTTGGGGTTCAAGAGCCCCAATGATCCTAAACCCCAGCAAAACCCCAGCTCTCTGGCAGACATAGCCAAGGCCTTGGGGCTCAACTCCCCCAAGGACCCCATCACATTGGCACACATAGCGAAGGCCTTGGGGTTCAACAACTCCAATGACCCTGAACCTCCCCAAAACCCCAACAACCCCATAACTCTGGCAGACATAGCCAAGGCCTTGGGGCCCAATAGCCCCAATGACCCCATCACTTCTGCAAACATAGCCAAGGCCTTGGGATTCAACGACCCCAACGCTCCTAAACCCCCCCAATACCCCAGCTCTCTGGCAGACATAGCCAAGGCATTAGGGTACAACAACATCGACCCCATTACTTTGGCAGACATAGCCAAGGCCTTAGGGCTCAAAAAAGCAAACAACCCCTTCACTCTGGCAGACATAGCCAAGGCCTTAGGGCTCAAAAACCTCAAAGACCCCATTACTTTGGCAAACATAGCCAATGCCTTGGGGCTAAAAGACCCCAGCACTCTAGCAGACATAGCCAAGGCCTTAGGGTTCAACAAACCCATTGACCCCAAACCCCCCCAAAACCCCAGCTATCTGTCAGACATAGCTAAGGCCTTAGGGCTCAACAGCCCCAACGACCCAATCACTTTGGCAAACATAGCCAGGGTCTTGGGGCTGAACGACCCCAACAAACCCATCACTCTGGCAGACATAGCCAAGGCCTTGGGGCTCAATGTCTCCAGCAAATTGTCAGACATAGCCAAGGCCTTGGGGGTCAAGAACTTCAACAAACCCATCACTCTGGAAGACATAGCCAAGATCTTGGGATTCAAAAACCTCAAAGATCCAAACACTCTCCAAACTCCCAACACTCTGGCAGATGTAGCCACGGTCTTGGGTCTCAGTGACCCCAATAAACCCATCACTCTGGCAGACATAGCCACGGCTTTGGGACTTAATGACCCCAGCACTCTGGCAGACATAGCCAAGGCCTTGGGGGTCAACGACCCCAACAAACCCATCACTCTGGCATACATAGCCAAGGCCTTGGGGGTCAACAACCCCAATGACCCTAAACCCCTCCAAAACCCCAACAAACCTATCACTCTGGCAGACATAGCCAAGGCCTTAGGGTTCAAAAACCCTAACAACCTCTTTGCCCTGGCTGACATAGCCAAGGCCTTAGGGCTCAAAACCCCCAAAGACCCCATCTCTTTAGCAAACATAGCCAAGGCCTTGGGGCTCAAAGACCCCAGCACTCTGGCAGACATAGCCTCGGCCTTAGGGTTTAACAACCCCAAAGACCTTAACCCCCCCCAGAACCCCAGCTATCTGGCAGACATAGCTAAGGCCTTAGGGCTCAACAGCCCCAATGACCCAATTACTTTGGCAAACATAGCCAGGGCCTTGGGGTTGAGCAACCCCAACAAACCAATTACTCTGGCAGACATAGCCAGGGCTTTGGGTCTCAATGACTCCAGCACTTTGGCAGACATAGCCAAGACCCTGGGGGTCAAGAACCCCAACAAACCCATCATTCTGGCAGATATAGCCAAGGTTTTGGGATTCAAAAACCCCAATGACCCTAAAACCCCCGGAAACCCCAACACTCTTGCAGATGTAGCCACGGCCTTGGGGCTCAGTGACCCCAATAAACCAATCACTTTGGCAGACATAGCCACGGCTTTGGGACTTAATGACCCCAGCACTCTGGCAGACATAGCCAAGGCCTTGGGGGTCAACAAACCCAACGACCCTAAAAGGACCAACACTCTGGAAGACATAGCCAAGGCCTTGGGGCTCAACGACCCCAACAAACCCATCACTCTGGCAGACATAGCCAAGGCCTTGGGGGTCAACAACCCCAATGACCCTAAACCCCTCCAAAACCCCAACAAACCTATCACTCTGGCAGACATAGCCAAGGCCTTAGGGCTCAAAAACCCCAACAACCTCTTTACCCTGGCTGACATAGCCAAGGCATTAGGGCTCAAAACCCCCAAAAACCCCATCTCTTTAGCAAACATAGCCAAGGCCTTGGGGCTCAAAGACCCCAGCACTCTGGCAGACATAGCCAAGGCCTTAGGGTTCAACAACCCCAAAGACCTTAACCCCCCCCAGAATCCCAGCTATCTGGCAGACATAGCTAAGGTCTTAGGGCTCAACAGCCCCTATGACCCAATTACTTTGGCAAACATAGCCAGGGCCTTGGGGTTGAGCAACCCCAACAAGCCAATTACTCTGGCAGACATAGCCAAGGCTTTGGGTATCAATGACTCCAGCACTTTGGCAGACATAGCCAAGCCCTTGGGGGTCAAGAACCCCAACAAACCCATCACTCTGGCAGATATAGCCAAGGTTTTGGGATTCAAAAACCCCAATGACCCTAAAACCCCCGGAAACCCCAACACTCTTGCAGATGTAGCCACGGCCTTGGGGCTCAACGACCCCTACAAACCTATCACTCTGGCAGACATAGCCACAGCTTTGGGATTCAATGACCCTAGCACTCTGGTAGACATAGCCAAGGCCTTGGGGGTCAACAACCCCAATGACCCTAAAAGACCAAACAACCCCAACACTCTGGTGGACATAGCCAAGGCCTTGGGGCTCAACGACCCCAACAAACCCATCACTCTGGCAGACATTGCCAAGGCTTTGGGACTCAAAGACCCCAGCACTATGGCAGAAATGACCAAGTCCTCGGGCTACAACGACCCCAACACAGGTCTACCAGGTAGGGATGCTTTGTAGATTGGATACTATGTTGTGTTTCTACATCAGTAACCTTTATAATGTCTACTGCATCAATTGAGTATTGATTTAATGTGCATGTAATCAGTGTCAAGTAGGTATTTCACAATTAAACAGTAAGTTATATTTATTATATTATACAGTAAATGACAACATTAAACATTGTTCACAATTTTAATGGCTTCTTCCGACACGGACGTGAACTCTTTACTCTAGATGCCGACAGTAACCCAGACCTCTGCAGTGACCTGCCCCTCAACGGATTGACCACTCTGGCCAACGGAACCATTCTCATCTTCAAGGGTATGTGTGTGTGTGTGGAGCATAGTGGCCTAGCTCGTGGCTAGCTCGTGGCTAGCTCTGTCCTATCTCACTCATTACTTACTGATCAAATACTTATGAAGGTCAAGTAGCTTTTCCAAAGCAGCAAAAACAAATATGAATAATGGTCTGCTACTTTCCTTTCCTGAAATAGCATAACAATCTGTAGCCTAAAACCCTAAAGGAAATAGTTACTTGATGCATCGTTTCCTAATGATTGCGGTTCTGTTGCCCCCAACCAGGTCATTTCTTCTGGACCATAGATCCCATCACCAAGGACCATGGGCCAGCTCACAACATCAGAGAGGAGCTGGGCATCCCCTCCCCCATCGACAGTGTCTTCACCCGCACCAACTGCCAGGGAAAGAGCTACATCATCAAGGTACTGTAGAACTGCCGTGGAAAAAACCTAGACCCTGGGAAAAGCTCAGTGGGTTGGGGTAGTGGAGATGCCTAGGTGGAATCTAATGACCTAAACACTTTCGATGGGATTGGGATATTGTCACACAGATCCTTTTCAC
The DNA here is from genome assembly GCF_023373465.1 of Oncorhynchus keta. Taxonomy (NCBI): domain Eukaryota; kingdom Metazoa; phylum Chordata; class Actinopteri; order Salmoniformes; family Salmonidae; genus Oncorhynchus; species Oncorhynchus keta. The sequence continues at coordinate 35,991,327 of NC_068443.1, forward strand.
ATAGCCTATATAATGTCCCCATTTCTTGTCCATCTCAGGGTGATGACTACTGGAGTATGGACAATGGCAACATGGAGCCTGGTTACCCCAAATCTGTTGCCTCTGGTTTTCATGGTCTGACTGGCACCATCACTGCAGCCCTGCCTGTGCCTGCTACCAGGAGGAGGCCTGAGTCTGTCTACTTCTTCAAGAAAGGTAAAGGAGAGCTTGAGGATTACCACTACCTAACCTACTCCCATTGCTTAACATGATGAGTTACACCAATGAGTTCGCTATACTCAATCCACATCCATTTCTTTCTCCCACAGGAGGCACCATGCAGAAATACTCGTACCATGCTGGAAGTAGCACTGTCTGTGGCAAGAAATCCAAGCCCAGCGCAAAGAAACGCCACGCTCGCCAAACAGAGATGAGTCTGGGAGCCGAGATCAACATCAAGCTGGCTCTGAAAGGCTTTCCCTCCTCAGTGACCTCAGCGGTGTCTGTCCCCAGCCCCAAGAAGGCCGACGGATACGACTACTTCCTCTTCGCTGGACGTAAGTCTTCAACAATGTTCACAATGTACTGTATATCTGATAACCAAAATATCTATTACATCAGCAAAATACTGTTTATGGGTCTTTCTAGAAACTCGGGTACCAGTGAGGATTCAATCAAATTCACGAGTTGATTTAAAACCTATGTTTAACCGTTATCATGGTTGGTGTTCTGACGATTTGTCCAAAGTCATGTGACATGAAATATTTACTTTTCTGTCCTTGCATTTATGGCAGTGTAAGTTGTCGTCATGTCATATATTAAGCATTAATCAGTTAAATTAATGAACTTGAACCCTGTATCTAGCAGTCGGACAGTTTTTGGTATAGAGATCTCAGACATGCAGTGTAATTACTTCACATTTTGTGTCTCCTTACGTTATGGGGTGAAAACAGTTGATGGGCACACAAATCCAAAACAATATATGCACTGCAAAATTGAAAGATTCTAACCCGAAAGGGTCAACTTACCTTCATACGTAAAACATAAATTGATATGGTCATTTTAACGTGGTTCAATAATTATGCATAATACTTGTTGGATGCGCATTTGGTGTCCAGTTGATATACTAGCATGCTAATAAATACCCATAGACTTACAGTCATTGCGCTAACGCTAGTTAGCATTGGCTCACAGAACTTACCTCAAACTTCCTTCATACGGGGCACAGACATCAAAATGGTATCCAAAAGTTCATCTGACTCTGGGGAAGTAGAAAAAGGGCCTAATTGCCAAAATCTCAGAGTATCCCTTTAAAGGATTATCCTAGGCCTATGTTGATGTATAGGAGGAGTTATGGGCCAACATGCATATATTCACTTGTACTCCTCTAAGTACACATGTGGAATGGCATGGAAATCTTTTTTTAATTTAAAACCATTTTGAAATGTTGAACCCAATGTCAGACATTGGCCCCATTATTTATATATAAAGTCCAAAATAAACAAGTCATGATCCAGTACGATAATGAAGTATTACTAATATATTCTGCTGTATTTGTCAGATGCGTAAAACATTGCCTTGACATGCAATTCTTAAATATCCTGTGCAACTGCAGCTGTTCTGTTTAAAAAGGGTCTGGTAAAACTTTAAGTCAATATGTTAACACGAACACTATTCCCTTTTTTAGCTCTGTACTTTAACATCAAGATCTCTGGTGATCTGCCTGCTCTGGCCAAACCAGACAATGCTGATCCCCGCCAAAACTCCATCAAGAAGTGGCTCAAGTGTATCTAGAGCATTCCCTATGGATGGACCAACAACGCACAGAGCACACCTATGGCAACTATTTTCTTTTTTTCCATATTAGGAAAACAAAAGCAACAGAACAGTTCTTCTTCTTGAAAATAAATTAATAAAATGTACACTTTTAAAGCACATGGTATCTGCTGATACAAAATTGGGAAGAAAGAATCTAACCATTCATTGCTCTCTCTCTTACGATCACAAATTGGATAGGATTTTTTTTTATTAGACTAAGACACTATGATTGAGACTTGGGAGTAAGGGAATGGAGCAGTCCATGATGACATCATTAGCAGGGTAGGTTTCCTCTACCGAAAGGGAGTCTTCAAGCCCATACCTTGAATGGAAAGGGTGAGAAGAGAAGAGCCATTAGACATCATCCAAAATTGCCACTTCAAGAAGTTTATAACTCTCCATTGTGTTTCTTAAGCTCGGCTCACTAGAGCTTCTTTGAATGTTGTTTTGATGTGCATTGAAATAGCTACCAGTCTGAACTCAAACATCAGCTAAAACGTTTGACAAGACATCACGTTAAGACCACACCAGGGGGGTTTAAATAACACTTGCATGACCGCAACCCTGCTCCAACCATCCTTGTGTCACATGTAATCCGACATGCCAAACAAAAGTATACAATGTGTCCTTTGTGTCGCTTACTTTCTCTGGCTTTATCAGACTAATAAAATAAAAAGCTTCTCATCTACTTTGTTGTGCCGTGTGTTTCTATGACGTAAGAGTGCGGTGGCAATGCCACTGCTTTATTTGAATGGACTCATACCATGTTGTTCTGGGTTAAAAGTGGCTTCAAGACTTAAAAAGTCAATGGGGATGAACGCTCATCTCCTCTGGGGAGACGGCTGCCTGCGTCCTTTGGCTGTCGTCATGGGCAGAGAGTGCTGGGCAATGGGGCGGCCGGAGGGCTTGGCCTTCACACTGCTGCTGTCGAGAGAGAGTGAGAGTGAGAGTGAGAGAGTGAGAGACAGAGAGAGAGAGAGCGATAGAAATAGGTGGTAAAGAAGGGATGAGAGATGGTTAAGATAAGGGAACAAGAAAGAGAGACTGAAAATAAAAAGTTGTGTGGGAGAGTTTGAGACAAAGAGAGACTCTGAAAGAGGTGAAGCTGTACTGACCGGCCGAGCTGGAGGTGGGCTCCTGGCTTGTGGAAGAAAGACTGGCATCGTCTGACGGCTGGACAGAGTCCATCTCAGCCTGGCTATCCTTTGACGCTTCACCACTGGTACTGAGAGGAGGTAAGAGTGTGTATGAGAAACACAAATACAGTGTTTGTTACTTTACAGCCTTATTCTAAAATGGATTAAATCTGTTTTTTTTTCTTCATCAATCTACACACAATACCCCATAATGACGAAGCAAAAACTCGTTTTAAGAATGTTTTGAAAATTCATTACAAATAAAAAACAGAAATATCAAATTTACATAAGTATTCAGACCCTTTACTCTGAATATTTGGCAGCGATCACAGCCTCAAGTCTTGTTGGGTATGACGCTACAAGCCTGGCACACCTGTATTTGGGGAGTTTCTCTCATTCTTCTCTGCAGGTCCTCTCAAGCTCTGTCAGGTTGGATGGGGAGAGTTGCTGCACAGATATTTCCAGGTCTCTCCAGAGATCTGGCTGGGCCACTCAAGGACATTCAGAGACTTGTCCCGAAGCCAGTCCTAAATTGCAGACAGCCTCTGTGGGATAAACAACCAAAAGGACACTAAATTAGTCAAAACATTTTTGCACAGCTGATTCAGAGTACATTTTGAGTATTGTATTTGAATATCAAGCTTGTTAGTACAGGTTACATCTGAATATCTGTATCTATGTCTGAAAGCCCATGTTTTTCTGGATGAGGTTCTTACCTGTGTGGGTTGGGGTCCCAGGCCCAGCACAGGACCAGGAGGCTGAATGTAGAGGACTGGGGGCAGGGGGGCAGCGCGGAACGGACTGGGGCAGGCAACCCTGATGGGGGTCCAGGCTGAGGCTGGGGATGGAGGAGGTAGAGAAGGAAAAGTTGGTAGTGGTACTAGGGACAGACTGTAGTAGTTCTCTTGGGGGGGGGGGGGTCAGACATGGCCATGGGCAAGGCTTCGTGGTGCTGCTGCTCCCTTCATCTGGAAGCAGAGGAAAGGACTCATATCTCGGACTCTGATACGGGAGGCACTAAGTCACACACGTCTGCCTGAAGTTTCTATTCACTTCTATACTATCTGTTTATTTTCCCAGCATGGAAAGTGAAAGATGAATTTTACACAATACGGCATCCTGGGGACAGTATACTGTCTATTGCTGCCCTGGGGACAGTATACTGTCTATTGCTGCCCTGGGGACAGTATACTGTCTGTTGCTGCCCTGGGGACAGTATACTGTCTATTGCTGCCCTGGGGACAGTATACTATCTATTGCTGCCCTGGGGACAGTATAATATCTATTGCTTCCCTGGGGACAGTATACTATCTATTGCTGCCCTGGGGACAGTATAATATCTATTGCTTCCCTGGGGACAGTATATTATCTATCGCTGCCCTGGGGACAGTATACTATCTATTGCTGCCCTGGGGACAGTATACTATCTATTGCTGCCCTGGGGACAGTAATATATATGCCATTTAGCAGATGCTTTTATCCAAAGCGACTTACAGTCATGTGTACATTCTACGTATGGGTGGTCCCGGGAATCGAACCCACTACCCTGGCGTTACAAGCGCCATGCTCTACCAACTGAGCTACAGAAGGACAGTATACTATCTATTGCTGCCCTGGGGACAGTATATTATCTATTGCTGCCCTGGGGACAGTATACTATCTATTGCTGCCCTGGGGACAGTATACCACCTTATGCTGAATCAATAATACCGAGCCACTCCTCTCAACTTCCTGGCTGTCAGACTGTGTATGGGGCATGGCAGTGGCCGTGGGGGTGGGCACCGTGACGGGAACCATGGGTCGGATGCTGGCTCTGGGGGTGGACTTGCTCCCGGGCATCGGGGAAGATTTACTGGGGGCACCACCCGACACCGGGGTGGGATTTATGTTGGCGGTTGGGGTGGGGGGCTGCTTTGAAGAGCTGGAAGAACCACTGTTTGGTAAGAAACGGGAGAAACAAACTATGGTGTTAAGAGTTGGGTACGTGTCCGTTATTTTTTACTTTTGATTTCAAAGCAGTATTTCCTTTAAGTGTGTATGATTCAGACATATTTCTACCATCCCCAGTCTGCAGCTTGGTTAGTCCTCTGGCTGACCTGCCTCTGTTCTAGAGCTCTCTACTGAGAGAGAGTGTGTGTGTGTGTGTGTGTGTGTGTGTGTGTGTGTGTGTGTGTGTGTGTGTGTGTGTGTGTGTGTGTGTGCAGTGCCTGTACCTTATTGTTACCCTGGTTGTGGGGCTCGTCCCTCTGAGGTTGTTAAATGGGGTGGTCTTTGAGTTCCCTGATCTCTCGGTTCTGTAGGTGGAGACGGCCCTCATACCGGGACTTGAGGGAGCTCAGACGCTCCACCCACTCCTCCTGCTGCAGCTTCATATCCTCCACCTCCTTGGCCAGCTGCTCCTTTGTAACTGGGACACACACCGATACACACACACACACACACAATACTTCATTGAATCAAATGATCTAAATATATCTTACAGGTCATGACACAAATATCCCAGATAGTTCTCACATCATTCAAATCATTTCTTTAAACCGTGACTACAAAAACATGCGACAGACATACACTGAACAAAAATATAAATGCAACATGCAACAATTTCAAAGACTACAGTTCATATAATTGAAATAAATGCATTAGGCCCTAATCTATGGATTTCCCAACTGGGAATACAGATATACATCTATTGGTCAGATACCTCAAAAAAACATAAAAAGTAGGGGCGTGGATCAGAAAACCAGTCAGTATCTGGCATGACCACCATTTGCCTCATGCAGCGTGACATCTCCTTTGCATAGAGTTGATTAGGCTGTTGATTGTGGCCTGTGGAATTTTGTCCCACTCTTTAATGCCTGTGCGAAGTAGCTGGATATGGGTGGGAACTGGAACACGCTGTTGTACAAGTCAATCCACAGCATCCCAAACATGCTCACGGGTGACATTTCTGGTGAGTATGCAGGCCACAAAAAAATGGGACATTTACAGCTTCCAGGAATTGTGTACAGATACTTGTGACATGGGGCTGTGCATTATCATGCTGAAACATGAGGTGATGGCGGCAGTTGAATGGCACGACAACGGGCCTCAGGATCTTGTCATGGTATCTCTGTGCATTCAAATTAGCAGCGATACAATACAATTGTGTTCGTTGTCTGTAGCTTATGCCTGCCCATAACATAACCCCACCAGACGGCACTCATCCGTGATGAGATTCATCCGTGAAGCACACTCTTCTCCAGCGTGCCAGTGGACATTGAATGTGAACATTTGCCCACGATGCCAAATTGCAGTCAGGTCAAGACCCTGGTGAGGACGACGAGCACGCATGTGAGCTTCCCTGAGACAGTTTCTGACAATTTGTGAAGAAATTCTTCGGTTGTGCAAACCCACAGTTTCATCAGCTGTCCGGGTGGCTGGTCTCCGGCGAAGAAGCCGGATGTGGAGGTCCTAGGCTGGCGTGGCTACACGTGGTCTGAGGTTGTGAGGCCGGTTGGATGTACTGCGAAATTATCTAAAACTTCATTGAAGGCAGCTTATGTTAGAGAAATTAACATTACATTTTCTGGCAACAGCTCTGGTGGACATTCCTGCAGTTAAATAAAGGTTAAATAAAATAAATAAAAGTCAGCATGCCAATTGCACACTCCTTCAACACAGCTCATGAAACCAACACTTTACATGTTGCGTTTATATTTCTGTTCAGTATATAAACATTCACAAACAGCCAGACGGCTATGTTTGAGGAGACTGACACTAATTCATTCACTACATAAGGAGATCCATACAGTAGGGGTCAAAGTCATCGTGTTGCATAGTTTGACAAATGTGTGCCAAAATAGTTGTTTAATACCACTATATGTTGTTCATTGTGCATAAGACAATATAAACAACTAGCTTTGTGACTTACTGTTGAGCTGGTTGAGCTTCTGCTTGGAACCCATGGAGACCTTAATGGTCTTCTCCTCCTTGGCGGCCATCTGTTGCCGTAGCGGCTTCTCCGGGGCCGTCTTCTCCTGCAGCTCCTGTCTCAGCCCGGTCACCTCCCCCTGGGCCTGGGCCGACTGCTCCGGGAGGCGGGTCACCTCCTGTCTCAGCCCGGTCACCTTCCCCTGGGCCTGGGCAGACTGCTCCGGGAGTCAAGTCACCTCCTGTCTCAGCCCGGTAACTGCCCCCTAGACCTGGGCAGATTGCTCCAGGAGGCGGGTCACCTCCTGTCTCAGCCCGGTCACCACCCCCTGGGCCTGGGCAGACTGCTCCGGGAGGCGGGTCACCTCCTGCATCAGACGCCCCATCTCCATGTCGCGCTCACTCACCGTCTAACAGGTTGATGGAGAAGAATACTTTATTCATCCATACGAGACATATGTGCCTGCTGCTGTCATTAGAGGGGCTTTTGGGGGTCAATTGTTTTGTAATGATGTATGGTGAACGAGGTACAGTAAAAAGACAAGACGGATGATCTAGAACCAGGGTGGACAAGAACCATGACAAACAATCATGCCCCTTCTCTATAAAAAAAACACATTTTTTTTTTTTTTTTTACAATCAAAGGTTCATAACTTTAGTCTTTGATATGGACAATATGACAGTACCTATCTGATCATAACGGATGGTTCTCTAACGAGCAACTTCAATGGCTCCATACATACTGTGTAGGTCTACAATTACCCTCTGCATGCTAACTTTACTTGACTCTATGGAGGCACTGGCTCCATACACATAAAGTACATTAGTAGTACCTTCTGTACGTACTCCAGTTGTCCCTCCAGGTTGATTGTGGTCTTGGGCTTGGCTGAGGGACTTCTTCAGGCTCTGGATCTCCTGGTCTGAGGCCTGCTGAGCCTGCTGGACCTGCAGTTGAGCCTGCTGGACCTGCAGTTGAGCCTGCTGGACCTGCAGTTGAGCCTGTTGCACCTGCAGTTGAGCCTGCTGGACCTGCAGTTGAGCCTGTTGCACCTGCAGTTGAGCCTCTTGCACCTGCAGTTGAGCCTGCTGGACCTGCAGTTGAGCCTGTTGCACCTGCAGTTGAGCCTGTTGCACCTCCTCCTGGCTTGGCTGCTGCTTCTGCCACCAGCTGATAAGAGATGGATGGGAGGGGGAGAGGAGCATAGCATTAGAACGGAACAGAATTAGTCAGTCAGTAAAGGTTTGACTGGCCCCTGTCATTGTAGCTGCACACGCATGTTACAGCAAGTGCATGTACAGCTTAAAACACGTTCAAACATGCAGGATCAGCAAATGTACACACAGGCATGCAAACACACACACACGAATCCACGATCCCACACAAACACTACCCCCACCGCACCCTCCCACACACCTTGTCATGCTGCATCTACAGCGTCTCGTACAGGGTCTTGTAACGGCGGCCGCTCATCTTGACCTGCGTGATGGTCTTGGCCTTCTCCTGGATGTCCAGGTTCTTGGCGTCCAGCTCCTTCTTGGTAGCTTCCCTCTCGGTGGTCACCTTGCACATGGTCTCCCTCAGGTTCTGTACCGGGCTCTGGTCACTGACGCGTTGGTCCTATGGAGGAGGGGTGTAAAGTACAGAGTATGTACAGAGTGAAGTGTGGAGAATTCTGGATTAGAAAATTACTGGACAAAAATATTTTGGACAGAAATCTCCTGGACAGTTTATAATTGAGTTTATAGTCGAGTTGAGCCTACTTAACTACTGCATTTCGATTCGGTTTCTGAATTTGACTTGGAAACTGAATGAATTGTTCCCAACCCGTGTGTGTGTGTGTGTGTGTGTGTGTGTGTGTGTGTGTGTGTGTGTGTGTGTGTGTGTGTGTGTGTGTGTGTGTGTGTGTGTGTAAGCGTACATGTGTGTTTTATCATTCTAAAATGACACATAGAAACAGAGTGAGTGGAGAATTGCATGTCACAACTTATCTGGGTGATTTTTGCATTTTTTGCATTAAAGTAAATTTAAACTCCTCTGTGCCTCAATTGGTAGAGCATGACGCTTACAACACTAGGATTGTGGGTTTGATTGCCGCTGGGACCATCCATATGAGAATTATATGCACGCATGACTAAGTCGATTTGGATAAAACTGTCAACTAAATGGCATTTATTTATTTAACTCTGCCATTGTTAATGGTTTCAATGTGAAACAGATTTTACTTGATGCACAGTACATCCATTCATTTGAACCTTTCGTTAACATGGTAATTCTGAAACATACAAATACAATTTCAACCACGGACCATCAAATAATTGGCATATATATTACTCTTACAGATTTTCCAAGTGGGCAAGGATATTGGAAATGTAATCAAAGCTGATTGGGGGATAATTTGTTTTTAATTAGGACAGAAGAATTGATAACTGACTTTTTCCTCCAACATAACATAGGTACATGGGACACTTAAGTGTATGGGACACTTAAAATGTGCCTTTTGAGGCCATGCAATTCAATACTCATCTCTCAAACAAAAGCAATTTAGATCAAAAGAGTCCATATTAACAAAGGAAACGGAAGGACTAACAGTACAGATAGATGGCAATAAAGATTGTATCATAGAGGCTGAGAAAAGTTAGAGGAAAAATTAAAACAATGGAGGAACTCATTCAAGTGTAATATATTATAAAAAATAAAGCAAACTGGATAGAATATGGGGAAAAATGCAACAAATTATTTTTCAATCTTCAACATAGAAATGCTACCCGCAAAAATGTATTGAAACTTGTTACATGACTCACAAAATGATATTTTGAAAGAGAAAGTACTTGAAGAATGTTTTCGTTTGTCTCCTCCATCTCCACTAACCGAAGTTAATTGTACGGATTTTTTTTCTATTAATAATGTAAAATGAACATCTGCACAGAAAGACTCATGTGAAGGCCAAGTTACAGAGGAGGAACATCTTGATGCAATTAAAGCCTTTAAGGCTGGGGAACACTCCAGGGTTGGATGGCATACCAGTGGAAGTTCACCAAACCTTTTTTGACACACACTCAGAGAACCATTCTTAGCATGTTTTAACCACTCCTATATAAATGGTAGATTATCAAACACGCAACAAGGTCGGATTTCATTATTACTGAAAAAGGACCCAAGTGGTAAATATAAAGATCCAGTCCATTTAAAGAATTGGAGGCCTCTTACACTTCAGTGTAATTCTAGCAAAATGCATAGCACATGGATTTTAAAAGGTATTGTCGGATATTATTATTCATTCTAAATCAGACAGTTTTTTTTTACATGGACGATACTTTGGAGATAATATAAGACAAGTACTGGAAACAATAGAACGCAATGAAAAATCTGGGAAACCAGGCCTGGTGTTTATAGCCGACTTTGAAAAGGCTTTTGATAAAGTACGACTGGAAAGTATTCAAATCCCTTGACTTTTTCCACATTCTGTTACGTTACAGCCTTATTCTAAATTTGATACAATACATTTTTTTCTTCATCAATCTACACCCAATAATGACAAAGCAAAAACAGGTTTTTATCAAATACTGAAATATCACATTTACATGACTATTTATGTCACACCCTGACCTTAGAGAGCCTTTTTATGTCTCTATTTGCTTTGGTCAGGGTGTGATTTGGGGTGGGCATTCTATGTTTTTGTTTTCTATGATATTATATTTTTATGTTTTGGCCGGGTATGGTTCTCAATCAGGGACAGCTGTCTATCGTTGTCTCTGATTGTGAACCATACTTAGGTAGCCCCTTTCCCTCCTTTCAGTGTGGGAAGTTAACTTGGTTTGTGGCAAATAGCCATTAAGCGTCACAGGTGTTTTGTAGTGTTTTTGTCGGCGGCATCCTAAATAAAAGGAATATGTACGCTCACCAAGCTGCGCTTTGGTTTAGTTCTTTCGACGACCTTGACAATTCGGAACCTTTACTCAGTACTTTGTTGACGCACCTTTGGCAGCGATTACAGCCTTGACTCTTCTTGGGTATGACGCTACAAGCTTGGCACACCTGTATTTGTGGAGTTTCTCCCATTCTTCTCTTCAGATCCTCTCAAGCTCTGTCAGGTTGGATGGGGAGCGTTGCTGCATTTGCTTTGTCATCATGGGACAGTGTGCATTGATTGATGGATTTAAAAAAATATATATTTTAGAATAAGTCTCTAAAGTAACAAAATGTGGAAAAAGTCAGTGTCTGAATTACTTTCCGAATGCACTGTACATTCTAAATTATTTAAATGGGTCTTTCTCCATTCTGATTGTTTTATACTGTTTAACTTTAACCAAAAATAATTTCCTGCATTTTCTGCACTCATTTGAGATCATTTCCACACTGCCACATACGGCTGCACAATATTGGCAAAAAATCTAGACCTGATTTAACCAAATGTTGAAATTGCGATTTGACTTGCGATTTAGATCAAAACACTTGGTTGAACCGTTGGAACTATGGAAATAGAATTATTATTTTAATTATATTGTTAAAATATAATAGTGGGCACTTTGAATACAGTATTGTTTGACATGAGAACGAATGAAAATGCCAGTGGGAGTTATTGTGACATGGTAGAAACCAAAGTTTTGGTCAGTGTTTCCTAGGGGACCCTATAATCTTTGGCTACATTAAATGTTTTCTCTTGGCTACTTCATGTAGCTAACATAGTGATGCTTTACCTAATCCTCTTCGGTTTAAAAAATACTGTTACACTATAAGCTTGATAATGTTGGTTGTCTTTTACAAAAAATATAGAATTGTATACAAATTGTGATAAGTCTTTTTTTCTGTGAGGTGTGTGTACTGACCTGGCCATCTCAGAGAGCTGCTGGATGCGTTTGAGGTGGGCCTCCCTCTCAGAGTGCAGCTTCTTGTTCTCCTCCTGGCCCTCCCAGAGTGGGAAACAGGGGAGAGGAGAGTTGGTGCGCGAACGCAAAACAGCAGGGCAAAATAAGCACATCATCAGAGGTCAATGGCCAATTTTACAGAACAAACTGCACCATGACAACAAACAACTTCACCTGTTTTAATGCAACGGAAAATTGCCAACGCTATCTCTACAAGCATATAACTACTATTTAGTTACAGACCCCAGCTGTGTGTGCAATGACTTCAGACCACTGTCCCCGATATCGACAGCAGCTCAAAAGCCTCATGTCTTTCTTCCTCTCAAGTCTCACCTGTAGTTGTTCCTCTCTCTGCATTGAGGCTCTCCTGTAGCTCCTTCAGCGCTCGGTCCTGGTGTTCAACTCGTTGTTTGCAGCGCAGTGTCGCCACCTCGAACTGTGTCTCTGCGACCTCCATTCTCACGACGCACAAACCTGCAGGAGGGAAAGGTCAGAGCAGGTTTAACAAACTGCTTACTCACTAAAGTACTGGAGCTTAGTCTTGGACTTAAAAGCATGCTTAAAATGTAGAATACTTTTTTGAACTAGGCTTAATCTAGTCTGGGAAACCGTCCGTGGTGTATAACGTCTTAGTGTGGTATTACTTTTGCAATCAGGAAATTCAGATGACTGCAGATTTAGTATAATTGATCATTATTATTTATTGTGTGTCCCTTTCAGATAATTTGTCTTACACCTCAACAAACAACAGCACAGCATCACCAATAGGTGAATAAATACATACATACAATCACAAATAATATATGTGTAATAACACACATCTTTTACAGGTCAGCACAACCATGTATCAAGTACTGGATCTGTAAAGGAGTTGGCACAGTAAGCAAAGTCCTATCCCCATCTACTACCTGATGATCTCCAGGACTTGTTCCTGGGACTTGCCCTCCTCGCTCTCGATGAGGACTTACCCTCCTCGCTGAAGGACAGGTAGAGGCTGGGACTGGGATTTAGCTATGGTCGGAGATGGACCAGTCACCGGAGCTTCAAACACAACCACATGAAGACAAACCAGAGAGAGAATGCGATGTAGTGGTAACAGGCCAGAAAAAGCATTTTCAAAATGAGAAGGTTGGTAATGTAAAGTCCTAATGCATTTGCAATAACAGTTGCTGTCCTGAAATGTCTCAGCCATACATTTTTTATTGGATGACACATACTGTTGAGATTCCCCAACAGAACCCAGCTCGCAGTGCCAATGCCTACCTGCGAGTGGCACTCTGATGGGAACCCTGGAGCTGGTCTGGCCCTGGCCTAGACCCTGACCTGAACACTGACCCTGCAGGCCCTGGTTTTGACCCCGATTCTGCTTCTCAGTGTGGCTGAGCTGCTGCCTCAGTAGGTTCGCTTGCAGCTCAGCGTTCTTCAACAGCTCCTTGGTCTTCTGGTACAGAGACCACTGGGCCTCCAGCTGCTTCTTGGCCTCCAGCAGTTGAGCCTGAGGGAGTGTAATAAAAATAAGAATTGGTAGAGGAAGGAGGAGGAAGGAGAGGGGGCCTAAGTGATGTGATCATAAAAGCCACTGAAGATCTAATTATGTTCTTGGTCATTTCCAGAGCGAAAGGGTTTGTGAAGGAGAAAAGGGATGAAAAAGCGACAGAGATGAGATAAAGGGGACAGAGAGGAAAGTCCTGTGTGGCTCAGTTGGTAGAGCACGGTAGAGAAATGTAATTTGCTCTGGATAAGAGTGTGTGCTAAACAACCAACATGAATGAAGACAAACACTGAAAGAATGAGGAAAGGAAAATAAATTGGGTGGTGAGAAAAAAATACTTGAGTGTATCTGTACTTCTTGGTTGCGGCCCAGCACGTGCCTCTGCTCTACCTCCTCAGCCGGTTTCTTCTTAAACTGGGGGAGCTCTCTCTCCAGTCTCTCTATCTGGCTGTTCAGACACTGCCTGGTCTCTGTCTCTGTACACTCCAACGTCAGCTAGGGGACAAGAGCAAGGCAGGGATGGAGATGGTTTCTTAACAATTATGGGAAGGGTGGATTGGACTTGAAATGGGGGGGTGAGTATGTGTGTGCCTGGTTAGACTTGACTTGGGTAAGAGCAGTGTGGTGTGTGTGTGTGTACCTGAAACAGACTTGAGGTAGGTGTGTGTGTGTGTGTGTGTGTGTGTGTGTGTGTGTGTGTGTGTGTGTGTGTGTGTACCTGGTTAAACCTGGTGTGTACCTGGATAGATTTGAGGTTGGTCAGCAGTAGGTTTTGGTTGCACTGCTCAGCCATCATGGCCCCCTTCTCCTGGTTCAGTCTGGACTGCTGATAGAGAGAGGAAATGGAGAGGACGTGGGGGAGAGAAATGATCGCACTCAATTCTTGTCAATCATAAAGGCCAAAGTTGACTTACTTCCTCCTCACATTCCTCATCCAAACTGTACTATCCCCACCTGGCCCAACCTTGACCTCCTAACTCCTAACTGACACGGTCAGTTTCTCATAGGCAGCCCAGAGGTCCTGGGTCATGGTGTGGATGTTCTGCTCGTGTTTCTGAGCCGTGGCGGCCATCTTCTGGCTCTTCTCGTGCAGCTCGGCAATCTCCCGCCTGTAGCCTTTCAGGTTCTCCTGCAGCATCTTATACCTGACAGAGAGAAAGACAAACTTGGTTTGATTTACTTCAGCAGATGGACACTTCTTCCTAAAAAAAGATGTATGAGATGGGTGTGTTCAGTGCATTCGAATAGGGAAAGTGGTAAAAGATCAATAGCCATATTTTCTCGGAATTGTCCAACATAAGTCGGGTGGAGTACTGAAAAAGCAATACTGAGCATACACATCAGTATTGTCATTGGATTTTTCTTATTGCCTGGTTGTGGTTTAAGTTGTATTAAATTACCTCTTGGAGGCGAACCCCAGCTGTGTGGAGAACTTTGCCTTCTGGAAGGGGACCTCAGACAGATGCTCTTGGAGCTTGACGTTCTGCTCGTTCAGCATTTTGTCGTTTTCCGCCTTCTCCTTCTTGTACTTGGTGAAGGAGTCGTTCAACCGGAACGACGTTCGATCACCGTCATAAAAATTGTGTATTTACATGTTCGTTAAAGAGGTAGGTAGTGTACAGTGAATTAAAGGACTAGAGGCCATGAGTAACTTGGTCAAAAAGATTGGCACTGATTGGCCTATAGGTGGTGTTGTAAAACTTTGATGTAGAATCTTTCCTCACACTGAACACATTTGCCTCAAGGACCCATAAGGTCTGTCAGGAAAGATTTTCCTCCATCTTGAACATTTTGGAAAACCTTTGAAAGACATATAGACATAACCCATCATCCAAATAACACCACATAAGGAGTATAGACCCATGTCTTGACTTAGTTTGAGATGGCCGAGTTATTGATAAATCAGGAAATCTGATTTTTGGTGTCCATTTAAATCCTTTGCAAATCCCCTCCACAATGGCCTATCAAATTGAAACCTTTTTAGGTTTGTCAAATCCATGATGAACCACGTTAAATTTGCCATTCGTAGCTTTAAAAAATAAGGAAACTAGCTACCTACGGCCCAACAGGACCTGAATATCGACCCACTCTCCTCATCACACTCTGCCTTCCAGTCAGCTTACTCAAAGCACCACCTCATGTTAATCTGCATACACACACCCATATTGACTTTACATCGAACCGGAAAATGATCACTCCCTATCGTGGATTCTATCATCACTTCCCATTCACACCTCCCAGTCACCGCCACAGATACCAATGTCAAACCCAAGTATGTCTCTGTACATTGATTCTCCTCCCCCTCTCATCATTAACACATACTAATCCCCTGTAATCCATACATTCCTCAACTATGTTCCCATGATTATCTTCATGCTGACTTTCCCATATTTCATTATGAGCATTAATATCCCCACACCATATGACCTTCCCACCCCTCCCTATACATCCCTTCAAACTGTGGTAACACGAGAGGTTTTCAGGGGTTGTATAAATGACCTAAACAATGTAACCTCTATTCCTACATAATTTATACCCCACACATTCCAAGTTCTGTATCTCCAATACACTATACGCCATCCCCTCTTTAACTAACGAACGCAGCGCAACACCCACCCTACCCCTCAACTATATCACGCCATTCCGAAAACCTACGTTATCAATAAGCGACAAATAACATTATAGGAGATTGAGGGTGCGTTCGTAAATTCACTCTGGCTAGCTAGTCCGATTTCAGAGCACACTTGTCTGAGTTGCCAGAGCGCAGAATAACTGATTAATTCAAGAGCTTTAACACCCGTTGAATATGGCGGTGTCAGTAAACGTCGGCAAAAAAAGCATAATTAAATTGTTGCCAGCAGCACAGTTACAGTGACCAACGCTCTGGATATCATGAAAACAGCCTAACCAGATCTGATAGGACGAGTAAAATGGTCAGAGTGAGGTGTTCTCTCATTTGTGTCTGAGAGTAGCTAGCAAGATAGCTAACTTTAGCCAGTTAGCTTGGCTGCTTGACCTCCGCTGTGAGGACAGAAAGTTCGGGTCAACCCTTACTCCTCAGCCACAGTTTCCAGTGTATGTTCCAAGAGAGAAACGCTCTGAATTTACGTTTGCCCAGAGCGCACTGGCACTCCACAGTGAATTTACGATCATACCCTAAGTATCATCCAATCAGAAGTAGCTTTGATAATATGGTCCAATCATCTTCCTCGGGTGCAGTGACGTAGATTTCAAGCGACGTCACACGTATCAACATTTATCTGCTGCTGGAGCTGTTCATGAAGTGAACATTCACGTCAATCTGGTAGCTATAACAACGAATTTAACCCTACATTTGAGTGATTTGAAGATTCACCCATAACACAAAACGGTGCGATTGTCAAACCTCTAGGATTTGGTTTTGTTTGAAAGCCAAGTTATCCATCCACTGAGCCAGACTGAGCTAACTAGTGAGCTAACGTTAGCTAGCTAACAGCTGTGGTGAAATATATAGCTAACTACCGGTAACGTTAGTTAGCTAAATGAGCTTCTGTGTCAAGTTGTTCTGCTAAACCAATTCACTAGTTATTTGAAATACTCTGCCGTGCTATTTAGATTTTGTTGTTGTGTTTGACGACTTTTTAATATAACATTGCAGAGCATCACTTGACATCTTCATGATGGAACGTTAATGTGCAGTCCTTGTCTTTCCCCTCTTTATCCTGTAGTCAGAATGGGCAGAGGCTACATAGTGGAGGATGTGGTGGAGAAATATCTGTCCAATCTCAGTGTACCAGGTGCATCTTGTGTCACAGGGCTTCTCATTGGCCAGGTAAGGTTCACTCATCATGGATCTTATACATGCAACAAACCAGTCTCCTGTCATTCACTACAAGTACACACTGTAGCAAAACGTTTTGCAAGGGGTATAGTCACTAGCAACCAACAGAACTAAACGGAATCAAACAGTGAGGGACCTACCAGAATTTGTCCAATAGGAACACATTTTTGTTTAAACACTTTTCAGTTTGGAGTAAATGGTTTCCTTTGCAAAAACATTTGCAACTGTTTGCTTACGGTCTTCCTCTAAATGAATACACCCCAGGTTTTAGTCAGTTTTTTTGTCTTCTGTTTGGTGTCTACTGAAAACGACCCAGGTGTTTTCCCTCACAGCCCGATTTGACCAAAAAATTGGCTACTTTTTCCAGAGGGCCTTGAGTTTTTCCTATTTAGGTAACGTGACTAGGAACACCTTGGTCCGAAGTAGGACATTCTTGTCTCTTTTGGCAGAGTTCGTCCCAGAGAGACTTTGTGGTGCTGGCTGTGAGGACACCTCAGAAGGACACAGAGGGACAGGGGTCTCCGTCGGTCAGCAGGGGAGCTGGGAACTCACTGGAACACCTGGACGTGGAGTGGGTCACAGAGCATGCCAGACAGGTAGATAATGAGGATAATGCAACTTTTATGAAAACATCAGGTCTTCTAGTTGGTTCACATAACATTACACAGTCTAAGCATTGTGAGCAATCACTTGTATCTCAATCTCACTCTGTCATAATGTATAATAATGTATGTTTTCTGAAGGTCTCCCGGATGTTACCGGGAGGTATGTCAGTTATTGGTGTGTTTCTCGTCACCCCACCTGAGCTGTCGAAAGAGGCTCAAAATACATTGAGACGGGTAAGACGACACAAACTTCAGCTGAGGCAAGATTGTTGGTATTCCTTTTGATAGAGATCATACATATTTATAACAGGAACTGTATTGATAGAAAATGGGCCTCTAGTTTAAACTAGTGTGTCTTTTGCAGTTGATCTTTGCGGTGGACAAGCATATATCCAAGGGACGGCTTTGGAGTCTAACAGAGGAGGACGTAACAGAGAAGGTCACACTTCACATCTGCTCCAAAACCAGGAAGTATCCTTAACCGCTCCAACTGATGGGTCAAATTGCTCTTAATTGCATCATCTGTTTGCTGCCCAAAGACAATAAACAATGAACAGTGGTTTCACTATAGTCCGTAGTAAATGTGATGACACCTTTGCAGAGTTGTGTGCTTAATACAAGGAGAACCCTTAGCGTTGGAAAACACCTTTAACTCCACTCTCTCAGAGTCGTTTGCAGAACATATGATGTTCGAGATCCCAAGGTGAGTTCATAGGTGTGACAGTATTGCCTTTTTTAAGCGGTCAATTGTCCTCTACTTGCTCTTTTCTGTATTCATATTCAGCCTAGAAACTGCATTCTGATTGGTGATTTCAGAGTTCTGCCAAGCCTGCTGATTGGAAGTACCAGTCGGGGGTGTGTACTTCCTGGCCATTGTTGACATGCTCAGTGGGACTGAACCTGGTGTTCCCTGTGTTAGAGATGCATGTCTTACCACAGGACATGGAAAAGTGTATGAAGGTGAGTGGGTTATATTGGGTGTCAATTACGTGTAAATGTATTGTTATGGTACCCTTGTGAAGCGCCATAGGAATGCTTATAACACCCGTATTAAGCTTGTCAGCATTACGTCACTATGTGAGAGATTAACAACAGTACATTTCAGGAAATGCCTGGTGAGGTCTTCTTTAGCGGAGCTCACTTTGAATCTGGCGTTCTCAAACAGGACAGTAGATTGAAATGTCAATTCTAGTGGAACCAATCATTTTGGTTTTGTGTGATTTCAGGAGGGACTTCAAACGTGGGCGAAGCAGATTGAAGATGGGCTTTGCCTCATCAATGGCGACGCGATGCCTGGCGAGGTGGAGCTACTGGGGGGGCAGGTAAAACGCAGCGTTCCTTTTTGGGTGGCACGATGTCGCTCATAGAAATAGATCACGGCTTTTAACAAGTCTATGTTTTCTGCTCAGAAAAAGAATGCAAAGGCTGTTCAGCAGACGTTTCGAGCCCAGATCCTCATCCCGATGGTAAGAATATCATTAGTAGGGAGTTTTTTGTTCCTCAGAGTTGTTCCTTGCTGAAGTTGATTTGTGTGTGCCTGTGTGTTTGTTTGTGTGTTTATGCTTCTGTGAGTGTGTGCCTAATTTCGTGTGTGTGTATCATTTACATTTACATTTAAGTCATTTAGCAGACGCTCTTATCCAGAGCGACTTACAAATTGGTGCATTCACCTTATGACATCCAGTGGAACAGCCACTTTACAATAGTGCATCTAAATCTTTTAAGGGCTTTTCACTGGCTTCCAGTTGAAGCTCGCATCCACACCCAAACAAGGGCACTGTTTGGATAAGGATAAAGTAATCCTTCTCACCCCCCTTAAAAGATTTAGATGCACTATTGTAAAGTGGCTGTTCCACTGGATGTCATAAGGTGAATGCACCAATTTGTAAGTCGCTCTGGATAAGAGCGTCTGCTAAATGACTTAAATGTAATGTAAATGTAAGGGGGGGGGGTGAGAAGGATTACTTTATCCTATCCTAGGTATTCCTTAAAGAGGTGGGGTTTCAGGTGTCTCCGGAAGGTGGTGATTGACTCCGCTGTCCTGGCGTCGTGAGGGAGTTTGTTCCACCATTGGGGGGCCAGAGCAGCGAACAGTTTTGACTGGGCTGAGCGGGAACTGTACTTCCTCAGTGGTAGGGAGGCGAGCAGGCCAGAGGTGGATGAACGCAGTGCCCTTGTTTGGGTGTAGGGCCTGATCAGAGCCTGGAGGTCTGAGGTGCCGTTCCCCTCACAGCTCCGTAGGCAAGCACCATGGTCTTGTAGCGGATGCGAGCTTCAACTGGAAGCCAGTGGAGAGACAGCGGAGGAGCGGGGTGACGTGAGAGAACTTGGGAAGGTTGAACACCAGACCCGGCGTTCTGGATGAGTTGTAGGGGTTTAATGGCACAGGCAGGGAGCCCAGCCAACAGCGAGTTGCAGTAATCCAGACGGGAGATGACAAGTGCCTGGATTAGGACCTGCGCCGCTTCCTGTGTGAGGCAGGGTCGTACTCTGCGGATGTTATAGAGCATGAACCTACAGGAACGGGCCACCGCCTTGATGTTATGTTATGTTATGTATCATAGATTGAATAGAACAAACGTGCCCATTCAAGTCAATTATGACCAAATGGGCTGGACTGGCAGCCATTGCGAGTGTACCCATAGGAGCAATGCACAAAGGAAAAGCAGGAAGTGTACCCTTTAATCTGTGCTGTGATTTGTTGAGTCAACTCAACTGACATTACAAAAAATGCATTACATTGCATGAGCCACATTGCATCAGTTGGCATCATTTAAATGAATGTTCTTCATTACCATGGTAACCCCAGCATCAGTTGATAGAACTTTCAAAATTAACATGGAAATGATTACATCACAATACGAGTCAGCCATTGTAAGTGTATCCATTAGTTTACCGGTTAAAATGCCCAGGGTTAGAGGTTCCAATCCCGTTCTATTCATTTCTATGTTGTGTATATAACATCCGGTCATCTCTCGCCTCAGGCGGAACCCCAATCAGAGCGGAGGTTGACGGCGTCTGTGAAGGTGTGCAGTGGGTCTCTCACCCTGAAGGGAATGGTGCAGTGCAGGGCCTACCTCCACAGCAACAAACCCAGAGCCAAGCACGCTACAGAGGTACTGCACTGCACAACACACACACACACACACACACACATATACATATACAGGACATTGGCAACAGAACTTTCTCTAAACCAGATCTTGCACACCATCCAGCTCTTAGCAACTGAAGGTTATTTGGATATACGCATACATTCGATCTTTCACATTTTTCTCATGCCTTGTCCTGATAGGTCATCAAGAGAGATGTCATCAACACGGTCTCTAGCAGAGTGGAGATGTTCCTGGAAGATCTTTTAATGGAGGGAGAGGACAAAGGCACAGTATTCGTTCTCTACTTTAGCTTGGGGGTTAGATAAATATTGTTCGTATTACTTAACGGAACCGAACTGAACTGCAGTGCTCTCAGTGTGCCTAGCAAGCTATGCAGATCAACCACAAGGTGGCACTGTTGACCATTCACTGGTTGTTGCTATACTCACTGTCCCACTTGTTCTCCTGCATAACATCATTGAGGTGCAGTACCAGTCAAAAGTTTGGACACACCTACTAGGGTTTTTCTTTATTTGACTATTTTCTACATTGTAGAATAATAGCGAAGACCTCAAAACTGTGAAATAACACATGGAATAATGCACAATATATCGGTAAGCATATTGGAATCAGCCGATATTAGCTAAAAATGCCAACATCGGCATCATCCCGATGTCTAGTTTAACGCCGATGTGCAAAACCGATGTCAAAACGGACGTGCATACTTGTATAACATAGGTAGAGGACGTAATTACGCCACGAAAAATACAGCTCTGCACAGAACAAAAGCAGAAAAATACTAAGCGCACACTTCCAACAACTAAACAAGTTCAAGTCAAGCAGTCATTTGAAAGAGTACGAAAATTTCAGCACGACAACTCAAAGGTGAAATCCATTAACCGCAAGATAATGGAATTCGATGCCCTTGACAATCAACCATTCTCTGTCGTGGATGATATTGGCTTTCGCCAATTTTTCGAGCACCAGTACACACTACAAAGTACACACTCTTTTTCAGATGTTTGCCCTACCGGAGTTACACAGTATTGATGAAACGTATGGGCGTCACTGCTATAAGCTTCACAACATTTAGACCATCGATGTCCGCCCCATGAGCATGCTGAGTCTGACAGCACATTGGGTCAACGAGGATGTCCTTGCCGTGTCTGAATCCTGGCTTAGGAAGGCCAACAAAAATTCTGAGATTTCCATACCCACCTACAACATTTTCCGTCAAGATAAAACTGCCAAATGGGGAGGAGTTCGTTTGCAAAGTTCTGTCATACTTTCCAGGTCTATGCTCAAACAGTTCGAGCTTCTAATTTAAAAAATGAATCTCTCCAGAAATAAGTCTCTCACTGTTGCCGCCTGTTATAGACCCCCCTCAGCTCCCAGCTGTGCCCTGGACACCATATGTGAATTGATTGCCCCCCATCTATCTTCAGAGTTCGTTCTGTTAGGTGACCTAAACTGGGATATGCTTAACACCCCAGCAGTCCTACAATCTAAGCTAGATGCCCTCAATCTCACACAAATTATCAAGGAAACCACCAGGTACAACCCTAAATCTGTAAACATGGGCACCCCCATAGATAATTATCCTGACCAACTTGCCCTCCAAATACACCTCTGCTGTTTTCAATCAGGATCTCAGCGATCACTGCCTCATTGCCTGCATCCGCTATGGGTCCGCGGTCAAACGACCACCCCTCATTACTGTCAAACGGTCCCTAAAACACTTCTGCGAGCAGGCCTTTCTAATCGACCTGGCCCAGGTATCCTGGAAGGATATTGACATCATCCCGTCAGTCGAGGATGCCTGGTCGTTCTTTAAAAGTAATTTCCTCACCACTTAAATAAGCATGCCCCTTTCAAAAAATGTAGAACTAAGAACAGATATAGCCCTAGATTCACTCCAGACCTGACTGCCCTTGACCAGCACAAAAACATTCTGCAATAACATCGAATAGTCCCCGCGATATGAAACTGTTCAGTGAAGTCAGGAACCAATACACACAGTCAGTTAGGAAAGCAACAGAAATGTGCATCCTGTAGCTCTAACTCCAAAAACTTTTGGGACACTGTAAAGTCCATGGAGAACAAGAGCACCTCCTCCCAGCTGCCCACTGCACTGAGGCTAGGTGACACGGCCACCACCGATAAATCCATGATAATCGAAAATGTCCATAAACATTTCTCTACGGCTGGCCATGCTTTCCTCCTGGCTACCACAACCCCGGCCAACAGCTCCGCACCTCTCGCAGCTACTTGCCCGAGCTTCTCCTTCACCCAAACCCAGATCGCAGATGTTCTGAAAGAGCTGCAAAACCTGGACCCGTACAAATCAGCTGGGCTAGACAATCTAGACCCTTTCTTATTAAAATTATCCGCCGTCATTGTTGCAACCCCTATTACCAGTCTGTTCAACCTCTCTTTCATTTCATCCGAGATCCCTAAAGATTGGAAAGCTGCCGCGGTCATCCCCCTCTTCAAAGGGAGACACTAGACCCAAACTGTTACAGACCTATATCCATCCTGCCCTGCCTTTCTAAAGTCTTTGAAAGCCAAGTTAATAAACAGATCACTGACCATTTTGAATCCCATCGTACCTTCTCCGCTGTGCAAACTGGTTTCTGAGCTGGTCACGGGTGCACTTCAGCCACGCTCAAGGTACTAAACGATATCATAACCGCCATTGATAAAAGTAAGTACTGTGCAGCCGTCTTCATCGACCTGGCTAAGGCTTTCGACTTGGTCAATCACCGTATTCTTATTGGCAGAGTCAATAGCCTTGGTTTCTCAAATGACTGCCTTGCCTGGTTCACCAACTACTTCGCAGATCGAGTTCAGTGTGTAAAATCGGAGGGCCTGTTGTCCGGACCTCTGGCAGTCTCTATGGGGGTACCACAGGGTTCAATTCTCGGGCTGACACTTTTCTCTGTATATCAACGATGTCGCTCTTGCTACGAGCTTCAATGCCATACAACACTCCTTCCATGGCCTCCAACTGCTCTCAAACGCTAGCAAATGCATGCTTTTCAACTGTTCGCTACCCGCCCGCCCGACTAGCATCACTACTCTGGACGGTTCTGACCTAGAATACGTGGACAACTACAAATACCTAGGTGTCTGGCTAGACTGTAAACTCTCTTTCCAAACTCATACCAAACATCTCCAATCCAAAATCAAATCTAGAATCGGCTTTCTATTTCGCAACAAAGACTCCTTCACTCACGCCGCCAAACTTACCCTAGTAAAACGGACTATCCTACCGATCCTCGACTTTGGCGATGTTATCTACAAAATAGCTTCCAATACTGCAAATTAGATGGAGTCTATCACAGTGCCATCCGTTCTGTTACCAAAGCGCCTTATACCACATACCACTGCGACCTGTATGCTCTAGTCGCCTGGCCCTCACTACATATTTGTTGCAAGACCCACTGGCTCCAGGTCATCTACAAGTCTTTGCTAGGTAAAGCTCCGCCTTATCTCCGCTCACTGGTCACGATAACAACACCCACCCGTAGCACGCACTCCAGCAGGTATATCTCACTGGTCATCCCCAAAGCCAACACCTCCTTTTTATTTACTTTGCTGCTCTTTTGCACACCAGTATCACTACTTACACACTTACACACTCATCACCATCTGCTCATCTATCACTCCAGTGTTAATCTGCTAAATTGTGATTACTTTGCTACTATGGCCTATTTATTGCCATACCTCCTCATGCCATTTGCGCACACTGTATATATACTTTTTTGTTTTGTTTTATTGTGTTGACTGTACACTTGTTTATTTCATGTAACTCTGTGTTGTTGTTTTTGTCGCACTGCTTTGCTGTATCTGTGCCAGGTCGCAGTTGTAAATGAGAACTTGTTCTCAACTAGCTTACCTGGTTAAATAAAGGTAAAAGAAAAAATTTGTACTGAGGAAAGCCGTATTGTATGCTCAAGAATGTGCTGGTTCTCATACTGCTGCTGCCATTCTAATGGCATTTGAGAACATGTTTGAAACTTGGAAACATGAACACACTCCTAGATCCATTCGAACAACTGACTCGGTAAATAAGCTAATCAACTGTGTCTGCAGCAGACGTGATACCCTCTGTCATGGTATTGAAACATAGACCGAAGAAGAGACTTGCTTGGGCCAAGAAACATGAGCAGTGGACATTAGACTGGTGGAAATCTGTCCTTTGGTCTGATTAATCCAAATTTGAGATTGTTGGCTCCAACCGCCGTGTCTATGTGTGGCGCAAAGTAGGTGTTCAAATGATCTCCGCATGTGTGGTACCCACCGTGAAGCATGGAGGAGGAGGTGTGTGGGGGTGCTTTGCTGGTGACACTGTCTGATTTATTTAGAATTCAAGACACACTTAACCAACATGGCTACCACAGCATTCTGCAGCGATACGCCATCATCTGGTTTGGGCTTAGTGGGACTATCATTTGTTTTTCAACAGGACAATTACCCAACACACCTCCAGACTGTGTAAGGGCTATTTGACCAAGAAGGAGAGTGATGGAGTGCTGCATCAGATGACCTGGTCTCCACAATCTCCTGACCTCAACCCAATTGAGATGGTTTGGGATGAGTTGGACCGCAGAGTGATGGAAAAGCAGCCAACAAATGCTCAGCATATGTGGGAACTCCTTCAAGACTGTTGGAAAAGTATTCCAGGTGAAGCTGGTTGAGAGAAGGCCAAGAGTGTGCAAAGCTGTCATCAAGGCAAAGGGTGGCTACTTTGAAGAATCTCAAATATAAATATATTTTGATTTGTTTAACACATTTTTGGTTACTTCACAATTCCATATGTGTTATTTAATAGTTTGTGTATTCACTATTATTCTACAATGTAGAAAATAGTAAAAATAAAGAACAACCATTGAATGAGTAGGTGTGTCTAAACGTTTGAGTGGTACTGTATATACCTCCAAACAATGACAAATCAAATACAGAACAATGACTCATTTATTCCTATTAAATATGTAGCTAAGTGTACATAATGATTGTTCTGCTCTCCTCTCTTCGGCAGGGTCAGTCGGTGTACAGCAGATGCTCCCTCGCAGAGTGTTTGCCCCCGTGCCCGGAATGAGCCTGTGTGTGTGTGACTACATGTTCCCTGACGAGTGTGTGTCCGATGTGAGTGACCGTCTCAAAGAGATGCTGGACTGGGAGACACCCGAGGACAGCATAGACACCTCCCAGGAGGCCGTCCCAGGTGGTTTATCATAATAACCAGGGGTCAGGGGTCAATGTAGCAGGCGGCCATAACTGTATACTACTACAGTATCACCTGTAATCTTCCAGTGACCTGGTTTGAGTCACTAAAGCCCATTGTGTAAGTGTTAGTTACTCCCTATGAGGAATGAAACAGGTATTCCAACCGGAACCAGAGTTGTTATCACTAGCCTGAGATGCATACAATCACACCGAAAGAATGTATATTTCTTTACTCACCTGCATGACTAAATGGTAACATATTTCCCCACCAGGACACACAATGTTGTGGGAAAACCTTATTGTCATGTGAGGAAAGACCCATATTTTATGATTGTCATTACTCATTCTTCAAACAAATGCTATTTTCTTGTTATGTTGGTTAAGCGGTTATATCATATGGATTATTTTAGCTTCCTCAACTGAGTTTTGAATCTCCATTTTCTATACTTTCCATACTACTATTTGTCTTCAATTGAGTGTAAGGTTGACATTGTATGGTGAAAATGTCTCATATTTAGAAGCTCCTACGATTGACCTAAAGAATACAGTTGTTCAGAAGAACCTGAAGGCTAAATCTACCCTTGACGCTCGTCCTAAGACACCCTCTGAAGATCCCACTGAAGCCCACAAAAGCCACAAAACATATTACGCTGGTATGTCCTTTTTTAAATACTCTCTTCAAACAGCCATTTCGCTAGAAATCAGGAGGTACAATGGTCAGAAAAAACACCTGGCTCTGTTGTATGTAAAGGCGTGTACAGGAAGCTTTGTGGTTATTATGTGAACCTAACACCTAACCCAAAATATGAATCAGCATCAGGTATGTAGCATGGCTTTCTCTTCACTCACCCGGATACCTTTGTGTCATTGTGTAGGTGTTGCCATGGCAGCCGCAATCGCTCTCCTAGCAACAGGCACCTCGCTGATCTACCTGAGCGACTAACGGTGGAGGCACAGGACACACACACACCACGAGAGCTGTTGTTATGCTCAGTGACTTAATCGCTTTGATTAAATAGATTTTCATGAAATTGAGTTGACATGGTTATTATAAAAGTATATGCAAGCTGTATGTTTGGTATTGATAATTCAACATTTTATTTTTCATATGAATTGTAAAGCAGAATTGTGTAGAGACAAAAATAAATAAATACAGTTCGTTTTGATTTATTTTGTTTCAGTTGTAAAAAGGTTTCACAAAGAAACATGTGTGCAGCGTATGATTTAATATCTTTCAGTAAGTATGTCTATTGCCATATATTCAAAATTCCCCTCCCATATGTGTGGGGAAAATGGACCCACTTTTTGTTGTTCAGTTCATTCAGTCATCAACAGATATTCTGATGTGTGCCAATCATAAACTTTCGGCTCTGTCCTCACATATTGCCTCAGGCCAACCGTAATCGAACCTCTCCTCAACCACAGTGCTGGCACAGCGAACAACGGACATGTCAGAAGTGCTTAAGAGTGTCTGGATTCAACATTGTCTTTTTTTTGCAATGACTTAGGCCTACGGTATGGTCTTGTATGGTTATGCTTGGTATGATGGGCATATTCTATGCTTTGATCCTCCCAAAGGATCGTTCATGCTTGGCCTTAATATCGCAAATACTGTATTTTATGTATTCATCTATGACGGAATTGAGCAGAATAAAGAAGTCCGTTCAAAGTAACTCACTTTTGGTGTGTGTTCTATTCATGTTAAATGATGTTAGTTAATAGTAGTAAAATGATTAGACAGAGAAACCAACCAACACTTCCATGGGGAAATACTGCTTTTAATGACTGACTTGGGGTTAACATTTTATCCCTTTTAGATTTCAAACATCATGACAATATAGCAGAAAATACAATGACATTGGGTGACAATGGTGATAAACAAACCTAAGCCATAAAATGGGGTACATTACTCCAACCATAAAATGGGGTGCATTACTCTAACCATAAAATGGGATGCATTACTCCAACCATAAAATGGGGTGCATTACTCTAACCGGATCACACTTTGTG
The DNA here is from genome assembly GCF_023373465.1 of Oncorhynchus keta. Taxonomy (NCBI): domain Eukaryota; kingdom Metazoa; phylum Chordata; class Actinopteri; order Salmoniformes; family Salmonidae; genus Oncorhynchus; species Oncorhynchus keta. Next base: position 36,019,286 of record NC_068443.1, read on the forward strand.
ACGCCAACACAACCTCACACAAAGATTGCGTTGTCATATACTTATCAATCATATACCAATAAAATGGTTAAAACAAAAAGAAAAAAGCATTTCGTAGTGATACATATTGAGCTAATAATGTCTGTTTGAAATCTGTAGCTTTTCTCAAGTTAATGGACACTGGCTGTGGTAAACTGAAGCTGACTGGAGGCTGTTTAAAAAATATTGCATTTACAGTAGGCTAATGGGTCCAGAAATGTGCACTGACTGTCACTGACTCCCTATATAAAAAAAAAAAACCTTACTCCACCTCAACACCTGCCTCCTCCTCATCAGGACAGGCCACAAACTCCTTCTCGGGCAGGAGGCCGTATTCATTGAGGAATGCCTCGATATCGGCGGCGAAGAACTCCTCGCTGAGGTGCTGTGTCATGGACAGGAAGTTTCCTAGTAGCTCGCCTGCCTTGTAAACCAGCATGGCGGGCAGCACGTCGTCTGAGAAGCGCTCGCTTGCACCCGTTGCGGCCGCCTCGATGCGGCAGAACTTGATGCTGGGGTACTCGGTGGCCAGGCAATCTAGGCAGGAGTTGAGCGCCTCGCAACCTTTGACTCCGTCCTTGTAGATGTGGACGACTACCAGGGTGAGCCGGTGCTCCTTCTCAATGACCTCCAGGAAGGCCTCGCCATTGTCCAGCTCCACCACGCTGTCAAACGTCGGCCCAAAGCTGAATCGCTCGTGCATCTCCTTCATGCACTGCTTGCGGTACTTTCGCAGGCCCTTCTCATCCTCCTCTGCGATCATCTCGTACTCCTGGACACTCATCTGTCAAGAAAAAGTGATAGGAGCTGAGTCAAGGCTCATGTATATTATGTATGGGGGCTGAAACATAGAAGTAGAATTGACTTGAATGGAAAAGTCCCTTCTCGTCATTTTATTTCTATGGGTTAAAATAGGTCACGTAAACACATCTCGATTCTCAAGAGTTTTGCTAGACATATGCCTCCCTCTGTGGTCAATTCTCTTAGTGTCTGACCTTGTGGTTGTGTTTGAACGCTGACTGACCTTGCGATTGAGTCTGTCGTGGACGTCATCGCTCTGGGGGTTGGATATCTGTCTGAGGAGCGCCTTCTTGCTGGGAGGGGTGTCCTGGTCCTCACACTTGAACTTCCTCCAGTCATTGATTACACCCTTGGGGCCTTGCAGAGGAATTGAGACATGTATAATACACTAGAGAGGCGGATGTCATTGAACTACATCTCTAGAATGTGCTGATAACGGCAGCCATACTGGTAAGGATGCATTACAAATGTCAAACTCTATTCTAGTGTTCTATTTGTAATTCTATGGATTCAGAGGGGTCGATCAACAGGTGAAAACAAGAACAGAGGTTAACAGAGAAAAGTCTGTGCATCAGAAAGAGAGTTTATACAGACTTCACTCTCATTTCAATTGAAGTTTAGATGATAAACAGTGGACCTAATAAAGAGTTCACGAAAAGGGTGGACAGTTGATGACGTGTCACCTGTTTGGATTGCTGGCACCTCATCTTCAGCTGGTGTTGGGCTTGACATACTGAACCTTCTGAATGAAGAGACAAAATCCTAAAGATTAGCAATGGAAACCGGTTTCTTATCACCATTTCGTCAAAGAGACTGGCTCGTAACAAAACCGTAGCTTTGCATTGGTTCGTCAGTGTACTGTATACTGCAGCATGTTGTGATTGTCAGAGACATTCAGAGGGAGCCAGGTTGAAGCAGTATTATCAGATTATGATTAGGTCTAATACTTAGGGTTTTCTAAGACTGTGTTAATTCATGGGCCTGCGTGTGTGACACAGCTGGGACATAAAGATGACAACGTGCCACATGTATGATACACATAACCACTAAGCCAAAGCCTAGGGATTGGATGAGGAGCCAATGCAACTCTTCAGGTGTAGCATCTGAAGAGCCCATAAACAAGCTTCTTTACAAGCCTATGCTTCAGAGTGTGTGTCTTGTGTTCCTAGGCCAACTCAAAACAATGTGTCAAATCGAAGTCTTACTAATCCTGACAGCCCTTTGTGATATAGGACACCCTGCCCCAAAATCTCTCTTTCTCCCTCTTCAACATTACAGCAACTACATTACAACATCTCTTTAACCGGAAACCTTCGTCATTGACTTTCTGTGTGCGTTGTCACTAAATTTGAAAAGCTACTTTGGCTTTTAGGGCCACAGGAATACAGAATGGACTCCATCATTTCTAAAAAGCAAAAATGTTACTTCATCTTTGATGATAATACAATAACTGCCAACACTACTTGTTAGATTCTTACAAAACATGTACCGTATGTCAATGTACACCAAACAAAATATAAACATGTAAAGTGTTGGTCCCATGGTTCATGAGCTGAAATAAAAGATCCCAGAGGGTCTCCATATGCACAAAAAGCTTATTTTGCTCTAATTTTGTGAACAAATGTGTTTACATCCCTGTTAATAGACATTTCTCATTTGCCAAGATAATCCATCCACCTGACAGGTGTGGCATATCAAGAAGCTGATTAAACAGCATAATCATGTGCACCTTGTGCTGGGGGCAATTAAATGCAACTAAAATGTGTAGTTTTGTCACACAACACAATGCCACAGATGTCTCAAGAGTTGAAGGCGTGTGCAATTGGCTTGCTGACTGCAGGAATGTCCACAAGAGCAGTTGGCAGAGAATTTTATATTAATTTCTCTACCATAAGTCGCCTCCAACATTGTTTTAGAGAATTTGTCAGTATGTCCAAATAGCCTAAACCGCAGACCACATGTAACCACACCAGCTCAGAACGTCCACATCCGGCTTCTTCACCTGCGGGATCGTCTGAGACCAGCCACCCGGACAGCTGATGAAACTATTCTCCACAAACTGTCATAAACCGTCTCAGGGAAGCTTATCTGTATCCTCGTCGTCCTTACCAGGTGTCTTGAACCGACTGCAGTTCGGTGTTGCAACCAACTTCAGTGGGCAAATGCTCATCTTCGATGGTTGCTTGCACGCTGGAGAAGTGTGCTCTTCATGGATGAGCCCTGGTTTCAACTGTACCGGGCAGATGGCAGACAGTTTGTATGACGCCGTGTCGGCAACTGGTTTGCTGATGTCAAAGTTGTGAACAGAGTGCCCCATGGTGGCGGTGGCGTTATGGTATGGACAGTCATAAGCTATGGACAACAAACACAATTGCATTTTATCGATGGCAATGTGAATGCACAGCGATACCGTGACGAGATCCTGAGGCCCATTGCCGTGCCATTCATCATGTTGCCATCACCATGTTTCAGCATGATCATGCACAGACCCATGTCGCAAGGATCTATCTGTACACAAGTTCTGGAAGCTGAAAATGTCCCAGTTCTTCTATGGCCTACATACACACCAGACATCTCACCCATTGAGCATGTTTGGGATGCTCTGGATTGACACGTACGACAGTACTTCACACGGCAACTTCACACAGCCATTGAAATGGAGTGATACAACATTTCACAAGCCACAATCAACAGCCTGATCAATTCTATACGAAGGAGATAATGTTGCGCTGCATGAGGAAAATGGTGGTCACAGAATGGTGGTCAAAATTCTGATCCACACCCCTACCTTTTTTAAAAGGTATCTGTGACCAACAGATGCATATCTGTATTGTTGCGTTTATATTTTTGTTCCGTGTGTTTTGGTGTGTCTTGCACGTTGTCATTGTGTCCAAGGTAAACTCCAAGTGCTGTAGGCTCATTTGTCCTCCAAGTTGGTGTTGTCCCATAGTAAGTTACAGAATAGTCTTTAGGTATACAGTACATGCACAGGGAAAGCATTTCAGTGGTTCCCATGACGTTGGCACGAATTATGATTATGGACCCCTGATGTTGTCTTGTAATTGCTCTGGTGACATGACCTTGAAATGTTGAAATCACTCTACAGAAGCAGAATAGAGTAGGCCAAATATTTCCCACATGTGTCCTCTCTGACATTATGGACGATCACTTCAGATTTCATCAAATCTTTCATTCGTAGTTGGTCTCCCTCAAATCCAAGTGGAGAATTAGACCACGTCATTCCACTGCTCTGTCAAGTAGAATCAATATGAATTAATAATCAAACGATAGCAGCAGCTATGCTTACCTGTGTGGTTCGCTGCACTTCCTCTTCGCAGGTTAGTCTCCCTTATAGTCCTGACCAGGTTCGTTGTTGCCGGTGCGTAGGAATGGGTTTCGTCTGAAGACAGCTGGGGGAGGCTGTGTGGAATTAGACGTGAATTAATAATCGATATCATCATAGTGACATCTCTCCCATGTCCTATGGTGACGTGTATAATAGGATTAGGAATTAGACCTGCTCAGAGAAGAGTATATGTGTTGTGGGAGAGCGACATGGAGAGAGCAACAGAGGGGTGGTTGAGGGGTGTAGATGATTTTCTGTCGGTATGTGATGTGCACTTTTTCTCAATGTATGTGATATGCTAGACATGCATTGTCATAAAAAAAAATTGCAGTATGGGCCACATCCATTCATAATGTTCAATCTGCAGAAATTACATTGTGGAGGCTTATTGTACACCATGCAAGAACGGCACTACCTCAGATTGGCTGCGTGCCTATATCCATAGGTTTAAAAGGCTTATAGGGTCTTACAGTGTGTGTTGTGCGTCACTGGGTTGTGCGACAGGTGTAAGGACCGTGTTTCTTTACTCTGGGATTAGAGCTCAGATTCAGGTGATTAAGATAAGTGAAATCTGAAACCAATCATTTCAAATGACCAGAGCAGTAGTCAACACTAGGTGGAGATAAAACTCTGTAGATATGGTCAGCTAGGGGCAGGCTCGTCCATCAGTCACTCTTGCAATATCTAGAACGGAAAACAGGAAATTGTCTGGCCTTTATTGTACCCAGTCTATGTAAGCAAGTAGGAATCTAATTACATTCCATGCATTTTGTGAAATGGCTGATACCACAGGCGTGGCATGTAGATTACAAGTTGCCGTTTCAAGGCATGCTTTTAGTACAAATGCAAGGCAAAAAAAATATTTATTTAATCACCTACAACCCAGTCAGTCAGTACCTGGCACGGTGACATACATGATTTCTGCCTCTTGTGTTGCGAAAGATAAGAAAGTCTAGGGATGCAGGATATAGAAATCTAATTGAAAAAACCCTGTGAGGTTTTAATGGAATTTCCCAATTTTATACTTCGTCACCCCATCTGCCGTTAAAAAGTGAATGTGACAGTATATGTCTGTGTTACTCAGCAGTGAAAAGACACGGACTTAGATTGCAAAATGAAGGGGGATGTGGGAAATGACGCTGCACCCCCCTTTCTCTGACCTCATAGCTGGGACCAGAAATCTAAACAGCCCTCACAGGTCAGGAATGTTCCACTTATCATCACGGGGGCCCCAGGAGTGACCACAAAGACAAGTGAATTTATTGCATGAGCAGATAATCCAAACTTCCCCCATCCTCTCCCATTAACTGCTCCACTAGGTGGCAAAAGTGTCAAGATAATATTTAAAAAAAAAACAGCGATTGGAGGTAGAGCTGGGATAAGTTTGAACCCTTGAATGCTTTATAATAGTGGTAATGAATTATGACACAACATCAGCCTTGGGTGAAACGCTGAACAAAGGCACCTGTACGGCATTGCTCGGTGGGGAATGCAGAAGTTAAGTCACGTCGATATCTTGTTTCGGCTCGTTATATATTTCCTTCATGTTGCTATGAGACACCTGCAGAATAGGACAGTAATGATCACAGAGTCAAGACCCAACTTGCCAGGGCCATGAAAGGGAAACCTTGCCAACAGTGACATAAGTCAGTCATAGAAGACAAGGACATGTTCTCATGCATAGTTTAGAGTGTGTTACAAAAGCACAATATCGTCAACACAGCCCCCGGCTGGATACGTCACAATAGTTTATTTTCATCTTGTGAACATGCTCAACCAAATAATCCTCTCTGGTTGTGTCACTGCGTCACTGTTGATGTAATGTAAAGCAAACATTCTGCAAACATCTGAGAAGCACGCACGAGTCAGACCACTTCCAGAGTGGGTTCTTACAAGGTCAAGATGGCCTGGACCCAAAACGGTTTGTGCTGTCTTGTCAACTCCTTATGTTTATTGTCAGTTTACCATGGGTTTACTATGGGTTGGCGAGACTGCACGAACAGATCTGGGACCAGGCTACAATGATCGGGCCTGCTACAACTCTCTTGCTGGCCATTGTTTTCATGTTGGGATATTTGGGCAAACACTACCATGGTTTTTTATTCTGGAAAACTCACGAAAGCATAGTTGGATTCACTCACACAATGGACATGGCAAAAAGCTACACAATCACCATGGCAACCTCGGTTTTCTAACCCCCCCTCCAACCCCAATTTTAACAGTTTCCCAGAACAGCCGACATGGACATTTTCACTTCTGCAATTTTGTGTTCAACTCCAAGCATAACACGTACTGAATCCAGAAAGTTGAGCAAAGAAAGACAGTTCAAACTGTTTGATTTGACGAAACATTTAAATTCAGCCTTCTAGAGTCTGTGAATCACCAAGAACTACAAGAGGAGTCACAACTGTCTGTATGGAACAACATAACCTACTGTAACAAGGTGACAGAGGTTGCGAATGGTTACGAATGGTTCAAATGAGACCACATTGGCGTAAGTAGCAGAAGTGACATTGGACTGGTGCCTGGTGTCTATGAGTCAATGTGAACCAGTGGTAGAGGGACTCTGACAGACTTGCTATTGAAATCTATTGAAGGGATAATAGAAGGATTTAAATGAGCTGTTCCCTCTTTGGGACCGTGATTGATTGCACGGGTGTGTGATTAGACATTATTGGGTATCGTGGGAAACGGATGAATCCTATATTAGAATAGAATGATTCTATATTCAGTCAGTAAGCATGTGTTTTGTTAGGCCTCTGGAAATGATTTTCCCAATCCTTCTTTAAATCACAGTATCACACATGCATTGCAGGGCAAAATAAATAGTTGATTATATGATGAATTTAACTAATCTAGTTCAGATTGCATTTCCTTCCTAGACCACATGATTCATACCAGGTTCCACCTAACTACCACCCAGTTACATTTATGAGAGATTCTGTTGGCGTAAACTGTTGCCCTCATTTTCGCTGTGGCTCACACAGATCCTTTCATGTCAATGGGATGCAGAGTATATGGTGGTCGAGACGATAACGATTGCGTCTTGCCTAAAACCAGGCGTAATCCTCAGGCCCAGAAATGGATTGAAATTTTAAAATATATATATATATATATTTGACCTCAATTCAAACCAAAACCATTACGGCTGTCAAACCTGAAGTTGTATTGCTTTCTTCAAAACAGTCGGATACTGATAAATCTGTCACTGGCAATTATTTCACACTGTCTCGTGGGACCTGCTCTCTCAGACCTGGACAAACGTCTACATACACACGGCAGATTGACAGATGGTTTTCATACAGGATCATTGCTTACCGGCATGTTGCTGTAATAACATCGGAAACAGATGTGGGGGGAAAAAAGAGGCGGGTGGAAAGTTACTAGGGGGAAGCCTTCCAAAACGTTGTCAGTGGAAGCTAAGCACAACTGCTCGGGGTTTTCTTACTAGCTTTCTAATAACACTGTAGTAATATTTAATATTACAGGTTTGACATATTACATCATTTTACTGATAAATGTTCAATGAGTAAATGTCCTACTTCATAATCAGATTTTAGTGGGAAGACAATTGTGATTTTCTCCATAACAAAATAGCTCATTGTCCTTATACTACCCTTACTGTCATGTTGGCTACACTACGGCAGCAGAGTATTTGGGGGGGTTTCTCACTCTGTCCTCTGCTCTTCCTGCAAGAAGTGACATTTACAAGACGTGAAGAAGCCCTACCTCTTTAATGAGTATCATAAACAACTCACGGCGCCTCCGACGCCCCCCCTCCCCCTCCCCCAAAAAGGACCTTCTCTTTCTCTTTTCCTACAAGTGTTGTCTTTGCTGATAAGTACTTGAGGGAAAATGTACGTGATGTGTGGTTGTGTGTGACGTGTGACTCGTGGTTGTGTGTGACGTGTGATGCGTGGCTATCTGAAGAGGAGAGCACAAATTCTACGTCGTCGCTCTGGATAAGAGCGTGTGCTAAATTACTAAAATTCAAACAACAAAAAAGATATATCATAACGTAAAGACACAAAATGTATACTGACATATCTTACACGTTGTTTTCTCTTGTTGCTTGTTGTTGTCCCTTTGACCCATTGTTTATGCCTGCGACACGAACTCATCAGGGTCACACACTCAGAGAACACATGCAGTTGTCTTGTGGACTGTATTTTAAAAAAAAGACTGCTCTGTCTTTGATGATAGCAACCAGTTCTTATCATTGTATCAGACTTTTCTAGGTCTCTATTCTGTTTGATCGTGTGCCAGGATCAGTTTCAGTCTGTCTGAATGAGGACACCAGTGTCACGTTCTGACCTTTATTTCCTTTGTTTTGTCATTATTTAGTATGGTCAGGGCGTACTAAATCTCAGATGAAGAGGAGGACGACCGTGACAACCAGATTGTCTTGAAAATATACAATTTGTTGATGCGCATATCTCAGATCGTAACTCATTTGAATTATATGTCCCTTCCTGGTTGATTTCCAGGATACACACATTAACCACAAGTATTTCTTTGTTGATGTTTTGTATTGATCAGGTTAGCCTGGTTACCTTACACTGTCACCATCCTGTCACCTTCTCCATACAGGTGTCTACAATAGGTGTCACTGGTGTGTGTAATTGTCATGTAGCAACTGAGAATTATTCAGGCTTCCACAGACTTCGGCATGAGGAAATTGGAGATACCTCAGCGGTGAGTGTAGCTAATACGTGTGTGATATGTTTGTCTACACAGCCAGGCACAGTTCTCACAGTCCAGTGTATGAACTGCTGGTGAACTGCTGATGATCTGCTGATAGGGCCTGGGTGATTGACAGAGCGCTGCAATGCAGTACCACTGAGATGGGTGAATCTCTCTTTCTAACTGTCTATCATTCACACTCTCCTTTTTTATTCTCCCTCACTGATATTTAAAAAAAAAAAAACAATTTACCTCTCTTTCTCCCACTCAGTCGCTCTCCCTTTCTCTACTTCTTTCAAGCACAGATGGGACCTTTCTATGACAAGACAAACCACAGCTGTTGTTTTTGCCTCATTGCGTAACTCATTCAAGGAACGTGAACGTTTCCTTTTCTCATTTGTAATTCCTGGTGTCACAAGTCATCAAAAGGTCTGGTGTTGTTTTAAATGATTTGATTTGATACTTTATCAACAATACAAAACATACACATGCAAAGGATGGTCTGATGTTGTTATGATATTACTGTGGCGCCTTGTATTGTCTTACTTTTTATGTTATTCCGATAGTAGGGTGTGACCTTTGATTATTTATTTTTTTACATCTGCTAACTTGTGGGAATCTCCAGCTCTTTGTGTGTGTCAGATGTCTGGGTTTGTGACAGGAGACTTGTGGCCTACGTAAATGGTGTGTGATATATTCCTATGGCATCTGCATAGTGTTTTCCTAGGGTCTGGATGCAAACAGGCCTGCTGGCTTATATGGTAGTGGAAGGAAGTAGAGGGAGGTGCTTGTAGTAGATAAGGGAGGATGTGCTTGCTCACTGTGTTATCAAACGATAGAATGATAGAATGATTTAATGTTTAATGTTAAATCCCTCCCATTAGTCACTCCTATAATGTCTGTCCATGCTAATGAGACGCTAAGTAGTTGATTGGTCAGGGAGTGAATGTGTCATCATGGAAAGGGTCGGTATAGGGGTGGGTGACTGAAAGTGTGTCATATGCAGAGGAGGTCCGTAGAGTAGAGCACGCTGCCCCACTGTCAAGTACAGGTAACATAAACTGACCTTTGTGAGTCTTCTAGCGTAAATATTTAACATGCACTAGCTTTAACAAGACCAGGACCGAGGAGACACACGGCTGATAGTCTCTTTTACTGGGAGGTATTTAGACAAGCCAGAACTGAGATGATAAAACAGGTCGTAGAAGAATACTACAACCCTTTACGCACAGGAGCACACTCATCACAAACCATAGGAGAACATAGACCCAAACCCCAGACGAGGCACCGCAACGACCCTCCACATCCTCCAATGGAAAATGCAATAATCCTAATAGCACACGGATAAGAAGTGAAGGTGTATACAGAGGAAATCAACACAAAACCAGACCTAATCTGTGTCCAGGAAATACATGGCTATCGCCAAGATTAAACGTTAACATAATGGGATATGAGGGGATAAGGAAGGATAGAGAAAGTGGACAAGGGGGAGGGTCTGCAACTTTTATCAGGAATTGCCTGTCACACAGACATCTACATTTTCAATTAAGAAACGAATGCGAGTATGGAAGTCTGATTGAAATAGAGGCACCAACAGTAGTAAATATCTACCTCCCATGTCTCCCATTCTCACAGACGGAGCTAGAAAAGGTGACGGGAACAAACATAGGAACAATTATTTGGTGTGGGGAATGCGGATTTTAATGCACATAACACTGTCTGGGGAAGCATAACAACAGATACCAATGGCAGAAATGTGGAAAACCTAATTGAAGTTCAGAATCCAACATGCCTCAACGACAGCTCAGTATCAAGCTACAACACTTTTACAAACACGGCAACATGCCTAGATTTAACTATAGCATCCAATGAGCTGGCAGGATTATGCAGGTGGGAAGTATTAAAATGAACAACAATGGGCAGCAACCACTACCCAGTTGTATTTAGTGTCATGACTCTCCTGGCTGAAGATCCAAGGCCTCAGATCAGCTTGGCAAACGGCTGACGATGACCAGACTTCTCTCACCCACAGAAATTATGTTGTAACAAGCCGTCATATCTTGTCAGTCCACTAGGGACTTTTGTCTCGTGTACGTGTATTCTGTGTTATTATTTAGTTACTAAGTAGATAAATAATTAAACCAATTTGTGTAGTACTGAATAATCAGCAAAGGCTTGGGTTCTTGCTGATCCAAGAATGTTACTACTGTTCAGAATGAGAACTGATATGAGGTAATGATTAATAAGGGACTGCTATCGATATATAAATTATATATATATATATATATATATATACAACTTCTACCGTGGTGCCCCAAATTACTAATTAATTAATTGTTACATTATTAATTTAATTGGGTAACAATTAAACAGAGTTAGTGAATTGAATAACGCATCACCGGGGGCAAACTACCTGCCCTCCAGGACACCTACACCACCCGATGTCACAGGAAGGCCATAAAGATCATCAAGGACAACAACCACCCGAGCCACTGCCTGTTCACCCCGCTATCATCCAGAAGGCGAGGTCAGTACAGGTGCATCAAAGCTGGGACCGAGAGACTGAAAAACAGCTTCTATCTCAAGGCCATCAGACTGTTAAACAGCCACCACTAACATTGAGTGGCTGCTGCCAACACACTGACTCAACTCCAGCCACTTTAATAATGGGAATTGATAGGAATTGATGTAAAATATATCACTAGCCACTTTAAACAATGCTACTTAATATAATGTTTACATACCCTACATTAATAATCTCATATGTATACGTATATACTGTACTCTATATCATCTACTGCATCTTTATGTAATACATGTACCACTAGCCACTTTGTTTACATACTCATCTCATATGTATATACTGTACTCGATACCATCTACTGCATCTTGCCTATGCCACTCTGTACCATCATTCATTCATATATCTTTATGTACATATTCTTTATCCATTTACACTTGTGTGTATAAGGTAGTAGTTTTGGAATTGTTAGTTAGATTACTCGTTGGTTATTACTGCATTGTCGGAACTAGAAGCACAAGCATTTCGCTACACTCGCAGTAACATCTGCTAACCATGTGTATGTGACAAATACATTTGATTTGATTTGAATAAATAACAGTCATCAGATTAATGAAAGTCACTTCACGACAGTAGTCGGACTGGAACAAGTCAGAAGATCCCCATGTGATGCGCTGGAGGTTCTCCAAAGCCAGCTGGACCAAATACACCAACCAAGAGGAATCCCAGCAATTAAATGGGGAAACAAGACAGCTTGCACGGAGGATTAAAAAGCTGAGGGCCTAGCTCAGACCTTTAGGGCCATCCACAGCTCAATTAGTAATGCCCAATTTTGGGTTGGAAGGCCGATCAGTGGACTAGAGAACTCGGAATAAATGACCTACACCTCAGTCCAATACTCTCACTGTCTATCCCCCCAACATGGCTTCTCCCCTCTCCAAGGGTTGACTTCTCACCACTAGAGATGATTGAGGATGGAAAGGATAAAGTGACCATAGGACAAATGACAAGAGGGATACCTAAACTCCCACTACCCATCAGTAAAAACAGGCAATGCTGCAACCTACTCAATCCCAAAGCTCAACATAACCAGGGGAAAAATAACAGGCCATGTATCAGTTTTCACAACAGAGCTAATGGCCTGCATCCTGGCCCTAACATGTGGTGGAAGTATCCAAACCCGGAGGGATCATTTGACTCAAAATCAACACTACAAAGCCTGGAGAGAGACAACAACAGTAACAGGATTTAACATATGAAATCCTTGAAATTCTCCACAGGATCCAGCATTAAACCAGGATTACCTTTCCATGGGTACCGGCACATGTGGAAGTCGGTGGAAATTAAACAGCAGATGAAACCGCAAAAAACGCCCTACATTCAAATCTAAACATCACAGTCCCCATGAGCAAGAGTGAAGTTAAATCCCAAACCAAACTGAAAAATGTCAGAAAGACTGGACAGAAGGAGACGCCTGCATTGCATCCACACATTAGTAAGCACACATCAAAGGGGAGAAAACAAAGGGGCAAAAATCATCCTCAAAAGACTAAGAGTAGGACACTGCAGACTTAATTACTACCTTCATCACAGAGAAACACAACACAAGGCAATGTGAGAAATGCATAGAACGAGAAACCATTGAACACAACCTGCTCTACTGTATGAGTTACACCACTCAGAGAAGAAGCCTCCAAGACGCAATAACCAGCATTTTAGAGAATCCTACAAAGCACAATAACCAGCCAATCAGAGAATGACCCTACAAAACATAAATAACCAGCCAATCAGAGAAGAACCATACAAAACACTATAACCAGCCAATCAGAGAAGAACCCTACAAAACACAATAACCAGCCAATCAGAGAAGAACCCTACAAAACACAATAACCAGCCAATCAGAGAAGAACCCTACAAAACACAATAACCAGCCAATCAGAGAAGAACCCTACAAAACACAATAACCAGCCAATCAGAGAAGAACCCTACAAAACACAATAACCAGACAATCAGAGAAGAAATATACAATACACAATAACCAGCCAATCAGAGAAGAACCTTACAAAACACAATAACCAGCCAATCAGAGAAGAAATATACAAAACACAATAACCACCCAATCAGAGAAGAACCCTACAAAACACAATAACCAGCCAATCAGAGAAGAACCCTACAAGAACCAGAGGCACCTTATCATTATAATGTTTGAATCAAATTTAATTTGTCATATACACCGAATACAACAGCTGTAGACCTCACAGTGAATGAAATGCTTACTTACAAGCCCTTACAATGCAGTTTAAAGATTTTTGTTTTGAAATATAACAAATAATTAAGGAGCTGTAACGGCGTTCTTCGTTTGTAGAAAGAGAGTCGGACCGAAATGCAGCGTGGTGGTTACTCATGACTTTAATGGAAAAAAGCGACACATGAAATAACTAATACAAAATACAAAACAACAAACGGAACGTGAAACCTATTACAGCCTATCTGGTGAAACTACACAGAGACAGGAACAATCACCCACGAAATACAAAGCGAAACCAGGCTACCTAAACACGGTTCCCAATCAGAGACAACGAGAATCACCTGACTCTGATTGAGAACCGCCTCAGGCAGCCAAGCCCATACAACACCCCTACTCAGCCGCAATCCCAATAATACAAAATCCCCAATATGAAATACAACAACATAAACCCATGTCACACCTTGGCCTGACCAAATAATTAAGGAAAACACAAAATACAATGACCAAGGCGTGACAGGAGCAACAATAAAATAACAGTAGCGAGGCTATGTACAGGGGGTTCCGGTACAGAGTCAATGTGCGGGGGCACCGGTTAGTCGAGGTAATTGAGGTATTACAGTATGTACGTGTAGGTAGAGATAAAGTGACTATGCATGGATAATAAACAGAGAGTAGCAGTAGCGTAAAAATGTGTGGTGGGGACAATGCAAATAGTCTGGGTAGCCATTTGATTAACTGTTCAAGAGTCTTATGGCTTGAGGGTAAAAGCTGTTAAGAAGCCTTTTTGACATAAACTTGGCGCTCCGGTAACGCTTGCCGTGCGGTAGCAGAGAGAACAGATTATGACTAGGGTGGCTGGAGTCCTTGGCAATTTTTGGGGTCTTCCTCAGATACCGCCTGGTATAGAGGTCCAGGATGGCAGGAAGCTTGGCCCCAGTGATGTACTGGGCCGTACACACTACCCTCTGTAGTGCCTTATGGTCGGAGGCTGAGCAGTTGCCATACCAAGCAGTGATGCAACCAGATGCTCTCGATGGTGCAGGTGTAGAATTTTGAGTATCTGAGGACCCGTGCAAAATCTTTTCAGTCTCCTGAGGGCGAATAGGCATTGTCGTGCCCTCTTCATGACTGTCTTGGTGTGTTTGGACCATGATAGTTTGTTGGTGATGTGGACACCACCAAGGAATTTGAACCTCTCTACCTGCTCCACTAACAGCCCTGTCGATAAGAATGGGGGTGTGCTCCTTTTACTGTAGTCCACAATCATCTCCTTTGTCTTGATCACATTGAGGGAGAGGTTGTTATCCTGGCACCACACTGCCAGGTCTCTGACCTCCCTATGGGCTGTCTCATTGTGGTCAATGATTAGACCTACCACTGTTGTGTCGTCGGCAAACTTAATGAAGGTGTTGGTGTCATGCTTGGCCATGCAGTCATGGGTGAACACTGAGTACAGGAGGGAATTGAGCACGCACCCCTGAGGGGCCCCTGTGTTGAGGATCAGCGTGGCAGATGTGTTGTTACCTACCCTTTCCACCTGGGGGCGGCCCACCAAATACGCTCCTAGCGTATGAGTAATGTGTTTGCTGGCCTCATAATTGGTAGCCAGCTTGTTTGGCTAGAGTTATCCCGTTTGCAATCCTATTAGCATTGCTTGCTAGTTTGCTGGCTAGCTTCAGAGGTTAGATAGACTAGTTAGCTACTGCCATCAGTTGTTGTTCTGTTATTATCATATTTAGCCTATTCCACCATTTGTAGAATGCATACTTGCATTTGAATATAGCACGGGAAAAGAGAACCCATACACACTGTGGACACGGTAGACACATTTAAATGTAGGTGTAAATGCATGACCCGTTCGGAATTCCATGATCAGAACTCCATAATCAGAATTCAAAAGCTACATGAACTGTCAAGTCTAGACACAAAAACAAAAATAACCAGCAAAGGGAAAAATGCTGGAGATCTCCAGAGCCTCTTTCAACTCCAACAGCCTGACGATGACATCTTCAAAGCATTAATACTAATACTAAATAATCCAAACATTAATAATCCAGTGATTGGTCAGGTTTGTGAATGTGTGACCTCGTCATGATTCATTATTCCCAGACAGAGACGGCATATGGAACAGGTGGTCTAACTGGTCTTTATTTTCATGTCTCTGGTTTAGACATGATTCATCGACCACCCCCACTTCCATATTCAGCAACCCCCTCACTCAACTACAACTCCAGACTGTGGACCAACTTTACAGTATGGGTGTTCTTAACAAGAGCCAGGAGAGTCTGTTGTCTCACTGCTTGTGTCTGCTCCATAGGTCATGCTGCCTTTGGCTAAGAGTCATGCCTCCCAGTATTCCCATATCTTAAATCCTAAAATGAATGTGACTGGAGAGCGATCAAGATTTTCCCTTGCACTTGGAAACACCGCTGCAACAAAGAAGCATTGGTAACTGAAGTTATTTGCAGTCCTCATGTTATTCACAGATTTCCCATTCCATGCGAGTCTTTGTGTTTGTGTGTACACACGCATGTGGTCGCACAGGCCTGTGTGTGTGTGTGTGTACAGGATGTTTTTCTGATTGATGACTAAGAAAAATATTTTCTTAGTCAGATTCTTTTGCAGCTGTGATATTCAAAGTGAGGACAGTAGGGTTGTCAAAGGTAAAAAAAAAATATATATATATATATATGTATTTTTTTTTAAATTAAGAGTACAGGTTATTGTATGGTGCAATATACAAACGTGTTTGACAAAGATCATTTGATAAGAGAGATGTTGTTGATGTAAAAATCGAAAATGTCCCTTGCACTTTGAAAACACCGCTACAACAAAGAGGCCTTGGTAACTGCTCCAAAGGTTTTTTGTGGTCAAAACCAACTGCTCTTGTCTTTGTGCTGCGCCGGGCAGGCCTACAGTACTCAACCATTACATTACATAGCGTTGATAAGAAGGTGGCTCCAACATCTTAGGTAAACAACGAATAGGTTCCTACAACCGTCATTGTTAGTTCAGGGTGTGAGAGAGCCTTGTGGACTCACCTTGATTTTTTTTATATAAGTGGCCTGGGGTGGCATACATCCGTCATGCTTTGGGCTAAAAACATTTATCAAATGTGAAAAACGGGCCCTGGGGTTGGGAAGCCCTGGTATAGCAGTTAGTACTGCCGCCCCCAGTGTGCACATACAGGGCCTATAGAAAATCTACACCCCCATGAACTTTTTTCACATTTTGTTGCCTTACAAAGTGGGATTAAAATAGATTGAATTGTAAAAAAAAAAAAAAAAAATGTTGGCATTGATCTACTCACAATACTCCATAATGCCAAAGTGAAAAGAACATTCAAATGAATAAAAATGAAATAACTCAAATATTTTCATTGCGTAAGTATTCACCCCCTTTGTTTAGGCAATTAGTTCAGAAGTACGTGGCTTAACAAGTCACATAAATTCAACACACTCTGTGTGAAATAATAGAGGTTGACATGATGTTTAAATGACTACCCCTTCCTCTGTCCACCATACAGTACATACAACATCTTAGTCAGAATAATGTCCCTCAGTCAAATAATGAATTTCAAACACAGATTCAAGTACAAAGACAAGGGAGCTTTTTGAGAAGTTAATGAAGAAGGGCCGTGATTGGTAGATGTGTGACAATAACAAATCAAACATTGAATATATATTTAAGTATGGTCAAGATAATAATTATGCTTTGGATTATGTATTAAACCACCCAGACACATCAAAGATGCAGTCGTCCTTTTGAACTGGAGGACGGGAAGGGAACTGCTTTGGGCATTTCACCATGAGGTCAATAGGGATTTTAAAACAACTACAGAGTTCATTGGCTGTTCTATGGCTGACGTTTTACGTGTTCCTATCCAATTGTGTTTTTGTTTTTGTTTCTTTGCGTTGTTTGTAACTTTTAAAAAACATATTTTGTACACAACGTTGCTGCTTCCGTATCTTATGACTGAAAATAACTTCTGGACATCAGATCTGCGATTACTCACCACGGACTGGCAGAATCCTTTTTTTCCTTTAACGAGTCTGACGAGCCCAACGTCAATGACATACTGCTTTCCCGGGAACAGGCCCAGATACCCGTCATTTGCGTGAAGAGGAGGCGGAAAAAAAGGGGCCGGAGGGCAGGCTGCCTTCTGAGAATTCGTAGGCGATCGAATAAACCCCCGCTGCCTTCCATTCTGCAAGCAAACGTGCAATCTTTGGAAAATAAAATTGATGACCGACGCGGAAGATTAAACTACCAACAGGACATTCAAAGCTGTCATATCTTATGCTTCACGGAGTCTTGGCTGAACGACGACCTTATCAACATACAGCTAGCTGGTTATACGCTGTACCGGCAGGATAGAACAGTGGCGTCTGGTAAGACAAGGGGCAGTGGACTATGTATTTTTGTAAATAACAGCTGGTTGCACGATATCTAAGGAAGTCTTGAGGTTTTACTCACCTGAGGTAGAGTATCTCATTATAAGCTGTAGACCACACTATCTACCGAGAGAGTTTAATCTGTATTTTTCGTAACTGTCTACATACCACCACAGACTGAGGCTGGCACTAAGACCGCACTCAATGAGCTGTTTCCCCATAAGCAAACAGGAAAACGCTCACCCAAAGGCGGCGCTCCGAGTGGCTGGGGACTTTAATGCAGGAAAACTTAAATTGGTCTAACCAAATTTCTATCAGCATGTTAAATGTGCAACCAGAGTGAAAAAAGCTCTGGGCCACCTTTACTCCACACACAGAGATGCATACATAGCTCTCCCTCACCCTCCATTTGGCAAATCTGACCATAATTTTGCTTACAAGCTAGAATTTAAGCAGGAAGCACCAGTGACTCGATCAATAAAAAAGTGGTCAGATGAAGCAGATGCTAAGCTACAGGACTGTTTTGCTAGCACAGACTGGAATATGTTCCGGGATTCCTCCGGTGTCATTGAGGAGTACACCACATCTGTCATTGGCTTCATCAATAAGTGCATCGATGACGTCGTCCCTAAAGTGACTGTACATACTGTACATACCTCAACCAAAATCCACGGATTACAGGCAACTTCCTCACTGAGCTAAAGACTAGAGCTGTTGCTTTCAAGGAGCAGGACTCTATAACCCAGAAGCTTATAAGGAATCCCGCTATGCCATGCTTGAACCATCAATCAGGCAAAGTGTCAATATAGGACTAATATCGAATCATACTTCACCGGCTCTGACGCTCGTTGGACATGGCAGGGCTTGCAAGCCATTACAGATTACAAAGCGAAGGACATCGAATCAAATAAATTCCGCCATATTTATGCAGAAATCCAGGTATTCCGAAGGGTTCACATACTTTTTCTTGCAACCGTACATGCAGTAGCAATTAATACAGCTGATGGACACGGGCCTTATTTTCCACCATAATTTGCAAAAACATGAATTAAAAATCCTACAATGTGATTTTCTGGATTTATTTTTCTCATTTTGTCTGTCATAGTTGAAGTGTACCTATGATGAAAATTACAGGCCTCTCTCATCTTTTTAAGTGGGAGAACTTGCACAATTGGTGGCTGACTAAATACTTTTTTGCCCCACTGTATGCACTGTATAGCCTACTGGTGTTGGCATGGTAATGAATCCGTCCCACTGCCTGTTTGACATACTCTCCTCTTGTCTTTCCTGTCCCCTCTACTTCCTGTCCTATCTATCAAATATATAGAGAGTTATTTGAAGTTCGAGGTCTTTTAAGACTACTGTAAGGTGGCACACGTGCTTTCCCAGGAAGTCAAGTGTTAATGAATAGGCAGTAGGTAGTCATTGATGTGAGCGCATACCTTATCTCAAAGGACCTTATCTAAATGTAGATGACTATGAAAGGTTAGAATTTGACTTGGTTGACGGATTTCCTTTGTTTGTGACAACTCAAGTAAAACAGGTCCTCTGTAACTTTCCATAGCTTCAAAGAGACCACGTTATTCATTGGAAATGGAATTAACTTGTGGGAACCTACTATTTAAAAATAATATTTTTATTTTTATTTATTTTATTTTATTGAATATCCAAACATACAATATACTTGCAGTGAAGCCGCTCAACAACTACACCATACCAGTCATCCAACAAACTCCCATTCAGAGCGACACACAGAAGCATCCAGGGTCAATGCCCTGCTCAAGGGCACATTGACAGATCTCCCACCAGGCCAAAAGAATGTGAACCCGAATCCTCCAAGATCCCCCCCAACAGTTCCCCAATAGCTGTCCCTCAACCATTCGAGACCCGTACCACAGTCCTCCCCCCCATGAAGAAAAAAAGTCTAATAAAAAATAAAATGAATTCCATTCCCCACCCCCAAGAACCCCCCAATGCACCAACAACCAAAATAATTAACTAAATAGGAAAAAAAAACAGACGAAAACAGCAAACAACAATGCAAAGAACAACAACAACAAAAACAAAGGGCATCAAGGACATCTAAAATCACAACGGTAATGCCAACTGTATATGTTTGTGTGTATGTCTGGCACTATTCCATGTACATGTCTGTTCTTGTATGTGTTTATTTGAATGAGAGTGTGTGTATATGCATGTGTGCAAACACCTGCACAGCATCAGGCAAACCGGTATTAGCTGTAAAAACACTGCCTCTCAATGTCATTCAAATGTACTTTTTTTTCTCTGCTGGTCACCCTCTTCGGATTTTTACGCAACATCTATCTTTCAACTGTGATGTGATGTTTAATGTAAAATTTCAATCTAATCAAATACAATCCACAGATTGTGAGTTGAAGATAAATACTTATACTAAGAGTATTAGTATATTAGTAATTGACTGACCCAGTCTCTCCAGATCTCCTAACAGTACTATTTCTAGGGTCAATTTTAGATCAATGCTATGCATTTTCAGCCATTCCTGAACCTGAGACCAGAAACAGGCTACCTGAGGGCAATACCAAAATCAATGGTCTATTGATTCTGTATCCTCATAACAAAATCTGCAGAGCTTCAATGATTTTATGCCCCAAATATTCAACATTTTTTTGGTGGCAAGGTTTCTGTATAATAATTTTAGATGAAAGCACGAAGTCTTGAATATTGCGTTGTTTTATTTATCAACTCATATACCTTCTACCATGGAATTGGTACAATAAAAATCTCTCCCCAACTATTTTGCAATCTGTATGGCTAGGATGGCAAAATCCTGGTCCTCAAATGAAACTGGTATACTTTCCTATTTATGCTATTTTTATTCCTCAGCTAGTTTTAATCCTTTATATTGGGCAGACAGACCAGTTCCCTACCTCCTCCATTTTTGGGGTAATGTTGTAATTAATTGGTTAGTTTGGAATCGTTTGGAAAATTATTTTGTTTAATCTCTTGCTTTGAAATGGGACCACATTTCCGCTACTGGGTCCATACATACAGCAACGTGTAGCCTCCATGTACACCACAATATATTTCCAGCGCTTTTATGGTTTTCTTGGTTATGGTGATAGCTATCATTTCGTCATTTCTGAACAGCTACTACATGTGCATAACGCTGATTGTGGAGGAGAGAAACAGCGATTTTCCATGTACCCTCTAATGCCTCTTCCAGTATTCAGAGATGGCTATTGCAACTTTCCCAGAAGCGCTGCCTGCAAGTGGACTGTCAGGGTTGCAAAAAAAAGTTAATGCAGAGGGACAGACCCGAGGATGACAGAGGAGTGAAAGGAAAGTGACTGAGCCACTTGGTTCACAGAACCGCGGTTACGTGATTAACCTCCGATGTCCGCTATTAGCAGTTGGACAAACGGAGCGGTTTAGTTTTTTCCCTCCATATTTGGCTCTAGTTTATGAACGGTTGGGGCTATTAGCTTTCATGACCGCATTCCTGAAACCTGAGACTCTCCGGAACAAGTCGTCTATGTGTCTTTAGTTTCCCTCTACATCGCTCACATGCTGCACAAGATAAATTGGAAGGGACTGTGACAAATTAACAACAATGCAAATCTTTATTTCTTACACACATTTATTACCTGATGAACTTCCCGTATGTTTTACCGAAACTTTCCAATGCCTTTCTGGTACATTTCAGTAACTTTTGATGCAATAACAATTGTTACACCTTTCCCATATTCAACTAATTTGACATCTTGTACTTGGTTAAAAAGGACATAAAATGTAATATATCTACACAGCACCAGTCAAACGTTGGGACACACCTACTCATTCCAGGGTTTTTCTTTATTTTTACTATTTTCTACATTTTAATTTAATAGTGAAGACATCAAAACTATGAAATAACATATGGAACCATGTAGTAGCCAAAAAAGTGTTGTATATTTGATATGTGAGATTCTTCAAAGCAGCCACCCCTTGCCTTGATGACAGCTTTGAACACTCTTTGTTTACGATTTTAGCATGTAAATCTTGGTGGGGCAAAAACAAACAACAACATATATGACAGCAAAGCCACAACACTAAACAATACATTAATTGCACTATAACGGTGACAAACTGTGCCCACAAACTGTTAGGACCTACAAAATGCAGTTCCAACATCAGTCCCAACATCTTACCACTGTTACACCTGGCTATCAGCAGAGCCTTGTCTGGAAGCCAAACAGTTCATTCAGCCTCATTTACTGCCTTTTAAAAAAACAACGCAGATATGGCTGACTTGCTTAAACTGACAATTGAAATGTACAAACTATGGCATAAGCAGACGACAAACGTACAAGAGGCAATTCGTAATTCCGATGAAGACATTTCCTCCAGAAAGTGGAGAGCCACACTTATGCAGCTCCACTATGCAATACATTTTTTTTAAAGCCGCGTTCGACTGGATTATCAACACAGACTGACAAGCTTCTTTGGCAGACCAATCCAAACACCTCTCTTGGCATGTCCAGCGCACTCATTTTCTCAGCCAATTGTGGGTAGTTGGAAGATTGCCAACTTCTTCTGTGGCTTACCCAACAAGGCTCGTAATTTAACACTTTTATTCGTGTTTACAGATGGCATAAACGTTTGTTATTAAGGCACATGAAAGTTCACATGTTCAAGAAGGAATTTATGCCAAAAATTCATTTTGATTTTTTTTAAATGAATTAACTTTCAAACGGCTCTCCTGTGAAGTCGTGACATATGCCTATTTTTTCTGAATTGGGTCACATTTCTCTAAAACAGGTTATAGGCTACATGTGCACCACCAAGTCAGAACAGTAGGTGAAATTAAGAAGGGTAAATATTCCAAATTATTAGGGTGAGGCACATGGGCTACTAACAGCTTACTACACAACATACACTTAGTATTACTTTCTTAGCTATAGTATACATATCTCCCTGACATAATACATCATTTATGCAGCATCATACAATACATTGTTGGACTCACCTTGTTGTTCTGTGTTCACTTGGATAGGAAGGTGGCACAGCGGTCGTTCATGGGCAAATTTTGTAATCAAAGTCTGGTTTTCTCTGGATTTATGGTGCTTTCAAAACAACTGGGAACTCGGAAAAAACAAGGTTGAATGGTGATTACGTCATTGACCTTCAGGTCGTAGCTCTAGAAAGAGGCCGGATTTACAATTCCGAGTTGCATGACCGTTGAAAACGTATTTTCCCAGTCGGAGCTCGTTTATTCCTGACTTCTCAGTTACCTTGAACTCACTGAAGTCAAGTTTTCACAGTTCCGAGTTAACAGTTGTTTCGAGCGCGGCACAAATCATGCTTCATTGCCAGCATGGCCAATGTTGAATGTTTATAATTTTAAACTTGGAAAATAGCCCTTTAATCCCAGATTTGAGACCACACAGCCACTCCACTGAATAGCTGGCTAGTGATTGTTTGCAATGCTTACATTTAGCCACTGTCACTGATTCCTTCCAAACCACTCATTGTTGAATTTTTTATTCCCAATGGCCGATGAGCACCGATACATTTTATCTATAATTTCTGTTCATTATTTCTCTTCATATGACAAGGATAAAAAAATAATTGGCAGTAGATTGTCGACTTGATTCATGATTATGACTGCTAGGTAATGATGTTGACATGATCAGTCCAATCAAAGCTACTGTACATATAACGTAATTTGACATAATCTTATCTGTGGCCAATGTACTTGAGCCTTCTTGGATGGGCACATCTAATGTAACTCTATGCAAGCACCCAAGGGGCGAGAACTCTACCCTTAGACTTGGCGGTGACGTAGTGTCCCCATGAGTGACAGAACACTGAGCCAATCACGGCGCAACGCTTAATATTTTCTGATGGCTTGCCCCACCACAACAGAAAGCACTGAGTTAGTCTGAAACACCTACATTTAGGATATGCCTTTGTCAAGAAAACAAAAAAGAGACCATGTTTGTATGCGGCTTTATTAATTCAATTATAAACTCAGCTAAAAAAGAAACGTCCCTTTTTCAGGACCCTGTCTTTCAAAGATAAATCATAAAAACCCAAAGAACTTCACAGAACTTCATTGTAAAGGGTTTAAACACTGTTTCCCAAGCTTGTTCAATGAACCATAAACAATTAATGAGCATGCACCTGTGGAACGGTCGTTAAGACACTAAGAGTTTACAGACGGTAGGCAATTAAGGTCACAGTTATGAAAACGTAGGACCCTAAAGAGGCCTTTCTACTGACTCTGAAAAACACCAAAAGAAAGATGACCAGGGTCCCTGCTAATCTGCATGAACGTGCCTTAGGCATGCTGCAAGGAGGCATGAGGACTGCAGATGTGGCCAGGGCAATAAATTGCAATGTCCGTACTGAGAGGCGCCTAAGACAGTGCTACAGGGAGACAGAACGGACAGCTGATTGTCCTCGTAGTGGCAGACCATGTGTAACAACACCTGCTGGACAGGTACAGGATGGCAACAACAATTGCCCGAGTTACACCATGAACACACAATCCCTCCATCAGTGCTCAGACTGTCCTCAATAGGCTGAGAGAGGCTGGACTGAGGGCTTGTAGGCCTGTTGTAAGGCAGGTCCTCACCAGACATCACCGGCAACAACGTCGCCAATGGGCACAAACCCACCAGAGTCCTGGAGGAACTCACACTTGCTGCGTTTCATTCTCACTCTGTATTTCTCCAGTCTTGACATCACTTTGTCCAGCACTACAAGGTGCTCTCCAATGGTTGGTGCTGACACGAGGATGTCGTCCATGAAGCACACAACATGGTCTATACCGTCCAAGATCTGATCCATTGTTTGTTGGAATATCGCTGGAGCTGTCGAGATTCCATAGGCCAAGCGATTGAATCTGAATAGCCCCTTGTGTGTATTGATGGTCAGATACTGTTCTGACTCCGGATCCAGCTTCAGTTGCTGATAAGCGAATGACAGATCCAGCTTACTGAAAACCTTCCCACCAGCTAGAGTGGCAAACAGATCTTCAGCGTTTGGTAGTGGATATTCCTCTGGTAGTATGCAGCGATTTACTGTGACCTTATAGTCACCGCACATTCTGACGGTCTTGTCTTTCTTTGGGACTACAACAATCGGAGCGGCCCAGTCGCTCCTCGCTACTTTCGTTGTTATGTTATTCTTCTGTAGGCGGTCCAGTTCCTTCTCTACTGCTTCCTTAAGAGCATAGGGAACTGGACGTGGTTTGTGAAAGATAGGCTTGGTTCCTTCTTGCACTCTGACTTTTGCTGTGAAGTCTTGTATTTCACCGTAGCCATCTTTGAAAAGTTCTTTGTGCTTCTCCAGCATGTTAGTGAGTGTAGCCTGACTCACTGGTTTGTCATTTCTCAGACTGAAGATTTCTCCCCAGTTCAACTTGATCTTTTGTAGCCAGTTTCTGCCTAGCAAGGCTGATTTTTCTCCTTTAACAATGAGAAGCGGTAGCGTCCACTCCTTCCCCTCATACCGGACTGGTACCTGGATCTGCCCCAACACAGGAATAGTGTCACCAGTGTATGAAGAAAGGCGGATGGACGCGGGCTGAAGAGGGCACTCTTTCAGTTTTTCTTTGTAGAGTCTCTCTGGAACCAGAGATACAGACGCTCCGGTGTCCAGCTGCATTTTTACTGGTTTCCCGCTAACTCCATGTTGAGATAGATTCCATCTTTTAGTTGTTGAGCCGTGTACACTGTGAACAGTTCCACTACTGTTTCAGTTGTACCTTCCTCGTCTTGTGCTGCGTCTGACACTTTGTGCGCTCTTGCCGTGCGTTTCGAGGCTTTACACACTCTGTAAATGTCCAACCTTTCCACAATTGTGGCACTTTTCCTTTTGGAATCGACATTCACTGTGCTGATGATTATCTCCCCCACATCTGTAGCAACTTGGCTTAGACCTTTGAGATGTGGGCTGCTTTGTTCTTGTGTAACCTTGAGGACGGGACTGAAAAAAGTGTGACTTTTGTGAGCTTTTTTCACCACGTGCATCACTGACCTTGTGAACACCTTTCTGATGTTCTGCATGTCCCGATAGCTCAATAGTATCCCTGTGGGCAAGCTCGAGTCCAAGTGCTATATCACAGGCTTTCTTAAAGGTCAGGTCCTTCTCTGCCTTCTGTGATATGCTTCACCTGTGAGACCACATACAAACTTGTCTCGGAGAGCATCGTCAAGAAATCGTGCAAACTCACATGTACTTGCCAGCCTTTTCAAAGCAAGGATGTAGTCAGCCACAGTTTCCCCTTGACTCTGGTGACGTTGGTAAAATCTGAAACGTTCTGCAATGAGAATTGGCTTAGGCTTGAAATACCTTGAAAGAGTTTCAGTCAGTTCTGCATAGTTCAACTCCACTGCTTTCATTGGTTCAATGAGACCTTTCATCAATACATTCTCAGTTGGACCCAAAACACTGAGAAATACGTCTGCTTTCTTTCCATCTTTGATTTCATTTGCAGCCAGCCAACGCTCAAAACGCTCCAAATAGGAATCAAAATCCTCTTTTGTAGCCTCAAACTCTGGTACTCGACCAATGGTTGCCATTTTCACAGTTAATTGTTCAGTTTCCTTATTCCTTGTATTCCTTGTATTCCTTAATATTCATCTAATTATTCACTTCAGAAGTTTCTGCAATTACTTAATTCACTGCACTCATTTGTAATAATGTACACACGTGTTACGTTCCTTCTTCCTTTTTTTTTCTTGACAATATTTCTCCACTGAGATCACCTAATTTCAATGGGTTCAATGACAGTTTCTTTTATTTAACCACCAGAGGGCAGTGTCGCTATTCTGGACTCCAATAGTCTTTCTACTTGGCAGCTCCTGAATACTGTACTAGCAGTGCTAGCAGTGCTTAGCCTACTCTACTGGCGAAAGAAAATAAAAAATAACTGACGAATTACATAATTATTTTGAGTTTCATTACTCACGCAACATTCTTCACTTCAAGCAATATCCGTTTATGTAGTTTAATCCCATCCTCGTCGCCACTGTAATATTTGTGTTGTGGAGAAATGACCAGGCAGGAGACGGGAGTACAGTTCATTTTCGTTTAGTCAAAACCCCTCGTGCTCTACAGTTCCCGGCATTCCAGTGCGCATGTGCATTTCCTATTAGGTGTATTAACGTAACACTGCCGTAATGCATTACTGCTTAGTAACAGCACAGTAACTAATATAAACAGATGTAGATCCCAGATACTACACTTTGTTAAGTTAGATGGAGAGCGGCAGTGACCAGCAATTTTCAAGTCTTTCCACAGATTTTCAATGGGATTCAGGTCTGGGTTTTGGCTGGGCCACTCAAGGACTTTCACATTCTTGTTCTGAAGCCATTCCAGCTATGCTTTGGCTATATGCTTGGGGTCATTGTCCTGTTGTAAATGTAATGTAAATGTAAATCTTGTAATGTAAATCTTCACCCCAGTCTAAGGTAATTTGTACTCTGAAGCAGGTTATTTTTCTCAGGAGTGCTTCCACCTGGCCACTCCCATAAAGCCCAGATTGGTGAAGTGCTGTAGAGACTGTTTCCCTTCCGACAGGTTCTCCCATCTCAGCCAAGGAACTATGTAGTTCTATTAGAGTGGTCAATGGGTTCTTGGTCACCTCCCTGACCAAGGTCCTTCTTGCCTGGTTGCTCAATTTGGTTGGACGGTCAGCTTTAGGCAGAGTCTGTCTGGGTAGTTCCATATTTTTTCCAATACCCAATGATGGAGACCACTGTGCACTTGGAAACTTTCAACACTCTAGAAATGGTTTCATACCCTTTCCAAGATATATGCCTCATCACAATTATATATTGGAGATCAAAGGACAGTTCCTTGGACTTCATGGTATAGTTTCTGCTCTGACATGCATTTTCAACTGTAGGACCCTATATTGCCAGTTGTGTTTCTTTCCAACTCATGTCCAAACAATTTAATTGGCCACAAGTTGACGCCAATCAAGTTGCAGGGAAATCTAAAGGATGATCAAAGGAAATTGGATGCACCTGAGCTCGATTTAGAATTTCTCAGCAAAGAGGTGTGAATACTTATGTAAATTGTCACTCCTGCTTCCGCTTCCCCTCTCTTGGAGCGAGAGGGCGCCAGGCGGCCCTTCATTTGCGCACACTTGTCACCATCATTATGCGCATCAGTGCTCATTGGACACAACAGGACTCCTTCATGTTGTTGATTACCCCTCTATATCTGTTTGTTCCTCAGTTATGTACTCGTGTCAGCATTATTGTCACGACTTCCGCCGAAGTCGGCTCCTTTCCTTGTTCGGGCGGCGTTTGGTGATCGACATCACCAGCTTTCTAGCCATTGCCGCTCCATTTTTCATATTTCCATTTGTTTTGTCTTGTTCCATACACACATGGTTTTCATTCCCTAATCACACTGTGTGTATTTAGTCCTCTGTTCCCCTCCATGTCTTTTGTGTGAAATTGTATTTATGTCATGTGGGTATTATTAAGCGCCTTACTTTTTGTCTATGTTCCGTGTTTGGGCACATTTATGTACTTTTGTGCTTTCGTTGGTCCGGAATAAAAAAGTGTGCCTGTTCACTACACTCTACTCTCCTGCACCTGACTTCGACTCCAGTGCACACCCTTAACAATTATTGTTGCAATGTCGTTTTGTTCCCCCCCGTCCAGACGCTGTTCTTGTTTTGTTTGATGTCTTTTTTCCATTAAATGTTCACTCCCTGTATTTGCTTCTCGTCTCCAGTGTCGGTTCTTATAGTAAATGAGATATTTCTGTATTTATGTGCAAACATGTTTTCATTTTGTCAATACGTGGTATTTTGTGTAGATGGGTAAAAAAAAAACGTTTTATCGATTTTGAATTCAGGCTGTAACACAACAAAATGTGGAATATGTCAAAGGGTATGATTACTTTCTGAAGGCACTATAGGCATTGGAACAGAATTTCCACATCAGTGCATCCCTGACTTGGACATCTCAAACCAGATAGAAAGTATGTAGAAATGATAATGGACCTCTAAAATAACTGCCATTTTTGTGTCCCACAAATAGCAAAGAATTTGTGCGTCACTCCGGCCAAAGTCCTTGCCCAACCCCAGGAAGCTGATTGCGCAGGGTGCTGATCACTTGGTTGAAGCTGCAACATGGAACCTTTTGGTTGACCTGATGAGTCAACGGACGTGGCTCCCAGTATATGTCCGTTACGTTTATGGGGGGTCAATTAAGGGAGACTTCCTCTTCTGCAAACCATTGGAAACCAGGACAACAGGAGAGGATACTTTAAAAGTACTGGACAGCTTTGTGACATCACATGGACTTTGGTGGTCAAGATGTGTTGGTATCTGTACTGATGGCGCAAAAGCCATGACAGGGAGACATAGTGGAGTGGTAATGCACAAGCAAGCAGTTGCTCCCGATGCCACTTGGGGACACTGCAGCATCCACCAAGAGACTCTTGCTGCCAATAGAATGCCTGACAGCTTGAAAGCCGTTTTGAAAACAGTGAAAATAGATAACTTTGTTAAAGTAAGGCCGCTGAACTCTCGTGTATTTTCTGCATTATGCATTATATGGGCAGCGACCATTTAACGCTTTTACAACATTAAGAAGTGCACTGGTTATCAAGGGGCAAAGTACTGACATGTTTTTTTTAAAAGTGAGAGACGAGCTTAAAGTTTTCTTTACTGACCATAATTTTCACTTGTCTGACGAGTTTCTGACACGACTGAAATATCTGGATGTTTTTTCTCGCCTGAATGATCTGAATCTAGGATTACAGGGACTCTCCGCAACTATATTCAATGTGCGGGACAAAATTGAGGCTATGATTAAGAAGTTGGAGCTCTTCTCTGTCTGCATTAACAAGGACAACACACAGGTCTTTCCATCATTGTATGATTTTTTGGGTGCAAATGAACTCAAGCTTACGGACAATGTCAAATGTTATATAGCGAAGCACCTGAGTGAGCTGGGTGCGAAATTACGCAGGTATTTTCTCAAAATGGACAACACAAACAACTGGATTCGTTGTCCTTTTCATGCCTTGCCTCCAGTCCACTTACCGATATCTGAACAAGAGAGCCTCATAGAAATAGCAACAAGTGGTTCTGTGAAAATGTAATTTAATCAGGAACCACTACCAGATATCTGGATAGGGCTTCGCTCAGAGTATCCTGCCTTGGCAAATCGGCTGTTCAGAAAGTGTTGCCCTTTGCAATTAAGACACTGATGACCTTTGCAACCACGTACTTATGTGAGAGTGGATTCTTGGCCCTCACTAGCATGAAAACTAAATACAGGCACAGACTATGTGTGGAAAATGATTGAAGACTGAGACTCTCTCCAATTCGACCCAACATTGTAGAGTTCTCATACCCTTCTCATTAACCTGTGGTGAGTTATTCACTATTTGTTTTATTGATGGCTAAATAAAGAGCAAAATTCTTTATTATTATATGATTATTTGTGCCCTGGTCCTATAAGAGAGCTCTTTGTCACTTGCCATGAGCCGGGTTGTGACAAAAACACTCATTCTTATGTATAATAAATGTATCGTATAGTGTGTGTGTGTGTGTGTGTGTGTGTGTGGCAGGCTTATAATGATGGCAAAAAACAACATTTGAAGGTACGCTGACCCTGGTGCTAGAGGGGGTACGCAGCTGGAGGTTGAATGTTTGAAGTGGTACGGGACTATAAAAAGTTTGGGATCCACTGC
Organism: Oncorhynchus keta; assembly: GCF_023373465.1. Classification (NCBI taxonomy): domain Eukaryota; kingdom Metazoa; phylum Chordata; class Actinopteri; order Salmoniformes; family Salmonidae; genus Oncorhynchus; species Oncorhynchus keta. The sequence continues at coordinate 36,049,987 of NC_068443.1, forward strand.
TTTATACTGCAAATTGCTTGTTTTGTCACATAAACGGACACTAGGCAAACTATTCGAATTTTAGCATCCAGTAAATGGAGGAGCAATTTCTACAAATTGCACCTTTAACATCAGAGAGGAAGAGGCGAAGCAAAAGGCTTGGTGTTTAATTGTAAAAAATGAACAAGATTAACAACATTTAGAGGGATTTTTACATCCGTACCCCAGTAGGGGGGGGCTTGACCGCTGTGATACATCATGCTGCTTTAGACTATTGGGAGGTGTAGTTCACAGGGGCAGGGAGAAGATGGAATTTCCAAATTCCTTCAGTATCTCTAGGGCCCAGTTTTTCAAAATGTAATTGGTAAAATTTCGGCAATGAGATTGGATTAAATGTTAGAATTGGGTATTTCAAAACTGAAAAATTACATTTTGATTCCTCGAATCAGTCCAATCTGCCATTTAATCAGGACTGCGTTCAGCACAAAAAAAAAACAATTAAACGGAAACTGTTCTGAACGACCAGTTGAAAAAAACGGGGAGGGGTTGGGGAACGCTTTCAGAAAGATTGTTTACTTCACTCATTGCTTCAAGCCACCCCCTGCCACACCCACCTAACCAGAGTAAACATACAGTACCTTAAAGTACCTTAAAATCTGTCATTCTGCCCCTGAACAGGCAGTTAACCCACTGTTCCTAGGCTGTCATGGAAATAAGAATTTGTTCTTAACTGACTTGCCTAGTTAAATAAAGGTTAAAAAAAAATACAATAAAAAAATATTTAAAAAGTCTGTTCAAGAACGTTTTGGGGAACGTAGAAAACGTTTAATTGAACTGAATGTACCCCTTGGATTAAATGGTGTTTTTGTCCTTTATTCATGTAATTTGCGTATTGATGTTTCCCTATGACAGTGTAGAAGTAGTAATTGAACCTGTCCAGTAGATGGCAAGGTGTAAAAGTACTGACAATCCAGATTCTGTGATCTTGTGGTATCCAGATTGATTTTATCCTGGATAAAAATAAACAAAAGAGGATCACAGAATCTGGATCATTCTCTAAGAGCTTTGCTAGAATCACATTTGGCAGCGATTACAGCTATGAGTCTCTAATTGTCAAACCCTGATCTCTTTCACCTATCTTTGTGCTTGTCTCCACCCCCCTCCAGGTGTTGCCCATCTTCCACATTATCCGCAGTCTATTTATACCTGTGTTCTCTGTTGCCACTTAGTATTGTTCATCAAGCCTATCAGCGGTTTCCTCCATGCTTCTGTCTGTTTCTAGTTCCTGTTTTGACCGTTCTACCTGCCCTGAGCCTGCCTGTCATTCTGTACCTTGTCACACCACACTGCATTATTGACCTCCGCCTGACCTTGAGCCTGCCGTTCTGTACCTTATGGACTCGGCTCTGGATTACTGACCTCTGTCTGCCCTTGACCTGTCATTTTGCCTGCCCCCTGTTCTAGTAATAAACTTTGGTTACTTCGACACTGTCTGCATCTGGGTCTTCTCCTGAAACGTGATACTAATAGCTTTGCACGCCTGGATTGTACAATATATATATATATTTCCCCCTGTTATTTTACCAGGTAAGTTGACTGAGAACACATTCTCATTTACAGCAACGACCTGGGGAACAGTTAGTGGGGATGAATGAGCCAATTGTAAACTGGGGATTATTAGGTGACCGTGATGGTTTGAGGGCCAGATTGGGAATTTAGTCAGGACACCGGGGTTAACACCCCTACTCTTACGATAAGTGCCATTGGATCTTTAATGACCTCAGAGAGTCAGGACATCCGTTTTAACATCCCATCCGAAAGACAGCACCCTACACAGGGCAGTGTCAATCACTGCCCTGGGGATTTGGGATATTTTTTAGACCAGAGGAAAGAGTGCCTCCTACTGGCCCTCCAACACCACTTCCTGGCATTTGGTCTCCCATACAGGGACTGACCAGGACCAACCCTGCTTAGATTCAGAAGCAAGCCAGCAGTGGTATGCAGGTTGGTATGCTGCAGGTCAAAACTGTAATTATGCCGCTCAGGAACATTCAATGTCATCTTAGGAAGCAACTCCAGTGTATATTTGGCCTTGTGTTTTAGGTTAATGTCCTGCTGAAAGGTAAATTTTTCTCCCCGCGTCTGTTGGAAAGCAGACTGTACAAGTTTTCCCTCTAGAATTTAGACTATGCTTAGCTCTATTCTGTTTATTACAAAAATAACTCAATATGCCTTGCCAATGACAAGCATACCCATAACATGATGCAGCTACCACCATGCTTGAAAATATGACGAGGGGAAAGGGGGATACCTACAGAAATGTGTCTTTTCAGCATTTAACCCAACCTCTGAATCAGAGTGGTGCGGGGGGCTGCCTTAGTCAATATACACATCTTTAGCACCCGGGGAACAGTGGGTTAACTGCCTTGCTCAGGGGCAGAACGACAGATTTTTACCTTGTCAGCTTGGGGATTTGATCCAGCAACCTTTCAGTTACTGGCCCAATGTTTTAACCACTCGTGGTAGTGATGTGTTGTGTTGGATTTGCACAAAATATAATTCTTTGTATTTAGGACAAAAAATGCATTTCTTTGCCACATTTTGTGCAGTTGAACTTTAGTGCCTTATTGCAAACAGGATGCATGCTTCCTTCTTTTCACTCTGTCATTTAGTATTGTGAAATAACTACAATGTTGTTGATACATCCTCAGTTTTCTCCTATCACAGCCATTAAACTCTGTAACTGTTTTAAAGTCACTATTAGCCCCATGGTGAAATCCATGAGAGGTTTCTTTCCTCTCCGGCAGCTGAGTTAGAAAGGACACCTGTATCTTTGTAGTGACTGTGTGTATTGATACACCATCCAAAGTGTAATTAATAACTTCACCATGTTCAAAGGGATATTCAATGCCTGTTTTTGTGTGTTTTTTAAAATCCATCTACGAGGCATTGAAAAACCTCCCTGGTCTTTGTGGTTGAATCTGTGTTTTAAATTCACTGCTCGACTGAGGGACCTTACAGATAAGATTATATGTGTTGGGTACAGAGCTGATTATATGTGTTGGGTACAGAGCTGAGGTAGTCATTCAACAGTCACTGTTATTGCACACAGATTGAATACATGCATCTCCTAACAACCAATTCCATGAGCAGCAGCACTTAAGAAGAGTTACTCCTTAAATTGCAAAGATGTGATCAGTTTAGTTATTTTAATGCATTGCTGTGTTCTGCCCATCTAGAGGAATTGGAAGAAACTTTTATTTTGTGGAAATACTTTGGTGAGATTTTGAGAGATTGATCGACTTGGTTCTTGCAAGACTCATCTGCTGAATCATCAGGCAACACAACGAAGGAATGGGATAGGAGGACCATAAACCAGGACAACAACAGGAATTAAGACATAGATAAACAAACACAAAACCAACAGAGGGAGAAAGAGGAAGAATTTCTTAACGATTTCTGGAGGATAGTTCAGGCCTTGACAGGGAAGCAAGTATTCAGATGAACAAACAAGCAAGCAAAAGAGCACTTGGAAAGGAGGTAGAAACTTTCTGAACATTAGAGAGAGTATTTTCATTTATGTGTAATGTGTTGTTTAATTGAAAAACACATTTAATATATTTTTGTATTATTCATAAAAGTGCATTGGTTAAAAACATAATTTATCTATAGGTGCATTATTTAAACAAGTGCTTTCATCTGTTGGATTCGACATTTTGAACATTGAGATATTAAAGCCATGACAGATCAGACGCATAGTATATTAAGGAGTGAGGTCTGTAGAAAGACAGAGTGGCTTTGGAATGTGTTGGGGGACGGGAGGAGAAAACCGTGTTGATACAGGGAAGACAGATGGACATCTGTGGATTGGGTGAAGGAGGGGTTGAGGTTAAGAGGTGAGGTCAGATCCCCTTAAGGGAGTAATAAGGGTTTGGTATTCTGTTACCTTCTATCTGTTGAACCATAAGATGTAAGGATTGGAGAGAAAGAGGAGGGTCTTAAGTGGGATGTATATAACTGTGATGGAGAGGAATGTTTTGCTGTCTGAATACAGCTGTACATAACCTTTGGGAAGAATTACACTTGGTTAAGCTTCTCTAGTGTCCGTGAGTCATTTACTCCAAAAAATAAGAACCTAACACATCAAAAGGCACATAATTATAGAGCAGAATGCATTGTTTCAGAGACCTTGCCAGCATGTATCCTCAAAATGTTACGAGTGAGTTAGGAAACAAATATTTCTAAAATAATCCCTAGAGACTGAGGGCAGATTTATTCCCGATCAAGGAAATAAAAGGACACAGATGATCCTAATGCTTGGCACACAGCTCTACACAAGACCAACAATGAACTTAAAATGATTTCACCCCCAAATGTAACATTAAAATGTATAATAATAGCACTGTGATGGTTCAAGGTTCGGAGGCCAGCCTGGATCAATTTGTCCACTACTTCGACCAAAAATAACATATTGTTGCTGAACTTAAAATCGCTCCACTGTCAATACCTAACAACAGTCTCCACTCCCTCTGTGCCCCAGTATGAAGTCTCTCCCTCCCTCATCTGCAGTAGACACAGCCCTGAGCATGCCTCTCTGACATGTGACACCTGCAGTACCACAGCATCTTATAGAGGAGGAGATCAGCCTGGTGCGTCAGCATAGGGACGGGATCCAGGAACTGCAATGTGTGCAGGCTCTCAGGATGCAATTGCACAGACTTAGAGAGGAACTGTCCAGCACAGTCAACACTAGCCACAAGCACAACCTGCAGAAGGAGCTACATGAGCTAAGGCAGGAATTTCTCAGCCACCACCATCCACTCTACAAAGAGTCCCACAATTCCCAGAACCAGGCCAACAGCTGAATCAGAGCCTACCAACCAACCAACCCAACCAACCAACTAACCCAACCAACCAATGCATCAACCCAGCTGAACCCCTCCATCCCCATCTCACGGCCTGTAATTACTCCCATCACTCCTTCCATCCTCCAGAGACCTGACGAGAAACCAGACAATGTATTAATGATGGACTCAAACGGAATAAACTTTTCCCAAATAAAAAGGTGTCATAGTAATGAAGCCCCTCAACAGAGAGAGCTATGGAGCTCTTGACCGTGGCCCAACTTTGCTCCGCAAGCCATATCATCATTCACATGGGGACCATTGACCTGCGTGCTCAACAGGAGAGGGTGGCCACATCACTAAGGGAAGTGATAGAGAGGGCCTTCATCATCTACCCCCTTGCAAAGATAGTAATATCTACCCTGCTCCAGAGGAGAGGCTTCCACCCTGCTGCCAGGCTCTCTCGGGACTGTGTGCTATGGCCCATTCTAATCCTGAATGTTGATTGATTAAAACCGAATTTCACAAGTTACCACCGGCTAAATCTATGACGTTAAAATTCCTATTTACTCTGTTCCATCTGACTGCGCAATCCACTGTCTCATCAGCCCAGCCAGGCAATTTATAAACTTGATCTCCACTATAAAAAGCATCTAGACATTATCTCACATTTCTTTTAGACTAACATTTTGTTTTCAACAGTGGAGATTTGAACAAACTTTGCTGTCTGTCTCTCTGACATTTGCAACATTGCTTCAATATTCAAATTATATCTCCAGCTTTCCCATAGTATTGAACGTGTCAGGAGTCGTGACGAGACAGACAGATTTCTCAGCCAGTCTAAATCGATAATCAGCTGGCGTAAATATATGGATATATACGAAAAAAGGTCAAACAAAACGAAGTGCAGCTAGTTTGCAGTCTTTCCAGCTTCAGTTTGAAGTGATTCTGTTAGCTGTATTGTTGGCTAGCTCTTCTGAACAACAGTGTCCTGACGAGAGAGAAAATCTTCTATGCCAGGTGAAATTGTGCTTCATTAGCTCATTGTTATGTATGTGTTAAATAAATGTCACTAGAAAACAGCTTAAACAAATGCAAATGCAGCTACTGTTGTTATTCTGGCTGCACTGTTTGACGTGACTGTACGTTAGTCGTAGTTGGCTAGCTAGCAAGCAAGGGATAAGAACATTGCCAGCCAGTATGGCAATGGAACATTTAGAACGAACGACTGGGTCGCGTCCATAGATACAGAACAAAAAGATTGAACGACTGGATCGTGTCTCTGCCAACTGAACCAATGGAACAAACGACCAGTCAGCTTGGGTAGCAACCCTACATTTGGGTTGGGACATGTTTGGATTTGAGATAGTATGAATAAATTCATAAAAATAACGTTAATGAAAATATGTCAATCATTATTTGAATATGTTTGTAACCCGTTGCATAAAAGTGATAATGCCCTCGAAGCCAGTCTTTGGAGGATATATTGGCACGGTTTTCCAGACCTCGACTTCGTCTTGGGCATAAGAACACCCGTTTCAATATATCCTCCAAACACCGGCTTCTCGGGCATTATCACTTAAAAGTACACCTGGCCCACCATCACACCCTCAGCCTGAACTGTCTTTATGACAATTTTCCATTGTACAAAGAGGCAGTCTCCACCTTCGCCAGGATGTCAAAGGATGTTGCTCTGGGCAGCCAGTCCACCTCACCCCACAGAAGCAACGGGACAGCCACCAACTCCCTGGGACAAATCAGACCCTCTTTTAGACCTGCATCCATTGGCACCTCACAGAGACTGAAGAACAGTCAGCAACACTGCCCCCCACACCCCCCTCCACCACTACTCTCCCAGGACCTGCATGCAGATACACTGAGCTATGCCCAAGCTGTACACAGTCAGAGGCTCCATACAGAGTTTGGAGCATTGCCAGCCACACTGCCCTCCACACCACCCTCTTCAATTCCCTCTACAACCTCCCTCCCATGCTACCAGACCCGTCTGAGCACAGCTCTACCAGATCAGGCCCAAACTCAGATCAGGTGTTACCCATTTCTGGAGCCTTGTGTCAGACACAGAGTATGCACTTCTTAAGCAGTGTGTGCAAAAGGTGACAGATTTTTTTGTCAGCACTTACTAATGCGAAGCAGCATTTTCAACAATGAACATTGTGAAACATAAACAGAGAAACAGACTGACAAATGCACACCTGGATTGCCTCACAAGGATAGCAACAATAGACTATACATTTAGAATGAATTCAGTCAAGGAGCAGAAGGGACATTTTCGCTCGTCCCACTACTGAGGTAACCCTTAACACGGCTCTTATACATGTGATGTACCCTATTTTATGTGTGCATGTATATATTTGTGATGTGCTGTACATCAAATCAATTGTATGCGCTCTATTGCTCTGAGTTTGCTCTCAATTGATAATTGATCATATTGGAAGAATAAGTACAACAAATTAAAGATCTGTGCTGCCCTCTGAATGATTGTCTCAACCCAAAGTGGCCTCTGTACAAAACAAATGTGAGTAACACTGATCAATATGAACCCAGCAGCCACTTCATTAAAGCCGTTAGATGCAGTTTGTCGTAGCGCACTGCGCTTTATTACAGGCAACAGTTTTAGTTACTCATCACTGCATTCTCTACCAGAAAGTTGGTTTTCCACACTTTGATGTCACGTAGATTGATTCATTGCGACGTTTTCATTTATAAAGCCCTTTTACAAAAAGTCCCACTGTACCGATCATCTTTACTGAACTTTAGATATACGAGTTACCACACAGGGATGGTTAACTCTGGAAATCCCTTCGGTCTCTACGGAGTTAGGTAAATCAGCTTTTAGTTTTCTTACAACTTATTTGTGCAACAATCTTCAAAATGTTCCTACATTTTATGATTTGGAATGTGTTTGTTTTCTATGACCATGTTTCTCTTTCTGCTTGCATTTGGTATTTATACTGATGTGTGTATTTGTATGTAATTTATGTCATTCAGGTCTCATCTGTAAAAGAGACGTTGTTCTCACTATGACTCCCTGATAAAATAAAGGTTCAATTTAAAAAATGATACTTATTATCTGGCTTGTTAAGCAAATTTTAACTCATTGAACTTATTTAGGTTTGTCATAACAAAGTGGTTGAATACTTATTGACTCAAGACATATCAGCTTTTCATATTTAATTCATTTGTAAACATTTCTAAAAACATAACTCCACTTTGACATTACGGGGTATTGTGTGTAGGCCAGTGACACAACTTCTCTATTTAATCCATTTGAAATTCAGGCTGTAACAACAACATATTTAAAAAGTCAAAGGGTGTGAATACTTTCTGAAAGAACTGTATGGCCGGACTCAACGTTTATTGTAAAATGATGTGTTACAACAAACATGCATCTAATCCGTTATTGATCGTCCTTATGTATTAATTCATGCAACAGTGGATCAACTCACCAAAAGACCTGTGTACATCAAGGGTGTGAAGAAAATGCGCAATGTAAAACATTTATCACATAACAAAAATACTAGATATCGAGAGAATTTGAAAAGTCACTCTTCCTCTTCCATTTGGGTTGCCGATCCCTAGTTTAGTAAAACTGACGGAACGTAGTGCCGAGGGAACATAGACATGGTCCCACTTCGACAACTTGCTAGCTCTATCTCTTCTGACGTAAAGAGATTGCTTGCTTCATTTGCCCTGACGTTGTAGACATGCTGCCCCTAATAAGAGGGATTGATATCAGAAGAAATCAGTCCGTAGATCAGCATGTTTGGTCAACTGTGCTCAGCAGCAGCTAGTGGGAGGTCACTTACTGCACTGACTCTGCTTTGTAATAATTCATGTTTGTTAGCTACTGCTGTATCAACATCTTTATCTGGACAGAAAATACATTGTTTTTCAGAACACAAACCCACCGTGGAAAATGTGACAAATGGTCCCCACAACACCCAAACCTCATGCCTCGTTGTTTCCCAATCAACAGCTACTTATCTGATGAGTTGGTCTTGGAGGTTAATTAACAAGTGCACAGCAAGTCTGCGCCAGCACATTACTATAACAACGCAGATAAGGTGGGATAAATATCACAATAAAAAAAAAAAAAGATTTTAGTCAAGCATTTGCCCTCTCAACATGGATCCTGTTTCTTGCAATGTCTTTTATGAGATGTATATCACTCTCTGTGAACCTTCTGTGGTTCAGGAATGGAGGAATGTTCACAGTGACTCCTGCAGGCATCAAGCTCTGTATCAAGAAACCTTTGTCAGCCAAAATCATGTCACCAGACGTGAAGATCTTCTCAAACCTCGACCTTCTGGACAATGGCTTTGTCCGACACAGAGCCTAAATACAGATCACTGCAGTACGTGATAACCGCATTAGATGCAACTCCCAAGAGTATCTTGAAGGGGTACATTGAACAGTACACTGAGTAGGTTTGCCTCTGCAGATCCATCTGACTTGGAGGAGCAACTTCAATGTCAGTACAGTCAATGATCATCCTGCAGTTTCTGCTGGACCCCTGAAAAGACGCATTTAAGCACATTTGGTTCTTCTCCCGACTTGGAACAATCTTCATGATGCTACTGAAAAACAGCTTGTAGATCACCTTAATAATGAAAGTGATGGCAACATTGCTGACAGTGCTTGCATAACAACAGAATTGTTGAGCCAGGTGCAAGTTGGTGTAGCTGTGATGCAACTTCATATGCGCCATAAACAATTGATCCTCAAATGACAGCATCTCGACCCTCCACTTGGCAAAATAGACATCGCAGTCCTTGTAACGTTCAAAGTTTCTTGTCTGGAAGTCCTGTTCCCATCCTAAGTACTTTATCAGACAGCTGTGATGCTGAATACCTAATGTTTCCTCAAGGTGGACCTCAGTGAGAACATTTTGCAACTGTGCAGACAGCAGCCTCCTACATTCTTCAGCAGCCAAGGGGCCTGGAATTTCATAGGTCTGGATTATCATTTTCTGCCATGGTGGATGTGTCTGGATCTTCCTCCCAGTTGACATTTCTAACTGACTTCACAGGTCATTTGATTAGTCATGTACAACAGATGTGCTCGTGGAACAAAACTGTTGTATGGGGAAAACATTGAGCCCACAAGTCCTTTGTGAGCTAGCTAGCCAACTTGAGCTAACTAGCCAACCAAGGTACTTAACTAGCTAGCCCACCAAGTGATATTAAGCCAGCTAGTTAACATTAGCTCACTGTTCGAGTAGTCAGACTTTTCTAAGTAGTGACACGCTAGCTAACCAATTACCCTTGCCATGGTGCCGGCCTAACGTTTGAGAGCAAATCTGACTACACAAACGGTGAGTTAACGTTAACTAGCAAGCTAAGTCGTATTCCTGGTAGTAGTGCTGGTAAGTTGACAATAGTTCTTCCCGGCTGTATGTAATAACACTTAAGATCTTCTGGGCTAACAATGTAAGAAATAATACGGAAAAAAACTAAATACTGCAAAGTTTCCTAAGGACTAGAAGCGAGGAGGCCCTTTATGTCAGTGCCTTCTTTGTAGATTTAATTTAATTTAATTTAAATATCCCTTCCCTGGTGGGCTAATGCTAGATAGCATGTCACCACATAAAAAAGTATGACTATACAAACCATGAGCTAACATTATCCAGCTGGCTAGCTCACTAAAGAGGTCACAACAGTCCTTCTGCTAGCCTATTCTGGTTTTCTTCTTCCTTGTAAGAAAGTAGAGCATGGTGCTTGTAACGCCAGGGTAGTGGGTTCGATTCCCGGGACCACCCATACGTAGAATGTATGCACACATGACTGTAAGTCGCTTTGGATAAAAGCGTCTGCTAAATGGCATATATTATTATTATTATTATTAATGTATGTTGTACACATAACTACAGTCGGGGGTTATCTAGCAAATTTTCACAAGCAACTAGCTTTGACCTTACCAAAATAGCTTGTTAGCAGATAGCAAACAGGGCTTACATCATCACACGGCTCCAGCAATGCCTCTCGATTACAGAGGTAAAAAAATATTAAATGCAAATGTACTTATCGGAGTAGTGGTTACAATTCGGTACATAGCACAGAACCATCCTTGCTTCTGATCGACAGAGAGTTATCTACACTGAACAAAATATAAACGCAACATGTAAAGTCTTGGTCCCAACATGTAAAGTGTTGGTTTCTTTAGCTGAAAAAAAGATCCCAGAAATGTTCCACATTTACATAAGTATTCAGACCCTTTACTCAATAGTTTGTTGAAGCACTTTTAGCAGCGATTACAGCCTCAAGTCTTCTTGGGTATGAGGCTACAAGCTTGGCACACACCTGTATTTGGGGAGTTTCTTCCATTCTTCTCAGCAGATCCTCTCAAGCTCTGTCAGCTTCGATCGGGAGTATCGCTCCACAGCTATTACCAGGGCTCTCCAAGGATGTTTGATCGGGATCAAGTCCGGGCTCTGTCTGGGCCACTCAAGGACATTCAGAGACATGTCCTGAAGCCACTCCTGCGTTGTCTTGGCTGTGTGCTTAGGGTCGTTGTCCTGATGTAAGGTGAACCTTCACTCCAGTCGGAGTTCCTGAGCATTCTGGAGCAGGTTTTCATCAAGGAAATCTCTCTACTTTGGTCCGTTCATCTTTCTCTTGATCCTGACTAGTCTCCCAGTCCCGGCCGCTGAAAAACATCCCCACAGCATGATGCTGCACCACCATGCTTCACCGTAGGGATGGTGCCAGGTTTCCTTCAGACGCGACACTTGGCATTCAGGCCAAAGAGTTCAATCTTGGTTTCATCAGACCAGGAGCCTTTTGGCAAACAAGTGGGCTGTGTGCCTTTAATTGAAGAGTGGCTTCTGTCTGGCCACTCTACCAAAAAGGCCTGATTAGTGGAGTGCTTTAGAATGGCCTTCCTGAAGAGCTCATTGACTTTCAACGTGGCACCGTGGATTTCACCTTTCCAGCAAGTCAGTTCATCAAATGTCTGCCCTGTAAGTGCTGTTATTGTGAAGTGGAAATGTCTAGGAGCAACAACAGCTCGGCTGTAAAGGGGTAGGTCACACAAGCTCACAGAACGGGACCGCCAAATGCTGAAGCGCGTAACACGTAAAAAATAATCTAGATGATTCTGTGCTTTCAACTTTGTGGCAACAGTTTGGTGAAGGCCCTTTCCTGTTTCAGCATGACAATTCCCCGTGCACAAAACGAGGTCAATACAGAAATTGTTTGTCGAGACCGGTGTGGAAGAACTTGACTGGCTTGCACAGAGCCCTGACTTCAAACCCATCGAACATCCTTGGGACGAATTGGAACGACGACCACAAGCCAGGTCTAATCGCTCAACATCAGTGCCCGACCTCAGTAATGCTCTTGTGGCTGAATGGAAGTCCCCACAGCAATGTTCCATCATATAGTGGAAAGCCTTTCCAGAAGAGTGGAGACAGTTATTGCAACAAAGTGTTTACAGTGCCTTCAGAAAGCATTCACACCGCTTGACTTATTCCACATGTTGTGCTACAACCTGAATTCTAAACGGATAAAAATACAAATCTCACCTATCCACACAATACCCAATAACGACAAACTGAAAACACCTTTTGCAGCGATTACAGCTGCGAGTATTTAAGTCTCTAGCAGCGTTCCAAACCTGGATTGTCCAACATTTGCCCATTATTCTATGCAAAATTATTCAAGCTCTTTCAAATTGGTTGATCATTGCTAGACAACCATTTTCAGGTCTTACCATAGAGTTTGAGATAGATATAAGTCAAAACTGTACATTCATTGTCTGCTTGGTAAGCATCTCAGTGTAGATTTGGCCTTGTGTTTTAGGTTGTGGTCCTGCAGAAAGGTGAATTCATCTCTGTGTCTGGTAGAAAGTAGACTGAAAAGAAAGTAGACTGGACAAAAAAACAGAAAACTTGAGCATGCATAACTATTCACCCCCCCCAAAGTCAATACTTTGTAGAGCCACCTTTTGCAGTATTTACAGCTGCAAGTCTCTTGGGGTATGTCCCTATCAGCTTGGCACATCTATCCACTGAGATTTTTGCCCATTCTTCAAGGCAAAACTGCTCCAGCTCCTGGTGTACAGCAATCTTTAAGTCATACCACAAATTCTCAATGGGATTGAGGTCTGGGCTTTGACTAGGCCACTCCAAGACATTTAAATGTATCCCCTTAAACCACTCAAGTGTTGCATTTGCAGTAGGCTTAGCGTCATTGTCCTGCTGGAAGGTGAACCTCTGTCCCAGTCTCAAAGACTGAAACAGGTGTCCCTCAAGGATTTCCCTGTATTTAGTGCCATCCATCATTTCTTCAATTCTGACCAGTTTCCCAATCCCTGTCTATGAAAAACATCCCCACAGCATGATGCTGCCACCACCATGCTTCACTTAGGGGATAGTGTTCTCGGGGTGATGGGAGGTGTCGGGTTTCCTCCAGACATAGTGTTTTCCTTGATGACCAAAAAGCTCATTTTTAGTCTCATCTGACCAGAGTACCTTCTTCCATATGTTTGGGGAGTCTCCCACATGCCTTTTGTCGAACACCAAACGTGTTTGCTTATTTTTTCTTTAAGCAATGGCTTTTTTCTGGCCACTCAATACATATACACGCACCACTTTTCCGTTTTGTATTTTTTAATTTTTTTTTAAACAAGTAATTTTTTTCTTTTTACTTCATCAATTTTGACGATTTTGTGTATGTCCATTACATGAAATCCAAATAAAAATCTGTTTAAATGAAAGGTTAAATGCAACAAAATAGGAAAAAACGCCTAGGGGGATGAATACTTTTTCAAGGTACTCTAGGTGACCTTCGTTGCAAGGCATTAGAAAACCTTCCTGATCTTTGTGGTTGAATCTGTGTTTGAAATTCCCTGCTGGACTGAGGGACCTAACAGATAATTAATTGTATGTGTGGGGTAGAGAGACGAGGTAGTCATTAAAAAATCATGTTAAACATTATTAGTCCATGCAATTTATGTGACTTGTTAAGCATTTTTTAAAACTCCTGAGCCTATTTGGGCTTACCACAAAAAAAGGGGTTGAATTGACTCAAGATATTTCAAATTTTGTAAAAATGACAAAAAAGAGAATTCTCCATTGACATTATGGGATATTGTGTATAGGTAATTGACAAAACAATCTCAATTTAATCATTTTTTTATTCAGGCAGTAACACAACAAAATGTGGTCCAGGGGTGACATAGTGACATGAATATACGCAATTGAATCAGACGAATAAAATTATAATCTTGACAAATCGATTGTCTTTTAATGTTTTCTCAAGTGCCTAACCATTTTAGTTGGAATGTAAAATCATGACTTTCGTAACATTTAAGGGGCAATCCGCAGTTGAAACAAAAACAAAACAACAGACAGCCCGCCACTGTCTTTGGTAAACAGCTGAGGGATGGGGCTGGAGACAAATACAGTGTCTTCATACTTTCTGAAAAAAAAAAACTGTATATTTCTACATCCATTATTCACTTCATCCATTTACAATAATAAACTCTTTGTCTTTGAAATAACAAAAAAAGTATTGACAAATACAGCCCAGCTGTATCCATTCAGTAGCTCAACAACATACAAGCATTTCTAATAGTTATTTTCTTCAAGTAAATGTAAACTCCTTCAAGTTCCACATTGTATACAGAGTAAACTAACTTGCTTTTGTTCATGTAAGACATTTGTAATAGGTATCCATATTTAAAAACATAATAATTACTTAATAACTTAATAACAACTCAATATTCAACAATACAAAATAAATATTAAATACATAAATTAATCAATAATAAATAACTAAATAAAGCAAATTAAGCTAAAATGAGACCATCTTTAGAACACTGAGAAACTGTGTATTTGTGTACTTGAATAGAACCTAGTGTTTAAGTTATTTAAAGCTCTGAAGTCCTTTCTTTGAACAGAACACCTGGGTTCATGTCACTCAGGTGTGCCTCACTTGTGTTGACTGACGCCGACTCAAATGCTCTCAAAAAATCAGGCACTTGAAAGGACACCATCGGACAAGAACCCTTGACATTGCTGCACACCAGCCTCTCCAATGAAGCAGTGTTGACGATGTCAAAGCCCACACTCCCGCCGAACGTGCTGGGCATCCAGTATTCCGGCGAGCAAATGGGGTTTCCCAGGAGACCTTTCAGGGAGTAGGGTGCACCCATCTCGACCATAGTCTCCCCGAAAACAGCGTTAGGTCTGGGGCGCTCCACCAGAAGGCCTGGGTACAGCTCCACAGCATCTACATCCCCATATAGAATCTCTAGTTCCGCAGCCAGCTCTGTCTCTCCTGCAACACCAACAGAACAACAAACAAAGGGTTAATAACTCTAGCCTGCTACTCACAAATGTCTATACCACAATGCAGCAAAAGAAAGGCATGCAATACATCCTCACCTCCCCCCCAAAAAATAAGTTGACAAACAAGGTGCATGCTATGACAAGTCTGTGTTTTGGTCTTTATGGGAACTCAATGACACAAGTACAGACACCATACACTTGGATCACTCCCTCCCTGCCCACTCCCTCCCTGCCCACTCTCTATCAGCAGCTGTCATGAAGGTGGTAACCATGCCAATAACAAAAGAGCTGGACCAATCCTGTCACTTTATCCAGGGACTACTTCAGTTGCCATGGACCTGTGCTTACTAAATGTTACCTTTCACCTAGTAACTAAGTAACTATTAGATTGAGGATATACACATATCATAATAGGGTGTGTACAATTTTAGTTCTCACCTGTGAGGTCCTCAAAGGAGGTGTAGGCCCTCATGTTGAAGCGTTTCCTGTAGGCGTTGAGGGACTGGTAACGCATGTCTCTGCTGTGCTCCAGGGCCTTAGCTGCCACGCCCACTAGTGCAGGAGGCAGGTTCCGTCCACCAGCCACCTGGGAACCAAAGGGAATCAAGATCCTCGGTCAATATCAACTTTTGACACCTTTTTTTCTATGTAAAAAATATCTTGTTGGGGTATGGTGTCTGTTGTCATTCTCGTTAATATATTTCCAGCATTAGATATAGGTGTTGTTGCCCTACGAAGTGAACACCTACCAAACTCCAGTGCCATTATACAGCTCCACTCATTTATTCATTATTTAGCATATCAAGTTGATATAAGAATTGTCACTTAGGCCCCAATGAAAGACTATTGCTGTTAGGATCTTAGTGTCCACTCATTTCCGCTATTCCTCATTGGACCCCACGGTGTCCACCCCACCAGACAACTCACCCTTCCAGCGATCTGCTTGGTGAAGGACTCCACCAGGTTGTTGATGCCGTGCTCTGTGACCAGGGAGTTGTTGAAGACAAACTGGGGGTAGGTGTAGGCGCGGTCCTCAATGCTGAAGGTTTCAGGCATCAGCGGGTGCCAGTGGTACAGGGTATTGAACTCAGCTGCGATACGGTTCTGGTACTGGAAACGCTGGTTGAAGAGGAGCTCCGGGTCGAACTTGAGCTGGAAGTGGTAGCCACTCAGGTGCTGGACATAGTCCTCAATCACGATCTTAATGGTCTCGCCTGCGAGCCAGGAAAGAAGGGAGGGCGGGAGTAAGAGAATGCATGACAACACTCCTTGAGGTTGGTGAGACATTTCTCAATAAACACCTGACACCCAAATATAGAGTTTTGATCGGTTTTATACAGAGCTGTTTTCATCTGTATGCATTGTACAGTTTCTAGAACATACTTGAATATTGCCATACTTTGATCATATACGATTCCCATTATAAGGTCCTGAAGCGTTTATGACCAGTAGGTACAGTATGCGTGTCCACTTTTGGTACTGGTGACTCACCAATTAGGATAAGGCGTGTTGTCTGGAAGATGCGTTCGTCGTCCCATTCGGGATGCTCCTGCCTCAGGACGTCACAGACACGGTTGTGCTCGCGCAGCCAGATGGTGGCATACATCATGAGCCCGGGGACCAAGCCAAAATGCTCATGGCCCACAGCGAAGCGGTGCTCCTCTGGCACTTGAGGTGGGTAGTGCATCTCGGCACCAACCTCCCTTACCAATGGGGGGTAGACCTCACCGTTCAAAACCCGATACTTCAGTTTGCCATCCTTGAACAGCCTCAGCTTGTGCTGTCTCTCCAGAGTGTCTCCGTAAACATGGTTTAAGTCCACCTGAAACACAGAGGTAGAAAGTGAGTCCAAACATACCCTCTAAGCCTACGTTAACGTCAACCATGAAACAAAATGGAAACATATTTTCATGTGACAGACGCACTATTTGTCATGTATTGTAAATTAGACTTACGCCATGGCCCAAGGCTTTGGTGAAAGCTGGTCCTTTCATGAAGTCTGATTTGAAGAACTGGTGGGTGAAGTGCTGGGCGAAGAAGGCGAACATGAGATTGGAACCCTGAGGATCCGGAATGAACCGCTTCCTCAACAAAACCTTCTCCACCACGAGCTTGACATCCGGGAGCACTGCTCTTCCTATCAAGAGACAACAAAAAAAAGATGTTAGGAACATAATTGGGGTTCTATCTCAACAAAAAATGTATTTGGTTACTAAAGACAGTTCAAATAATGTCCATATGACTGCGTTATTGTTCCGTCTCCTTTTGGACTCTTGGGAAGTCTGTGACTTTCGACTGGTGGGAATGATTGAGTAACCCATCGGAGGGGAATTTTTAAGGTTATCATAATCTCAGGTAAACTGTAAGGAATCCCAAAAGACTGGTTAGGCATGAGCTCATTACCTGCGGTTCCCATAGGTGTAGGGCAGTCCTTTGGCAATGGGGGGAGCGTCCGTGTGTAGTAAGACAGGTTGGAGTAGGCCTCCCAGCTCTTGTAGCCATAATCAGCATTGTAAGTCGGTGGGCTGTCCACCAAATGTGAGCGGGCTATAGAGGCAAAGGCAGAAATATTAATTTTGTTAGGAAGCTGAGCAAAGACCTAATCTTTTAAATTGAATGTAAAAATTACAAATATTTTCAATGTATAATTTATTTATTTATTATATTCTTACTTTATCTCCATTACTTCCCATATCAGTAAATATCATATATCCACATAATTAATTGAGTCAACTTTCTTTCATTCATAGACAAATCTTAATGCAAACTTCTGTAATGCGCTGACGAAAAGGTTTTAATATTTCAACTTACATGTCAGGACATAGCTCATTATTGCGTTTCTCACAAAGGTGATCTTGTTTATGACGTTCCACAACCCTTTGTAGTGAGTAAGGATGTAGTGAATAGTGTTCGGAGCTGGTTTCAATGATATTTTTATCCATGTTAGGAATTCAGCTGCAGAGTGGATAGAAGTGGGAAATATGTATAACAACAATAACGAATAAATCGCGTTAATAAGAATCAAATCAAATCAAATCAAATGTATTTATATAGCCCTTCGTACATCAGCTGATATCTCAAAGTGCTGTACAGAAACCCAGCCTAAAACCCCAAACAGCAAGCAATGCATGTGTAAGAAGCACGGTGGCTAGGAAAAAGACCAAAACCTAAGAAGAAAACTAGAGAGGAACCAGGCCATGTGGGGTGGCCTGTCCTCTTCTGGCTGTGCCGGGTGGAGATTATAACAGAAGAATGCCCCATTATATCGTTGGAATAATCTGTATTACTGAAAAAGTTTTACTTACGTGTTGTGCAGTTCTTTCCATAATATCCAGTCCTTGTGCAGTCGCACTCATAGTTGTCAAAGCCTTTTGAATTACATAACCCCCTATTTTCACAAGGCTGTGCACAGCAAGGATCAACTGAAAAGATACGGCAAAAGTTTAGAAGGCTATACAAAATTATTATTAATGACTATTTTTTTTTCATTACAAGCATTATAATCTTTAACAAATTATTCAGATAAATCGAACACCTTATGTTCAGTAAAGGTATAATTTAGTTATTCACAATAGAATAACTAAAGATGAAAAAAATATTCACATGAGAATCAAAATAAATATGCTAACCTCCTTCGCAGAAGTAGAGCCCCACAGTCAAGAGCAAAACGATACAGATTACTTTATTCATCCCCGAAAGATTCTATTGAATCGCAATCCGGTATAAAATATCAAAAAATGTCAAATTCCAGTCGACTCCTGCTCACTTCTGGTCACAGTGATTCTGAGGTTCTTGGATGCCTGGTCCATATTTATGTATGAAGCTCATTCCAAGCTCCTACGCAAGCTATTACGCTCTTGTCGAGGGGAGCCGGGAGGGGAACATTTTAACCAATCATCTTCCTCTTGGAGGTATTTGGCCTATTCTGCATCCAGTCTATTTTGGCATCCACATAGTGAGAATTTAAAACAATAAAACAAAAGTAACGGTATTTACAGTGTATTCAATCACTGAACATTGTTTTTTCGTCTTATTTTATTATATTGTGTAAAGATTGATAAGAAAAGTAATACAATTTCTAAAAACGTATAACAGGCAGAATCTACCGCACATCCAAAATCGATTAGTGAAAAAATGAACATCAGGAAAAAGTATCCGCACACTTCCAGGTCGATCCAAAAAGTATTTTGATCGTAGCTATACTTTCGGTCAGTTGACCTCTGGTTCTCTGTGTGTCCTTATCTATCACTATGGTTTTTGGAGAAATGCTCCGTTGAAGGTCGACTGACCGAAAGCGTAACTACAATCAAAATAAATTTGCATCTGACGTGTGTTGAGACTTTTTCTTGTTTTCCCACTGAATATTGATAACAAAACTGAAAGAAAGACATCCTACAGACCTACACTGTTGCGACTAAGTAGCCATTGTTATTTGAGACACCAGGCTAATACCACACTAAAGTTTGTCGGCCATAGGGAAGATTTACTTTACCATCATAGGCTATCTGACGCTGTCAACAAACGTTTTGGCACACAATACTAAAGTATTTGGACTTTGTTGTGTTTATATCCTCAACAGTTTTTGGTACATGTATATGTATCTGTTTCGGGTTGTAACATTTGTATGTGTTTTAAATTGTTAACCCTCCTGTTATGTTGAGGGTCAATTTGACCCATTTCTGCTTTTGAGTTGTCTAAAATACTAGTTTACCTCTGTTTTTCGCCATGAAATGAAATTACTTTTCCTAATTGAGGGTCATAAACCTAACTTCAAAATGTGGACACACTGATGTGTTGTGGAATGTCTGTAGATTTTGTATTCAAACATGAGTTGGTGCGTAATTTTGACCAAGGAGGCTTTCATGTGTATAGATATTTGCACAGGTCCAAAATAAACAAGTGTCTTTGATGTGTTTTGTTTGACTGGTTCTGGTTGCACTTTTATAATTCTGTTTGGGTGAAAAGGAGCTTTCCCCAAGCTTCTCCTTCTCAGTGCAAGAGCAGCAGATCTCTGACACAGACACTGCAAAAATGAGCAAAAAAAAAAAATGTCAGTCAACGAAGCCTCCTCACAAATTCTGGACTGTGACAGTGAAATAGAAGAAGAGGTTTCAGAGACAGAAGACATTTCAGAGATAGAGGACAATGCTGTTGATGATCCAGATAATGCGTTTTTCTTTGGTGAAGAGGATTCAAAGGAGGGGTCTGGTATGCCATCCCCTCCATCAGATGAGAGGACATGAAAGTCTAAAGAAGGTACTATAAGGAAGTCAAGGTAGACTGTCAGCTTCCAGTGTAATCAAAATAGTTCCAGGGCCTACACAATTTGCCCCCCTCGCCAAGACGGTAAAACCAGCACCACTTGTGTAGAATGCAATGAACACATCTGCAGAAAGCACACATGTACATTGTGTTCAACATGTGGAGAGAAAGACTGAATGGCTCATTTTGATCAATAGGGTCAAATCACATCTAAATGTTACTGTTACTGGGAATTCAAAAACAATGCCTGCTTAGGGAAACAGAAAAGGCTTGTTTGTGAGAAAGGAAATATGTTTAACAAAAAGTTCTCAAATATATCGTTTTTGAAATTAAATGTTCTTGTATTTCTTTCTTTCTGTAAGGTCTGAGAAGACAAAATAAAGTTTGGTCTGTTTTTACTTGGTTCTTTGACTGTCTTGAGTGTGTTTAAACTGTGTGTGTCAATCTGACCCAATCCACAATGGATGTCATCCCCCCTCATATTAACACAATATTATTTTACTTTGAAAATGCATTATTGGTAAACTTCCAAAGCAATAACCAGTATGTAAGGCATGGACCATATATATAGAAATCATGGACATTTGTTTAGTAAAAACAGTAGGATAAATATAAATGTTCTCTTCATTCCTTTTTAAGAGCTTTGTCAAAACGGACCACGTGCACGGACCATGTACAGTATGGACGGTGGGAGCTGTATGGACGGTCAGACGCATTTGTCGTCATTTGGCGCCGACATGTGGACAAATGTACAACTGTCTTTACAGCAGTGGTGGAAAAAGTACGAAATTGTCA
This sequence comes from Oncorhynchus keta, assembly GCF_023373465.1. Lineage (NCBI taxonomy): Eukaryota > Metazoa > Chordata > Actinopteri > Salmoniformes > Salmonidae > Oncorhynchus > Oncorhynchus keta. The sequence continues at coordinate 36,071,179 of NC_068443.1, forward strand.
TACTTGAGTAAAAGTAGAAATACCTTAATATAAAATGACTGAAGAAAAAGTCAAAGTCACCCAGTAAAATACTACTTGAGTAAAAGTCTAAAAGTACTTGGTTTTAAAAATACTTAAGTATCAAAAGTAAATGGAATTGCGAAAGTGTAGTTAGGTATCAAAAGTAAAAGCAGATATAATTTAAAATTCCTTATATTAAGCAAACCAGACGACACAATTGTTTTATTGACGAATAGCCAGGGAGAGTACTCCAACACTCAAACATAATTCACAAACGAAGCATTGTGAACAGGGCTCCGGGCAGCCGAGCGGAAATGGAGGAAAACTCGCCTCCCTGCGGACCTGGCATCCTTTCACTCCCTCCTCTCTACATTTTCCTCCGCTGTCTCTGCTGCTAAAGCCACTTTCTACCACTCTAAATTCCAAGCATCTGCCCCTAACCCTAGGAAGCTCTTTGCCACCTTCTCCTCCCTCCTGAATCCTCCTCCCCCCCCCCCTCCTCCCTCTCTGCAGATGACTTCGTCAACCATTTTGAAAAGAAGGTCGACGACATCCGATCCTCGTTTGCTAAGTCAAACGACACCGCTGGTTCTGCTCACACTGCCCTACCCTGTGCTCTGACCTCTTTCTCCCTCTCTCTCCAGATGAAATCTCGCGTCTTGTGACGGCCGGCCGCCCAACAACCTGCCCGCTTGACCCTATCCCCTCCTCTCTTCTCCAGACCATTTCCGGAGACCTTCTCCCTTACCTCACCTCGCTCATCAACTCATCCCTGACCGCTGGCTACGTCCCTTCCGTCTTCAAGAGAGCGAGAGTTGCACCCCTTCTGAAAAAACCTACACTCGATCCCTCCGATGTCAACAACTACAGACCAGTATCCCTTCTTTCTTTTCTCTCCAAAACTCTTGAACGTGCTGTCCTTGGCCAGCTCTCCCGCTATCTCTCTCAGAATGACCTTCTTGATCCAAATCAGTCAGGTTTCAAGACTAGTCATTCAACTGAGACTGCTCTTCTCTGTATCACGGAGGCGCTCCGCACTGCTAAAGCTAACTCTCTCTCCTCTGCTCTCATCCTTCTAGACCTATCGGCTGCCTTCGATACTGTGAACCATCAGATCCTCCTCTCCACCCTCTCCGAGTTGGGCATCTCCGGCGCGGCCCACGCTTGGATTGCGTCCTACCTGACAGGTCGCTCCTACCAGGTGGCGTGGCGAGAATCTGTCTCCTCACCACGCGCTCTCACCACTGGTGTCCCCAGGGCTCTGTTCTAGGCCCTCTTCTATTCTCGCTATACACCAAGTCACTTGGCTCTGTCATAACCTCACATGGTCTCTCGTATCATTGCTATGCAGACGACACACAATTAATTTCTCCTTTCCCCTTCTGATGACCAGGTGGCGAATCGCATCTCTGCATGTCTGGCAGACATATCAGTGTGGATGACGGATCACCACCTCAAGCTGAACCTCGGCAAGACGGAGCTGCTCTTCCTCCCGGGAAGGACTGCCCGTTCCATGATCTCGCCATCACGGTTGACAACTCCATTGTGTCCTCCTCCCAGAGCATTAAGAACCTTGGCGTGATCCTGGACAACACCCTGTCGTTCTCAACTAACATCAAGGCGGTGGCCCGTTCCTGTAGGTTCATGCTCTACAACATCCGCAGAGTACGACCCTGCCTCACACAGGAAGCGGCGCAGGTCCTAATCCAGGCACTTGTCATCATCCGTCTGGATTACTGCAACTCGCTGTTGGCTGGGCTCCCTGCCTGTGCCATTAAACCCCTACAACTCATCCAGAACGCCGCAGCCCGTCTGGTGTTCAACCTTCCCAAGTTCTCTCACGTCACCCCGCTCCTCCGCTCTCTCCACTGGCTTCCAGTTGAAGCTCGCATCCGCTACAAGACCATGGTGCTTGCCTACGGAGCTGTGAGGGGAACGGCACCTCAGTACCTCCAGGCTCTGATCAGGCCCTACACCCAAACAAGGGCACTGCGTTCATCCACCTCTGGCCTGCTCGCCTCCCTACCACTGAGGAAGTACAGTTCCCGCTCAGCCCAGTCAAAACTGTTCGCTGCTCTGGCCCCCAATGGTGGAACAAACTCCCTCACGACGCCAGGACAGCGGAGTCAATCACCACCTTCCGGAGACACCTGAAACCCCACCTCTTTAAGGAATACCTAGGATAGGATAAAGTAATCCTTCTCACCCCCCTTAAAAGATTTAGATGCACTATTGTAAAGTGGCTGTTCCACTGGATGTCATAAGGTGAATGCACCAATTTGTAAGTCGCTCTGGATAAGAGCGTCTGCTAAATGACTTAAATGTAATGTAAATGTGTTTAGTGAGTCTGCCAGATCAGATGTACTGTATCTCCACCAGAATTCCCACCAGCTTGGTACAAGGTCGTGAAGTTTCTCATTAGCAGCTTTGAGAAATTCCTTGTATATAATGCTCACCCACCCGGGGGCTTTGGCTTAGTTTGACCAAACTTGCCAGGCAGGCTCAGACTCGAGGGGGCAGTGTTGCTTTAGTCGGTCTCTGACCGCGTTTATCTATCTGTCTTGGCGTATAAAACAGATAAGGACTTCTCCTTAGTGTGTGGGTTGCTCAGATGGGTGTATAGGGTATAGGGTTGGGGACCGTTCCATCATGATAGGACAATAAATGAATAGCCTATTTGTCATTTATTTTCAAATGTATATCCCATATCTGCACAAAATAGAAAACTCTGTCACAACTCCTGCTCACAGACACACATGGGTTCTGGCATTTGCAACCATTTCCATTTTTCCCCACACTTTTCCAATCACAACCACACCCGCACATACCCACATACTGGCTCTCTATGTCCTCTGTTTATTGTGTTTTTATACCCTACCATGTTGATTCCCACCTAATTTCGGGCTTTTGAGTACTTTTGTATTCCAGTTCCTTTATATTTGAAAAAAAAGTATTATTTCTATAATTGTCCCTTCTTCTAATGCTGTCTTTTATCCATTTATAAAAATAAATTTAAACATAAATTATTTTACAACATTCCCTATCGTGAATGGTATAGTGTATTTGTAATTTATGTCTTTAGCAATTTGTTTTGTTTTGTTTTCCTCTTTTTTTATTACAATCCCCATGGATAGTATTGGGTGTTCCATTATTCAAACGTCGTATTATTTCAAATATCCATGCGGCCTAGTGGTTAGGGTGTTGGACCAGTAACTGAAAGGTTTCATGTTCAAATCCCCGAGCTGACAAGGTACAAATCTGTCGTTCTGCCCCTGAGCAGGCAGTTGACCCACTGTTCCTAGGCTGTCATTGAAAATAAGAATTTGTTCTTAACTGACTTGTCTAAAGGTAGTCTTGGTGTCTCAGAATAGTTGGTTATCGATTACGAGAGCTACACGTTTCCATTTTAGTCTACTCACTTTGAAGAGTGGGTAGAGAACTGTGCCGTTCTGCAATTTCCATCAGGAACTGATCATTCATGTCTATTTTCGTGCCAGCAAGTCATTTGCTCAGGCATTTAACCATTATTTATCCTTAAAGAATGCAAATCTGACTCAATCTATGTCATGCTAAAGTTTGATTTTACTCTACAGTATCACCTGGGATCTGTAGCGTTTTAACCAGGAAATCTTTCACCACACTCGCTGGATCTTCACCCTCATTTCCTTTAATACCGGTAAATACCATATTTTCCCGCCTTGATCTAGTCTGTATTTCAAGTAAGATTTCTCTCAGAGTAACGTCCGTTTCAATAGTACTGACTGCACCTTTAAGCTTGTTTCTTTCTTTCTCTTTTGTCGCGTCTTTTCGTCACTCATCTCAAGTTCAAGTCAGCCCAATATAATTGATCGACTTTAGCAAGTTGGTTTCTTTTCCTGGTGGTGAAAAGCATACCTCGTTTGTGCCAGTCGAGGAGTCTAGTTTTCTTTTGGGGATTGGTTCTCTGTGCTTATTCTTCAACATGTTTTGGTGTTGAATGTATTGGTAATATTGGTTGATATACATATCTATAGTCTTATCATTTGTTTTGTGTTATCCAGATTGAAGGTTATTTCCCACCAGTATACGAGTATGTGGAGTGAAATGCTAATATTTAGTCAGATTTACAGATATTGAATATTAGGTTTTTATCTTGAGGCATTCTGCTCTGTTGTCTATAGTCCGCCATTGATCCCTATCAACAGAGTAAACGTTATCATATGATTCATGTTTTATTAAGTACGCTGTGACAAGTATTGTAAATAATTATGTGTTCCTGGGTTCCTATGTCCATTACATGAAATCCAAATAAAAATCTGTTTAAATGAAAGGTTAAATGCAACAAAATAGGAAAAAACGCCTGGGGGATGAATACTTTTTCAAGGTACTCTAGGTGACCTTCGTTGCAAGGCATTAGAAAACCTTCCTGATCTTTGTGGTTGAATCTGTGTTTGAAATTCCCTGCTGGACTGAGGGACCTAACAGATAATTGTATGTGTGGGGTAGAGAGACGAGGTGGTCATTAAAAAATCATGTTAAACATTATTAGTCCATGCAATTTATGTGACTTGTTAAGCATTTTTTAAACTCCTGAGCCTATTTGGGCTTACCACAAAAAAAGGGGTTGAATTGACTCAAGATATTTCAAATTTTGTAAAAATGTCAAAAAGATCATTCTCCATTGACATTATGGGATATTGTGTATAGGTAATTGACAAAACAATCTCAATTTAATCATTTTTTTATTCAGGCAGTAACACAACAAAATGTGGTCCAGGGGTGACATAGTGACATGAATATACGCAATTGAATCAGACGAATAAAATTATAATCTTGACAAATCGATTGTCTTTTAATGTTTTCTCAAGTGCCTAACCATTTTAGTTGGAATGTAAAATCATGACTTTCGTAACATTTAAGGGGCAATCCGCAGTTGAAACAAAAACAAAACAACAGACAGCCCGCCACTGTCTTTGGTAAACAGCTGAGGGATGGGGCTGGAGACAAATACAGTGTCTTCATACTTTCTGAAAAAAAAAACTGTATATTTCTACATCCATTATTCACTTCATCCATTTACAATAATAAACTCTTTGTCTTTGAAATAACAAAAAAAGTATTGACAAATACAGCCCAGCTGTATCCATTCAGTAGCTCAACAACATACAAGCATTTCTAATAGTTATTTTCTTCAAGTAAATGTAAACTCCTTCAAGTTCCACATTGTATACAGAGTAAACTAACTTGCTTTTGTTCATGTAAGACATTTGTAATAGGTATCCATATTTAAAAACATAATAATTACTTAATAACTTAATAACAACTCAATATTCAACAATACAAAATAAATATTAAATACATAAATTAATCAATAATAAATAACTAAATAAAGCAAATTAAGCTAAAATGAGACCATCTTTAGAACACTGAGAAACTGTGTATTTGTGTACTTGAATAGAACCTAGTGTTTAAGTTATTTAAAGCTCTGAAGTCCTTTCTTTGAACAGAACACCTAAATCAAAAAAAGTTGACAAACAAGGTGCATGCTATGACAAGTCTGTGTTTTGGTCTTTATGGGAACTCAATGACACAAGCTCTGTCTCTCCTGCAACACCAACAGACACCATACAAATGTCTATACCACAATGGCAATACATCCTCACCTCCCCCAAAAAATAATGACAAACAACTGCTATGACCTCCCTGCCCACCATCCCTCCCTGCCCACTCCCTCCCTGCCCACTCTCTATCAGCAGCTGTCATGAAGGTGGTAACCATGCCAATAACAAAAGAGCTGGACCAATCCTGTCACTTTATCCAGGGACTACTTCAGTTGCCATGGACCTGTGCTTACTAAATGTTACCTTTCACCTAGTAACTAAGTAACTATTAGATTGAGGATATACACATATCATAATAGGGTGTGTACAATTTTAGTTCTCACCTGTGAGGTCCTCAAAGGAGGTGTAGGCCCTCATGTTGAAGCGTTTCCTGTAGGCGTTGAGGGACTGGTAACGCATGTCTCTGCTGTGCTCCAGGGCCTTAGCTGCCACGCCCACTAGTGCAGGAGGCAGGTTCCGTCCACCAGCCACCTGGGAACCAAAGGGAATCAAGATCCTCGGTCAATATCAACTTTTGACACCTTTTTTTCTATGTAAAAAATATCTTGTTGGGGTATGGTGTCTGTTGTCATTCTCGTTAATATATTTCCAGCATTAGATATAGGTGTTGTTGCCCTACGAAGTGAACACCTACCAAACTCCAGTGCCATTATACAGCTCCACTCATTTATTCATTATTTAGCATATCAAGTTGATATAAGAATTGTCACTTAGGCCCCAATGAAAGACTATTGCTGTTAGGATCTTAGTGTCCACTCATTTCCGCTATTCCTCATTGGACCCCACGGTGTCCACCCCACCAGACAACTCACCCTTCCAGCGATCTGCTTGGTGAAGGACTCCACCAGGTTGTTGATGCCGTGCTCTGTGACCAGGGAGTTGTTGAAGACAAACTGGGGGTAGGTGTAGGCGCGGTCCTCAATGCTGAAGGTTTCAGGCATCAGCGGGTGCCAGTGGTACAGGGTATTGAACTCAGCTGCGATACGGTTCTGGTACTGGAAACGCTGGTTGAAGAGGAGCTCCGGGTCGAACTTGAGCTGGAAGTGGTAGCCACTCAGGTGCTGGACATAGTCCTCAATCACGATCTTAATGGTCTCGCCTGCGAGCCAGGAAAGAAGGGAGGGCGGGAGTAAGAGAATGCATGACAACACTCCTTGAGGTTGGTGAGACATTTCTCAATAAACACCTGACACCCAAATATAGAGTTTTGATCGGTTTTATACAGAGCTGTTTTCATCTGTATGCATTGTACAGTTTCTAGAACATACTTGAATATTGCCATACTTTGATCATATACGATTCCCATTATAAGGTCCTGAAGCGTTTATGACCAGTAGGTACAGTATGCGTGTCCACTTTTGGTACTGGTGACTCACCAATTAGGATAAGGCGTGTTGTCTGGAAGATGCGTTCGTCGTCCCATTCGGGATGCTCCTGCCTCAGGACGTCACAGACACGGTTGTGCTCGCGCAGCCAGATGGTGGCATACATCATGAGCCCGGGGACCAAGCCAAAATGCTCATGGCCCACAGCGAAGCGGTGCTCCTCTGGCACTTGAGGTGGGTAGTGCATCTCGGCACCAACCTCCCTTACCAATGGGGGGTAGACCTCACCGTTCAAAACCCGATACTTCAGTTTGCCATCCTTGAACAGCCTCAGCTTGTGCTGTCTCTCCAGAGTGTCTCCGTAAACATGGTTTAAGTCCACCTGAAACACAGAGGTAGAAAGTGAGTCCAAACATACCCTCTAAGCCTACGTTAACGTCAACCATGAAACAAAATGGAAACATATTTTCATGTGACAGACGCACTATTTGTCATGTATTGTAAATTAGACTTACGCCATGGCCCAAGGCTTTGGTGAAAGCTGGTCCTTTCATGAAGTCTGATTTGAAGAACTGGTGGGTGAAGTGCTGGGCGAAGAAGGCGAACATGAGATTGGAACCCTGAGGATCCGGAATGAACCGCTTCCTCAACAAAACCTTCTCCACCACGAGCTTGACATCCGGGAGCACTGCTCTTCCTATCAAGAGACAACAAAAAAGATGTTAGGAACATAATTGGGGTTCTATCTCAACAAAAATGTATTTGGTTACTAAAGACAGTTCAAATAATGTCCATATGACTGCGTTATTGTTCCGTCTCCTTTTGGACTCTTGGGAAGTCTGTGACTTTCGACTGGTGGGAATGATTGAGTAACCCATCGGAGGGGAATTTTTAAGGTTATCATAATCTCAGGTAAACTGTAAGGAATCCCAAAAGACTGGTTAGGCATGAGCTCATTACCTGCGGTTCCCATAGGTGTAGGGCAGTCCTTTGGCAATGGGGGGAGCGTCCGTGTGTAGTAAGACAGGTTGGAGTAGGCCTCCCAGCTCTTGTAGCCATAATCAGCATTGTAAGTCGGTGGGCTGTCCACCAAATGTGAGCGGGCTATAGAGGCAAAGGCAGAAATATTAATTTTGTTAGGAAGCTGAGCAAAGACCTAATCTTTTAAATTGAATGTAAAAATTACAAATATTTTCAATGTATAATTTATTTATTTATTATATTCTTACTTTATCTCCATTACTTCCCATATCAGTAAATATCATATATCCACATAATTAATTGAGTCAACTTTCTTTCATTCATAGACAAATCTTAATGCAAACTTCTGTAATGCGCTGACGAAAAGGTTTTAATATTTCAACTTACATGTCAGGACATAGCTCATTATTGCGTTTCTCACAAAGGTGATCTTGTTTATGACGTTCCACAACCCTTTGTAGTGAGTAAGGATGTAGTGAATAGTGTTCGGAGCTGGTTTCAATGATATTTTTATCCATGTTAGGAATTCAGCTGCAGAGTGGATAGAAGTGGGAAATATGTATAACAACAATAACGAATAAATCGCGTTAATAAGAATCAAATCAAATCAAATCAAATGTATTTATATAGCCCTTCGTACATCAGCTGATATCTCAAAGTGCTGTACAGAAACCCAGCCTAAAACCCCAAACAGCAAGCAATGCATGTGTAAGAAGCACGGTGGCTAGGAAAAAGACCAAAACCTAAGAAGAAAACTAGAGAGGAACCAGGCCATGTGGGGTGGCCTGTCCTCTTCTGGCTGTGCCGGGTGGAGATTATAACAGAAGAATGCCCCATTATATCGTTGGAATAATCTGTATTACTGAAAAGTTTTACTTACGTGTTGTGCAGTTCTTTCCATAATATCCAGTCCTTGTGCAGTCGCACTCATAGTTGTCAAAGCCTTTTGAATTACATAACCCCTATTTTCACAAGGCTGTGCACAGCAAGGATCAACTGAAAAGATACGGCAAAAGTTTAGAAGGCTATACAAAATTATTATTAATGACTATTTTTTTTTCATTACAAGCATTATAATCTTTAACAAATTATTCAGATAAATCGAACACCTTATGTTCAGTAAAGGTATAATTTAGTTATTCACAATAGAATAACTAAAGATGAAAAAAATATTCACATGAGAATCAAAATAAATATGCTAACCTCCTTCGCAGAAGTAGAGCCCCACAGTCAAGAGCAAAACGATACAGATTACTTTATTCATCCCCGAAAGATTCTATTGAATCGCAATCCGGTATAAAATGTCAAATTCCAGTCGACTCCTGCTCACTTCTGGTCACAGTGATTCTGAGGTTCTTGGATGCCTGGTCCATATTTATGTATGAAGCTCATTCCAAGCTCCTACGCAAGCTATTACGCTCTTGTCGAGGGGAGCCGGGAGGGGAACATTTTAACCAATCATCTTCCTCTTGGAGGTATTTGGCCTATTCTGCATCCAGTCTATTTTGGCATCCACATAGTGAGAATTTAAAACAATAAAACAAAAGTAACGGTATTTACAGTGTATTCAATCACTGAACATTGTTTTTTCGTCTTATTTTATTATATTGTGTAAAGATTGATAAGAAAAGTAATACAATTTCTAAAAACGTATAACAGGCAGAATCTACCGCACATCCAAAATCGATTAGTGAAAAAATGAACATCAGGAAAAAGTATCCGCACACTTCCAGGTCGATCCAAAAGTATTTTGATCGTAGCTATACTTTCGGTCAGTTGACCTCTGGTTCTCTGTGTGTCCTTATCTATCACTATGGTTTTTGGAGAAATGCTCCGTTGAAGGTCGACTGACCGAAAGCGTAACTACAATCAAAATAAATTTGCATCTGACGTGTGTTGAGACTTTTTCTTGTTTTCCCACTGAATATTGATAACAAAACTGAAAGAAAGACATCCTACAGACCTACACTGTTGCGACTAAGTAGCCATTGTTATTTGAGACACCAGGCTAATACCACACTAAAGTTTGTCGGCCATAGGGAAGATTTACTTTACCATCATAGGCTATCTGACGCTGTCAACAAACGTTTTGGCACACAATACTAAAGTATTTGGACTTTGTTGTGTTTATATCCTCAACAGTTTTTGGTACATGTATATGTATCTGTTTCGGGTTGTAACATTTGTATGTGTTTTAAATTGTTAACCCTCCTGTTATGTTGAGGGTCAATTTGACCCATTTCTGCTTTTGAGTTGTCTAAAATACTAGTTTACCTCTGTTTTTCGCCATGAAATGAAATTACTTTTCCTAATTGAGGGTCATAAACCTAACTTCAAAATGTGGACACACTGATGTGTTGTGGAATGTCTGTAGATTTTGTATTCAAACATGAGTTGGTGCGTAATTTTGACCAAGGAGGCTTTCATGTGTATAGATATTTGCACAGGTCCAAAATAAACAAGTGTCTTTGATGTGTTTTGTTTGACTGGTTCTGGTTGCACTTTTATAATTCTGTTTGGGTGAAAAGGAGCTTTCCCCAAGCTTCTCCTTCTCAGTGCAAGAGCAGCAGATCTCTGACACAGACACTGCAAAAATGAGCTCCAAAAAAAAAATGTCAGTCAACGAAGCCTCCTCACAAATTCTGGACTGTGACAGTGAAATAGAAGAAGAGGTTTCAGAGACAGAAGACATTTCAGAGATAGAGGACAATGCTGTTGATGATCCAGATAATGCGTTTTTTCTTTGGTGAAGAGGATTCAAAGGAGGGGTCTGGTATGCCATCCCCTCCATCAGATGAGAGGACATGAAAGTCTAAAGAAGGTACTATAAGGAAGTCAAGGTAGACTGTCAGCTTCCAGTGTAATCAAAATAGTTCCAGGGCCTACACAATTTGCCCCCCCCCCCCCTCGCCAAGACGGTAAAACCAGCACCACTTGTGTAGAATGCAATGAACACATCTGCAGAAAGCACACATGTACATTGTGTTCAACATGTGGAGAGAAAGACTGAATGGCTCATTTTGATCAATAGGGTCAAATCACATCTAAATGTTACTGTTACTGGGAATTCAAAAACAATGCCTGCTTAGGGAAACAGAAAAGGCTTGTTTGTGAGAAAGGAAATATGTTTAACAAAAAGTTCTCAAATATATCGTTTTTGAAATTAAATGTTCTTGTATTTCTTTCTTTCTGTAAGGTCTGAGAAGACAAAATAAAGTTTGGTCTGTTTTTACTTGGTTCTTTGACTGTCTTGAGTGTGTTTAAACTGTGTGTGTCAATCTGACCCAATCCACAATGGATGTCATCCCCCCTCATATTAACACAATATTATTTTACTTTGAAAATGCATTATTGGTAAACTTCCAAAGCAATAACCAGTATGTAAGGCATGGACCATATATATAGAAATCATGGACATGTGTTTAGTAAAAACAGTAGGATAAATATAAATGTTCTCTTCATTCCTTTTTAAGAGCTTTGTCAAAACGGACCACGTGCACGGACCATGTACAGTATGGACGGTGGGAGCTGTATGGACGGTCAGACGCATTTGTCGTCATTTGGCGCCGACATGTGGACAAATGTACAACTGTCTTTACAGCAGTGGTGGAAAAAGTACGAAATTGTCATACTTGAGTAAAAGTAGAAATACCTTAATATAAAATGACTGAAGAAAAAGTCAAAGTCACCCAGTAAAATACTACTTGAGTAAAAGTCTAAAAGTACTTGGTTTTAAAAATACTTAAGTATCAAAAGTAAATGGAATTGCGAAAGTGTAGTTAGGTATCAAAAGTAAAAGCAGATATAATTTAAAATTCCTTATATTAAGCAAACCAGACGACACAATTGTTTTATTGACGAATAGCCAGGAGAGTACTCCAACACTCAAACATAATTCACAAACGAAGCATTGTGAACAGGGCTCCGGGCAGCCGAGCGGAAATGGAGGAAAACTCGCCTCCCTGCGGACCTGGCATCCTTTCACTCCCTCCTCTCTACATTTTCCTCCGCTGTCTCTGCTGCTAAAGCCACTTTCTACCACTCTAAATTCCAAGCATCTGCCCCTAACCCTAGGAAGCTCTTTGCCACCTTCTCCTCCCTCCTGAATCCTCCCCCCCCCCTCCTCCCTCTCTGCAGATGACTTCGTCAACCATTTTGAAAAGAAGGTCGACGACATCCGATCCTCGTTTGCTAAGTCAAACGACACCACTGGTTCTGCTCACACTGCCCTACCCTGTGCTCTGACCTCTTTCTCCCCTCTCTCTCCAGATGAAATCTCGCGTCTTGTGACGGCCGGCCGCCCAACAACCTGCCCGCTTGACCCTATCCCCTCCTCTCTTCTCCAGACCATTTCCGGAGACCTTCTCCCTTACCTCACCTCGCTCATCAACTCATCCCTGACCGCTGGCTACGTCCCTTCCGTCTTCAAGAGAGCGAGAGTTGCACCCCTTCTGAAAAAACCTACACTCGATCCCTCCGATGTCAACAACTACAGACCAGTATCCCTTCTTTCTTTTCTCTCCAAAACTCTTGAACGTGCTGTCCTTGGCCAGCTCTCCCGCTATCTCTCTCAGAATGACCTTCTTGATCCAAATCAGTCAGGTTTCAAGACTAGTCATTCAACTGAGACTGCTCTTCTCTGTATCACGGAGGCGCTCCGCACTGCTAAAGCTAACTCTCTCTCCTCTGCTCTCATCCTTCTAGACCTATCGGCTGCCTTCGATACTGTGAACCATCAGATCCTCCTCTCCACCCTCTCCGAGTTGGGCATCTCCGGCGCGGCCCACGCTTGGATTGCGTCCTACCTGACAGGTCGCTCCTACCAGGTGGCGTGGCGAGAATCTGTCTCCTCACCACGCGCTCTCACCACTGGTGTCCCCCAGGGCTCTGTTCTAGGCCCTCTTCTATTCTCGCTATACACCAAGTCACTTGGCTCTGTCATAACCTCACATGGTCTCTCGTATCATTGCTATGCAGACGACACACAATTAATTTTCTCCTTTCCCCCTTCTGATGACCAGGTGGCGAATCGCATCTCTGCATGTCTGGCAGACATATCAGTGTGGATGACGAATCACCACCTCAAGCTGAACCTCGGCAAGACGGAGCTGCTCTTCCTCCCGGGGAAGGACTGCCCGTTCCATGATCTCGCCATCACGGTTGACAACTCCATTGTGTCCTCCTCCCAGAGCGCTAAGAACCTTGGCGTGATCCTGGACAACACCCTGTCGTTCTCAACTAACATCAAGGCGGTGGCCCGTTCCTGTAGGTTCATGCTCTACAACATCCGCAGAGTACGACCCTGCCTCACACAGGAAGCGGCGCAGGTCCTAATCCAGGCACTTGTCATCTCCCGTCTGGATTACTGCAACTCGCTGTTGGCTGGGCTCCCTGCCTGTGCCATTAAACCCCTACAACTCATCCAGAACGCCGCAGCCCGTCTGGTGTTCAACCTTCCCAAGTTCTCTCACGTCACCCCGCTCCTCCGCTCTCTCCACTGGCTTCCAGTTGAAGCTCGCATCCGCTACAAGACCATGGTGCTTGCCTACGGAGCTGTGAGGGGAACGGCACCTCAGTACCTCCAGGCTCTGATCAGGCCCTACACCCAAACAAGGGCACTGCGTTCATCCACCTCTGGCCTGCTCGCCTCCCTACCACTGAGGAAGTACAGTTCCCGCTCAGCCCAGTCAAAACTGTTCGCTGCTCTGGCCCCCCAATGGTGGAACAAACTCCCTCACGACGCCTGGACAGCGGAGTCAATCACCACCTTCCGGAGACACCTGAAACCCCACCTCTTTAAGGAATACCTAGGATAGGATAAAGTAATCCTTCTCACCCCCCCCCTTAAAAGATTTAGATGCACTATTGTAAAGTGGCTGTTCCACTGGATGTCATAAGGTGAATGCACCAATTTGTAAGTCGCTCTGGATAAGAGCGTCTGCTAAATGACTTAAATGTAATGTAAATGTGTTTAGTGAGTCTGCCAGATCAGATGTACTGTATCTCCACCAGAATTCCCACCAGCTTGGTACAAGGTCGTGAAGTTTCTCATTAGCAGCTTTGAGAAATTCCTTGTATATAATGCTCACCCACCCGGGGGCTTTGGCTTAGTTTGACCAAACTTGCCAGGCAGGCTCAGACTCGAGGGGGCAGTGTTGCTTTAGTCGGTCTCTGACCGCGTTTATCTATCTGTCTTGGCGTATAAAACAGATAAGGACTTCTCCTTAGTGTGTGGGTTGCTCAGGTGGGTGTCTAGGGTATAGGGTTGGGGACCGTTCCATCATGATAGGACAATAAATGAATAGCCTATTTGTCATTTATTTTCAAATGTATATCCCATATCTGCACAAAATAGAAAACTCTGTCACAACTCCTGCTCACAGACACACATGGGTTCTGGCATTTGCAACCATTTCCATTTTTCCCCACACTTTTCCAATCACAACCACACTCCTCCCATATATACACCCGCACATACCCACATACTGGCTCTCTATGTCCTCTGTTTATTGTGTTTTTATACCCTACCATGTTGATTCCCACCTAATTTCGGGCTTTTGAGTACTTTTGTATTCCAGTTCCTTTATATTTGAAAAAAGTATTATTTCTATAATTGTCCCTTCTTCTAATGCTGTCTTTTATCCATTTATAAAAATAACTTTAAACATAAATTATTTTACAACATTCCCTATCGTGAATGGTATAGTGTATTTGTAATTTATGTCTTTAGCAATTTGTTTTGTTTTGTTTTGCTCTTTTTTTTATTACAATCCCCATGGATAGTATTGGGTGTTCCATTATTCAAACGTCGTATTATTTCAAATATCCATGCGGCCGCAGGGTAGCCTAGTGGTTAGGGCGTTGGACCAGTAACTGGAAGGTTTCATGTTCAAATCCCTGAGCTGACAAGGTACAAATCTGTTGTTCTGCCCCTGAGCAGGCATTTGACCCACTGTTCCTAGGCTGTCATTGAAAATAAGAATTTGTTCTTAACTGACTTGTCTAAAGGTGTCTCAAAATTGTTGGTTATCGATTACGAGAGCTACACGTTTCCATTTTAGTCTACTCACTTTGAAGAGTGGGTAGAGAACTGTGCCGTTCTGCAATTTCCATCAGGAACTGATCATTCATGTCTATTTTCGTGCCAGCAAGTCATTTGCTCAGGCATTTAACCATTATTTATCCTTAAAGAATGCAAATCTGACTCAATCTATGTCATGCTAAAGTTTGATTTTACTCTACAGTATCACCTGGGATCTGTAGCGTTTTAACCAGGAAATCTTTCACCACACTCGCTGGATCTTCACCCTCAATCCCTTTAATACCGGTAAATACCATATTTTCCCGCCTAGATCTAGTCTGTATTTCAAGTAAGATTTCTCTCAGAGTAACGTCCGTTTCAATAGTACTGACTGCACCTTTAAGCTTGTTTCTTTCTTTCTCTATTGTCGCGTCTTTTTCGTCACTCATCTCAAGTTCAAGTCAGCCCAATATAATTGATCGACTTTAGCAAGTTGGTTTCTTTTCCTGGTGGTGAAAAGCGTACCTCGTTTGTGCCAGTCGAGGAGTCTAGTTTTCTTTTGGGGATTGGTTCTCTGTGCTTATTCTTCAACATGTTTTGGTGTTGAATGTATTGGTAATATTGGTTGATACATATCTATAGTCTTATCATTTGTTTTGTGTTATCCAGATTGAAGGTTATTTCCCACCAGTATATGAGTATGTGGAGTGAAATGCTAATATTTAGTCAGATTTACAGATATTGAATATTAGGTTTTTATCTTGAGGCATTCTGCTCTGTTGTCTATAGTCCGCCATTGATCCCTATCAACAGAGTAAACGTTATCATATGATTCATGTTTTATTAAGTACGCTGTGACAAGTATTGTAAATAATTATGTGTTCCTGGGTGGGATCAAACCGTGTCTTAAAAAAGGTCATAAGGTCACCCGTGGCAGGCGGGGATACTGACCACTCACTATACTAATGAGGAGCACATGCCTGCCTTACCACAGCGCCACCACTCCTTATGTGAGTCAATCAGTGAAATTCCATTGGCCCGAGCCCACACTCTCCCTATGCAACCTCACTCACTATTCACAGCGTTCACACAGTTGCTCAGTTCCTTCGGCCCTCCTTCTCCATCCCCTACACTGCGGAAGAGAAGCAGAGAAAGGGGTTGGGGGGAATGTTAGAGCTCCCCTCCCCTTCTCCTGTTCTACCCAGTGGGAGAGAAGCAGGGGATGGCTGACTGAGTGGTGTGATGTGAGGGTGAAAAGAAATGTGGTTGTGTGGAAAGTTTTATTTCTCAGAGGCTGGCAGGATGGCAGGCTAAAATGGATTGGCAACACACCATAAGCTCATTATACACACATTCCACATTGGGATGGCCCTATTCCATTGATGGTGTCTCACTAAGGAACCTCTTCCTTTGGGTTTCTTTTAGCTACTCTGCCATATCATGCAACAAAGTGAACCTATACCTGTGGAATGGTTAACCACTTATTTGTATATAATAGATAACAAATAGTATACTGCCCTGTTGCCAATACAGAGATATATTAAAAAAAGTGGGCCAGGAGATGCAATGATTCATTAATGGTTTGAATGTGTTTAAAAATCTGTCTTTGTGAACCGGTAGTGTAGCAATGTTTCATGTAAATTAAAGTTATGGGTTCCTGTTTAACAGGTAGACAATGTTGTTTACAAGTATCAAATACCAATAAAGAAATGGGCATCACAAGGACTGGACAATATGTGTGCGATGGTCAATGTTTATTTACATGACAAATGAAACTGCTATTTGCCTTTTAAATTAGTCCTATGTGTGTAGTAACTCAAACTTTTGACAGAATAAGCCCACGTAAATTGCATTGTTATTCTTGATGCACTAATATCGTCAAGAAATTAAGATCTGCATTAGAACATTGAGTGCGTGCTTAGTCCCCTCCTATACTCCCTGTTCACCCACAACTGCGTGGCCAAGCACGACTCCAACACCATCATTAAGTTTGCCGATGATACAACAGTGGTAGGCCTGATCACCGACAACGATGAGACAGCCTATAGGGAGGAGGTCAGAGACCTTGCAGTGTGGTGCCAGGACAACAACCTCTCACTCAATGTGAGCAAGACAAAGGAGCTGATCGTGGACTACAGGAAAAGGAGGGCCGAACACTTGCTATGTGTGCAAGAGGAAGGGAACCACATACAGCTCTTGGTAGACCGAAAAGAGATCATTACAAAAACAATGACTCAGCTCTAAGACCTTTTTGTCTGTGAACCAGCTGTCTAGACATATGCTCCTGCATTTCCCCTAGTAAAAACTTCAAAGACTCACACACTTGTCATCTACTGTAGAAATTGAATGCTGACTCACTGTTTCACCCCTATTTCCTGGTTTTCAAAGCTATATTTAATAACACATACTACTAACACTTAAGTGAATCACCTAAACACTCAGTATCCATTCCATTCAAAAACTGGAATAAACTGGAGCAGGAATGTGTTAGTTGACTCATGTTATGTCACAGTACCCTCTGTTAACCTAGTTGACTAGGCTGACTAGGCTCTCAACTTAGCATACTTCGTTGTCCGCTGATGGTTAGCGGGGTCCTCGTTGTATTGTTGTCCACCTCTTTAAGGAATACCTAGGATAGGATAAAGTAATCCTTCTCACCCCCCTTAAAAGATTTAGATGCACTATTGTAAAGTGGCTGTTCCACTGGATGTCATAAGGTGAATGCACCAATTTGTAAGTCGCTCTGGATAAGAGCGTCTGCTAAATGACTTAAATGTAAATGTAAATGTAATGTATTGAAAGTGGTTAGGGGTAGGCTTATGGCAGTGGTATGGCATACAGGACTCATAGAACGTCCTACCTCTAGCTAGGAACCCACATTTAAGCAACGTGTTTCAATAGGCTTTTTGGGAATTTCGTCATTCCTCATTTAAGCAATGCGTTTCGATAGGCTACCCGGGAATTTCGTCATTTTTTAAACATTTTTTATTATTATTTTACCTCTATTTTACTAGGCAAGTCAGTTAAGAACGAATTCTTATTTTCAATGACGGCCTAGGAACAGTGGGTTAACTGCCTGTTCAGGGGCAGAACGACAGATTTGTACCTTGTCAGCTCGGGGGGTTGAACTTGCAACCTTCCGGTTACTAGTCCAACGCTCTAACCACTAGGCTACCCTCATTTAAGCAATACATTTCAATAGGCTACATGGGAATTTCGTCATTCCTCATTTAAGCAATGTGTTTCAATAGGCTACCTGGGAATTTCTCACCTATAATTGAGAGGGAAGTTCCCTCTTCTCTCTCACACCATAGTTTCCGGGTTAGAGCATTAGGCCAGTAACCAAAATTCTGCTGGTTTGAATTATAGAGCTGACAAAGTTAAAAATCTGTTGCAATGCAGTTGAGCAAGGCACTTAACCCCAATTGCTCCAGGGGTGCTGCAAAATGGTGACCCTGTCTGTGAAGCCACTCTCCGCGGGTGTCTCGGGGGGAGTTGGGATATGCAAAAAATACATTTGCATTACACACTTGTACAAGTGTGTAACAGGACAAATAAAAGTACCCACCAACTTCAGTAACCCTACCAATGGCTATGAAACTGAAATAAAAGCACAGTCAAATCTAACCTTAGAGAGACAGTACACTCAATACATTTGATCTGACACAGCATATTTTTTGCATATTTTTTTATTACTTAAACTTTACCTATCTAGAAAAGTCCGTTAAGAACAAATTCTTACTTACAATGACAGCCTAGGAACAGTGGGTTAACTGCCTTGTTCGAGGGCAGAACAACAGATTTTTACGTTGTCGGCTCAGAGATTCAATCTAGCAACCTTTCGGTTACTGGCCTAAAGCTCTAACCACTAGGCTACCTGCCGCCCCAAAATTATTCACATGGATTTTGTCTAATATACAACGATACCTTGTTTATTATTATTCTCAAATGGTCACTATGCAACCTCAATAATACTTCTTATTTATGTGGCTCATAGGCTGCGTTCAGACGGGCAGCTAATTTCTGATATTTCTTTCCACTAATTGGTCTTTTGACCATTCAGATCAGCTCTGAAAAAGGGCTGCTGTGAAAAGATCTTATGTGACTGGTCATAAAACCAATTAGTGGAAAAAAAGATCAGAAGTGGTCTGCCTGTCTAAACGCATTCATAACGTTTTATTGGTACACCTGTTTAGCAAAAAAATATATATACAGTACCAGTCAAAAGTTTGCACACACCTACTCCGACCTACTCAAGGGTTTTCCTTAATGTTTTACTATTTTCTACATTGTAGAATAAAAGTGAAGACATCAAAACCATGAAATAATACATATGGAATCATGTAGTAACCAAAAACGTGTTAAATCTAAATATATTTTCAAAGTAGCCACCCTTTGCCTTGATGACAGCTTTGCACACTCTTGGCATTCTCTCAACCAGCTTCACCTGGAATGCTTTCACAACAGTCTTGTAGGAGTTCTCACATACTGTATGCTGAGCACTTGTTGGCTGTTTTTCCTTCACTCTGTGGTCCAACTCATCCCAAGCCATGTCAATTGGGTTGACGTTGGGTGATTGTGGAGGCCAGGTCATCTGACGCAGCACTCCATCAATCTCCTGCTTTGTCAAATAGACCTTACACAGACTGGAGGTGTGTTCGGTCATTGTCCAGTTGAAAAACAAAGGACAGTCCCACTAAGCGAAGTCACCAGCAAAGCACCCCCACACCATCACACCTCTTCCTCCACGGTGGGAACCACACATATGGAGATCATCCGTTCACCTACTCTGCGTCTCACAAAGACCCCGAGGTTGGAACCAAAAATGTCAAATTTGGACTCCAGACCAAAGGACAGATTGCCACCGGTCTGATGTTCATTGCTCGTGTTTCTTGCCCCAAGCAAATCTCTTCTTCTTATTGGTGTCCTTTAGTGGTGGTTTATTTGCAGAAATTCGACCATGAAGGCCTGAGTCACGCAGTCTCCTCTGAATAATTGATGTTGAGATGTGTCTGTTATTTGAACTCTGTGAAGCATTTATTTGGGTTGCAATCTGAGGTGCAGTTAACTCTAATGAACTTATCCTCTGCAGCAGATGTATCTTTGGATCTTACTTTCCTGTGCCGGTCCTCATGAGAGCCATTTTCATCATTGCGCTTGATGGTTTTTGCTCTTGAAATTTTCCGGATTGACTGAACTTCTTAGGACTAGGCGTCCAATCAGCGGGACACCTGTAGACATCTTCCGGTGAAATTGGAGGATGCGCAATTCAAATAAATAATCATAAAAATGATGTATATTAAACATTTAGGTACATACAAGTGTCTTATATCGGTTAAAAGCTTAAAGTCTTGTACATCTAACTGCATTGTCCGATTTACAATAGGCTTGACAGCGAAAGCATGCCATGCGATTGTTTGAGGACGGCGCCCCACAAAATATTTTTCAATCAACACCTGACATCACAAATAGCGATTAAATATTAATTTACTTTTTGAAAATCTTACTCTGATTTGCAATCCACAGGGTCCCAGCTACAACATGGCATGGTCGTTTTGTAAGATAAAATCGTTCTTTATATCCCAAAAAGTCAGTTTAGTTGGCGCCATCGAATTGAGTTATCCACTCGTTCAACTTGCAGAGAAAGGAATCCAAAAAGCCATAATATGGACATGGTCTTTTAACAAATAGGGTTATCTTCTGTATACCACCCCTACCTTGTCACAAAACAACTGATTGCAGAAATGCATTCCAGGTGACTACCTCAAGAAGCTGGTTGAGAGAATGACAAGAGTGTGCAAAGCTGTCATCAAGGCAAAGGGTGGCTACTTTGAAGAATCTCAAATATATTTTGATTTGTTTAATACTTTTTTGGTTACTACATGACTCCATGTGTGTATTTCATAGTTTTGATGTCTTCACTATTATTCTACAATGTAGAAAATAGTAAAAATAAAGAAAAACTCTTGAATGAGTAGGTGTGTCCAAACTTTTGACTGGTACTGTATATACAGTGGGGCAAAAAGTATTTAGTCAGCCACCAATTGTGCAAGTTCTCCCACTTAAAAAGATGAGAGAGGCCTGTAATTTTCATCATAGGTACACTTCAACTGACAGACAAAATGAGAAAAAAAATGCAGAAAATCACATTGTAGGATTTGTCATGAATTTATTTGCAAATTATGGTGGAAAATAAGTATTTGGTCAAGAACAAAAGTTTACCTCAATACTTTGTTAAATACCCTTTGTTGGCAATGACAGAGGTCAAACGTTTTCTGTAAGTCTTCACAATGTTTTCACATACTGTTGCTGGTATTTTGTCCCATTCCTCCATGCAGATCTCCTCTAGAGCAGTGGTGTTTTGGGGCTGTTGCTGGGCAACACGGCCTTTCAACTCCCTCCAAAGATTTTGTGGTTTAGATCTGGAGACTGGCTAGGCCACTCCAGGACCTTGAAATGCTTCTTACGAAGCCACTCCTTTTTTGCCCGGGCGGTGTGTTTGGGTTCATTGTCATGCTGAAAGACCCAGCCACGTTTCATCTTCAATGCCCTTGCAGATGGAAGGAGGTTTTCACTCAAAATCTCACGATACATGGCCCCATTCATTCTTTCCTTTACACGGATCAGTCGTCCTGGTCCCTTTGCAGAAAAACAGCCCCAAAGCATGATGTTTCCACCCCCATGCTTCACAGTCGGTATGGTGTTCTTTGGATGGAACTTTGCATTCTTTGTTCTCCAAACACGACGAGTTGAATTTTTACCAAAAAGTTATATTTTGGTTTCATCTGACCATATGACATTCTTCCAATCTTCTTCTGGATCATCAAAATGCTCTATAGCAAACTTCAGACGGCCTGGACATGTACTGGCTTAAGCAGAGGGACACGTCTGGCACTGCAGGATTTGAGTCCCTGGTGGCGTAGTGTGTTACTGATGGTAGGCTTTGTTACTTTGGTCCCAGCTCTCTGCAGGTCATTCACTAGGTCCCCCCGTGTGGTTCTGGGATTTTTGTTCACCGTTCTTGTGATCATTTTGACCCCATGGGGGGAGATCTTGCGTGATGCCCCAGATCGAGGGAGATTATCAGTGGTCTTGTATGTTTTCCATTTCCTAATAATTGCTCCCACAGTTGATTTCTTCAAACCAAGCTGCTTACCTATTGCAGATTCAGTCTTGCCAGCCTGGTGCAGGTCTACAATTTTGTTTCTGGAGTCCTTTGACAGCTCTTTGGTCTTGGCCATAGTGGAGTTTGGAGTGTGACTGTTTTAGGTTGTGGACAGGTGTCTTTTATACTGATAACAAGTGGAGGACAGAGGAGCCTCTTAAAGTTACAGGTCTGTGAGAGCCAGAAATCTTGCTTGTTTGTCGGTGACCAAATACTTATTTTCCACCACAATTTGCAAATAAATTCATTTAAAAATCCTACAATGTGATTTTCTGCATTTTTTCCCTCGTTTTTTCTGTCATAGTTGAAGTGTACATATGATGAAAATTACAGGCCTCTCTCATCTTTTTAAGTGGGAGAACTTGCACAATTGGTGGCTGACTAAATACTTTTTTGCCCCACTGTATATATACTTTTTCGTTGCCTGTTTTGCATACTATTTTGGCATTAATACGTGTCACATATCAGTTTGCATACAACGGTTTTTTTTAAATTAAAAAGCCGAATACAAACATGGTCTCTTTTTTTCTTTCTTGAGTAAGGCAGCCCCAAAATGCAGGCGTTTCAGTCTAGCTTTTCACTTAGGTAGAGAGATAGTGTTTTCTTGACCTCTACCTCCATCTACTGTTATTTATGAGTACTGCTCCAACTATACAAATCATACATCAACCACTAGAAAGCGCCCTCTATGCGGAAGTGAAGCTGTCAGTGAGAGACAGGAAATTAAACCAGGAATTTTTTTACTGTAAAAGGAGCACAGACAGATTGCAGTATTCTTCTTTAAACAACAAACCATATCGTCAAAATGTCGAAAAATACTGATTCGAACCAATTCAGGAAGGTGGACGTTGACGAGTACGACGAGAACAAATTCGTGGATGATGAGGATAATGGAGAGAGTCAGGTCGGTCCAGATGAAGCAGAAGTGGATTCGCTGATCAGACAATATCCTTTTACATTGATTTGATTTAATACGTGCACATTTACATTTGATAAAGTGGCGTGAAGCCGATACAGATTTTCTCCAAAATGTTGCAATGCACAGACCATCTGGCAAGTCGTGGTATGATTTTGCAGAATCAAGTATATGCCTTTGCGCGTGTTACTTCAAGTCAGGGCGTGGTGCTCTTATTTATTTTAATCGTTATATATTTGAGGAGAAAATACAATACACGTAGTGCAGTCAGATTTGGTGTTTTATTCAGTAGAAGTTTAGTGGTGGTGGTAGGCCTAAAATTTTGTTTATTACCTGAAGCAGGTTCTGTTTATTACCTCAATGCAGGTTCTGACAAATTGGGGGGTAGGAAGTGGATTCCACAAGTCAATTAGTCATTGAGTTTCTGAAACATAAAAGCAACTTGATTTGAAGAGGTGAATCAAGCCGACCATGACTGTCTCATCAGTGTTAAACTGTGTTGTGTGTTGTCTCTCTGTCTGTGTTCCTTAACACTGTGATGCACAGGCAACCTGATGGAAGCCCTGCAAGCTGTGCTGAAGAATCCTCCAATCAACACCAAAAACCAAAATGTTAAGGTGAGTCTTCATTACAACACAATAGATCTGTTTTGAGCATTTAATAACAGCCCAATGTTAAACACAACTTGCCTCTGTGTTCCTCAACATACACTTTGAGGTTCCATCTCCTCAAAACTGAACTGTAGAGTCTGCGGTTCACACATCATGACATCATACAGAGTTGAGGCATGTGAAAGTGTGTACTTCCTTAGCAGAAGATACTAAAGTGTGTGTTTATAGGATCGTGCTGAGGCCCTGGTGCTTAAAGTGCTGAGCGCCTTCAAGAGTAGTGACATTGAGAAGGCTGTTCAGTCTCTGGATAAGAACGGCGTTGACCTGCTCATGAAGTACATCTACAAGGGTTTTGAGAAGCCTTCTGAAAACAGCAGTGCTACACTGCTGCTGTGGCACGAAAAGGTAAGACTTCTCCTTATTGGTGAATGGCTGGAAGCACTTACAGGGTGTGTGGGCACTGATGATACAGTTGAAGTCGGAAGTTTACATACACCTTAGCCAAATACATTTAAACTCAGTTTTTCACAATTCCTGACATTTAATCCTAGTAAAAATTCACTGTCTTAGGTCAGTTAGGATCACCACTTCATTTCAAGAATGTGAAATGTCTGAATAATAGTAGAGATAATGATTTATTCAAGCTTTTATTTTTTTCATCACATCCCAGTGGGTCAGAAGTTTTACATACACTCAATTAGTATTTGGTAGCATTGCCTTTAAATTGTTTAATTCGGGTCAAATGTGTCAGGTAGCCTTCCACAAGCTTCCCACAATAAGTTGGGTGAATCTTGGCCCATTCCTTCTGACGGAGCTCATGAAACGTTCATCTCTTGGAGACAGAAGGCGTCTCCTTCCTGAGCGGTATGACGGCTGTGTAGTCTCATGGTGTTTATACTTGCGTATTATTGTTTGTACAGATGAACGTGGGACCTTCAGGCGTTTGGAAATTGCTCCCAAGTATGAACCAGACTTGTGGAGGTCTACAATTTCCTTTCTGAGGTTTTGACTGATTTATTTTTATTTTCCCATGATATCAAACAGGTTTGAAGGTAGGCCTTCAAATACATCCACAGGTACCCCTCTAAGAGACTCAAATGATGTCAATTAGCCTATCAGAAGCTTCTAAAGTCATGACATCATTTTCTGGAATTTTCCAAGCTGTTTAAAGGCATAGTCAACTTAGTGTATGTAAACTTCTGACTTCAACTGTATTCTTGTGGGAAGCTGCTATAGACCACCAAGTGTTAACAGTCAGTATCTGGATAATATGTGTGAAATGCTTGATAATGTATGTGATATCAACAGAGAAGTATATTTTCTGTGTGATTTGTAAATGTTGACTGGCTATCATCAAGCTGCCCACTCAAGAAAAAACTTCAAACTGTAGCCAGGTCTTGTAAACTGGTTCTGGTTCAGGTTATCAGTCAACCTGCCAGGGTATTTACAAACAACACAGGAATGAAATCTTCAACATGTATCCAAATCCATAGGATGTAGTGATCACAATATAATAGCCATATCTTGGAAAACCAAAGTTCCAAAGGCTGGGCCTAATATAGTGTATAAGAGGTCATACAAGACGTTTTGTAGGGATTCATATGTTGATGATGTAAATAATATTTTCTGGTCTGGGGTGTGTAATGAGGAGCAACCTGACGCTGCACTTGACACATTTATGAAATGTTATTCTTCCAGTTAATAATAAGGACGCACCCGTTAAGAAAATGACTGTAAAAACTGTTAAGTCCCCTTGAATTGATGAGGAATTGAAAATTGTATGGTTTAGTGGGATGAGGCAAAAGGTATGGCAAATAAGTCTGGCAGCCCAACTGATTGGCAATAGTACCTGCAAATTAAGAAGTCATGTGACAAAGCTGAATACAAATACAAATAAACTGTACTATGAGGCATAAATAAATAATATAAAGATAGATAGTAAAAAAGCTTTGGGGCACCTTAAATGACGTTTTGGGGAAACAAGATAACACGGCTCCATCATTCATTGAGTCAGATGGCTTATTTATCACAAAATCCACTGATATTGCCATCTTATTTAATGACTTTTTCATTGGCAAGATAAACGTCAACAAATGCTGACACTACACGTCCAAGTGTATCTGACCAAATTATGAAAGGCAAGAATTGTACTTTTGAATTCTGTAAAGTCAGTTTGGAAGAGGTGACAAAATGATTGTTGTCTATCAACAATGACATGCCACCGGGGTCTGACAATCTGGATGGAAAATTACTGATGCTAATTGCGGATGATATTGCCACTCCTATTTGCCACATCTTCAATTTCAGACTACTAGATAGTGTGTGCCCTCAGGCCTGGAGGGAAGCTAAAGTCATTCCACTACCCAAGAATAGTAAAGCCCTCTTTACTGTCTCAAATAGCTGACCAATCAGCCTGTTACCAACCCTTAGTAAACTTCTGGAAAAAATTGTGTTTGACCAGATGCAATACTATTACACAGTAAATAAATTGACAACAGACTTATACATGCTTATACGGAAGGCCACTCAACAAGCACGGCACTTACACAAATGACTGATGATTGGCTGAGAGAAATTGATGATAAAATGATTGTGGGGGCTATTTTGTTAGACTTCAGTGCAGCTTTTGACATTATCGATCATAGTCTGCTGCTGGAAAAATGTATGTGTTATGGCTTTACACCCTCTGCTATAATGTGGATAAGAGTTACTTGTCTAACAGAGGGTGTTCACAGAGGGTGTTCTTTAATGGAAGCCTCTCAAACATAATCCAGGTAGAAGCAGGAATTCCCCAGGGTAGCTGTTTAGGCCACTTGCTTTTTTTCAATCTTTACTAACGACATGCTTTGAGTAAGGCCATTATATCTATGTATGCGGATGACTCCACGCTATACACGTCAGCTAAATGACTGCAACACTTAACAAAGAGCTGCGGTTAGTTTCGGTATGGGTAGCAAGGAATAAGTTAGTCCTAAATATTTCCAAGACTAAAAGCATTATATTTGGGACAAATCAATCAATCCCTAAACCATAAACCTCTACATATCATAACGAATAATGTGGAAATTGAGCACGTTGAGGTGACTAAATTGCTTGGAGTAACCCTGGATTGTAAACTGTCATGGTCAAAACATATTGAAACAACAGTAGCTAAGATGGGGAGAAGTCTGTCCATAATAAAGTGATGCTCTGCCTTCTTAACAACACAATCAATAAGGCAGGTCCTACAGGCACTGGTTTTGTAGCACCTGGACCACTGTTCAGTCGTGTGGTCAGGTGCCACAAAGAGGGGCCTCTGAAAATTGTAGTTGGCTCAGAACATGGCAGCACGGCTGGCCCTTAAAAGTACACGGAGAGCTAACATTAATGACATGCATGTCAATCTCTCCTGGCTCAAAGTGAAGAGAGACTGACTTCCTCATTACTTGTTTTTGTAAGAGGTGTTGACAAGCTGAAGGTACAGAGCTGTCTGTTTTTAAAATACTAGCACACAGCTCGGACACCCACGCATACCCCACAAGACATGCCACCAGAGGTCGCACAGTACTACATAGAGCCATGACTACATGGAACTCTACTCCACATCAGGTAACTGATGCAAGCAGTAGAATCAGATTTAAAAAGCAGATAAAATACACCTTGTGGAACAGCGGAGACTGAAGCAACAAGCATAGGCACAGACACATGCATGCACACACACGATAACATATGCACACACACGATAACATATGCACACACACGATAACATATGCACACACACGATAACATATGCACACACACGATAACATATGCACACACACGATAACATATGCACACATTTTTTTTAATCAATTTTTTATTTCACCTTTATTTAACCAGGTAGGCTAGTTGAGAACAAGTTCTCATTTACAACTGCGACCTGGCCAAGATAAAGCAAAGCAGTGCGACACAAACAACAACACGGAGTTACACATGGAATTAACAAACATGGAATACACACGTACACATGGATTTTGTGTTGTAGATATGTGGTAGTGGTGTATGGGCCTGAGGGCACTCACTTAGTGTGTTGTGAATTCGGTATTGTATAACTGCCTTAATTTTGCCAGGCCCCAGGAAGAGTAGCTGCTGCCATGGGGATCCTTAATAGATATGGTAATTGACTGAACATTCCAAATTACCATGGCAATTATGCGTGGTAATATGAATATGCAGCCAGCGATCCGCAGTATCCAAGGTACAGCATCCTATCAACTGCGCCGCTGCGCTTATAGTCTATGGCGGGCCTGTGCGTCAAATCTTCAACAGCAGTCAGCAGATCTCATGACCCGCTGCCCTGTTTTCCCCAACACTTAAACTAAGCTTCAAATCCTTTCAAGTAACGCCGTCAATTAGAGCAAGGTACATAATGAGTCAAACAAGCACTAGGCCTAAAACATAAGCAACAAACGTGAGCTGGTAGATTAGTCAGCCTACACGGGAGAGGAGGGGGGTTTACACTCCCAGTTTTGATGTGAGTCCCGCGCATCGGACATGCAGGACCATCCCTAACCTACAGGCCTACGGTGCTTTTAAAAAAAAAAAATAGATACGGATGAGATGGGTTCATGGTAGGTGCAGTTGGAAGGCTCATGGGTAGGCTCATTTGTTCCCGTGTGGCTCAGTTGGTAAGAGCATGGCGCTTGCAACTCCAGGCTTGTAGTTTCAATTCCCACAGGGGACCAGTACGAGAGAAAAGTATGAAGATGTGTGCACTCACCACCATTGCTCACCTTTGACCCCCTGACACCAGACAATGACGCGGTTGGTTGTGAATGACATCCTGTGTTTTGTGTCCCACCAAGTCCCCACCAGCCGTCATTTTAAAGTGGATCACTATCCTTTTATTTTTTTTTGTAAGTCGCTTTTGATAAGAGCGTCTGCTAAATGACCTAAATGTAAAAATGCCTATCAAAACATTTATTGTAAATGGAAGTGCCACGATCCCAAGGGAAATAGGCCCATGGGAGGAATATGAATTGATGTTAATTTAAATATTGTACCTGTAATGCCCCCCCCCCGGACAAAATATATAAACACGTTGGCCTCAAAAAAATGACCTGTGGGAGGTTTTTTCTATATCCAGAGACCAAAAACCTGAACCGATGAACGCATGTTTTATTTGCGGACGGGGGTGAACTGCATTGCAATTATGCATCACTATAGTCATTACATTCTAGGCTTCTGTTTTTAAATAGATAGGCCTACCACGAACCCATGTTATTCATGTCAAAACATGGCGACACCTACACACGCGGCAGCGAGTGGGCATGTCGCACATCTCACAGACGTCAGTAACGGTCCAGAAAGCAAGTGCCTCCAAAAACCGCACCCTATAACACGTTATTTTGAGAACGTTGTCAGTCTATCCAGAGACACCAAAAGCTGACCAGATAAACACACAAGCTATTTGATTAGCAGGAGAGAGGAATTACATCGAGTGATGACAAACCTCTCCAGTGGGTGTCCCGCAAGCTGCTGATATAATGCTGTTCTTTGCATTCACTGTGTTCATACTGTGTGTCTTTCTGTGTGTGTTCTAGGCTCTCTCTGCAGGAGGAGTGGGCTCCATCGTGAGAGTGCTCACGGCCAGGAAAACTGTGTAGGGCTTGTACTGGACCTGACTGACTGACCGCTGGGACCACTCACTCTGGGGATGTGCTGGCACTGGAAACCCCCCAGGGGGCGTGTGTTCATAACGCGTCTCAAAGCAGGAGCACTGACCGAGGGTCGGTCTGGCCTTTTAGATCCTAATGAGTAAGAATACACGGACGCTCTTGAGACGCTTTATGAATGTGCGCCCCCCGGAACTGGTTTTCTCTCTACGCTTGAAGGAAGCTCGCAGACATCGGACAGCCTGTCTCAAACGGCCCCTTCGTAGTCCTAAAATGTTTAACGATATTCCATCGGAATCCAACGTTTGTCAAAATGTTGTTGTTGTCAACGAAGTTGAGAAATACTTATATTGTAAGATTCACGTCATCGTAACGTCGTAAGGATGACATGTGCTATTGTGTAATTTTCCTAGATAAATATTGTGCTATTGTCATGGTGGGTAGGATGGCACCGTCAAGTAAGCTTTCATGCCCTCTAATGCAGAGACCAGTTTGTGTGCGATTACGCTGGAACAAGTTAACCTGGTCCCAGATCTGTTTGTCATCTATAGCCAACTCCACTGGGCATTAATAATATACAGCACTAACAGATCTAGGGCCAAGCTAGGAACGAGCCCTTTGGAATGTAGTGATGGAGTGACGTTATCACTATGATCCTGGACACATGTCTCAGAGGGCCTCTTCTTTTCTATAGCCTATTTACAAGTATAGAAAAATATCCGAATGTCTTGGTAGAGTTATTGAGGGAATATCACGTTCCTTTAGAACAAGTGTACACATTCTGAATCAAATGACCAAAATGCCTTATTGAAATATTCATTTTTTTATATATATGCTGTATAGGACATTTCTGGATTTAATAAACAATCTTACAATTTTTTTGTTTGTTTTATTTCCCTGAAATGTTCACATTTCTTAAATTTCAAACACTAACCTTTTCTCTATGGGAAAAACAAGACAATGGAAAATGCCTATGAAAATACTGCTGAAAAAACCCTGACATGCCACTCGGTGTGTTTTGATTGCTTTCTTCTCTTTATTCATATACTGGTATCTAGCAAAGGTTCATTTTGCGTTTCTTCCCTGATCGTTGTTGTCATGGTAACCTGCGAGCCGACCACAGCTGACCCAGGTGGTAGATCACCCAGTCTCATAAAGTTCGTCCTAGATCACCAGTCCGTCTGCCATCCAGTCATGAAGAAGGATCTGCTCTAGAACAGGCCTCTTGGTGGGATCCTGCTGCAGACAGCAGTTGATCAACTCCTTACACTCTGTACCATAAAGGGGAAAAAAATGATAGGATGGTGAGTTTGCCTTTGGGTCCCTATTTTATATATATTTTTTGTCATTGAGCACCATTTTATGTATCCATAACCACATCTAAATGCATATATATATATATTTTTTTGTCAATCACCACCTTCCGGAGACACCTGAAACCCCACCTCTTTAAGGAATACCTAGGATAGGATAAAGTAATCCTTCTCACCCCCCTTAAAAGATTTAGATGCACTATTGTGAAGTGGCTGTTCCACTGGATGTCATAAGGTGAATGCACCAATTTGTAAGTCGCTCTGGATAAGAGCGTCTGCTAAATGACTTAAATGTAAAAATGTTAAATGTAAATACCCACGTTTACCAACACAAACTCTTTATTTTCTCTCTCAAATGGTCTATTGCACTTGCCTCCCCCCCGCTCACCTTTAGTCAGGCCCTTTTTGAAGCGCAGGCGCCCAGCAATGATATCAGCCTCCTTGTTGAAGGGCAGACGGCCGCACACCAGGCCATAGAGCAGTACCCCCAGTGACCAGATGGTGGCGTGGCGGCCCTGGTACACACCACTCAGCACCCACTCTGGAGGACAGTACTCCTCTGTGCCTGAGGGGTGAAACATTATATTTTTTTATTTATCTTTACCACTAGTCATGTCCATTAGGGCACACTGACAAAATGTTTTTTTTTAACGGTAATGAGCGCTTCTTATTGGACGAGTTTAGATAGTACCTTCCCATTTCCCTCGGTTTCAGAGCATTTCCTTGTATTCCGTGCCTACTGAACACGATAACCCTGACCAGCCATTCTCCTGTTGTGTCCTACCTGAGTAGTCTCTGTAGGAGGATTCTCTCAGAAGGTCTCCGCAGCCAAAGTCGATGAGCTTAACCCGCAGGTTGTCCGTCTGCACCAGCAGGTTCTCAGCCTTGACGTCTCGGTGCAGGACCCCTCGGTCGCGGCAATGCCGAACAGCCAGTACCACCTGCAATAACATAATATATGCCTAAGTAAAGTGTGATTTAGGAGTGACTAGAGATATTTGTGTATGTGATCCCTGCGAGAAATGAACACACAACCTTAGCATTTCTAGCACCACACTTTTACCAACAGCGCCACACAGGTCTCGACCCATCACCTGTATCATGATGATCCTGGCCAGACACTCGTCCACCCGGCCTCCCAGCTCCTCGATGAAATCAAACAGGTCCATGCACGGATAGGGTCTCTCCAGCACCAGGATGAAACGCTCGCCCTCCTCGAACCAGTCCAGCAGGCCCAGCACGTAGCAGCAGGACGGGGGCCGCGAGACGATCTGCATCAGGGCCACCTCCAGGGGCAAGGCACTCCTCTCTCCGGGCTGGAGGTGAGAGGGGTGGGGAAGTTGGAAAGGTGAGGAGGAGAGATGGGATGGAAAGGTTGAGAGGGGGGTTGCCATTAGATGAGGTGTTCTCCACAGGTGAGAAGGAGAGTGAAGAACAACAACAACAACAAGCATTCCCTTTATTGAGCGTAAGGACAAACAGAACACCCAACTGTTTCCCAACGGAGAACGGAAGAGGGCGAGCCAAACCCAGACCAAAACCCAGTAGGAGCGTTCTTGTCTCCTTAGACTTACAGTACTTGCCATTGCGTCAACTAAAACAGGCTACTTACAAGCTTTACGTATGGCTCGGCCATTCCTCTGTTCACATACTTTATGGCCACCTGACGGGGTAAAAGCAACATGATATATGCATATAGTAGTGTGCTTTCACTTCTTGCGTTATGTGAATATTGATAGATGAAAATTCTAATGTTTCCTCCTATCTGTTAACTTACTACGACCAGAATTAGAATTCTTTAACCAACTGTTAAAAGCTTCACCTGTTGGCCGTCACTTTTGCGCATGGCGGCGTAGACCGCCCCACATCCTCCTTTACCCAGCATGCTCCCCAGTGTGAAGAGAGACTCAAAGCTACCTGCAACAAAGTTACGCATGAGATAATGCCCAAATCATCACAGATTAGAAATAACAAACTCAAGATTAGATACTGTTTCATGTCATATCCAAATACTAGTTGTTCCTTAGCCTGGTCCCAGATGTATTTGTGCTGTCTTGCCAGCTCCTGTGGTCATTGTCAGGCCCATGGCAAGACAGCACTAACACATCTGGGACCAGGCTAATTCTTCTTCGATACTATGTGTAGTCCGGTCTTACTGGGGTTGGGTCCATGATTAAAGATACTGGAGTCTGAGGATGAAGAAGAAGAGGATGATCCTCTATCGTTGGGTAGTGGGTTCTTCAACTGGCCTCTCCTATGTCGGGTTAGATAGTGGATAACGATGGGTATCTCCGGACTAGTGTTTCTATTGTTCTTATTCCTCTTCCAGCCCTCCCTGGACCACACCCTCTCCACCAACTCCTCACTGCTCTCCTCCTCCTCTCTGGCCCTCTTTCTTCTCTTCCGTTTGGTGTTGTCATCACGCCATCTCAGGTTTAGTCCCTTACCATTGTTCACCAACCCTCCTCTCCCTCCCTTCAGTCCCGAGCAGGAAAGAGCTGCGCTCTCCTTTCCCTCCTCCTCCTCCTCATCTTCCTCTTCCTCCTGGACTTTGTTCTGTCCTCTCAGGGTTTCCTCTTTTCTCTTCCTCACCCTCTCTCTAATGGCAGCAGCTTCTCTCTCAAGCTCGGCCTGCCTATGTGGAGCTGGAGCTGGGGCTCTGGGCCTTAGTCTGTAAGTGTACGTTAAGGCTGGAGTGACCCGTCTTCCTACTGTCTCACTCTGAGAAGAAGGACTTCTGCTGGATGTCTCACTTCGACTTCTGCGTCGGCTCAGGAGCGATTCCTCCCCCATGTCCTTGGCTTTGGCTCTCTCTCTGGACTTCAGTTTGATCATGTTGGGCCTCATGCGTGGGTTCTTGGCTCGGGATGGGCCGGGAGAGTCGTTGTTGGTGGGTTCGCTCCTACTTGGTTTTGGTTTGGGTCTGGCTCGGCCTCTAGCGTTCTCTACTGGTAAATGGTTGGGTGTTCTGTTGGTCCTTACTCTCAACAAATAAGGGAATGCTTGTTGTTGTTCTTCCTCACTCTCTGTCTCCTGGGTGTGACTCTCCCTGACCCTCAGCCCTGATATCTCTTCAAACAGACAAGCAGCCTGCTTCATCACTCTTCTACTTTCTCTCTCCTGTCTTTCTCCTTCACTCTCTCCAGATGTCTCACTCTCACTGGCAGAGCCAGAGCTGCTGCTGCTACCTTCCTCTTCTTCCTTACTCTCATCACTCACTCCCTCCCTCTCTCTGCAGCTCCCAGGAGATAGGTCCCTCTCGATCTGGGACCTGCGTCTCCTGATAGGGTTGTCTAACCTCCTGCCTTGGGGAGAGTTTATCCTTCTTCCGCACGGAGACCTGCACCTCCTCACAGAGTCAGCCTCCAGCCTCTTACGGGGAAAGTGTTTCATCCCATCTCTAGAGCCGATTACTGGAGGCCTGCGCCTTCTCACAGAGTTGGCGTCTACTCTCCTGCACTGTGGCTGGGGAGAGTCTCTCCTCTCTGTTGGCTCAGAGGCTCCTGGTGGGCAGGGGCAAGCCGGAGTCCCACGCTTCCCTCTCCCCTCTCTCCCCCTCCTCAGGACTTTCAGTGAGTCTCTGGCCATGGAGAGAGGTCTCCTGAGCCCCCTACGCCTCCCACAGACTGGCAGGGAAACAGAGTACCACTAAGTTTTCTCAGACAGAAACAACCACCTAGTAGCCTGTTACCGTATGTTTTACCACTATAATCTATAAGATTTGTAGCCCTCGCCTCTTTAATGGCATCTTAAAGAAACGGTTAATTCAGACAGGGTTGACCTTACTAATATTCTGTAAGAGTAAACATGAATCTACAAAGTAAATGCATAATTCAAACTATTGGCATGTTCTATATATTGTAATAACCAATGATATTGTCATGCAATATTTATTTTCAATTCATTATCTGAACATACCAGGGGCAGTTGATGGATTTGACAACCTCCAAGATGCCATACCTCATGACCCACTGACTTTGTTGTCCTCAAATGGATACAGAGGGATGGTGATGTCACAATAAACCACATATGGACTGTTCATGATGTCATAATGTCTATGGTGACTGTGCTTGGACACAATATGATGTCACAGAGGAGGTTCCACATCACAATTCCATAGTCTGACTACCATAGTAACATATTGTTTGCGTTATTTAGAAGTCCATCTATCAATAACCCAATGAATGTTACTATGGTAAATAATTTGTTTGAACTTTAATTTAAAAAAAATAAAAAAATGTATGTCCCAATCACGTCACTTTTGTGTCCGTGTCGATTAGATTAGAATGTTGATCACACAGTAGCTTATCACTGACTTTGATTTCCAGACCTCAAATGCAACTGTCACCCATACACTGATAGGTGAACTTGTACAGTCGTTTGACGTTTAACATCGGTGTACTGTTCCCACTCTCAACACTGACGACTAGGTTCACTGCCAGTTGGTTACAGGCACACTTGATTTTTGTTGCCTCAACTCCCACCGCCTTACAATCTCTAGGAAAGCTGGCAAAGATAGGAACACAGTGAGGGTTCAAGGGGCAGAACCATATTAACTCTCTCTCTAGATCAGGTAGTCCAGAGCTCAGCTGTGCTGTGCCAGACAGACAGAGTGATAGGGTTCAAGGGGCAGAACCATATTAACTCTCTCTCTAGATCAGGTAGTCCAGAGCTCAGCTGTGCTGTGCCAGACAGACAGAGTGATAGGGTTCAAGGGGCAGAACCATATTAACTCTCTCTCTAGATCAGGTAGTCCAGAGCTCAGCTGTGCTGTGCCAGACAGACAGAGTGATAGGGTTCAAGGGGCAGAACCATATTAACTCTCTCTCTAGATCAGGTAGTCCAGAGCTCAGCTGTGCTGTGCCAGACAGACAGAGTGATAGGGTTCAAGGGGCAGAACCATATTAACTCTCTCTCTAGATCAGGTAGTCCAGAGCTCAGCTGTGCTGTGCTGTGCCAGACAGACAGAGTGATAGGGTTCAAGGCCCGTTTTCAAAAAGCATCTCAGATTAGGAGTTCTGATCTAGGATCACCCCCCTCCCTGTAATACAATCTTCTTCATTATGATCTAAAAGGCTAAACTGATCCTAGATCAGCACTCCTACTCTGAGACTCTCTTAATGAATACTGGCCCTGAAATACACGGTGGGCCATAAAGACTAGGCAGAGGGAATGTGATGTGAGTTCAATGAGTGCGCTGTGTGGACTTTAAGCACATGCTATTGATAAGACCAAACGGTTGAGGTACTGGAATCTTTATAAAAACGATCAGTTCAATCAGTTCCTTGGATGGGATGATAAAGTTTATACCAGTCAGGCTGTTTTCTGAAGCCTCACATTCCTTTTCTTTCTTTTCTGTATTCATTTTATTGTTTCCGTGGTTTGTTCAACATGAGAAGATTATTGGTTCTCCTATCAGGTGAGTTTACCGTACACATAATGACTTCGCATGATCCTATGTGCACGACTGTGTTTGTCTCTTGGATGAGTGTATAAGCAGAACAGTCAGGGTGGTCTCACGTGTGGCGCAACAGTGATACCTAGAGGGAATGGAATGGTCGTCAGAGGCCGTCGGTAACCGTTATATTCAAATGGTTGCCGTTGTAATCAACCTTCCTGAACGGTGAATTCGCTTTGTGAATATGAGTCCAGCACGGCAGACAATGATCAACAGCAGTGCTATTCAGAATGAAGAGACACACACCTCCTGAATTCTATTAATTGCAGTTTGCCAATGTAATGTTGTCATTCAAAATATAGAATGATCAGATCCGAGAGGTCAAGGAACTCGTCTAATATGATTTTTTTTATTTTTCAGTCTTTTTGATCCTAGTTTCCTGTTGTCCTGAGAGCGACTTCCTGTGTGCGTCTGGCAAATGTGTCCCAGTTGATGATGTCTGTGATTTCAAGGACGACTGTGACGATGGTTCCGATGAGGAGTTCTGTGGTACGTCAATCTGAAATCTTCCTCCGGCTTCTCTGCGTACTCTTCAGCTCTAGAGAGCTATTATTCTCTTCTCTCTGCTCAAAACTCTTCGTTCTTCTCGTTCAAAATGCCCGACAGAGGCTGTGGGAACCAGTTGTTTCTTCCTTTGATAAAAAACAAACAAACACCATTCTGTCTAACAATCAAACACTTTCTATCCCTTTTAGTTTTTAGTCTTAATGTTTCTCTAGCGCATCTCAGACTGTTTGCTGCGTCATATTCATTAGGGCACACCGTGCAACAACAAACAAAAAAAACAAGCGTTTCTATTGGACAAGTTC
This sequence comes from Oncorhynchus keta, assembly GCF_023373465.1. Taxonomy (NCBI): domain Eukaryota; kingdom Metazoa; phylum Chordata; class Actinopteri; order Salmoniformes; family Salmonidae; genus Oncorhynchus; species Oncorhynchus keta. Next base: position 36,108,011 of record NC_068443.1, read on the forward strand.
AGGTAGTCCATCCCTGTGTCTGCCTGTTATCTTCTGTTTTGTGCCCAATGAATACGACCCTGGTGTCCCCTCTCAGGGTCGTGTGATTTTGAGCGCCACTCCTGTGGATGGAACGACAGCAGTGTGGGAGTGTACCGCTGGAGGCTGGAGATGGCTAACATCAGCCTGATTCCTGGACAGGACCACACCACGGGATCACCCTGGGGTATATGTCTCAATACACACACTAAGTTCATCTTCATTCCATTGAAATGGACGAAAGATGATCTCAGTGCTGCGTTGCTTTAAGGGAAACCCAGCCCGAGGGAATAGAATGGTCACATAGCTCCATTGTTATGACTGCTGTGTTGTCCATGTGCGTCTTTGTACAGTATCTGTGCTGCCTGCTTGATGTGTGTGTTTATATGTCCCAGGTCATGTTATGCATGTGGAAGGAGACTCAGCAACACACTTTGGCAAGGCCGTGTTGTTGCATTCCGTTGACAAACCAATGGCTTTGGGATGCCATATAAGGTAAGGAGAAATTCTGTACTAGTCAGCGTTTCCCGTTGATTTCCGGCTTTTACGGTTTTAATCATTGCATAAACAAAAAGAGGAGGAGGGAGAGTTTGTGAGGTATAAAGTCATAGTTTTTCATCTGGGAAAAAGTTTGTTTTGTGTCTTAAAAGTATTTACTAACCTGATGGTGTATTGAAACAGCTATTTACTAAAATACAAACAAATGCTTTTCTATGTGGTAGCTAGAGCTCATTTACTATTATATAAAGAAAGAGTTTAAAATAATATTTGTGGGTTCTTAGCCAGACATGGTCAGAGGTCATTGGCCTTAGCCATTACACCTTAGCCAAGAGGTCCAAGCCTCTTGTTGAGGTCGCTACAGTAGCTGTTGTACTAAGGATGCTCTGATATTTTTAGCTTCTGGTACCACCTCTATGATGACGTTAGTGTGTCCACTCGGATGTATCTGAAGATGATCCGAAACACTGGGAGCACAGAATTACTGATGATCTCCAAGCCACAGCAGAATAGAGGATGGGAGAATGCTACGGCCTTCATCGGTAATCAACCAGGAGGTTTCAAGGTTGGCATTGGAAACACACACACACACACACACACACACACACACACACACACACACACACACACACACACACACACACACACACACACACACACACACACACACACACACACACACACACACACACACACACACACACACACACACACACACACACTCTCACACTCTCACACTTGTACATGCACACTCTTGCTCTCTCTCTATTGTCCTCCCCCCTTTAGTTGGAGTTTTCTGTGGACCCCTCATTCCTTGGAGCTCAGGACATCATGCTGGATGATATCAGCTTTGAGAGCTGTGGGGAAGGGGACATACCTGCAGGCTCCCAACTCCTCACCTGTGGCTTTGAGAAGGACACCTGTGCCTGGTAATGACAATAACAATAACAACCATAATAAGAATCAATATAATCTCCAATCCTCATAATCATACTCATCATCATCATCATCCTCCTTAAAATAACATTATTCCTGGTGATGTTTAAAGGTACCCAGACCACACTGTTTCCCTTCTGTGGAAGAGAGCAAAAGGAATAGACCACACTACTGGCAGTGGTAAGTCAAGGGTTTGCCAAACCACAGACTAGATCATATCCTAGATGGAGAGATGGAAGGAGAGGTGTTTTAGTCAGGAAATGTAAACAGGATTATTCTCTTGGTGTGTGGTTTTGTTTATTTGATGTATATTTTGGATGTTGACTACACTACACATGCAACAGTATGTGGACACCCCTTCGAATTAGTGGATTTGGCCAGTTCAGTCACAACTGTTGCTGACATGTGTATACAATAAAACACACAGCCAAGCAATCTCCATAGACAAACATTGGCAGTAAAATGGCCTTACTGAAGAGCTCAGTGACTGTCGACGTGGACCGTCACAGGATGCCACCTTTCCAACAAGTCAGTTTGTCAAATTTCTGCCCTGCTAGAGCTTCCCGGGTCAACTGTAAGTGTTGTTATTGTGAAGTGGAAACGTCTAGGAGCAACAACAGCTCAGCAAAGTGGGAGGCCACACAAGTTCACAGAACGGGACCGCTGAGTGCTTAAGCGCGTAGTGCATAATATTTGCCTGTCCTCGGTTGCAACACTCACTACCAAGTTCCAAACTGCCTCTGGAAGCAAGATCAGCACAATAACTGTTAGTTGGGAGCTTCGTGAAATGGCTTTCCATGGCCAAGTAGCCGCACACAGGTCTAAGATCACCATGCACAATGCCAAGCTTCAGCTGGAGTGGTGTAAAGTTCACCTCCATTGGCCTCTGGTGCAGTGGAAATGCGTTCTCTGCAGTGTTTAATCACGTTTCACCATCTGGCAGTCCGACAGACGCTACAGCATGCAATGACATTCTAGACAATTCTGTGCTTCCAAGTTTGTGGCAACAGTTTGGACGGCTCTTTCCTGTTTCAGCATGACAATGCCACCATGTACAAAGTGAAGTCCATACAGAAATGATTTGTTGAGATCGGTGTGGAAAAACTTGACTGGCCTACACAGAGCCTTGACCTCAACGCCATCGAACACCTTTAGGATGAATTGGAACGCCGACTGCGAGCCAGGCCTAATCACCCAACATCAGTGCCCTACCTCACTAATGCTCTTATGGCTGAATGGAAGCAAGTCCCTGCAGCAATGTTCCGACATCTAGTGGAAAGCCTTTCCAGAATAGTGGAGGGTGTTATAACAGCAAAGGTTGGACCAACTCCATATTAATGCCCATGATTTTGGAATGAGATGTTCGACCGAGCAGGTGTCCACATACTTTTGGTCATGTAGTGTATGTTTCTGTGGATTACATTTCACATGGTAATCAGACACTAGGTTTCCATCCAATCGGAGACTTACAAATATGCTAAAACCTGCATTAAAAGAATATGTACATTTCCCATCAGAGATGTATTTCCATCAAGTTTAATGCATTCCGGATTAAATGCTGTGCGTGATGACGTTGTGCACATAAAAATAACTTTTGTCATTAAATTCCCATTTTACAGAAGAAAAAAAAATGCAAGTGACAAGTTTTGTCACAAAAATGGTTGCGTTATAGCGGATGTGCCCACTCTGGTCTTGGCACACGCCAGCAACTCGGATACAGTGCTGGTAGGCTAGCCTATTATTATGGACTAGAGCAGGATTCTTTTTATTTGTCAAATGACAGCCAAGAATGGATCATCATGTCACCAGAATAAGACCATCGATATTTATTGGAAAGGAGCATCAAACTCATCTCCTTGCACTTTCATCCCCCTGTGAAGTTCATCATAATGTATTTAATCTGTAGTCTAATAAACTTCATGCTTTCCCGAGTCGTAGTAGGAGGCCCACACAAATGATGGTTATTATATCAATATGTGTTCATTGAATGCATTTCCACCGCTATTTCTCACATAATTCATTTTACTGAAACAAAAAGATGCCACCTAGTGAATTATTATTATTATTATTTTTTTTACCAAAGACTGTTCCATTTTTTTTAAATCCATACTTTACTTGCATAAAAAAGTTGGATGGAAACCTGGTTAGAGTACAAGATCGTTCTCAACTGTGCGTGTGCATGTGTTAACAGGTTATTTCATGTCCATTAACCCCGGCAGTAAACTGGACCCCTCATCAACAGCCAGACTCATCAGCTACCCTCAGCCAGCAGGCACAGTCATCTGTGTTAGCTTTTGGTATCGCATGTACGGCAGTGATGTTGGTAAGGATATTTTTTTCCGGTCAAACTCAATATCTTTGAATTCATTATTTCATCATTTTTTCCCTGGCCCAATAAAGATACAATTGCATTGGGGAGTGTCAATAGGCATGATAACTCTGACATCAGACTCTGAGGAGGCCAAGGGGGATCAAAGCAGACCAAATGGTGCCTATTGTCACAGTTGAACAGACATGACCCCTATCTGGTTCTACTCCAGGCTCCGTGAGGTTCCTCACCAAGTCAACCAGAGAGCCAGAGACTGTTGTGTGGATGAGACATGGGACTCAGGGGAACAAGTGGCGCTTTACAGACCTCACCTTCACCACTGACACCCCACTACAGGTACATACCGTATGTCGGATCTTAATTTGACCCCTTTCGTCGCAGGAGAAGAAATAATCCTGCAGCAGAAGGGTATGAATGGGTGTTTAATATTTAGAATAAATCGACATATTTGTAGGGCGTAGATGTATTTTTTTTTGTTATAATAAATTGTTCAAGGCAAATAATAGGTCAAATAAATGATTGGTTGCCTCAGTGCCTTTGTGATGCAGTGGTTACAGCCACTGACCCGGCTCACGGTTTGAATCAGTAATGTATATAAACCCTGGATCAAATCAAATCCAATGTATTTATATAGCCCTTCGTACATCAGCTGATATCTCAAAGTGCTGTACAGAAACCCAGCCTAAAACCCCAAACAGCAAGCAATGCAGGTGTAGAAGCACGGTGGCTAGGGAAAACTCCCTAGAATGGCCAAAACCTAGGAAGAAACCTAGAGAGGAACCAGGCTATGTGGGGTGGCCAGTCCTCTTCTGGCTGTGCCGGGTGGAGATTATAACAGAACATGGCCAAGATGTTCAAATGTTCATAAATGACCAGCATGGTTGAATAATAATAAGGCAGAACAGTTGAAACTGGAGCAGCAGCACGGCCAGGTGGACTGGGGACAGCAAGGAGTCATCATGTCAGGTAGTCCTGAGGCATGGTCCTAGGGCTCAGGTCCTCCGCGAGAGAGAAATAAAGAGAGAAAGAGCGAATTAGAGAGAGCACACTTAAATTCACACAGGACACTGAATAGGACAGGAGAAGTACTCCAGATATAACAAACTGACCCTAGCCCCCCCGACACATAAACTACTGCAGCATAAATACTGGAGGCTGAGACAGGAGGGGTCAGGAGACACTGTGGCCGCATCCGAGGACACCCTCGGGCAGGGCCAAACAGGAAGGATAAAGCACAGCCTCCACACCACTAATGCAGTAATGAATAGTATTTCACTAAACATTTTCAAGGACAAAATTACACGTATTAAAGTCTTTTTTTGTTGTAGTCGGGACAGTATCATTAGTAATCTCAAAAAATAATACTATAAGGAAAATGTTTTACATATTTTTTTCATTTGAATGTTTAGCTCACATAGTATAATTGAAAAGTCTGCATTAAGGTGTCTGTAATAGAATATATATGGCAAAAATGGATGTAGACGGGAGCCAGCGTCGCCCGGGTTTGTGGAGGTTTTGACCGGCCGGGTTGCACGGTGTGCGGCTGGCTTCCAGGTTCAGCGAGCAGTGTGTCAAGAAACAGTGCAGCTTGGCAGGGTCATTTTTTGTGGTTCTCGACTTTCGCGTCTCCCAAGTCCGTACAGGAGTTGCAGCGATGGGACGTGACTGTAATGACCAATTTAGGCAGAAAAAAAACGACAGGCTACAGACTTTGGTGTCAGTCTCCACTGAAGACTACCTGTGCTGGAGGACATCTGCAAGATGCTGCTGGCAGGGTTAAATAATAAATTCATGTCAAATCAGTTAAGACTAAGTAGTTGTCTTTTTTGTTTGCTGTCACAGTTTACCATAAGGTGTAAAAAAAATGACCAAACTAAATGTGTAATTAGTACTTCTGGCTGGATACTTTGTTTACTCTTACTGGAGGAGCTGCTTGAGTAGTTTCTTAATTGAGTAAATTACAATCTACTTTTACTAAAGTACAGATGTTCAGTACTTTACCCACCTCTGCAAATTATACGTAGCCAAACAAGAAAACGTGGGCGAGCATTCACACTGGAGGAAAGTTTATTGTTCTACAGTAGGCCCAAATCAATCAGCTGAGGGCCCAAATCAGCTCATCCACTCAGCCAGGGAAACAAACAGTAGCCTATTATTGGTTTTCACATCTTTCGTTATATGGCAATGGATAGGCTAACGGGTAGCCGTCAGAATGTAGATTATCCTAATATAATTTTAAAAACAAGGGGTCTATTGCAACCGCCGATGGCACAAGATGATCGCCAGTTGATGTCTTGTTAAACCTCATTTTCGCTCCCTAAAAGATGATGTTGGTGTTACCTTAGTCAGAGATCTGTGTATAATGATGAGATGCTCATGTCTCCAACCTAACAATGGGAGTCGTTGTCCCAAAAGCAGGAATCGCAGGCATCAAGTTTAGGCCTGCATATTACTATATGTGTGTCCTTCTGTGGCTCAGTTGGTAGAGCATGGCGCTTGTAACGCCAGGGTAGTGGGTTCGATTCCCGGGACCACCCATACGTAGAATGTATGCACACATGACTGTAAGTCGCTTTGGATAAAAGCGTCAGCTAAATGGCATATATTATTATTATATATTACTAAGCCCACGGAAACGCATTGGACTTATTCTGGACGGATTTTGGTGAGAGTGAGCCCTCTCGCTTTGCCTCTTCCTCTTTGTCTTAGTCCTGCTTGCAACCAAAGTCCTTCATGATACGCTTGCCCTCTGGTTGGTATTTTCATCAGAACAACTTAGTCCTTTTTTTTAACAGACTAAGGGCGACTTACAGTATCTATTTGACAAGCGTTCCATAAAATGCACCATTGAAAGCATCCTGTCGGGCTGTATCACCGCCTGGTACGGCAAATGCGCCGTCTCTACATTTTGACCATATACCATCTGTATTTTTCAATGTATTGTCATGTATTTTGACCACAGAACGTGTGTTTTTCAGTTCATATTGGAGGCTGTGGTGGGTGGTAAGCAAGGTAGCATTGGCATAGACGACATGGTAGTGAGCAGCAGCAGCAATGTGAATGGCTCCTGTCCGGCGGAGAGAGAGTGCACCTTCCAGGGGTCCCTGTGTGGCCTGCAGGTGGAGATGTCTGGAGACTTCACCTGGAACAGAACCACCGGGGCCCTGGGAGCCAACACCTCCAGCCCAGCGCTGGATCACACTCTGGGTACTGAACTGGGTGAGAGAGACACGCACGCACACGCACGCACACAAGCAGGCACTCGTGTACACACACACACTCATCCTGTATATGATGGTATGTTTTTGCTCAGGATACTACCTGAGTGCCCAGCTGTGGAACCACCACGTGGGTAGCAGGGGGCGTATGATAACGGGGGTGAACGATGCCACCCCTCGCAGTGGAGAGTGCTGGATGTTTTGGTACCACATGGAGGGCAGGGCCTCAGGGGAGCTCAACATCTATCTGCAGCCCTTCTCAGGCTCCAGGAACCAGACCCTACTGTGGAGCAGGACTGGAGACCAGGGAGATCGCTGGAGACATGGCCGAACTACGGTCCTCAGCCCTGATATACCTTACCAGGTACATGCAGACACTACTGGCACTGCTTTTACTGCTGCTGCTACTGGTGCTACTACTACTGGTGCTGCTACTACTGGTACTACTACTGGTACTAATACTACTGATACTACTACTGCTACTACTACTACTACTACTACTGGTGCTACTACTGGTGCTACTACTACTGCTACTACTACTGGTGCTATTACTACTGGTACTCCTCCTACTGGTACCACTACTACTGGTGCTACTACTTATGCTGCTCCTACTGGTACTCCTCCTACTGGTACTACTACTACTGGTGCTACTACTGCTGCTGCTACTACTACTATTGGTGCTGCTACTACTACTGGTGCTGCTACTACTACTGGTGCTACTACTACTATTTCTATTTCTCTTACTCTACTGCTGCTTCTGCCTCTTCTACCACTATTATTACTATTACTAATGCTACTACTGCAACAACTGCTGCTGCTGCTACTGCTACCACTACTACTACTGGTGCTACTACTACTACTGCTGCTGCTACTACTGCTACTATTATTACTGCTACTACTACTACTGCTGCTACTATGGATTATTTGTAATGAAGATTAAGTAATCAAATGACAAAAATGAGGTAACTGTAATCAGCCCGGACGACTTAAAAACATGTTTAATCAGGATTACAGTTACTTTCTTAAACAGCTAATGACATTGGGGCGGCAGGGTAGCCTAGTGGTTAGAGCGTTGGACTAGTAACCGAAAGGTTGCAAGTTCAAACCCCTGAGCTGACAAGGTACAAATCTGCCCCTGAACAGACAGTTAACCCACTGTTCCTAGGCCATCATTGAAAATAAGAATTTGTTCTTAACTGACTTGTCTAGTTAAATAAAGGTATAAAAAAAGAAGGGATTTCTTCATCCAATGGAACATTTGATAACACTTCGTCAGCACCTCTGTCATTTTGTGCACCCTCAAGACTTCTCACATGCCCTCAGCTCGGCAAGATTCTATTGTCCTGCTGATCGCCCGTCAAGGGTGCGTGGCTTCTTTTGTGTTCCAATTGATTGAATCGATAGGTAAGGCTACCAAACCATTTTACCACAGGCCTGGTCAATCAGAAAGTTGTCTGGACTCCATAGAGTTGCTGCTTTGTTGTGTATTTACAGTTCACTTTCACTCTGTCCCTGAGTAGCGGGAAAGAAAATGCTTTCTAATTGAGCAACATTTCAAACCATGAACTATCGAACCTATTGTCCAACCCAAATGTTATGATAATCCGTGGTTAAGGTTATACACCACAGTATCTTGAATCATGCATTCCTGCTCGGACATGCTAATTAATTTAAACAATTGATTTATTGAATCATACCATTTTAGTAGTCTATTAGACTTAAGTCATTTGAGTGGGTTTATAAGATAAGATTATTAGACTACTCGTGTGTTCTATTGCCTGACCCCGCATGACCAGATTTGTTGGCTTGTGCCGCCAATTGAAAGCGTGAGGAAAAAGTTTCTTTTGAGCCCTGTGGATGGTCTCACAATATCAAATATAATGTGAATTATAGCATTTGTATGCTTTCACACCAGTCCCCAAATTAGAAATAGCCATGTTACTATATTTTAGTTGCAGTTAAAATATGCCCTGGGTGTTAGAATCGAAAGTAATCCAAAAGTAATCGGTTACGTTACTGATTACTTTATTTTTCATGTTAAAAGTAATCTGCCCCAACGCTGACTTACTACACAACTGAATTGAAATCGCATTGACCCCAACTGTGGTGTTTGCATGTGAAAGCTGAACACACATTTTGGTCGTACATGAATTAACACTAGAAGTAATCCACACCGATAGTGTTTTATCACATGTGAACCGTTAAACATCTAATTGAGCGTCATAAATCATCTTCCAATGAAAAGATAAAGACGAGGAGTCTTGCTTTTCTGCACTGGAGATAAAACAGCTGGCACGTACATGGTTGAGTTTGTCACAAAGTCCGCCATGGTCTGCGATATATAATCTTTGGATAATCTGAAAAAAACAGAAATATACCCTCAACATAATCAGATGCGTTTTGTGCAAACAGTCTGGTGAGTGCTGACGTGCAATCTGCAGTCAGGTTGTGCACTTCAACCCTTCAGTAGACCACTAAAGGTGTACTAGCACACACAGAGAGTCAGAATGAGAGTACGGGGTGATATCAAGGCATCCTATTGGCACCCTATTCCCTAAATAGTGCACTACTTTTGACCAGAGCCCTACAGTGGTGCACTATATAGGGAATAGAGTGCCATTTCAGACAAACCCTAGCTATAGTATGACTTCTACTCTGGAATTCAGCTGAGGAAACCTTCAGCTGAGGACCACTGTTTACTGTACCCTGTAATCTACTTTCCCACTAATTTACACTTATGAAGCATGGACCCTGTACGTATTGTCGTACAATCAAACACAGACCGTTCATAGATAGACTCACTAAGATTACAGCAATGTGTTTCCTGATTGACAGGTCATCTTTGAGGCTGTGGCCGGGGATGGCCGGGAGGGGGACATTGCCATTGATGACCTCACCCTTGTTAATGGGCCGTGTCCACCACAAGGTGAGTGTGTCAATGAATCGATGACCAGTGGGATGTTAATGTAAAAAACTAAAAAATACACACAGAAACCAGAAAGGCTCTGAAAGCTATTTTTACTATGTGTGTGTTCTTGAGTTTGTGCATGCGTCCATCCATATGTGTGTGCACGTAAGTCCATCAGTGTGTGTGTGTGTGTGTGTGTGTGTGTGTGTGTGTGTGTGTGTGTGTGTGTGTGTGTGTGTGTGTGTGTGTGTGTGTTCTGCAGGGTTCTGTGACTTTGAGATTGACTACTGTGGCTGGCTGAACAGTCCCCCAGCTGCGTCAGGAGTGGACTGGGAATGGTGGTCAGGGTCCAGTGGGGGACGCTTCTCTCCAAAAGTGGACCACACCACCAACTCTGGCCAGGGTAGGCTGACGGTGTGACTGAAGGGGTTTGATCCTAGGTCAATTCTGTCTGTGCCACAAGATCGTATTTGACCGCTGAGCTAAAGTATTAGCTCAATTTTAGGCTTGGGGAGCTTTAACAAGTCCTCAAGCCTGTGTGACCAATTGGGTTTGAGCCCTGGTCGGCCCTGTGCCACAAGACAGTGTTAGCCTTCTGAAGTTTATACCCAGGGCACAGCGTTTCCCGCTGTGTTTTTCGTTGTCTAAAGAAAATGGCTTTACTTGTGTTTGTTGTGGCTCTCCTCTCCAGGACACTACATCATCTTCACGACAGGTGTATTTTCCTCTGGACTGGAGATTACCCAGCTGCAGAGTGAACCTATGGAGGCGGTAGAGAATGCATGTATAGAGTTCTGGTACTTCATGGACATGTGGGGAACCCTGGGTAAGTAGCCTAAACTGGCTCTGATATGGCTGTAAATGCTGAAGGATATAATGCAAAACAATAAACCGATCTTGCATGCACAGGAGGTTGGCGGCGCCTTAATTGGGCTCGTGGTAATGGCTGGAGTGAAGTCAGTGGAATGGTGTCAAATACATCCAACACATGGTTTCCGGGCGTTTGATGCCAATTCCATTTGCTCCGTTCCGGCCATTATTATGAGTTGTCCTCCCCACATCGGCCTCCTGTGCGTGTAATACCATGCCACTATAGGGCCTACTGGTGTCATACATACCAAAAAAAAGTGTGCATTTAGTGTTTGCTTCCCTCCCCAGACCAGATGGAGCTGACAGTCTATGTGAACGAGACAGGTGTTCTACGTTCGATATGGAGCAGATTTGGTCAACTCGACCCAATCTGGTATCAGGCCATGGTGGACTACAACGCTACAGGACCACACCAGGTCAGACAACGGTCAACCAATCAGACAGCGGTCAACCAATGTACCAGTGAGCATTCAAGTAGACATTGTTGGATCATGTGTTTTGTTGCAGATCATATTTTCTACCAGGCGCCCCGGCATGGAAGACGGAGGCATAGCCCTGGATGACATCCACGTTAGGATGAACCTGACCTGTGCAGAGCTGATCCCAACCACTTCAGCCCCCACCACAGTACCCACCACCCCTCCAGCCACTCCTATGGACTGCACCTTTGAACATGGTGAGGCACAGAGAAGAGGCTTGCTAGGAAATACATCAACCTGGTCCCAGATCTGTTTGCCAACCCCTCCTAGTTTAGCCTGAAGTCTCCTGGAATTGCGGAAGAATTCCAAGAAGATTTACTTAGGTCTGATTGGCATTAAGAATGAGTTGCGGGGAGGGTTCAGCTTCATAAAGGAGCACTGTGAAGGAAGCAATAACATACGCCTGTAACAGAGAAGATGGGAAAACTACATGAGATGAAAATGTTCCTGTCTTTCCCCATCAGGCCTGTGTAACTGTGTCCAGGAGACCGACGACGCCTTCGACTGGGTCCACTCCCAAGGCCTGCAGGTGGACCAGCCATGGAATGGACCGCTGTACGACCACACGGTCGGAAATGCCAAAGGTACTGTTCTGGACCTGAAGAGTTAGCTACTGTCATGGACATTTTACACAGGGACATTCCAAATCAATTTTTAAATCAATCATTGTTTATTATCAGCATGCTGGAGAGGTCACTGTCAAACTTAGATGCATAAAGTACCGGTCTGAAGTGAGCTTCCCCCACGGGGCAGTCCCGTTAGATCTCTTTATATACTGGTTACACGTTACATAGGCATAGTTCATAGGGTTGGTTCCGTCATGCGTCTGGCACCGTCTCCTACATATTCTGGCCGTTCTGCCAGATGGTCCAAAGGAGGGGGTCATGTCGCCTTGTGCATCTGCCACAAGTTTCACTCAAAATGGCGAAGACTGTCGTTTAAAAAATGGCTGCTTTGTGTCCTGTGTGTGTGACAGGGTTTTACCTGATGGTGAATATGTCTGGTAGCGTGGACGGTGAGACCGCAGTCGTCTCTGTTCCTCTTACGTTCCAAACCACGGACCTCTGCGTTGGCTTCTGGTATTACATGTTGGGACCATCTGTGTCCAACCTGGACCTCTTAGTGCAGACGGTATGTACAGTAGACAGCTACTACAGTATGGGCTGCTTTCCCAGACACAGACTCAACCGGGTCTTGGACTGAGAAGTACTTTCAATTCAGAATACAAATTGAGCTTGTTTTTTAGTCCGGGACTAGGCTTAATCTCTGTCCTGGCCGTATATTTTTTACACGGATGTTTTATAAGGAGTTTTACAACTCTGGGCCTTAGTTACGTTATAATAAACATACAGAATTCCCTGACGACTGCTATTGCCCAAATCATTGTCAATATATGTATTAGTGGCGAGGGGGTTTAGAGTAACAGCCTTCTACAGTTGGTTGAACTGACGGTTGAACAAGTCCCTTTCATCACCAAGCTTTTATGTCATTGTCCTCTAACTTGCACATAACTACCTACTCATCTAATAGTTCTGTTTTTTTCAATGCGTCACATACAAGAATACTGTAACACTAATATTGTATTACATGGAACTATAATCATTCTCTTCATGGTAGAAAACATCAAGAACTGTGGTGTGGACTCGCCAAGGCAGCCAGGATTCAGAGTGGATGAATGCACAGGTTCAACTTGGCATAGCAGACACACAGGAGGTATGCACACACGCACGCAAGCACGCAAGCACGCACACACACACACACACACACACACACACACACACACACACACACACACACACACACACACACACACACACACACACACACACACACACACACACACACACACACACACACACACACACACAGTGGTAATGAGGGCTCAGAACAGGGCAGCACGGCTGGCCCTTGGATGTACACAGAGAGCTAATATTAATAATATGCATGTCAATCTCTCCTGGTTCAAAGTAGAGGAAGATATTGACTTCATCAATACTTGTATATGTGAGAGGTTTACCTGATGGTACACACACGTGCACATTGACATGGTGAATGCACCGAGCTGTCTGTTTGAACTACAGGCGCGCAGCTCGGACACCCATGCATACCCCACAAGACATGCCACAAGGTCTCTTCACAGTCCCCAAGTCCAGAACAGACTATGGGAGGTGCACACTACTACATAGAGCCATGACTACATGGAACTCTATTCCATATCAAGTAACTGATGCAAGCAGTGAATTATATTTTAAAAAACAGATAAAAATACACCTTATTGAACATCGGTGACTGTGAAGTAACACAAACATAGGCACAGACACATGCATACACACACACACACACACACACACACACACACACACACACACACACACACACACACACACACACACACACACACACACACACACACACACACACACACTGAATGTATTGTAATGTTTTGAAAATGGTATAAACTGCCTTATTTTTGCTGGACCCCAGGAAGAGTAGCTGCTGCCTTGGCTAATGGGGATCCATAATACATGCACATGTATGATCTGTGGTCTAGGTTCAGTTCTCTGGGAGCAGGAATACCTCTGGCAGTGGGTTTATAGCCATCGATGATGTCACAGTCAAGGAAGGGGCCTGCAAAGATCAACGTAAGAGATGCGTTCAGAATGGCTCTATAAACACACTGCCCTGTGAAGCATTTTTTGAACACTGAAAGTGTTTATAATTGTTGTTATTATATTGCCACATAGTATAACCTATGTCGATCATATCACTTACTAGAGTTCCATTTCATTCGGTGGGGTTACACCATATCAAACCCATCATGTAGGCAATATATTTCCTCACTGATTTGAGACTATGAGGATATTCTAAATCGGGAGAGAATGGGGAAGCATCAGGGTAACAAGTGTGTGCTTCATACAGATCCGTGTGGATTTGAGGTAGACTCCTGGTGTGACTTTGAGGTAGACGTGAGTCACAAGGGGCGCTGGGGCCGTTTGAGAGGCAGCAAGGACCGACTGGACCACACCTACAGAACTGAGAACGGTGAGTGCTATTATGGCCCAATATCATTGTTTGGGAAGGGTGGTAGAAAAGGAAGGGATACATCTTTTTTTTGTTGAACCTTATCTAACCAGGAAGTCCCACCTGGCCGTCAGGAAGCAGGTCAAACAGTAGTCATTCATGGCATTGTTTGGTTGAGAATTTAGCTGGTGCAAAAGCGAGATTTGAGCACCCGTTAAAGTGCTGCGTAAATCCAATCTATTATAATGGCAATTATTGATTGTCTGTGTCCTGTAGGTTTCTATCTGACTGTGTTGAAACGGAACTCCGAGGAGATCGAGGTGGCTCAGTTGCTTTCTTCAGAGCTAAGCTCTACCACAGGGATGTGTGTTCGTTTCTGGTGAGCTCAGTCCCTCGCTGTTACCTCCCTCTCCTCCCAACTCACCTCTCCTCACCTTTCTTTTCCCCTCTCACCCCTTAGCCTCGTTTCTCACCTCACTCTCCTACTAAAAACCTCACCCCACAATCTTCTCATTTCGCCTCTGCCCTGATCTCTCACTCCTCGCCTCTAGGTACTGGCTGCCTGCTGGCTCCACTGACCGTCTGTCAGTGCATGTCCTGAGGAGCGAGGAGCAGGGCCTGGCTCTGTGGCAGCGTTCTGGAGCTCCCTCTACAGGCTGGGAGGTGGCAGAACTCACTGTGTCCGCCCCTAACACCTTTAAGGTTAGCTCCGCTAGCTAGCTACCGCAACACTGTACGCATTCTAATTGGCTGTGATACCAGCCATTCCTATGACCAGGTATCCTCATTGGAAAGTGGAATGGCGAGTGACTGATGGATATCTTTCCACTTTCTTCTGACTTCACACGCCCACAAACCTCCCATCCCCTCACCCCACACACCGCACACACTCTCAGGTGGTTTTCAGAGCAGAGCACGCGCCGGGCTCTGATTCGACGGTGCAGATTGATGACGTGTCTATGAGGGAAGGAGCCTGTACTCCCACGGGCAGCTGTGACTTTGAGTCTGGCCAGTGTACCTGGGTCAACGAGGCCCGGACAGGCGGACACGACTGGGTACAGGCAGACGGACGCTTCCATGGCCCAGACACTGACCACACCAGTCAGACACCAGAGGGTGAGAGCTTGGACCACAGGCACTGCAGGCAGTTACAAAGAGAAACACGTCAATCGATCCAGGTCAACTAGTTGAAAATCATGCTAGAATAGGATTCCCTTCCAATTAGACCTGTGAAAGAGAAGATGCTCTCGGTCAACTTACTTAGTAAAATAACGGTAAATTAACACGGAGATTGTACACACATCGTTTTAGTAGGTTAATGTGGTGCAGCCAGACATCAAAGCCCATTTTCCTGTGCATCAGATACTCAAGCTGAAATGATAGTTGCTGCCTTATGATGATGACTGATGTATACGTACGTATATATTGTGATCTGTTCTCCTATCAGGGAGGTTTTTGCTGAGCCCGGCCCTGCCACAGAACCAGAGCAGTCGGGCCGTGGTGGTCTCCGAGTGGATCCAGTCTCAGACTGAAGCCACCTGCCTTACCATCTGGTACCACATGAATGGCAGGTCAGAGCCTAGACTTACTGGGACTTGACTTTTCTTAGAGGGGAAGTTATTTTGTGTGGTGTCCGGTACATTAAAACCACACAAGTTACATACATTCAAAAACAAGACATACACACCCACCCTCTGGTTGGAGTCATTTACGTTTTAGTAATTTAGCAGACACTTATCGAGAAGCAGTTTAAGGTTAAGTGCCTTGCTCGAGGGCACATCAACAGATGTTTTTTCTTCATCTAGTCGGCTCGGGGATTCGAACCAGCGACTTTTTGGTTACTGGCCCAACGCTCTTAACCACTAGGCTACCTGCCACCGTATGGAACGTTACTATTGTAATGACCTGTATATGAACTACTATTTTGTAAGTCGCTCTGGATAAGAGCGTCTGCTAAATGACTTAAATGTAAATGTACTACTATTGGGATAGCAGGCTCTATATTGGTAAAGTGTGGTAGGAGTAAACATTTATCTAATAGAATAATTATCGGCCCTCCCTTTATGTGTTCCTTATTGTGCAGTGAGTCTGGGTCCCTGCGCGTGTTTGAGCGCTCTGGTCCAACAAAACAAGAGTTACTGTTTGAGACCCAGTCTGGGGGATCCAACTGGACCCGTTTTTCTGGCTCTGTGGAGAAGTCCGGCCCATTCCAGGTACAGTGGCTGAGTGACTGGTTTAACGCTTTGTAAGCAGCTCACACACTGGTCCTGCTCATCTGAGTGTACTTTGTAACCCCTGTCTGTCTAGGTGCTGATAGACGCAGAATCTGGAGACCGTGGATTTATTGCTGTTGATGACATCATTGTAACGCCAGGGCTTTGTCCAGGTACAGTACAAACCATGTGGAAGGCTTTATCACTATAGTTGTAGACTGGTTATGGGAAAATCAAAACAGCAAGGCTAACTGCCCCTGTCCTCTGTCGGCCCTTGTCCCCTACACCTGTTTCGGTCCCCCCATACCCTATTCCATGTCCTTCCATCCCACGTTCACCTGTCCCGACAGACAATGGGACCAGCGGTGACTTTGTGGGGTGCTCCTTTGAGAACGGCACCTGTGATTGGGCGGATGTCAGTGTGGGCCAGTTTACCTGGCAGCGGGGCAGGAATGGCACTACCACGGAAAACACTGGTCCGTCACTAGACCACACCCTGGGCACTGAGCTGGGTAAGACACACACACACACACACACACACACACACACACACACACACACACACACACACACACACACACACACACACACACACACACACACACACACACACACACACACACACACACACACACACACACACACACACACACACACACACACACACACACACACACACACACACACACACACACACACACACACACACACACACACACACACACACACACACACACACACACACACACACACACACACACACACACACACACACACACACACACACACACACACACACACACACACACACACACACACACACACACACACACACACACACACACACACACACACACACACACACACACACACACACACACACACACACACACACACACACACACACACACACACACACACACACACACACACACACACACACACATTTAAGACACACACCAGCCTTGTAGTTCTACTTGAACTCCCCTCTGTTTACCCTGTATTCCTCCAGGCTGGTACATGGCGGTGGAGTCTAGCCGTGGGGATGTGGACAGCTTTGCAGCGCTGCAGAGTCCCACCATGAAGCAGGCCAGTGCTGTGTGCTTGCTGGAGTTCTACTACCACATGTATGGAACAGGTAAGATGCTCCAACACATCTGCACGCGTGCGTAACAAGTGCTGTGTGTTTCTGCTGCTTGCACGTACGGGTAACTGCCCAAATCAAGGGAACGCCAACATAAAGTGTTTTGATAGTGCGGTGGAACAGCTTCCATACATCGCTATAGATTCTACAAGTGTCTGGAACTCCATATACATTTCATCCTTTGGAGTTTTGTTGTTGGTGGTGGAAAACGGTGTCTCAGGCGGCGCTCCAGGATCTCCCTTAAGGGTTCAACTGGGTTGAGCTCTGCTGACTGAGACGGCCATGGCGTAGGATTGACATCGTTTTCCTGCCTATCAAATCATTCAGGGACCACTCGTGCTCCGTGGATGGGGAGCATTGTCGTCCTATAGGAACATAGCCACGGTAGCCAAATTAAATGGCCTGCCCAGCATGATGGGCTGTTAATTGCTTAATTAGCTCAGGAGCTACACCTGTGTGGAAGCACCTTCTTTCAATATACTTGTTTTGCGTTTATGCGTGTTTATTAGGGCCGGGATGATACCAGTACCGTGATAATCGTATCGTGGCAATGAAACAAAACACAAAGCGGATTTAACTTCTTTAGGAAAACAGACCTAATGTTGGAAACAAACATCATTATGTTGTCATCCAGAGTCACATTTATTTATTTTCCAAGCTATAGCTGTATAGTTTTACATACAGCAGGTTTTTAAAGGACCAAAGAGTTTGGTCTGCTTATGTTTACATTTTTGGTATGGGCCGTCGTAGTGTTTATGGGTGTGTGCATTGTGTGTGTGCTTGCGTTGATGTAGGTGTAGGGGAACTCCGTGTGCTTCTTCAGGAGGGTTCCAGGACCACTCCTCTGTGGTGGCGGTCGGGGGACCAAGGGGACGCGTGGCGTCGGGGGGAGGTGATCGTGGGTCGTACCCCCCATGTGTTCACCCTGTTCTTCCAGGCGACCAGGACCTTCAGTCAGCTAGGGGACATCGCCATCGACGACATCCTCTTCCTCAACTGTAGTCTGCCTGGTGAGCAGCAAACACGCAAAGTGACTGTAGACAGGGGTTGTGGTACTTGTGTTGCAGAGGAAGGGAAACAATTACGCTATAAAATACAATGGCAATATCCTAAGTGGTCAATTGCATTTAGGGGAATATAGTACAGCAAAACATAGCATAGTACTACCTGTCTATTACAGGAGCTACAGTATATAGATTGAATCTCACTTTGCTCCAGTGCTGATTTTAAAGCAGGTTGAGTGAGTCTTTGCTGAACTGTTTTCTCTCCCCCTCAGAGCCCCAGGACTCCTGTCCAGCTGGACTGTTCACCTGCTCTAACCGTGTGTGTGTGGCACAGAGCCGAGTGTGTGACTACACCGACGACTGTGGGGATGGGACTGACGAGGCCGACTGTGGTGAGTGAGAAGGACCGTTTTGTACGCAGGAAAACCTTGGTTCATACTTTTAACAAGGACCTGGAGTTTTTCCTGGCCAGGTCACATAATAATAACAAAGAGCTCTAATCGAGTTGGTTGTAATCCTGAGTGTTTCCTTTCCTCTGTCCGCGTGTATCCAGAAAAGCAGGGTTACGAGGGGCACTGCAGCTTTGAGCAGGGCCTGTGCTCCTGGGAGGAGAGTGAGGTGGACACCCCCGGGGCTGACTGGACCCTCCAGAAGGGAGAGAGCGCCTGGCCTCAACACGGGCCGCCGAGGGACCACACAAAAAACAACGGAGCAGGTAGGTCCATTCGGTGCACTTCGAGACAGATTATAGTGTGTGGATCAGGGAGTTCAAGAATTGCCCTCTGGCCATCCCCGTGGTCTTTCGTCACAGACTTATAGAGTAGCAACGCTCCTGAGAGATTTACTTCAGGGTGCTGAGATTACCGTCCCCCCACTACTGTCGATGGTTTAGATACAGGCCGGTTCTTTGTGATAGAACGAGGTCGTCTTTATGTTTCAGGGCACTATGTGATTCCCGGGAGCCACCTGACTGAGAAGGGCCAGACATCAGAGCTGCTTTCCAGCACTCTGCTACCCAGCTCCAACTGCACCGTGAGTCGCTCTATGTTCACAACCACTCTGTCAATCGCTATCTATATGGTTCACAATGAACATGAATGTTACACCAGCACATAGAGTTGGCTAGAGGGTGCACTTGCCACTTGCCAAAGCCTCCTCAAGCTAGTCTGTAGTTCTCTCAGTGAGACGCTGCTCTCTGTCTCTCCCTACAGGTGAGGTTCTTCTACTACAGTCAGGATGAGGAGACGGCCAGTCTGACTATGAGGCTGAGGACAGACCAGGATGGGGCTGATGACACTGTGCTGTGGACCAGAGACTCATCACAGGACTACAGCTGGCACAGGGCAGAGGTCATACTGTTCATACCGGTCAACAGCAAGGTCAGAGAGGACAACACACATACACATACAAACACACACACACAGACATTTGTGACATGGAGATTATTTAGTGTGTATTGCATAACAGATTGGATGGCTCATTGGTGTCAAATTAAAATATAATTTTATTTGTCACATGTTGCTGAAAACAACAGGTGTAGAACTTACCGTGAAATGCTTACTTATTAACCAACGATGCAGTTAAGAAAATCTAATAACGAAAACATTTACTAGATAAACTAAAGGGGGGAAAAAACAGTAATGAGGTTAAATACAAGGGGTACCTGTACCAGTACAGGTTAGAGGTAATATGTAGGTAGGGGTTAAGTGACTATGCATAGATAACAAACAGTGAGTAGCAGCAGTGTAAAAACAAAGGGAGGAGGGGTGGCAATGTAAATGTAAATAGTCCGGGTGGCCATATGATTAATTGTTCAGCAGTCTTATACCTTGAGGGTACAAGCTGTTAAGGAGCCTTTTGGACCTAGACTTGGCACTCCGGTACCGCTTGCCGCGCGGTAGCAGAGAGAACAGTCTATGACTTGGTAGTCTTTGAAAATTCTTTGGGCCTTCCTCTGACACCGCCTAGTATATAGGTCCTGGATGGCAGGAAGCTTGGCCCCAGTGATGTACTGGGCTATACGCACTACCTACTGTAGTGCCTTACATCTGGATGCCGAGCAGTTGCCATACCAAGCGGTGATGCAACCGTTCAGGATGCTCTTAATGGTGCAGCTGTAGAACTGTTGAGGATCTGGGGACCCATGCCAAATCTTTTCAGTCTCCTGAAGGGAAAAGACGTGGTCGAGCCCTCTTCACAACTTTCTTGGTGTGTTTGGACCATGATAGTTTTTTGGTGATGTGGACACCAAGGAACTCGAAGTTCTCAACCTGCTCCACTACAGCCCCGTCGATGTTAATGGAGGCCTGTTCGGCCTTCCTTTTCCTGTAGTCCACGATCAGCTCCTTTGTCTTGCTCACATTGAGTGAGAGGTTGTTGTCCTGGCACCACACTGCCAGGTCTCTGACCTCCTCCCTATAGGCTGTCTCATCGTTGTCAGTGATCAGGCCTACCACCATTGTATTGTCGGCAAACTTAATGATGGTGTTGGAGTGGTGCTTGGCCACGCAGTCATAGGTGAACAGGGAGTACAGGTGGGGACTAAGCACACACTCCTGAGGGGCCTCCATGTTGAGGATCAGCGTGGAAGATGTGTTGTTCCCTACCCTTACCACCTAGGGTCGGCCCATCAGGAAGTCCAGGATCCAAGGTCATTAGCTTAGTGATGAGTTTGTGGGCACTATGGTGTTGAACGCTGAGCTGTAGTCAATGAACAACATTCTCAAATAGGTGTTCCTTTTGTCCAGGTGGGAAACGGAAGTGTGGAGTGCGATTGAGATTGTGTCATCTGTCGATCTGTTGGGCAGTATGTGAATTGAAGTGGGTCTAGGGTTTCTGGAATGATGGTGTTGATGTGTGCTATGACCAGCCTTTCAAAGCCCTTCATGGCTACCGACGTGAGTGCTACGGGCGATTGTCATTTAGACAGGTTACCTTAGCTTTCTTGGGCACAGGGACTATCGTGGTCTGCTTGAAACATGTAGGTATTACAGACTCGGTCAGGGAGAGGTTGAAGATGTCACAGTGAAGACACTTGCCAGTTGGTCAGCACATGCTCTGATCACATGTCCTGGTAATTCATCTTGCTCACATCGGCTCACTTGGTGTGTGTGTGTGTGTGTACGTATGCTTGTGTGTCTGCAGATTGTATTCCAGTATAAGAGAGGAGATAACCACATTGGTCTGGTTGCAGTTGATGACGTTTCCTTCTTCAAGGAGTGTGTCCACGACCCTAACAACAGCCAGCTGCCAGTCAACCCACCTTCCTCTGTCCCTCCAACTAATCCAGCCACACCCACTTCCTCAGTCCCTCCCACCACCAGTCCCTGTACGTTTGAGAGTGACCAGTGTCTGTGGAGTGACACCAGCGAGGGCGTCAACAGATGGCAGAGACAGGAAGCCGGAAACCACACAGTACCAGAGACAGACCACACGACTGGCACAGGTAACTACAATGGACCACACACACCGACCATACACATGGCCACAACCACCTACTAATGACAACGCAACAGCACATGTAAAGCCATTTAACATAAAGGTGTGTTCTGTTATTTTCATTTCACCAGTGGCAACTCGATCGGTACTATTAACACAATCAGCCAAGAAAAAAACTGATGGTTACGTTCCTCAACACAGTTTAAAAAGCAAGTGCAGCAGCAGCACTTTTGACAGGAAATGAAAGTTACAGATTGCATGTTTTAGGCCTTTTCCTTCTCCCTCCTACTTTGTGTATAGGCTTCTACATGTCAGTCAATTTCAGCCAGTCCCAAATCGAGGCTCGTCTCCAGAGTCCCGCCCTCCCATCCTTGTCCCCCTACTGCCAGATACTGTGAGTGACAGACAGGACAGCTAGTAGGCTGATGCCACGAGCCCTACTTCGATGTCTACCTGTGGATTTTGACCATTTTATTCAACAATATTTTATATTATAGACTCACGGACCATGTATTAGCATCTCTCTCTGCCCCCCCTCTCTTTCTCTCTATTTACCCCACCCTTCTCTCTCTCACTCTCTCACTCACTCAGGTTTCACTTCCAGATGCGTGGTAAAAGTGTAGGTTCTCTGACTGTTCTTCTGCAGGAGGCTGAGGGCAAAGAGGTAGCACTATGGTCACGCACACTCACCACCGCCCCCCAGTGGAGACCAGAGCACCTGCCCCTAGGTCAACATCTGCAGCCCTACAAGGTGTGTGTTCCCATATACCCTTTACTAGCTTTGTTGATATGACTCCATTGGGCTGTACAGTGAACTGGCACGGTACTTCAGTGGAGCCATAAAACCACATGTTTAGGTCCAGGAGTCATTTTTAACCAATCATGTTACTAGACCAGGAAAAACTCTGGTCGCTACTCGACTCTACTAGGCCGAGATTATTCTGTTCTCAGGTCAGGCGATCATGCTAGTTGACTGTACTGACGTAATTGTCTGTCCTCTCAGGTAGTGTTCCGAAGCTTGGCCGGGGAGAGCCTCTCAGATGTCTCCCGTGCTGTTGCTCTGGACGATATCTCCTTCCTCAACTGTGACACATCCTACCAGCCTCCAGGTAGGGCTAGGACTGGATCAGTTTAGCCTTTTAGATCATAAGGAATAAGACTAGGTAGACAGGGGTTAGTGGGGGGGGCCTGATCCTAGATCAGTGCTTTGAGAAGCTTTATGAATACAGGCCGAGGCCACATCATGTCACTGGGTCACTATTTGACTTTTCTCTCCCCAGCCCTGTCTGCATATGACTGTTCCTTCGAGAGGGACCTGTGTGGCTGGATGCGGGGGGCAGAGGAGGAACAGGACTGGCAGGTGAAGTCTGGTCCTACAGACACCCCAAACACTGGGCCTGCTGGGGACCACACCACCACCACTGGTCAGTCAGTCCCACAGTTGCATCACATCACCACTCAATGTACTCATTTCATGATGATGTACATTAAAACACACCCTGTTTTAATTTGATATTTTATTGCAACATAAAAGCATCTCTCAATGTTTGATGCTAGTGATATAGTAGGCTGTGGTTCTTCCCTCACTGTTTCTGGTACTTTAAAGGGGTAGTGTAACCAATGATCATGATTACATCAAATCTGGACAATATAACGTAATATTATGGAACTGTTGCCATTTTTTTAATGTTGGCATAGTCAGCAGGGTGCTTTCAATTTCTTCAATGGTTCCACCCTGTGTTAGAGGAATTCTAAATTCCTATATGTTTTGTAGCCAAAACCAAATTCGCACTCTCTCTATTTCATTAATGAGTTGTAAATTCATTAATTATGCATGAAATAGATCCAGACCAGTCTTAAAAGTCAGGTAATAGCGTTTAATTCAAGAGAGTACTGACTTAAAATACAAAGAACATTACATTTTAAGGAGAGAACATAAAATGACGTCATCAGTTTCTCACCCTCTCTCCGATCCACACAATAGCGCAGTGTCTTCAGATCTGGAGACTGTCTTCTACTCCCCTCATAAAACAAACATTCCAATCTGTCTAAAAGATATACTTTTCTCCACTAATGGAACATCAAACAAACATTCTTATCTGTCTGAGAAGATATATGCCATCCCCCTCCCTTAAACCCGCAAGGTACAGACAATTAATTTGTTTTACCTACATTTTCGGTCCTAGTTTAACCAAGAACCCATACATTTCATACCATAACATAATAGTATTAAAATAGATGGTTCTAATTTAAATGTATACATAATTAATCATTTCAACCATAATTTCCTCCAACACCCTGTTGCATAATTCAATGGTTTCCTCAATGTTAATCAGTGTGTTGTTTAATTCCTAGGGTATTACCTGTACATCGAGAGCTCTGCTCCCAGCATTGTTGGTAGTGTTGCTCAGCTGAAGTCCCAGTTGCTGCCCCCTGCAGGGCCCCAGGGGTACTGCCTCTCTTTCTGGTACCACATGTTTGGGCCCACAGTAGGATCACTCAGGATGGTGCTACACACCACACAGTCCCGACTAGGAACACTGGTAAGAACAGAACCTGGATCAGAGATTAGGAGTAACATCTTAATCTCCCCCTGTCTTTACCCATGACCTATAGGTAATATCTGATCAGTGATCTATATCATCTACCTGCTCTCCTGTCTCTATCTATAGGTGTGGTACAGGGGTCGCACTCAGGGGGATGAGTGGCGGCTGGCCCAGAGTCATGTGACCTTACAAGAAGTCCACTTGGTGGTATTGGAGGCCTCGGTGGGCGGGGAGGCGGGGGACATCGCCATCGATGACATCACCTTCACCGCGGGACCCTGTGCCCCATCAGGTACCCTTCATCATAACTTCATTCTGTGCACTTAGTATAACTCTTCTTAATGGTGTACTCTGATACAAGTCCTAGCATGCATTTGTTAGTTTTTATGTATGTCTGTATATGTTAATATACCTGTATATTTCCATATATCATTAATTATATGTTAATACACTACATGACCTAAAGTATGTGGACACCTGCTCGTCTAACATCTCATTCCAAAATCATGGGCATTAATATGGACTTGGTCCCACCTTTGCTGTTATAACACCCTCCACTATTCTGGAAAGGCTTTCCACTAGATGTTGGAACATTGCTGCGGGGACTTGCTTCCATTCAGCCACAAGAGCATTCGTGAGGTCGGGCACTGATGTTGGGAGATTAGGCCTGGCTCGCAGTCAGTGTTCCAATTCATCCCAAAGGTGTTCGATGGAGTTAAGGTCAGGACTCTGTGCGGGCCAGTCAAGTTCTTCCACACCGATCTCAACAAACCATTTCTGTATGGACCTCACTTTGTACATGGGGGGGGCATTGTCATGCTTAACAGGAAAGGGCCTTTCCCAAACTGTTACCACAAAGTTGGAAGCACAGAATCTAGAGTGTCATGGTATTCTATAGTGTTAAGATTTCCCTTCACTGGTACTAAGGGGCCTAGCCCGAACTATGAAAAACATCCCCAGATCATTATTCCTCCTCCCTCCGTCAAACATTACAGTTGGCAGTATGCATACAGGCATGTAGCATTCTCCTGGCATCCGCCAAACCCAGATTCGTCCGTTGGACTACCAGATGGTGAAGCATGATTCATCACTCCAGAGAACTAATTTCCACTGCTCCAGAGTCCAATGGCGGTGAGCTTTAAACCACTAGCCGATGCTTGGCATTGGCATGGTTATCTTAGGCTTGTGTGCGCCTGCTCGGCCATTGAAACACATTTCATGATCTCCCAACTCACAGTTCTTGTGCTGACGTTGCTTCCAGAGGCAGTTTGGAATTCAGTATTAAGTGCTGCAACCGAGGACAGAAGATATTTACGCACTTCGCGCTTCAGCACTCGGCGGTCCCGTTCTGTGACCTTGTGTGGCCTACCACTTTGCAATTTGACCAACTGACTTGTTGGATAGGTGGCATCCTATGACGCTGCCACATTGAAAGTCATTGAGCTCTTCAGTAACACCATTCTAATGACAATGTTTGTCTATGGAGACTGCATGGCTGTGTGTGGCTAAAATAGCTAAATCCACTAATTTGACGTCCACATACCTTTGCATATTTTGTGAATATTTTGTATATCTTAAAATATTTTTTTGCTTCTAGACCTGTGTGACTTTGAGGAGAGCAGTTGTAACTGGCTTCAGCAGGCTGATGATGACGGTGACTGGGTCAGGGGGTCCGGGTCCACACCTAACCCTAACACCGGTCCGGACTACGACCACACCACCAACACCGCCACTGGACACTACTTCTACCTGCCCTCATCGGGGGTTGACCAGCCTGGACAGACAGCCAGGATGGCCTCCCCACTTTTCCCTGCAGGTGAAAGGGATATTCTGCGTCCCATTGCTCTACCCTTCTGCTCTATGTGCACTTGTTCACTTCCCTTCATGGAATTAAAAGGAAAGGGCTGGTGGAAGATTGGTATGAACCCATGCCATCCCCAATGCTGTTCATTGCGTGGGGAAGAGTGGACAAGTGCACACTTGTGCACACTGAGAGAATCAGTGCACACTGAGAGAATCAGAACGCAATCATAGACTGGCAACCATCTCCTAGAGATGACAGAGGTTCGGTCTTAAATGATAGCCTATTATTTCACTTGCATATAGTGTACTACTTTTGAGCAGATCCTAAAAAAAATGAATAAGAATATTTGTTACGTGTCTGTTTGTGGCGCAGGTAAAGGGGTGTGTCTTCAGCTGTGGTACCACATGTCCGGGAGGGGCATGGGGACGCTGAATGTCTACCAGTGGAGTGAACAAGGGGCCCTGGTAATGCTGCTGTCCCGCTCAGGGGACCAGGGGGCTCTGTGGAGGTTTGCCCAGGCAACGCTGCAGCTGGGCAGGGACGATTACAAGGTGAGCCCCTGTCTTGACGCTGTGGGATGCCGTCCTAGACCAAACACACTGATGATTGCTATGTGTCGAAACCCAATGTTTTTAGTTTCTATTCCCATACTTCTCCAGCCTAACACTTACTGTAAATAATCCTGTTTAAGGTGGAATCCTACTACTTGTTCTACACTTGTCTTGTGTGGTAGGGCTTGCAGACAATAACGGATTACAAAGGGAGACCCAGCCATGAGCTGCCCTGCAACACAGAACTCCCAAATGAGCTGAATGTCTTTTATGCTCGCTTCGAGGAATATAACACTGTGCCTCGCGCGAAAGCCCATGCTTTTCCGGATAACTATATGATACCGCTCTCCGTGGCCAATGTGAGCAAAAATTTTTAAACAGGTTAACAATCACAAGGCTGCCGGGGCAGATGGAATACCAGGGTGCGTTCTCACAGCATGTGCAGACCAGCTGGTCCTTCTGTAGCTCAGTTGGTAGAGCATGGCGCTTGTAACGCCAGGGTAGTGGGTTCGATTCCCGGGACCACCCATACGTAGAATGTATGCACACATGACTGTAAGTCGCTTTGGATAAAAGCGTCTGCTAAATGGCATATATTATTATTATTATTATTATTATCTTCAGACATTTTCAATCTCTCCTTGTCCCAGTCTGTAATCCCAACATGTTTCAAACTGACCGCCATTGTCCCTGTTCCCAAGAGCTCCAAGGTAATCAGCCTAAATGTAATTATGAAGTACTCTGAAAGGCTGGTCATGACACACATCAACACCATCATCCCAGACACCCTGTACCCATTCCAATTTGCATACCTCCACAAAAGATCCACAGATGACGCAATCTAAATTACATTTCACGCTGCCCTCTCCCACTTGTACAAAAGGGGAAATAACTATGTGAGAATGCTGTTCATAGACTACAGCTCAGCGTTCAACACCATAGTCCCCTCCAAGTTTATCACCAAGTTAGGGACACTGGGACTCAACCCCTCCACCTGCAACTGGATCCTGGACTTCCTGATGGGTCAGCCCCAGGTGGTGAGGGTAGGCAAACAACACCCCTGCCATGCTGGCCCTCAACACGAGGGCTCTTCAGGGGTGTGCTTAGTCCTCTCCTCTATTCCCTGTTCGCCCATGACTGTGTGGCCGCGCACAACTCCAACACCAAAATCAAGTTTTCTGATGACACGATGGTGGTAGGTCTGATCACCGACGGTGATGAGTCAGCCCACAGGGAGGAGGTCAGAGACTTAGCAGTGTGGTGCCAGGACAACAACCTCTCCCACAAAGTAAGACCAAGGAGCTAATCGTGGACTAAAGGAGAAAGATGGGAGAGCAGGCCCCCATCCACATCGACAGGACTATTGTGGAGTGGTTCAAGAGCTTTAAGTTCCTTGGTGTCCACATCACTAAGGACTTGATCCGCACACACCCACACAGTTGTGAAGAGGGCACGGCAGTGCATCTTCTCCCTCAGGAGTCTGAAAAGATTTGGCATGAGCCCTCAGATCCTCAAAGTTCTACAGCGACACCATCGAGAGCATCTTGACTGGCTGCATCAGCGCTTGGTATGGTAATTTCACCACCCTTGACCGTAAAGCGCTACAAAGGGTGGTGCGGACAGCCCAGTACGTTACTGAGGCCGAGCTCCCTGCCATCCAGGACCTCTATATCAGGTGGTGTCAGAGGAAGGCCCGTCTGGCAAACAGTACCAGAGCATCGGCTCTCGGACCAACAGTCTCCGAGACAACTTCTACCCCCAAGTCACAAGAATGCTAAATAGTCAATAAGTCAATTAATGGTACACAAACTATCTGCACTGACTCCATCTTGCACTGTTTTGCACTGACCCTACGCACACTCACTTTATATACTCACCATATATTGTGACCGACCTCCTCTATTCGGTCTTATGAAGCAAAATTCGAAATGTTTTTTTTTTTTTACATTGGATAAAAGTAGAGACTCAGCTACAAAATGATATATCATACACTACAGTTGAGGAACAATGGGAAAGTAATTCTGCTTTGAAAGTTGATAAACTTGTAACCCCACTTTTGAGCAAATTCCCTTGAATATTTTGGTACACCTACTGGAGAGCTGTTCTTTGTCTACACCCATTCAGAATCTTAAGCTTTAGTCCCACCCACCTCTAAGGATTCACATGTGAGGCCATGTGCTAAACAGAGTGAGTAAGGTAGTGTTAGTTAACAACGAAAGATTTCAAAACTAAAAGTGATGAGGAAAAACTACAATAAGGAAGAACTCCAGGTAAAAAATACACCTCATGTAGTCCTTGGCCTATATCCTAATCTGACTTTGTAAGTGTCCAGATAAAAAATATTGTATAAATATTTTATAATAATTAGGTGATGCTTACCCAGACACACTTGTTAAATTGATGGGTCATGTGAAAGAAATGCTTTAACCTCCCACCAGCCACATCTAGGTAATTGGTTGGATCACTATTGTCCACAAAATTTGTTCACAAAATTTTGATTAAAAATAAATAATTACGTTAAAATACCTCTCCTGTGAAGTAGTGACGTGCGACATACACCTACCTAGCTTCTTGAAACGGGTAACACTCAATCCCACACTGTCACTCCCACACAAATCCCTCACACATTCAAACACTACATACGTACACACACATAACACACACACATATCAACACTACGTAAACAAACCTACATGCACACTCATTCACTTTTACACTAATCGTTTCCTGCTGCTACTCTGTCCTTTATTTAACTTGTATTATTTTCTATCTGGATGTCGAGTCACTTTACCCTGCCTTCATGTACATATCTACCTCAAATACCTCGTCCCTCTGCACATTGACCTGGTGCTGGTACTCCCTGTATATACAGTAGCTCCACATTGACCTGATAATCCCTGTATATAGCTCCACATTGACCTGGTAATCACTGTATATAGCACCACATTGACCTGGTAATCCCTATATATAGCTCCACATTGACCTGGTACTCCCTGTTTATAGCTCCACATTGATTTGGTAATCCCTGTATATAGCTCCACATTGACCTGGTACTCCCTGTATATAGCTCCACATTGACTTGGTAATCCCTGTATATAGCTCCACATTGACCTGGTAATCCCTGTATATAGCTCCACATTGACTTGGTAATCCCTGTATATAGCTCCACATTGACCTGGTACTCCCTGTATATAGCTCCACATTGACTTGGTAATCCCTGTATATAGCTCCACATTGACCTGGTACTCCCTGTATATAGGTCCACATTGACTTGGTAATCCCTGTATATAGCTCCACATTGACCTGGTACTCCCTGTATATAGCTCCACATTGACTTGGTAATCCCTGTATATAGCTCCACATTGACCTGGTAATCCCTGTATATAGCACCACATTGACCTGGTAATCCCTATATATAGCTCCACATTGACCTGGTAATCCCTGTATATAGCTCCACATTGACCTGGTAATCCCTGTATATAGCTCCACATTGATCTGGTGCGGGTACTTCATGTATATAGCTCCACATTGACCTGGTACTCCCTGTATATAGCTCCACATTGACCTGGTGCTGCTACTCCCTGTATATAGCTCCACATTGACCTGGTGCTGGTACTCCCTGTATATAGCACCACATTGACCTGGTGCTGGTACTCCCTGTAGATAGCTCCACATTGACCTGGTGCTGGTACTCCCTGTATATAGCTCCACATTGACCTGGTGCTGGTACTCCCTGTATATAGCTCCACATTGACCTGGTACTGGTAATCCCTGTATATAGCTCCACATTGACCTGGTACTGGTACTCCCTGTACATAGCTCCACATTGACCTGGTACTCCCTGTATATAACTCCACATTGACCTGGTACTCCCTGTATATAGCTCCACATTGACCTGGTGCTCCCTGTATATAACTCCACATTGACCTGGTACTCCCTGTATATAGCTCCACATTGACCTGGTACTCCCTGTAATATAACTCCACATTGACCTGGTACTTCCTGTATATTTCCTCCACATTGACCTGGTACTCCCTGTATATAGCTCACATTGACCTGGTACTCCCTGTATATAGCTCCACATTGACCTGGTACTCCCTGTATATAGCTCACATTGACCTGGTACTCCCTGTAAATAGCTCCACATTGACCTGGTGCTGATACTCCCTGTATATAGCTCCACATTGACCTGGTACTCCCTGTATATAGCTCCACATTGACCTGGTGCTGGTACTCCCTGTAGATAGCTCCACATTGACCTGGTACTCCCTGTATATAACTCCACATTGACCTGGTACTCCCTGTATATAGCTCCACATTGACCTGGTGCTCCCTGTATATAACTCCACATTGACCTGGTACTCCTGTATATAGCTCCACATTGACCTGGTACTCCCTGTAATATAACTCCACATTGACCTGGTACTTCCTGTATATTTCCTCCACATTGACCTGGTACTCCCTGTATATAGCTCACATTGACCTGGTACTCCCTGTATATAGCTCCACATTGACCTGGTACTCCCTGTATATAGCTCACATTGACCTGGTACTCCCTGTAAATAGCTCCACATTGACCTGGTGCTGATACTCCCTGTATATAGCTCCACATTGACCTGGTACTCCCTGTATATAGCTCCACATTGACCTGGTGCTGGTACTCCCTGTAGATAGCTCCACATTGACCTGGTAATCCCTGTATATAGCTCCACATTGACCTGGTAATCCCTGTATATAGCTCCACATTGACCTGGTAATCCCTGTATATAGCACCACATTGACCTGGTAATCCCTGTATATAGCTCCACATTGACCTGGTAATCCCTGTATATAGCTCCACATTGACCTGGTAATCCCTATATATAGCTCCACATTGATCTGGTGCGGGTACTTCCTGTATATAGCTCCACATTGACCTGGTACTCCCTGTATATAGCTCCACATTGACCTGGTACTCCCTGTACATAGCTCCACATTGACCTGGTGCTGGTACTCCCTGTATATAGCTCCACATTGACCTGGTAATCCCTGTATATAGCTCCACATTGACCTGGTAATCCCTGTATATAGCACCACATTGACCTGGTAATCCCTGTATATAGCTCCACATTGACCTGGTAATCCCTGTATATAGCTCTACATTGACCTGGTAATCCCCATATATAGCTCCACATTGACCTGGTGCTGCTACTCCCTGTATATAGCTCCACATTGACCTGGTGCTGGTACTCCCTGTATATAGCACCACATTGATCTGGTGCGGGTACTTCCTGTATATAGCTCCACATTGACCTGGTACTCCCTGTATATAGCTCCACATTGACCTGGTGCTGCTACTCCCTGTATATAGCTCCACATTGACCTGGTGCTGCTACTCCCTGTATATAGCACCACATTGACCTGGTGCTGGTACTCCCTGTAGATAGCTCCACATTGACCTGGTGCTGGTACTCCCTGTATATAGCTCCACATTGACCTGGTGCTGGTACTCCCTGTATATAGCTCCACATTGACCTGGTGCTGGTACTCCCTGTATATAGCTCCACATTGACCTGGTACTGGTAATCCCTGTATATAGCTCCACATTGACCTGGTACTGGTACTCCCTGTACATAGCTCCACATTGACCTGGTACTCCCTGTACATAGCTCCACATTGACATGGTACTGGTAATCCCTGTATATAGCTCCACATTGACCTGGTACTCCCTGTATATAACTCCACATTGACCTGGTACTCCCTGTATATAGCTCCACATTGACCTTATACTCCCTGTATATAGCTCACATTGACCTGGTACTCCCTGTATATAACTCCACATTGACCTGGTACTTCCTGTATATTTCCTCCACATTGACCTGGTACTCCCTGTATATAGCTCACATTGACCTGGTACTCCCTGTATATATAGCTCACATTGACCTGGTACTCCCTGTATATAACTCCACATTGACCTGGTACTCC
The DNA here is from genome assembly GCF_023373465.1 of Oncorhynchus keta. NCBI lineage: Eukaryota > Metazoa > Chordata > Actinopteri > Salmoniformes > Salmonidae > Oncorhynchus > Oncorhynchus keta. Next base: position 36,140,952 of record NC_068443.1, read on the forward strand.
CTGTATATAGCTCCACATTGACCTTATACTCCCTGTATATAGCTCCACATTGACCTGGTACTCCCTGTAATATAACTCCACATTGACCTGGTACTTCCTGTATATTTCCTCCACATTGACCTGGTACTCCCTGTATATAGCTCACATTGACCTGGTACTCCCTGTATATAGCTCACATTGACCTGGTACTCCCTGTATATAGCTCCACATTGACCTGGTACTCCCTGTATATAGCTCACATTGACCTGGTACTCCCTGTAAATAGCTCCACATTGACCTAGTACTCACTGTATATAGCTCCACATTGACCTGGTGCTGGTACTCCCTGTATATAGCTCCACATTGACCTGGTACTCCCTGTACATAGCTCCACATTGACCTGGTGCTGGTACTCCCTGTAGATAGCTCCACATTGACCTGGTAATCCCTGTATATAGCTCCACATTGACCTGGTAATCCCTGTATATAGCACCACATTGACCTGGTAATCCCTGTATATAGCTCCACATTGACCTGGTAATCCCTGTATATAGCTCCACATTGACCTGGTAATCCCTATATATAGCTCCACATTGATCTGGTGCGGGTACTTCCTGTATATAGCTCCACATTGACCTGGTACTCCCTGTATATAGCTCCACATTGACCTGGTACTCCCTGTACATAGCTCCACATTGACCTGGTGCTGGTACTCCCTGTAGATAGCTCCACATTGACCTGGTAATCCCTGTATATAGCTCCACATTGACCTGGTAATCCCTGTATATAGCACCACATTGACCTGGTAATCCCTGTATATAGCTCCACATTGACCTGGTAATCCCTGTATATAGCTCTACATTGACCTGGTAATCCCTATATATAGCTCCACATTGACCTGGTGCTGCTACTCCCTGTATATAGCTCCACATTGACCTGGTGCTGGTACTCCCTGTATATAGCACCACATTGATCTGGTGCGGGTACTTCCTGTATATAGCTCCACATTGACCTGGTACTCCCTGTATATAGCTCCACATTGACCTGGTGCTGCTACTCCCTGTATATAGCTCCACATTGACCTGGTGCTGGTACTCCCTGTATATAGCACCACATTGACCTGGTGCTGGTACTCCCTGTATATAGCTCCACATTGACCTGGTGCTGGTACTCCCTGTATATAGCTCCACATTGACCTGGTGCTGGTACTCCCTGTATATAGCTCCACATTGACCTGGTAATCCCTGTATATAGCACCACATTGACCTGGTAATCCCTGTATATAGCTCCACATTGACCTGGTAATCCCTGTATATAGCTCTACATTGACCTGGTAATCCCTATATATAGCTCCACATTGACCTGGTGCTGCTACTCCCTGTATATAGCTCCACATTGACCTGGTGCTGGTACTCCCTGTATATAGCACCACATTGATCTGGTGCGGGTACTTCCTGTATATAGCTCCACATTGACCTGGTACTCCCTGTATATAGCTCCACATTGACCTGGTGCTGCTACTCCCTGTATATAGCTCCACATTGACCTGGTGCTGGTACTCCCTGTATATAGCACCACATTGACCTGGTGCTGGTACTCCCTGTATATAGCTCCACATTGACCTGGTGCTGGTACTCCCTGTATATAGCTCCACATTGACCTGGTGCTGGTACTCCCTGTATATAGCTCCACATTGACCTGGTACTGGTACTCCCTGTATATAGCACCACATTGACCTGGTGCTGGTACTCCCTGTATATAGCTCCACATTGACCTGGTGCTGGTACTCCCTGTATATAGCTCCACATTGACCTGGTGCTGGTACTCCCTGTATATAGCTCCACATTGACCTGGTACTGGTAATCCCTGTATATAGCTCCACATTGACCTGGTGCTGGTACTCCCTGTATATAGCACCACATTGATCTGGTGCGGGTACTTCCTGTATATAGCTCCACATTGACCTGGTACTCCCTGTATATAGCTCCACATTGACCTGGTGCTGGTACTCCCTGTATATAGCTCCACATTGACCTGGTGCTGGTACTCCCTGTATATAGCACCACATTGACCTGGTGCTGGTACTCCCTGTATATAGCTCCACATTGACCTGGTGCTGGTACTCCCTGTATATAGCTCCACATTGACCTGGTGCTGGTACTCCCTGTATATAGCTCCACATTGACCTGGTACTGGTAATCCCTGTATATAGCTCCACATTGACCTGGTACTGGTACTCCCTGTACATAGCTCCACATTGACCTGGTACTCCCTGTACATAGCTCCACATTGACATGGTACTGGTAATCCCTGTATATAGCTCCACATTGACATTGTACTCCCTGTATATAGCTCCACATTGACCTGGTACTCCCTGTATATAACTCCACATTGACCTGGTACTCCCTGTATATAACTCCACATTGACCTGGTACTCCCTGTATATAACTCCACATTGACCTGGTACTCCCTGTATATAGCTCCACATTGACCTTATACTCCCTGTATATAACTCCACATTGACCTGGTACTTCCTGTATATTTCCTCCACATTGACCTGGTACTTCCTGTATATTTCCTCCACATTGACCTGGTACTCCCTGTATATAGCTCCACATTGACCTTATACTCCCTGTATATAGCTCCATATTGACCTGGTACTCCCTGTAATATAACTCCACATTGACCTGGTACTTCCTGTATATTTCCTCCACATTGACCTGGTACTCCCTGTATATAGCTCACATTGACCTGGTACTCCCTGTATATAGCTCACATTGACCTGGTACTCCCTGTATATAGCTCCACATTGACCTTATACTCCCTGTATATAGCTCACATTGACCTGGTACTCCCTGTATATAACTCCACATTGACCTGGTACTTCCTGTATATTTCCTCCACATTGACCTGGTACTCCCTGTATATAGCTCCACATTGACCTGTTACTCCCTGTATATCGCTCCACACTGATCTGGTACTCCCTGTATATAACTCCACATTGACCTGGTACTCCCTGTAAATAGCTCCACATTGACCTGGTGCTGATACTCCCTGTATATAGCTCCACATTGACCTGGTGCTGATACTCCCTGTATATAGCTCCACATTGACCTGGTGCTGATACTCCCTGTATATAACTCCACATTGACCTGGTACTCCCTGTATATAGCTCCACATTGACCTGGTATGGGTATTTCCTGTATATAGCTCCATTCTTGTGTATTTTATTGAATTCCTCTCATGTTCCTCCCTATTTTATTTTTTACAATAACTTTTATAATAATCAATAAAACTGCATCTGTGGGAAAGGTTCGTAAGCAAGCATTTCAGTGTGAGTCTACACCAGTTGTATTCAGCGTGTGTGATGAATACAATTAGATTTTTATTTAACCATCAAGCTCTTGAATATGTGAACCAGGTGAGTTATTTCAGGGCCACAACAACATTTTGAAACATCTGGGGGTCCACAAGGATTCATTTGAAGGTCGCTATACATGACGGTGATTTTGTTCCTGGTGGTTCTCATAGCTATTACGCGGTTTCAGATCATTGTGGAGGGGGTGAAGGGGAGCAGTGATGAGGGAGACATGGCCTTTGATGACATCCTGGTGACCAACAGCCCCTGTCCTCCCCCTGGACGCTGTGACTTCCAGACTAACCTGTGTGGCTGGACCAACATGGCCATGGCAGGGGTGGATGAGGGGGACTGGCTGAGGGGCAGAGGGGCCTCACCAAACCCTAACACTGGACCCAGTGTGGACCACACCACCAACTCCTCCCTAGGTGAGCATGTGTTGTGTTCAGTAGGGCACAACGTAGCAAAATGTTTTCAAACAGAGAAATCAAATTAGCGTTGTTAATGTTAACGTTCCGGTATGATTGTCTCTGTTTTCCAAACATTTTGAAAGTTTTTGTGTTACGTGTACCTGTCCTGTGGGGGAAAACACAGGGGACGTTGCTGACGTGCAAACGGCTATTTAATTAGAGAATTTGTTACAATTCGGGTTAGGGTTAGGGCACGTGTGAAACACAAGGCCCGCGGGCCGAATCCGGCCCATGACACATTTCTATCCGGCCCACGCAACGATTTTGGTTGTCAATTCATTTTGGCCCGCTTCCATACAGCCCGCGATGCATTGCACTACAAGTCACAGCCAATGTGCTGCACGCCAAATGGCCACACACACAACACCCCTCCTCCCAGACTTACACACGAGCCAGCCAGTGTGCTGTGTCATATCATCACTAATGGCACTGACCGAATCTTTTACCGGACTGAAAGTGTAAACTTGTTGTAGGCTAAATGGTCATGCCAAGTTTGGGTTCCAACGGGCCCTTTTCTGTAGCCTACAACTACAAGACATAATGGGGCGGTTTCCTAGGTACAGAAATAAACCTAATCCTGGACTAAAAAGCAAGATCAATGTAAAATCTCCATTGAAAGTACTCTTTAGTCCAGGACTAGGGTTAATCTGTGTCTGGGAAACCGGCCCTTTGAGTGCACCATTCAGCAGAGGAGGCTGGTGGGAGAAGCTTTAGGAGGACAGGCTCATTATATTGGATGGAATGGAAAAGTGTCAAACATATGGAAACCACATGTTTGACTCCGTTTCATTTATTCCATTACAACCATTACCTGTCCTCCTATAGCTCCTCCCACCAGCCTCCACTGCCAAACAGCAAATCTGCATTCAACCTCACCGGTGATCCATGCAGTGCAAAAAAACAGACATTTTTTGTTTTAGGTTTAAATGTTACAACAACCTAGGTATGTTTTTGTTATTTTGAGTTATTCAATTGTTTTTGATTAGGGTCGCAGCATATAGCCTAATGCACATCTGCAAGCAGCAAAGGCTGGACAAATAGTATTTATTACTTTTTTTTACATGTCAAATATAGCATATATAATGTACACATCATCCTGTGTACATTATAAAAGGCCATATGTTTTCTAATAGAACAATGGCCAGTTTAGGTCGTAGTTGTATGATTAAAAAAAAATGTGTTTTTTAATTTTTTTATTTTTATTTTATTTCACCTTTATTTAACCAGGTAGGCTAGTTGAGAACAAGTTCTCATTTGCAACTGCGACCTGGCCAAGATAAAGCATAGCAGTGTGAACAGACAACACAGAGTTACACATGGAGTAAACAATTTAGCAAGTCAATAACACAGTAGAAAAAAATGGGCAGTCTATATACAATGTGTGCAAAAGGCATGAGGAGGTAGGCGAATAATACAATTTTGCAGATTAACACTGGTGATAAATGATCAGATGGGCATGTACAGGTAGAGATATTGGTGTGCAAAAGAGCAGAAAAGTAAATAAATAAAAACAGTATAAAAACAGTATGGGAATGAGGTAGGTGAAAAGGGTGAGCTATTTACCAATAGACTATGTACAGCTGCAGCGATCGGTTAGCTGCTCGGATAGCTGATGTTTGAAGTTGGTGAGGGAGATAAAAGTCTCCAACTTCAGCGATTTTTGCAATTCGTTCCAGTCACAGGCAGCAGAGTACTGGAACGAAAGGCGGCCAAATGAGGTGTTGGCTTTAGGGATGATCAGTGAGATACACCTGCTGGAGCGCGTGCTACGGATGGGTGTTGCCATCGTGACCAGTGAACTGAGATAAGGCGGAGCTTTACCTAGCATGGACTTGTAGATGACCTGGAGCCAGTGGGTCTGGCGACGAATATGTAGTGAGGGCCAGCCGACTAGAGCATACAAGTCGCAGTGGTGGGTGGTATAAGGTGCTTTAGTGACAAAACGGATGGCACTGTGATAGACTGCATCCAGTTTGCTGAGTAGAGTGTTGGAAGCCATTTTGTAGATGACAAAGTCGAGGATCGGTAGGATAGTCAGTTTTACTAGGGTAAGCTTGGCAGCGTGAGTGAAGGAGGCTTTGTTGCGGAATAGAAAGCCGACTCTGGATTTGATTTTTGATTGGAGATGTTTGATGTGAGTCTGGAAGGAGAGTTTGCAGTCTAGCCAGACACCTAGGTACTTATAGATGTCCACATATTCAAGGTTGGAACCATCCAGGGTGGTGATGCTAGTCGGGCATGCGGGTGCAGGCAGCGATCGGTTGAAAAGCATGCATTTGGTTTTACTCGCGTTTAGGAGCAGTTGGAGGCCACGGAAGGAGTGCTGTATGGCATTGAAGCTCGTTTGGAGGTTGGATAGCACAGTGTCCAATGACGGGCCGAAAGTATATAGAATGGTGTTCTGCGTAGAGGTGGATCAGGGAATCGCCCGCAGCAAGAGCAACATCATTGATATATACAGAGAAAAGAGTCGGCCCGAGAATTGAACCCTGTGGCACCCCCATAGAGACTGCCAGAGGACCGGACAGCATGCCCTCCGATTTGACACACTGAACTCTGTCTGCAAAGTAATTGGTGAACCAGGCAAGGCAGTCATCCGAAAAACCGAGGCTGTTGAGTCTGCCGATAAGAATTTGGTGATTGACAGAGTCGAAAGCCTTGGCGAGGTCGATGAAGACGGCTGCACAGTACTTTTTAACAAACATAATAGGCTATGTCTGGCATGTGATTTTTTTTTTCCAGTATGGCCCTTGCACTGATTGAGTTTGACACCCCTAGGTTAGGGGTTTGGTTAAAGGGACAGCCCGACTAACCAAAATATATAACTGACACTTACCTTAACCCTAACATTAAAGGGATAGTTTGGGATTTTGGCAAGTTCCATTTATCTACTTCCCCAAGAGTCAGACGAGCTAGTGGATACCATTTTTATATATCTGCCTCCAGTATAAAGGAAGTCTGAGGTAGATTCTCAAGCCAATGCTAACTAGCTTTTAAAAGCAATGACTGGAAGTCTACATAGACTTCCAGTCATTACGCTAATGCTAATTAGCAACCTCTTTCAAACTGCACGCAGATGCATAGAAATGGTATCCACGAGTTCATCTGACTCTTGGGGAGTAGATAAATGGAACTTGCCAAAATCCCAAACTATCCCTTTAAGGTTAGGTTTAAGGTCAGTTCTATATTTTGGATAGTCTGGCTGTCAATGGGATGCTGGTCAGAAAAGGACCGTTAGTTTCTCCCTGTCCTGTCTCCTCCCAGGTTACTACCTGTATGTGGACAGTTCTGTTGGCCAATGGGGGGACAGATCCATGCTGGTCAGTGAGATACTGCAGGCGGACAGCAGGGGCTACTGTCTGACTTTCTGGTTTCACATGTATGGCCCTCACATCGGGACCCTCAACCTCTACCGCAATGACAGGTGGGTACGATCATGTTGTCTTCGGAAGGATAGAGGGACGGACAGTTTGGACAGTGGGTAGATGGATAGATTGGTGGACTGGTGTATGAATGGTAGATTGATTGGCTTATTGATTGGTTGATTCTTTCATTCCCCCAGGAAACAGCATGCTAGTGGAGGTGCTGCTGATGTCTTGTGGACGGAGTCAGGCAGCCAGGGAGACGTGTGGTTGGAGGGCAGCGTATACGTGGATTATACACAGCCATTCTGGGTAAGTGTCTACAGTCATACGTATTAAGTAACTCATTTAAGTCTTCAGGGAGGCTTTATATGAAGCGGTCGTTGTAGTGGCCAGGAAAGCATACAAGGATCTTCTTACATTTTATACGTGTGTTCTCCATGTACGTTTTGTCCCTGGTTTGATTAAACATCACTGGACTACCTGTGTCAGAAACCACCATTCCCAGGCTTCCAAGCCAAATCATTAACAAGACTTGTAAGCACGGTCACGTGAGACTGATGTGTCACTAATTATACTCTATATGTCTGTGATTTATATAAAGGCTGTGTCCTGTCCCCTCCACAGTTTGTGTTCATTTACTGGAGGGGCCGGGCCCCCGGCGGTGACGTGGCTCTCGATGACATCACCATCCATCCTGGTCACTGCTACAACATCGTACCCACGGACACTCCAACTCCAGATAGTAGGCCTCTCTTCTGTGTTGTACTAGACTGCACTGCACTAGACTGGACCACACTGCACTGAGCTGTATTGTACTGTGCTGTAACTGGACTGGGCTGGACTTGTTCTGGACTGGAACATCTGATCAATGGTCCCTCAGCCCCCCAGGTTTAGACATTTGGTGTGGTCGGCAGGATGGTATTAGAATGAGTTTACTAACAACCCCGTTTTGACGAGGGTGTTACACTGATGTACACAATGTTACAGTGTTCACAGACTTTTGAACTCTCTAATGTGTTCCTGTGCCGACAGATTCGTGGGCCATGTGGTTGGGAGTGGTTCTCTCTCTGCTGGCGGTGGCTGTCATCGCCGCTGTTCTCTTTGTCCTCCCACGGAAACGCTCCACCAAGTATGTCACGATGAGAATTATGATCAAGTTGTTAATGATGAGTTGGTGATGTCTTTCGTGGTGATGAGAATGCTGCTGCTGCTGCTGCTGCTGATGATGATGATGATGATGATGATGATGATAGCAGTGACGATGACAATGACAATGGCAGTATTTGTGATTCCAATGTAAAAACAGATCCAATGATATCTGATCACAACAGTGGTAGAAATAATTCAGTGATGTCTCCCCCACAGCCTACCTGAACCTCTGGAAAATGTCCACGTTTTCGATCTTAGCATCGTAAGTAGAATTACATGAAATTACTTTAAATAACATAAAATAGTGAACATCATCCCAAAATCATATTCTATACTGTTAAAAGTTATGACAGTCAATGCCATCGTGGAAATGTGTGTTTGAGAGCCATATTGGCCAAGTTGTGCTCTGTCTAGGACTGTAATGAAGAGACTCCATTTTTATTTCTAGGGTTTAGAAGTCGGAAGGGAATCTGAGCTGTCATTCTTCAACACCTTGTATGATCCCTCTTCAGACCCTGCAGAGTTCAGAGAGGTTAACTCTGATGCTTGAGGAGGAATATCTCTAAACCGTTCTCATAACTGTTCTCGTGAGCTCATAACAACACAAAGTTACGATATACACTAGGGAGAGCGGTTGAAAATTAGCTGGCCGGCTGAAACCATCCCTTTTACAGACACATTGATTAATGTGCACTATCCCTGTAAAAAATGTAATTTTTTAAGTACAATGTCAACTGAAGTGAATAAGCTACAGTTAGTATCGAACAGTATTCATATTATAGCCTTAGGAAAGCTCGATTGATATACAGTACCTGTCAAAAGTTTGGAGACACCTACTCATTCAAGGGTTTTTCTTTATTTTTACATTGTTGATTACAGTAATGATGGACTGTCGTTTCTCTTTTATTATTACAGCTGTTCTTGCCATAATATGAACTTGGTCTTTTATCAAATAGGTCTATCTTCTGTATACCACCCCTACCTTGTCACAATTCAACTGATTGGCTCAAACACATTAACGAAGGAAAGAAATTCCACAAATTAACTTTTAACAAGGCACACCTGTTAATTGAAATGCATTCCAGGTGACTACCTCATGAAGCTGATTGAGAAAATGCCAAGAATGTGCAAAGCTGTCATCAAGGCAAAGGGTGGCAACTTTGTTTAACACTTTTTTGGTTACTACATGATTACATATGTGTTATTTCATAGTTTTGGTGTCTTCAATATTATTTTACAATGTAGAAAATAGTAAAAATAAAGAAAAACCCTTGAATGAGTAGGTGTGTCCAAACTTTTGACTGGTACTGTATGTTCATTATTTTATGCTCGGGAATTGCATTTACCATAGTGACAAGAGGACAATGTTGATCAAGATCAATAGCTAAGTTAAAAAGTGGTATATTCATAATGACATTAGATAAAACAACAAACAGAAATCTTTGTATCTAGAGTAAGAGTTTTTTTTTTTGCACTTTACTGTAATAAATGTTTATTTATAAGTTTATTCTTCTGTCTTTGCCTCTCTAACCTGCAATAAGACAACCGTCTCATGCCCCATTCCCAGCCCTCTCTCCAAGCCTCAGTCCTCTCTCCAAGCCCCATCCCTAGCCCTCTCTCCAAGCCCCAACCCCCAGCCCTCTATCCACCCCCATCCCCAGTCCCCAGACCTCTCTCCAAGCCCCATCCCTAGCCCTCTCTCCAAGCCCCATCCCTAGCCCTCTCTCCAAGCCCCATCCCTAGCCCTCTCTCCAAGCCCCAACCCCCAGCCCTCTATCCACCCCCATCCCCAGTCCCCAGACCTCTCTCCAAGCCCCAGCCCCACTATCCATCCCCAGGCCCTGGCACAGACATGGTAGCAAACACCCAGACTCGTCCATGCGGCTGCATGCCTAATGAATCGATGATAGGCTTTCTGTGGTGCAAGGGCATGTGTATCTTTGCTTTAGCTAATGGATACATGTTTATTGGTAGGCCTATTTGTTCATCATTTTCGTTAAGCCTATTTCACGAAGCTATACATGGTGTTTCAATGCTGTCATATTTAGACTGCTGGCTGGTGGCAATGATGTAATTACTTGTTCAGTAATTCAATTTGGAAATTCAAACATTGCAGATTGTAAAATAAATGTTTGCTGCAACTAATACTAATCAGCTACCACGAGATGTTTTATAATATGCACCTGTCCTGTGTAGGCTACCTGAACCTGCCTGACATGAGCCGCCCCCGTGCTCTCTCCCAGCTTGGATGGAAAGCTGTTGTGCGTAACAAAAAACGTTTAACAATGCCAAATAAATAGTCCATCTTCAAAACACTAGCTTCCTGGGGATTGTTTCTTAATTCAGTACACTATCTATAGCCATCTATCATCTATTTAGATGCTATTTATGAACATTGTATAAAAATGACACAGCAGCTAATGGTCATCCTCAATAAATACAAATAGCCTAACAATGAGGAAAAATGTAGTTGGCTCGAGGATAAAAGAAGCAACTATTTATTGTTTTCTGGCTAATAGCCTACACAAATGGCCTGCAATATTCAAGGTAAATTAAATTAAATCCAACTTCAGAGAATCCCCTGGGAAAAAAATTCACCATGGCCTGTCTGTCCAGGTTGCGGGCCGACTGTTTTCAATACCGAGTATTGCCAACCCAGACAGTCTTTCCTGAAACATGGTGCATTGTATGCCTATGTCCACTGTGATGCACACAATTTAAACTTAGTTTTGAATGGTGCGTGCCAAGACATACCAGAGGTAAAGGACTGCTGATATTTACAACCACACAACACAAACGGCGGTTCACCAGAATGAACAAAATCGCAACCCTCTTTTTTTTTTGTCCACTAAACGTGATCATCTGTTTGCGTCTGCCAATGTATTGGCTGTCCAGTATCCAGACGACCTGTACAGTTAATCTCTTTCCGTAACCTGTCGAGGCCGGCAATTAAGGAGAATGAGCGGCTCAATTAAAGATGTTGCAGAGCTGCTCTATTTGAAGCCCAACTCCCGTCGGCCCAGTTTCCCTGATGTTTCCCAAGGTAATAAAGCAGTTTTTTTTACCATGCTGTAACTGTCGCTTCTGCGGAGAGATTGTTTTCTAAACTAAAACTCATGAAGAACTACCTCAGAAGCATTAGGCTCTTGTTCTGATATGCCTTTTGAGCACCTGTGTAAGCTCCACTCATTACACAGGCGTAGCCTTGACCACGGCATATGTCAACCGATATCCTCTTATGTGTTCAATCAGTATTTTATTTTTTATTTGTCAAGACCCGAGTCACTTTTTCAGTCATATTCCTAAAGCCCAAGAAACAAACACTTAGCCTCCTACAGCAGTACATACATATGGAAAGGAAAAAGGTTCATATGAATGACATTTTGAAGGGTTACTAGAAAATACATATCTATGACAGGCGCATGGGCCCCCAGAGCTGCGAGGGTGTCTGGTATGCCAGTGGCAAGACATTGGCACATCATTCTTAGAAAAAAAAGGGTTCCAAAAGGGTTCTGCGGCAGTCCTCATAGTGGACAGAAGTATTTTGGGTTCCAAGTAGAACCTCAAGCTGTGAGGGGAAAATGATTGTTTGTGTGCACAGGCACATTTACTGTAGGTTGTCTGCCTCTGAAACTAGCTGAGGATCAAAGACGTGGGTTTCTTTATTACTGTACATTGATCCACGTGTATTTGACGGGGGGCTTGTACCACGATGAAATAATACACACCATAAACACGTGATAGAAAACCACAGCTACTGTTAGTGTGTATTAATCCATTTGTGGTATAGACTTCCGGGGTGAACACAGTCCTTGGCAGTGTGATATTCAGTGGCGTGTTGCTTAGTCTAGTCAACCGATGCTTATTTATCATGTGGCTACTGTTAATGGTGCAGTAGAAGCACAACCATATCTGTTTCTCATTCATCACCACAGACCAAGTGGGAAATATACAGAATCACAACAACAACAATACTCTCAATGATAACTCCAATGTAGTAACCTGGGTAACCGAGAGTTGACATATTGATGTCTTTTATTTCATCTTGAAAGCTACAGTATTATGCCAAGGCTCACTAGTACACAACAGTATAAGGCCGGCATTCAGTATTAATGAGATACAGTATAGTGAAGAGGTCCTGTGTTTGGCTGTGGGAGGAAGTACAGTATGATCCATCTCTCTCTCTCTCACGCACGCACGCACGCACGCACGCACACACACACACACACACACACACACACACACACACACACACACACACACACACACACACACACACACACACACACACACACACACACACACACACACACACACACACAAAATAGTACAGAAAGAGACGGTCCTATGTACTCAGCAAGGCCACAGACTCACTGTTTTGGGACGTGTGCACATGGAGTTTCCAGCGCTTACAGACAGGCTCCAGTCTCTTATTTTTTTATATATATTTTTCACCTTTGCTTAACCAGGCAAGTCAGTTAAGAACAAATTCTTATTTTCAATGACGGCCTAGGAACAGTGGGTTAACTGCCTGTTCAGGGGCAGAACGACAGATTTGTACCTTGTCAGCTCGGGAATTTGAACTTGCAACCTTCCGGTTACGAGTCCAACGCCCTAACCACTAGGCTACCCTGCCGATTGTACCAGTCAAGTGGATCTGAAGTATTTAATGGTCTAAGTATTTGACTTACAGTTCCGTGATAAAGTATTTGCCCCCTTTCTGATGTTCTGTTCTTTTGCTTACTTTTTATACTGAATGTCATCAGATCTTCAACCAAAATATTAGCTCATGGGAACCTGACTGAACAAATAGCACAACAACGGGATACTTATTTCACAAACAAAGTTATGTAGCACTCAATGCCCCTGTGTGAAAAGTAGTTGCCCCCTTACACTCAATAACTGGTTGTGCCACTTTAGCTGCAATGACTCCGACCAAATGCTTCCTGTAATTGTTGTTCAGTCTCTCACGTCACTGTGGTTGATGTTTGGCCCACTCTTCCATGCAGAACTGCTGTAACTCAGCGACGTGTGGGTTTTCCAGCATGAACTGCTCCTTTCAAGTCCTGCCACAACATCTCAATGGGGATTAGGTCTGCACTTCCACTAAGCCATTCCAAAACATAAAATGTGTGGCTTTTTAGCCATTTTCATGTAGACTTGATTGCGTGTTTTGGATCATTGTCGTTTTTGCATGACCCAGCTGCGCTTCAGCTCGCAGACCGATGGCCTGACATTCTCCCGTAGAAGTATCTGATTACAGAGCAGAATTCATGGTTCCTTCTATTAAAACAAGTCGTCCAGGTCCTGAGGCAGCAAAGCATCTTCAAACCGTCACACCACCACCATGCTTGACCGTTGGTATGAGGTTCTTTCTGTGGAATGCGGTGTTTGGTTTTCGCCAGGCATAATGGGACCCATGCGTTGTGAGATCTTATCATCTGTGCAGCTGCATCAGTACTAAAAAAAAGGACAACCTGGAACCTTACATGTGTGGTTGGGTGTGCTAGTGTATGGTTATAACCAGCTTTGTCTCTGTGTGTGTCTGTCCACTAGGCACAGCCTTGGTGGTCCAGCGGGACCAGGTTCACCCGTGTAGTGTCTTAACACTTAGTACTTATTTATGTAATAAGAAAGACTCGGAATACAAGCAATTGAACTGGAGCTTCACATTTACTCAAACGAGTTAGTACCAGAATAACATAGAACAACACTGTGCATGACCAAGGGTGCTCCATCCTTAAAAGGGACATCAGTAATTAACAAAACATAACAACCTGCACGACAGTGTCAGTCAGTGCCGGTTCACCTTCCAGACCTCTATGCACAGTGACGGAAGCATCGTCTTCGCCTACAAGGAGGTGAATTCCCCTCTGGCAGTCATACATATAGACTGACGTTGGTGTGCTTGTTCTTGTGTTTAGGTTCCTATTGACATCAGTAAGGTCAGAGCAGTGAACCACCCAGTCGAAGTGGGCGTCTCTGACGCGCTTGTGGTGCTTCATGAGACTGAGCAGACACCCAGTGAGTATCAACGTACTTTACTAATCTACTGTCTCTGTGTGTCTCTTCTCCCTGCATCCCTGGTCCTCCATTATGATTAGAACACTATGCCTGACCGCAGTCTGACCACCATTGACCACCTAAGTCATTATGACAGATGTCCGCAGGAGGACCGTCTATGAGTACCACAAAGTGGGCATCCTTAAAAGTCCAAGATCTCCAACTCCACTGCGGTCGAGGTTGCTTCCTCTGCCCAGTAAGTCAAAGTCTGCCAAGCTCTTTACGGTAATATCCATATGGTTATTGTTTGTGCTGGGTTGGAACGAAAATGTTACATTTTTGGGGTACTCCAGGGCTGTATTAATTTGGCACAAAACAGACTGAAACGGGGCGGACTAGTTGAACTTATGCAATAAGAAGCATTTTAGTTTTCCTTTGCAAAACATTTTGCTCCAGTGTGTTCTAATGAATATTGCTCTGGCCTAGGGTTCAGGAGATGCTGTTCTATTGGAAATGCCTTCTTCCTTCGTCTCTCCTTTTGTCTCTTCTGAGATCGGCTTCAACTGCAGCTCGTATAGTGGACTGCAGAGGTAAATAGTGAAGTCCAAGTAAAGGTTGTTGCCATTTGTAGGTAGAGAATACACTGGAATGTTGCTGTGAAGAACCCAAAAGAAAAAAGACCAACATATCTCTCCCATATCAGCTCTGTGTTTTCTCATAGTTGCTGTTCTCTCCTAATCAGGTGCTCCAGTGGCTACGACAGACATCGCCAGGACTGGGTAGACGGAGGCTGCCCTGAAAAGAAGCTTGAACGATTCACTATTCAATTCATTAGTTTTCTTCTGCTTCACTCCGTCTCCGTCTTGATTTCACAGGGGGGGGGGACAGAGCTGAGTTCAGATGGTTCACACCAGCACCACGCCACCTTACATTGTTACTCTCACTCACACTACAACCACTCCAGTTGCTACGACAACCACAGTGAGACAACGGACCGCCACTTTCGTCGCCACGACTACCTCCACCACCACCACTACTACTGCAACCAGACCCAGCACCACGGTCTCCACCGCCCTGCCCTTCACCAGTGCTCCTCCAGTGTGTTAGTAGCACTACATATCTGGCACACTTTCTGACCAAAGGCATTCTCCCCAAAGCGTGCACTAGTTATATTCCTCCTCGTGGATTCACTGTAAAAAGGACTGAATTGCGTGAAAATCACACTTGTGTGAAAATGTGTCCATGCTTGCCAAAGCCAATCCAAAGCTTCTAAACCCATGATGTGGAGTGAAAGAGTGCTCACTCCAGGGAGACGGGTATAGAATGGGAGTTGTGCTGAGGTTTGTGTTTAGCTCTGGCTGCTCAAGGATGTAGTGATGGTGAGGGTATGCATCTATATGTGACTCTGGTGTGAACATTGACTGCAGCCCTCTGACTTGCCATGAAATGATCACTAGGTGTCCAAACAAATCCTTTACCCATCTGTATGTTGTTTTGTTCTTTCAGATCACACAAAGAAGTGGTTGCCAATCTTATTCTACTGAATAATACATATGATCACGATAGGCAGGGCGTGCACTTTTGGGACTGTTCCATCGGTTCCATTAGGCTGGGCAAGCAATTAGCGAGCGCACCGAAAGTACTTGAATGAACGCCAATATTATTTTGACCCAGATCTGAGCGGCAGCCCAGCAAACTGAACATTCCGACAATGTTAGGTAGTAACGTCCCAGCTTGTCCCCCTCCACAACACATATAATTTTATATTATTTATGCTAAACACATTGTGACATTTAGGACCTTCATCAGACAGAACATCAGATATTGTTTATGCCTACATGGAGTAGTTACACATTTTAAGGATGCTTCTCTTACACAGTTGTTTGTGCACAAACCTCCTTTCAGTTCTGTGCTTCCCCCAGAGGCGGCTGGTAGGCTGGCCTGCTATAAAGCTGACATCCCGTCAGAGCTCGCGGAACCCTGCGTACTCCGAGGTGATACGCAGGGCGCTGGAGAAGGGTGGTGTGGTGATCATCGACCCCAAACAAGGGTTCATCATCTCTGACCGAGACCTCAGGGAGAGCTTCATGGACGGCAAGGACAGTTTCAATGACCCCGACCAGAGAATACGCTTCGTGTCAGACCAGTGCTGACTGGAACTAACCGGATCTGACCAGAACTAACCAGACCTGACCATTCAGGGGGCTTTGGGGAGGAACTAGTATTTTATACTGTGGAAGGAGAATGTATGCTTCCGCTACCTCACAGTCCAACCAAGGTGTAAGAAACTGGTACTTTCTACCGTGGAAATGAGATTGTATGCTATCGCTACCTCGCAGTCTAGTGAAGGTGCATGAATAGAGGAACAGACGGAGTTTGTGAGACAATTCAGACACTTGGAGGACAAATTGAAGTTTGTGAGAGAATAAAAACACGCTTTGGCCTTCTTCAGTTCTTCCGTGGAATTTATTCAATGACCTTTTATTCAGCATATGACAACCTCCAGGTTGATTTAAAAAGCAATGAACGATATAAACTAAGAATGTCATCAGCATGATGACCAGGTTTTGTTTTCCTGGTGGTCTACGCTACTATAGTCTGCTGGAGATGGAAATGGCGGTGCCACAGGAGAGTCTCATGCCTATGCAGAGTTGACTGAACTCAACTACAGTGACAGAAAAAGCTGGAACAATGTACTAATGATTCTCTACTGTAAATATGCTTAACCCATTGTCATTTTCATGACATTTGTAACATTGCTAATTTGTGTGAGAATGCTGTGATTGCAGAGGACTGGACACAAAATAAATTAAACGGGACAGATGAATTGACCCTTTCCTCTCCGGTCATTAAGTGATGTTTACTGTAATGCACACCTTAGTGAAGGTAGGATGCTGTCGAGTGTCTATGGAAAACAAAGACAGGAGCACTGCTTGAGCGAAACAAGTAGATGTTAAAGGAAGAACCCATTGGAACATAAACTGTTGTATGTTTGTTTCCATAAAGATGGATTTTATTTCGCCAGAAGCCCTGTGTGCAGATCCCCGGCTCCATCAACACCGGTGGTGCCACTTCCTCCTCTCAAGAACCCAAACCAAAAACCCAAACAAATGTCTTTCCTCATCTCTTTAACCTAAAAGGTTAGGCAAGCTCTGTGTGCGGATGAATCTCAAGATTGATTACTTCAAAGGCTTTAGTTCATGACTTTGTTTCCACACTTGTAATAGTGGAAGACAAGTAGCTAGCCTTCACATTGAAAGGTCTGTCTGTAGCACAATGATAAGCCACAAGTTACTTGAATAATTTTTTTATTGTGCACTATAATTTACAGTGTAAAATCAAACATAAAATGTACAAGGTTAGAAAGAACTAACGACCACAGCCCTTTATTGTGGGACTTTCTGTTTACCTGAAAATACAAAATGACGTATTACGCATATTCAACAGATACTTAACATTAGAAAAATCATTGATGATTAAGGATGTAATTTGGCACTTTTTGCAATAACTAACTCATGTGTAATTGTTCCCATAACAATGATAAACTATTAAACATGTTAAAGGCCCAGTGCAGTCAAAAAAGTGATTTTTCCTGTATTTTATATATGCATTTCCACACTGAGGTTGGGATAATACTGTGAAAATAATGATAATGTGCTTTTAGTGGAAAGGCTGTTTAAAAAGAACACCTGCAATTTCTGCCTGTTTTTGTGGGATGGAGTTTAGGCCTGCCTGGTGGCGTCACCAGGTGGTAAATTAGTTAATAGACCAATAGGAAATGTCAGTTAGTTATTAACAGCTGCCAATAACAGCTAGTTTTCAGTTTTCCCCCCTCCACTCCCACACAGTCCTAGCTAAATTCTTGCTTGAGAAATTGCTATTCGCTAAGAAGATGTTTTGTTTGTTTTAAATTCAAATGGTAAAAAAAAATCACAGTTAGCTACTTAAATGTTTCCCAGAAATGATTTTACATTGAGATAAAAATGGCTACATTTGACCTTTAACTGTTAAAACATGTTAAAACAATCAGTAGTATTAATCACAGCTTTCAGCCAGGAGCAACACAGCTTGTTAGTGTCCGTTCTCTTCATTACCTTATTTGGCTATATGGTTACTGATTGGTTAAAAGGTCCAATAATAAAGAAATTATTGACATGTCACTCAACAACATGATATTTACGACAAATATTCTATACGAAACCAGCTTTGTTTTTAACTTCATCCATTTTTTTTTACATAAAGTATTTACTATTTTTTTTAAATCTCATTATAAAATCTACAGCTCTCGTCTATGTCCACAGTGCCCAAATGAGTGGTAATACTGTCAGTCTGTACTCGGCATTGTCCTGATGGTTGGTTAAAGGCAGGTAGCACTGGTGTGAGGGGAAGCTAGAGGTCATGACAGGGATCAACATGCCTGATCAGTCTGGCTGAGGTTTCTTTATCTGAAAAAAGATAAGGTATGTGGGTCAAAATACAGAACATATACAGTATGAGACCACACACTATTGAATACAAGAACTAATGTGTTTGTAGTACATGTGTGACTATCATGGCATGCAGCATATATATATACTGGTAGTGTGTGTGTGTGTGTGTGTGTGTGTGTGTGTGTGTGTGTGTGTGTGTGTGTGTGTGTGTGTGTGTGTGTGTGTGTGTGTGTGTGTGTGTGTGTGTGTGTGTGTGTGTGTGTGTATATGTGTGTGTGTGTGTGTGTGTGTGTGTGTGTATATACAGTACCAGTCCAAAGTTTGGACACACCTGCTAATTCAAGGGGTTTTTATTTGTACTATTTTCTACATTGTAGATTATGGCATCATGTAGTTACCAAAAAAAGTGTTAAACAAATCGAAATATATTTATATTTGAGATTATTCAAAGTAGCCACAATTTGCCTTGATGACAGATTTGCACACTCTTGGCATTCTGTCAACCAGCTTTATCAGGTAGTCACCTGGAATGCATTTAAATTAACAGGTGTGCCTGGTTAAAAGTTAATTTGTGGAATTTCTTTCCTGTCAAGTTTCTTCAAGTGCAGTTCCAAAAACCATCAAGGGCTATGATGAAACTGTCTCTCATGAGGACCGACACAGGAAAGGAAGACCCAGAGTTACCTCTGCTGCAGAGGACAAGTTCATTAGAGTTAACAGCCTCAGAAATTGCAACCTAAATAAATGCTTCAGAGTTCAAGTAACAGACACATCTCAACATCAACTGTTTAGATGAGACTGCCTGAATCGGGCCTTGGTCGAATTGCACCAAAGAAACCACTTCTAAAGGACAACAATAAGAAGAAGAAAACATGAGCAATGGATATTAGACTGGTGGAAATCTGCCCTTTGGTCTGATGAGTCCAAATTTGAGATTTGTGGTTCCAACCACCGTGTCATTGTGAGATGCAGAGTAGGTGAACGGATGATCTCCGCATGTGTGGTTCCCACCGTGAAGCATGGAGGAAGTGATGTGAGGATGCTTTGTTGGTAACACTGTCAGTAATTTATTTAGAATTCAAGGCACTCTCTCTTCTATTATTCTACAATAGAACAAAAAGTAGTTAAAAAAATGTAAAAATAAAGGAAAACCCTTGAATGAGTAGTTGTTTCTAAACTTTTGACTGGATTATGGTTCATTGTTTACCTAGCTAGCTAGCTAATGTTAGCTAATGTTAGCTGGCTAGCTAACGTTACATGTATGATATTATTATTCGTATCTCAGAGTAATTTGCTTGGCTAGCTATAGCCAATGTTAGCTAGCTAACATTGAACCTGGTTGGTTAGCTACTTGCATATTTGCGCTCTGAATGCTCCAAGAGCGAAACGCTCTGAATTAACGAACGGACAATCTGACAGCACAGTTGCAGTCACCAACGCTCTGGATAACATAACAGCCTAACCAGCTCTGCTCGGGCAAGTAATGTGAAGTGAGCTGTTCTCTCATTTGTGTCTGGAAGTAGTTACCAAGTTAGCTTGGGTGCTTGGCTGCTGTTGTTTCCACAGAATGCTCAGATTAATCCTTAAAGAGATGGGTGGGGGCTAAAGCTTAAGAGGGTGTGAACGATGCTAAATGGGTGTAGACAAAGAGGAGCTCTCCAGTAGTAGTACCAAAACATTCAAAGGCCATTTTCTCAAAAGTGAGTTTACAAGTTTATCAATGATCAAAGCAGAATGACTTTCCCAATGTTCTCAACTGTAATGTATGATATACCATTTTGTAGCTCTGAGTCTCTACTTTAATCCAGTGTAAAAATTTGCTTCATAAGACCGATTTGAGCTGGTTGGTCACATATCTCTAACCCTTCAAGAGTGGAGCAGGTGACGAGACCAACATTTGTGGCTGCAGAGAGTCACGTGACACTTGATAAGTTGTTGTTCGAAAATCACAAGATATGTTTATAATTGCTAGTGAGTGACAAGTAGGGCCAGGAGTTGTTCCTGACCACATGACCTGACCAGGTAAAACTCCTGGTCCTAGTGCTAAGTGACCTGGTCTGGTCCAGTACCTTAGGCAGTTTCTTGGGCTTAGTGAAGCGGTTCTGTGGGACCACGTTGAGACCTGCATTCTTCAGAGCTGTGATCCTGGCTGCAATGTCCGACACCTACAACAAAGTGCGTAACGTTAACATGAATATTCTCTCACTCAGATCAACTTAAAAGGACTTAAAAACACCATTGAATGTATATGTTTGTATGTTTTCAGGCAAATATCCACATTATGGACATCTTTCTAATTCTTTCTTTCAATCATTTTATTTTTTCTAGTTTCATTATGTGACAATCACCAACATTCAAACATACAATAACATACAATTTTCTAGTTCTAATGTCATCATACCCGAGGTAAAACCAGAGGTAAAATCCCCCGCTTTCTCCTTTTTTCCAAAGCAAAAGTCTGCGTCTGAAATGCCACAAAGGGCTCGGGTCAAAAGTCGTGCACTACATGGAGAATAGGGTGCCATTTTGGACACTAACTAGCTAGCTATGAGACACAGAGGGCATCCAGACTTGAACACACCTGGAGGTCAGACTGATGCACCTGGGCGGCAGCTGATGCTACCTGCTCCTCCAGGTAGGACAGCTCCAGGTCAGAGGTGGAATTGTCGATGGCCCGGGCACACTCCTCCAGGTCGTCCAGCTCCGCCTCCAGGCCGTACGCCGTGCCCGCCGCCACATACACCTGAATGGCACAATTAATTTGGTACAGACAGATAGACTGACTGTTGGCATTTCAGTTTTATAACATTAACAGAGGTTAGCATCACAGTGTTCTTGAACCCACAGGGAATGTGAAATATAGTGCCTTTGGAAAATATTCAGAACCCTTGATTTTGTGACGTAACGGCAATCTTCTAAAATTGATTAAATAAATATAAAATCCTTAGCAATCTATACACAGTACCCCATAATGACAAAGACAAAACCATTTTTTTTAAAGAAAGTTTGCTAATTTATAAAAGATTTCAAACAAATACCTTATTTACATAAGTATTCCGACCCTTTGCTATAAGACATGAAATTGAGCTGAGGTGAATCCTGTTTCCATTGGTAGATTCCATTAATTGGACATGATTTGGAAAGGCAAACACCTGTCTATATAAGGTCCCACAGTTGACAGTGCATGTCAACGCAAAAACCAAGCCATGAGGTCAAAGGAATTGTCCGTAGAGCGCCAAGACAGGATTGTGTCGAGGCACAGATCTGGGGAAGGGTACCAAAAAATGTCTGCAGGATTGAAGGTCCCCAAGAACACAGTGGCCTCCATCATTCTTAAATGGAAGAAGTTTGGAACTACCAAGACACTTCCCGAGAGCTGTCCGCCTGGCCAAACTGAGCAATCAGGAGAGAAGGGCCTTGGTCAGGGAGGTGACAAAGACCCCGATGGTCACTCTGACAGAGTTCTAGAGTTCCTCTGTGGAGATGGGAGAACCTTCCAGAAGGACAACCATCTATGTAGCACTCTCAGTCCTTTATGGTAGAGTAAAAGACACATGCCAAAAGCTACCTTAAGACTCTCAGACCATAAGAAACAAGCTTCACGTCTGGAGGAACCCTGGCACCATCCCTATGGTGAAGCATGGGGGTGGCAGCATCATGCTGTAGAGATGTTTTTCAACGACAGAGACTGGGAGACTAGTCTGGATCGAGGTAAAGATGAACGGAGCAAAGTACAGAGAGATTCTTGATCAAAACATGCTCCAGAGCCCGGACTTGAACCTGATCGAACATCTCTGGAGAGACATGAAAATAGCTCTGCAGCAAACGCTCCCCATTCAACCTGACAGTGGTTGAGAGGATCTGTAGAGAAGAATGGGAGAAACTCCCCAAATACAGGTGTGCCAAGCTTGTAGCTTAATACCTAAGACTCAAAGCTGTAATAGCTGCCAAAGGTGATTGAACAAAGTACTGAGTAAAGGGTCAGAATACTTATGTAAATGTAATATTTCAGTTTTTTTATTTGTAATAAATCTGCAAAAATGTATTTATGATTTGTCATTATGGGATATTGTGTGTAGATTGATGACAGGGGAATTATATTTTTTAATACATTAGAATAAGGCTGTATTCTAACAAAATGTGTAACAAAAGTTAAGGGATCGGAATACTTTCCAAAGGCACTGTGTGTTAAAGGTTATACAGACACAAAGACAGACAGGTCTTACATTCTCCTCCAGTCTGCTGAGCTGTTCACCCAGCCTCTTGGTGTCAGTGTTGAGGGGTAGTGAAGGAGTGTAGGGAGGAGAACAAGCGTAGTCATCCCCTTCCACCCCCTGGAGTAGGTCCTCTGTCGCATTCAACACCGTCAGCACCTCAGTGGTGATACTGCGCAGTGACATCGCCGAGTACCTCTGCACACACGCAATTGGATTTACACAAGTTTTATGCAATCCCTAAAAGCCTATGGTCTCTGTGTGGAACACATCCATTCAAAGTGCAGCCAAAGTGTCAAGAGAAAGAAAGAGTGTTTGACTGGTTGACTGCATATGGTGCTACCCCTGTTGCCCAAAGCACGGTCAAGTTTTCAGTTTGTGATCGCACCTGCTGTAGCAAAGCGGAAAGGATCTAGAGTGTGTTTTCTAGGTCCTAATTGATATGACTATCCTAACACAGAGTAATGGGAGGCAGGACAGAGGGGGGGGAAAGAAAGGCAAAGTAGTATGGTATAGAGGAGCAAGCACAGAGTTAGTGTTACAGCTGTTAGTTGCTTTGAGGTTAGAAATGTCGAAAGGGTAGATCCACAGAATTACATCGCATTTTAGGCATCTCTATGGGTAAAGCCAGGTGCTTTTCGTTTCTTACATTCTGGATCTCCTCTGAAGACAGTATCTCCTCCTGAACACAGGGGGCGCTCTCTTCTGGGTCCTTAGTTCGGTTGCTCTCAGTTTCTTTCTCGTCTGTATTCTTCTCAAAATTCTCCCCTTCTCTTTCCCCAAAATCATCCATCTCCTTCTCGCTTGTTTGCTCCTCTACCTCCCCACCTTCATATCCCCCTCTTTCTATTCCCTTGCTTTCTTCTTCCAGGTCTCGGGAAGTCTCGCTCTTTGTCTGGTCTGATACTTGTTCCTTTCTCTCATCTAAATGCTGTGGTCGGATGCTTTTATGGGTCTCTGTTTCAGCCTGCTCATCTTTCTCTCGGGCCTCTTTCTCACCTCGCTCCACGACACACTCTACTGTCTTATCCAAACTGTCCCTTTCTCTTTCCTTCCCTCCAGCCTTCTCTTGAGGTTTGACTCCAGTCTTATCTAAAGTGCCAAACCTGTCTGACAGCTGTTGTAACATTAGCATCTCATTAATTAGATATTCATCTATCTCTTCTTCTTTCTTAAACTTGCTTTCTCCAACCTTTGTTTGGTTCTTATCCTCTTCTCTCCCTTCTCTTTCGGGGTTCGCCACCATCTCTCCATCCATCTCTACCTCCATCCCACCCAGTGTGTGCTCTAGGTTGCTGATTATTTTGTCAAACATCACCTCTCCCTCCACAGTGTCCACACTTTCTGTTGTTTCTCGCTCTCTTTCTCCCACTTCTGCCTCTCCCATCCCTCCTTCCACCTTTCTCTCTGCTTCCCCTGCCCTCTTTCCTTCCTTCCCTCCTTCAAACATCCTCTCCATCATCCTCTGTACCTTCATGACTCCCTCTTCCTCTACCTTTGTGTCCATCTCTTCGCTTTGCAACTCTCCCTCTTTCTCACTTTCATCCTCAAAGTCAAAGAGTCTGACGTCTAGTTCTCCGATGCTATCTCTCCTCTCCTTGTTCATCCTCCTCCCTTCCACCTCCATCCCCCCCAGGTACCAGGGCTTCTCTCTCACCCTCTCCACCTGTACCCTCCTCCTCTCTCCCTCCATCTCTCCCCATCTCTCTCCATGCCACTTTCCCTCCTTCTCTCCACATCTCTCTCTGACCCAGTCCGCCACTCTATTGGACAACTTCATTCGGTCTCCTTTTCTCCCCTCTTCCCTCTCTCCCTCGTTCCTTCCCACTCTATCCAGTTCATCTTCCGTAGAGGAGAATTGGGACGCGCTAACGAGACTGGCCAGATCTCTCAACTTGGAGGTCAGTTCCTCTTTATCTCCCTCCATCTCCCACAGTGCCTCAGCGTCAATCTCCTCCCGCTCTCCACCCCCTTCTCCTCCTCTCTCCTCCCTCCCTTTCTCCATCTCTTCATCATAGAGATCCACTCTATCCAGCTCGTCCTCTGTTGATGATAACAGCGCGTCATTGACCTGTCTAGCCAGTCTGCACCCTTCGTATGTCAGCTCTTCCTTCTCTCCCTCCCTCTCTCCTTCTCTCTGCTCCTCCATCTCTCCATCGCTGACACCCACTCGGTCAAGCTCTTCCTCTGTTGATGAGAAATGTGTGACTTGGCTAGCCAGCATACGCAACTTTACGGTGTGTTCCTCTCTTCCTTCTCTCTCCCTCTTTTTTGTCCTCTCCTCCACCCGCTCTCTCTCCCATTCTCGCTCAACCCTACCCACTCTGTCCAACTCATCTTCAGTGGATGAGAATTCTGTGCCTCTGACCTGACTAGCTAGCTTGATTAGTGTTGACTTCAGCTCTCCTCCTCCATCTCCCTCCCTTTCTTTGATCCTCTTCTCCTCCTCACCCTCTCCCACTCTCCCTCCTTCCATCTCGATTTCTATATGCCATAACCGCTCCTCCTCCTGAGTTCCTTCTCTCCTTCCCTCCCTTCCTCCCTCGTCCTCTCCCGATCTGTGCAGTTCGTCCTCAGATGATGAGAGGTGTGCAAGGCCGACTTGGCTGGCCAGCTCTCTCAGTCTGATGGTCAGTTCCTGCTCAAGATTGATGGTCACTCCCATGGTCCCTCCTCCCTGGCCTTTAGGAGCCCCGCAGCCGGGGGCCTCCCCCTCAGGACCCCGGGGTTCAGGGGTCAGCGACCTGGAGGTCAAGCCTCCATCCAAAGTCAGAGTGTCTGGGGTGACTGCGCCAGATTGGCTGGTCTTTTTCACACTTAGTTTCTTGGCCAGGGCATCCAGTAGCGTGTTGCTATACTCCTGTTAACAGCAGATAGAAGACATAGAAGCTATCAGAGAAATAAAATGGATGTCCAACATGATAAGGGAAATAAGTATGATTGAGGTCATAAGTGAAAGTGACAGACTGTCTCGCTTTACCTCTCCTCTTCCCTCCCCCTGATCCCTCTTAGTCCTCTTCCTCCTTCGCGTCCTCCTGACTTTGCCCCCCTCCTCCAGCTCATCAGCCCCACTGCTCTCAGCCTCCATCCCCTCAGGGTTAAAGTTCACGTCGAAGATGCCCGGGCGGGATGACCGACGTGAAGAGGGGGTGCACCGGTGCTCCACAGGCACCTTTCTCTTCAGGATGGCGAGCAGAGCCTTCTGGGGCTTCGGCCCTTGACCTCGAATCTGATCTTCTCCTACCTCAGATTCCGAGTTGAGGGTGTCCGTGCTGGCGTGGTGGTCCAGCAAGGGTGAGGGGAGGCTGTGCTGCTGGTCGTCAGAGGCCTGAGAATCTGGTGCCTCTGACCCCTGGTTGTTGTTGGCGTTTGTCATTTTCCTGCGTATCTCCAGCAGGGCGGCGCCCCAGGCCCCCTCTCCCCCCTCGGCGTCGTCTGAGCCCATCTCATCGTAGGCGGAGATCACACCGGACTCCTTCTCCAAAACACTGAATACCAGTGACTTCCTCTTGGTCAGCAGGCTGGGCCGAGACAGCTGTGTGCTCTGCTGGGCGATCCAGTTCCCGTCTGGGCTCTTCAGCACTGAGGACGCACCTCCGGACACACACACATCAGGGTAGACAGTTGCCACACACACACACACACACACACACACACACACACACACACACACACACACACACACACACACACACACACACACACACACACACACACACACACACACACACACAGACAGACACACACACACACACACACAGACACAGGCAGACACACACACACACACACACACACACACCCACACACACAGACACACAAACACAGGGGAGGATGCATTTATCCACCAGTCTTTTACTACAGTACATCAACAATAGGTCATTCTGTTTGTTTGTTTTCCCCCTATTGAACTGTACAAAGTTGCATGAATGTACAGTGCCTTGCAAAAGTATTCATCCCCCTTGGCGTTTTTCCTATTTTGTTGCGTTTTTCCTATTTTGTTTATTTCGATTTCATGTAATGGACATACACAAAATAGTCCAAATTGGTGAAGTGAAATGAAAAAAAAAAGAAAAAAAAAGAAAAGTGGTGCGTGCATATGTATTCACCCCCTTTGCTGTGAATCCCGTAAATAAGATCTGGTGCAACCAATTACCTTCAGAAGTCACATAATTACTTCAATAAAGTCCACCTGTGTGCAATCTAAGTGTCACATGATCTGTCACATGATCTCAGTATATATACACCTGTTCTGAAAGGCCCCAGAGTCTGCAACACCACTAAGCAAGCGGCACCACCAAGCAAGCGGCACCATGGAGACCAAGGAGCTCTCCAAACAGGTCAGGGACAAAGTTGTGGAGAAGTACAGATCAGGGTTGAGTTCTAAAAAAAATATCCAAAACTTTGAACACCCCACGGAGCACCATTTAAATTATTTAAAAAAGGAAAGAATAGGGCACCACAACAAACCTGCCAAGAGAGGGCCGCCCACCAAAACTCACGGACCAGGCAAGGAGGGCATTTATCAGAGAGGCAACAAAGAGACCAAAGATAACCCTGAAGGAGCTGCAAAGCTTCACAGCTGAGGCTAGAGTATCTGTCCATAGGACCACTTTAAGCTGTACACTCCACAGAGCTGGGCTTTACGGAAGAGTGGCCAGAAAAAAAGCCATTGCTTAAAGAAAAAAAATAAGCAAACACGTTTGGTGTTAGCTAAAAGGCATGTGGGAGACTCCCCAAACATATGGAAGAAGGTACTCTGGTCAGATGAGACTAAAATTGAGCTTTTTGGTCATCAAGGAAAACGCTATGTCTGGCGCAAAGCCGACACCTCTCATCACTCCGAGAATACCATCCCCACAGTGAAGCATGGTGGTGGCAGCAGCATGCTGTGGGGATGTTTTTCATCGGCAGGGACTGGGAAACTGGTCAGAATTGAAGGAATGATGGATGGTGCTAAATGCAGGGAAATTCTTGAGGGAAACCTGTTTCAGTCTTCTAGAGATTTGAGACTGGGACGGAGGTTCGCCTTCCAGCAGGACAATGACCGTAAGCATACTGCTAAAGCAATACTTGAGTGGTTTAAGGGGAAACACTTAAATGTCTTGGAATGGCCTAGTCAAAGCCTAGACCTCAATCTAATTGAGAATCTGTGGTATGACTTAAAGATTGCTGTAAATCAGCAGAACCCATCCAACTTGAAGCAGCTGGGGCAGTTTTTGCTAGAAGAATGGGTAAAAATCCCAGTTGCTAGATGTGCCAGGCTTATAGGGACATACCCCAAGAGACTTGCAGCTGTAATTGCTGCAAAGGATGGCTCTACAAATTATTGACTTTGTGGGGGTGAATATTTATGCACGCTCAGGTGTTCTGTTTTTTGTCTTATTTCTCCTTTGTTTCACAATTAAAAATATTTTTCATCTTCAAAGTGGTAGGCATGTTGTGTAAGTTAAATGATACAAACCCCCCAAAAATCTATTTTAATTCCAGGTTGTAAAGGCAACAAAATAGGAATAATTCCAAGGCGAGTGAATACTTTTTTGTATCTTGAAACTGTAATTGTCTAGGACATGGAAGACAAGCGAATAAATAATTGAAAAAATAAGTGTAATTTTGAAAATGATTAAGCTATGTGTGTGGAAAGACCATTGTAATGGTGCATGTGAATAATGACTAGCAGAGTTGCGGTGGCCAGCAGGGTCTTACTGGAGTTGTCCAGGCGGTCAACACTCTTCCAGTTGGCCAATCCTGCCGCTCCTCCCTCCTTTTTCAGCCCATGCTGAGAGTCCTGGGAAACCCCAGAGCACTGCATCATAACGTTGTCATCCAGCAGCGAGAAGGCAGAGTGAGACCGCTGAGACAAATACAAATAATGAAATCGTTGAATCTCTAAAGAGAGGTAAATATAATCAACATAGGCCACACTGTATATACTGTATATATAAACATGTTCTGTACTGGTCTTATGTGACAGACTGGGTTTTGAACCTGGGTCGACTGCATGCCGCAGTCAGCCCTCTGAGCTAAAGCCTAGGCAAGGCTACTGATCACGTTAGGTGATCAGTAGCCGTTACACTCCGTACTAACCCATATAGAGGCCTTGGCGCGGGCTGATGTGGTGCGGGAGATCTTGCAGCTGGGGGAGCTTGAAGCCAAGGGCAGGTCACCACTCTGGTTGTCGGGGAGCCAGTCCAGGTCATAGTCTGGCTTCATCTCAGCTAGATTCTTCCTCCGCCGGATGATCTAGCATGAAATAAACTGAGTTGAATTAAATTGTATTGAAATGAATTGAAATTAAATTAAATTAAATTGGACATACTTTCTGCACAATGGTTGTGGCCAGTTCCTCAATCAGCTCTTCTCTGTGGTCTCGCAGATACCTTGCCTCGCTCTGCTTGTCCTAGTCAGAACAACAACGAAGTCAGCCAGACAGTCAATAAGATGTTTACTCTTTTTAGACAACTCCATCCTGCAGAATATGTTACCTGACTGTCGGTGTGTCCCTCTGCCTTGGCGATGGCCTCGTCGATGGCCTCCTCTGCCACCCTCAGTGCCACCGTCAGGGTCTCTGCCATGCTGTGCTCTGAAAAGGGATGGGGACATAACCAAGAGGTTTCTTTAGATTAAAGTATGTCTTGCTATACACTCACCAGCCAGCAGAGGGGGGTAGTCTGTCTTGCTAGTGGTTTGTTTGTCTTTTTGGAATACTTTTTTATTTTATTTTATTTTTGTAATTGTTATTTTTCAGAGGGGGGTTACATGTACAACAAAACAAAACATGAAGGTAACCCCGATTCATTGATCCATTATAGAGATCAGTCCTTTCTGGAGCCCAGATAATTTATTTATAAATCCCATCATTAGATGATTCGGTAGCTGACCTAAGTTGTAAATATGGGAGAAAAAAAGAAGGAATTACCCGGTAATGTGAATGTATTTTTCAAATCTTGGAAAGTTCTCAAACCATTACTGTCCATGATATCAGTAAGGGTTCGGATTCCACATTTGCATTACTAGGGGGATGCAAAAGGCCGCCCTCCAGATCTCAAGGCATTATTGTGAAATATTGGAGTACGGGCATGACATTTTGATTTCCAGTTACATTGTTTTTCAATTTTGCACCAAATAGAATGTGTGAGCAATAGTAGCACCAAATCGTAATTTACATTAAGGGATAGATCAGTGAAGATCACCTCTTCCGGGGCAATCTCTATGTACTCAACCAGGAGGCAGAATAATAATGTCTGGAACAATTTAAGATGGGGCAAAATGCTAGAGCCTGGAAATACAATTGAAAGTTTGGTAAAATATAGTCCTCCTACGTCTTTCCCTCTTTGTAAATGTACAAATTGTATCCAGGATCGTTAACCTTTGCCATATACATTTTTATACCGCACTATGAATTTTATCCCAATAGCCAGAAGGGGGAGCCACGGGATGCATTTAATTACAGAAATTCAGCCATGGCAATATTCATTTTGAATATAGATATTCAGCCAGTGAAAGCAACTGGGATATTATTCCATCTACTGATGTCGGATTGAATTGATTTGAGCGTTCTGTTAAAGTTTTTTTTGGCAATGGTTTAATCTAAAGAAGGAAATATATCTACTCCCAAATATTTAAAATGGGGAACGATTTGGGATTCCATAAGTAGAGATGGAGTCCTCCATCAGGTTCCATAAGTAGAGATGGAGTCCTCCATCGGGTTCCATAAGTAGAGATGGAGTCCTCCATCGGGTTCCATAAGTAGAGATGGAGTCCTCCATCGGGTTCCATAAGTAGAGATGGAGTCCTCCATCGGGTTCCATAAGTAGAGATGGAGTCCTCCATCGGGTTCCATAAGTAGAGATGGAGTCCTCCATCGGGTTCCATGTCAGTGTTAGAGGCGTCACTACAGACCCTGGTTCAATTACAGGCTGTATCACAACCGGCCATGATTGGGAATCCCATAAGACAGTGCACAATTGACCCAGCATCGTCCGGGTTAGGGGTTGGCCTACAGTCTTAGTAAATAAGAATTTGTTCTTATTATTGAAAAAAAATAAAACATGGCTGAGGAATTGGCATATGGTATTTTAATCATATTACTGAAATTGTTGTCAATTCCAATATGTTCCAAGACTGACCATTCTAGTCTATCAAAAGCTTTTTCTGCATCAATAAATAATACAGCCCAAAGAGCTGTTGTTTCTGATGATATAGTCGATGTAAGGTTATCCGAGATTAAAAGCTTTTTAACAAACCCACTTTGGACCGTGTGGATTAATTTAGGTAAATTACATGCTGACCATACCGCCTGCATTGTGTGCCCAAGCGTTGCAAAATACATTTACACATACATGTTATTCAATCAATGCATCCACACTGCTCGCTCACTTCCACGAGTCTGTGTAGCCAGGCGGTAAAGTAGAACTTGCGTCTATTTGTGAGGCTTGATGCACTGCAAGTCCTGCCTCTCCCATCTCCTCATTGTTTTTTTAGGAGTATATAGCCACATGGGTGATTGAAAGATGAACTGAGGTCCACACTCCAGTCCAGTTGGAGGCAGTAATGCACATTAAAGTTGGTTGTCAACTGCCATATAAAGTCCAAAGAAGAAGACTGAAAGAGGAGAGATTACTAACTCATTATCTGTGGATTAATTGTCGGAGTAGAGGACCTTATGCATTTCAGGTAAAATAACAACCTAATGTTTGTATCCCAGGACAAATTAGCTAGCAACAGCAAGCTAGCTAGCTAAATTGCCATGACTGTTTAATGCTTTTCGACCAGTCCCCAAATTAATATAGTTGGTTCAGAGTTCGTTTTGATATTTCAACCTGGGTGTCCTGATCGAGTCTGGTGTGGATGGTGTAGTCAGCATGTGAGCCTTGAGACGCGACGCCAATATTTTATAAAAGTTTAAAATCTGTGATTATCAAAGATAGAGGACTATAGTGAAACACTGGGTGGCATCCTTACCTTTTTTTAGTAAGAGCGAAATTAGTTCCATGTTCACATCTCTCCCAAATTAACATTTAAGAACGGCTGTATTAATAATTTAATAGTGGACCTAATTGATTCCAACATTTTAAATAGACTTCAGTTGGAATACTTTCCCATCCAAGTGATTTGCCTATGTTCATGGTTTCCAATGCCCCTTTGATTCCATTGAGACAGATTTGGGCTCCCAACAAGGTGGCTTCCTTCCTGTTGAGAAGAGTTCTTAAAAGGTGCAATATGCAGAAATCGCTCCCAGAGTCACCTCTTTACTGTTGACTTTGAGACTGGTGTTTTGTGGGTACTATTTAATGCTGCCAGTTGAGGACTTGTGAGGTGTCTGTTTCTCAAACTAGACACACTAATGTGCTTGTCCCCTTGCTCAGTTGTGCACCGGGGCCTCCAACTCTTTCTATTCTGGTTAGAGACAGTTTGGACTGTTCTGTGAAGGGGGTAGTACACAGCTTTGTACGAGATCTTCAGTTTCTTGGCAATTTCTCACATTGAATAGCCTTCATTTCTAAGAACAAGAATAGACTGACGGGTTTCAGAAGAAATTTCTTTGTTTCTGGCCATTTTGAGCCTGTAATCGAACCCCTAAATGCTGATGCTCCAGATACTCAACTAGTCTAAAGGCCAGTTTTATTGCTTCTTTAATCCGAACAACAGTTTTCAGCTGTGCTAACATAATTGCAAAAGGATTTTCTAATTATCAATTGGCCTTTTAATATGATAAACTTGGATTAGCGAACACAACTTGCCATTGGAACACCGGAGTGATGGTTGCTGATAATGGGCCTCTGTACGCCTATGTAGATATTCCATAAAACAATCTGTCGTTTCCAGCTACAATAGTCATTTACAACATTAACAATGTGTACACTGAATTTCTTATCAATTTTCAAAAACAAGGACATTTCTATGTGACCCCAAACGTTTGAACGGTAGTGTATATACATACAAAAACATTCATACATATACACACACATATATACACTTTTTTCAGAATATACCTTTATTATTCCCCGCAAACACACTAACACTGGTCCTTCTGTAGCTCAGTTGGTAGAGCATGGCGCTTGTAACGCCAGGGTAGTGGGTTCGATCCCTGGGACCACCCATACGTAGAATGTATGCACACATGACTGTAAGTCGCTTTGGATAAAAGCGTCTGATAAATGG
Organism: Oncorhynchus keta; assembly: GCF_023373465.1. Taxonomy (NCBI): domain Eukaryota; kingdom Metazoa; phylum Chordata; class Actinopteri; order Salmoniformes; family Salmonidae; genus Oncorhynchus; species Oncorhynchus keta. The sequence continues at coordinate 36,174,081 of NC_068443.1, forward strand.
CATATATTATTATTTTATTATATTATATATATTATTATATTATTATTATATTATTATATTATTTATTATTATATATACTACCACCCTTCCCCCAATTGAAGTAAACTAATAAACAATAACACTTCAGCTTCTACCTTCAGTTTATACATACTATACACATTTTACAGACACAACCTATTTTACAATAGTTATATTTTGTTTGTTTTTAGTCCTTCCTCTATTTCTGATAAAAATTATTATAAATTAAAGATAAAAAATGTTGCTAAAATCATAATTATATTATTGATCGATTGACTTTGACTTTTCAAATCACCCAGTGTTGCTATCTGCAGTGTTAGTTCTAGGTAAATGTTGCAATTCTTCAGCCATTCCTGGACCTGTGACCCAAAACAAACTACATATGGACAGTACCAAAATAAATGATCTAATGACTCTGCCTCCTTGCAGCAAAATCTGCAGAGCTGGGAAGATTGTATCCCCCATATATATAACATTCTATTAGTTGCAAGAATTTTGGACAATAATTTCAAATGAAAAAATCAAAGTTTTGAATCTGGTGTTGTTTTGCGTGTCAATTCAAAAACCATGTGCCATGGAATCGGTACACCGAAAATCTCTTCCCAACTATTTTGCAATTTAAATGGCACCGCTGTCAATTTTTTGGTCCTTAAATAGTTATCACAATTTTCTTTAACCATTTTTGGTCTTTAATGCAGGGCAGACAGACAAGTTCCTTATCTTTTCCCCCTAGACCTGCTATTGTTACTTGCCATACAGTAAACGTCCCACACCTTAATGTGATGTTATATGTTGACAATAATTTGAAAATAAGTAAATGTATAGTTATTTTTCAAAAGAAAAGCCACGAGATAGCCACCATTTATGATGCATGCCACCGGAACCGGAAGTTATTTTATGAACAAAATGATAATAATGATTGGGGTGCTTATATTTGTTAACAAAAGTATGTAATTATGTTAACAGAAGTATGTAATGGAAATAGTTATTTTTGTATATCTCCTTGAGATACCTCAGATAGGTCACAGCCAGGGATCAGCCATTATGGACAACAACCAGGGTTAAGTGCCTTGCTCAAGGGAAGATTTTTTTCACCTAGTAGACTCAGGGATTCAAACCAGCAACCTTTCAGTTACTATCCCAACATTCTAACCACTAGGCTACCTACGGCACCCCTATCTGTTCTTTCAGTAAAGACATGAAATGCTTTTGAAGGGGAAAGCCAGAAGCCTACCTTCACTCTGTCTGTAGAAGGCGTTTTCACTACAGACGCTGCCCTCGTTGCCGATGCTCTCCTCATACGTGCTACCCTCTGCAAAAAGATACAACACACAGGGCATGGGTCATGTTCAGTAGGTCACAATGTAGCAAAAAGGTGTGAACAGGAAAATAAAATGGGTATTGGAAAACTTTGTCTGTTTCAAATAATTGTCTCCTGTTATGTGCGTAAACCTCTACTGGATTGGTGGGTCCCCCGCGGGACGGTTGAGCTAACGTAGGCTAATGTGATTAGCATGAGGTTGTAAGTAACAAGAACATTTCCCAGGATATAGACATATCTGATTTTGCCAGAAAGCTTACAATCTTGTTAATCTAACTGCACTGTCCAATTTACAGTAGCTATTACAGTGAAATAATACCATGCTATTGTTTGAGGAGATAGCACAGTTATGAACAAATTAGGCACATTTGGGCAGTCTTGATACAAAATGTTGAACAGAAATGCAATGGTTCATTGGATCCGTCTAAAGCATTGCACATACACTGCTGCCATCTAGTGTCCAAAATCTAAATTGCGCCTGGGCTGGAATAATACCTTTTGGCCATTCTTTTGCATTTCAAAGATGATGGTTTAAAAGAAAAAAATGTAAACGCATGTTAGTCTGGGACAGTTGTGGGATGCGCTAGCTGCCAAATTAATACAACCACTAGCATCAAAAAACCTTTAAGCAATGAGCCTGACGCAACAGATGAGAATGTTTAGCTTTAAATATTGATCAACTTTTAGGATATTTCTACACCGTATAAGCGTAGCAATTCGCATATGGCAGTAGCTATAAGCGCAAATGTTCCACTAGCAGGAAAACACAGTTCTCAAAAGTGACCACAATTACGATTGTGCATGCATTGCTTTTATTATTATTAATGTGCATTTTTATGGTGAAAATGATCTTCCCCAAACTTGAAACTTACATGTTTCATTTGGCCACTTCAGTTGTGATACACACCTTATCAAAACATATAGGCCTATGGGCTAGGCTACATGAAAAAGGAACTAAAAAAGACATGCGCCGTTTCTTCCCTTAAGCCAGGCATCATTCACAATCACACATCACACTATCCTTGATTTAATCTTGTCTTTACATATACTAAATAATATATGTGTGAAATTTGATTGGATTTAGAATGGACCATTATCATGCACCGGTCTCGAAACAGGGGCAGCGGAAAAATACATGTAATCTATGCACTTACAGTAAATAGTGAATGGTTCATTTTCACGCCAGCCAGGTAGGCTATACTCCTGGTGTATAGAGAAGCAATGTGCAAGTTGAAAAATAAATATTGTAAGCCTATAGAAAGCTGATGGGATCCTCCTCTTTTTAATAGAGGCCATGTTTTCTCACGCAATTGCATGACCTATTGAAATGTTGGGCAACATGGGCTCAAGAAGTCATTGATTAGATTTTCGATTACATTTGCATTAATAGAGTGCTGAGTGGCATCAGAGATTGCAGAAACCTAATTACCATGACTAAATGTGAAGTGGAATTTGACTGCCATCATGACTGGTGACCGTCGGTGTGGCGGTATTACAGTCACCATAACAGCCCAAGTCATGCATTCTCATTCTGCTTTGAGCTCTATTCAGGTCCTCTAAATATGCACATAAAGCTGAGGTTATTTGTTGTTATGTAACTGCATTACTGGGTCTTGTGTGAGGCATTATCAACCTTATCCCTGGAGTGCGTGTGCCCAGTGTTCATGTAGTTCAGATGTGAATTGGGGAAGTGGATATGGTCATTTCCAGTCCTTTTAAAGAGGAAGGCAGTGAATGACATGAACTAGATTTGAGAACAAAGCCTCATTCTGTTTTCTTTGCGACTCTATTGCTAACTGGCTGTGTATTGGGGGTCCACAGGCACGCACAAGAACGCACGCACGCACGCACGCACGCACGCACGCACGCACACACACACACACACACACACACACACACACACACACACACACACACACACACACACACACACACACACACACACACACACACACACACACACACACACACACACAGAGCTTTATGACTATGGCATTAAGTAGAATGTAATCCACACACTAATAATAGTCACACAATTGAGGTATTCACATTGCATTCTACTATTACATTCATATAACACATATACACAGATTTTGGCTTCTGTTCCTAAACTCAGTGTGGCCTACACGTTGCCCGTCTCAGGATGTGTACAGTAATCTGGTGAACTTGTTATATGAAATTAAAGCCTGCAGGCGCTTAGTCCTGTTTCCTTCTCCCTCCACAGTCCTGCTGCACAACACACACACACACACACACACACACACACACACACACACACACACACACACACACACACACACACACACACACACACACACACACACACACACACACAGAGCTTTATGACTATGGCATTAAGTAGAATGTAATCCACACACTAATAATAGTCACACAATTGAGGTATTCACATTGCATTCTACTATTACATTCATATAACACATATACACAGATTTTGGCTTCTGTTCCTAAACTCGGTGTGGCCTACACATTGCCCGTCTCAGGATGTGTACAGTAATCTGGTGAACTTGTTATATGAAATTAAAGCCTGCAGGCGCTTAGTCCTGTTTCCGTCTCCCTCCACAGTCCTGCTGCACAACACACACACACACACACACACACACACACACACACACACACACACACACACACACACACACACACACACACACACACACACACACACACACACACACACACACACACACACACACACACACACACACACACACACACACACACACACAGAGCTTTATGACTATGGCATTAAGTAGAATGTAATCCACACACTAATAATAGTCACACAATTGAGGTATTCACATTGCATTCTACTATTACATTCATATAACACATATACACAGATTTTGGCTTCTGTTCCTAAACTCGGTGTGGCCTACACATTGCCCGTCTCAGGATGTGTACAGTAATCTGGTGAACTTGTTATATGAAATTAAAGCCTGCAGGCGCTTAGTCCTGTTTCCTTCTCCCTCCACAGTCCTGCTGCACAACACACACACACACACACACACACACACACACACACACACACACACACACACACACACACACACACACACACACACACACACACACACACACACACACACACACACACACACACACACACACACACACACACACACACACACACACACACACACACACACACCTCTTGCCCTGAATGCAATCGGACCTCTCTAATTCCCAAACGTTTTGGGACACTGTCCATGGAGAATAAGAGCACCTCCTCACAGCTGCCCACAGCACTGAGGCTAGGAAACACTGTCACCACCGATAAATCCACGATAATCAAGAATTTCAACAAGCATTCCTCTACGGCTGGCCATGCTTTCCACCTGGCTACCCCAACCCCGCAAAACAGCTCTGCACCCCGCACAGCAACTGGCCCAAGCCTCCCCCCGCTTATCCTTCACCCAAATCCAGACAGCTGATGTTCTGAAAGAGCTGACAAATCTGGATCCCTATAAATCAGCTGGGATAGACAATCTGGATCCTCTCTTCCTAAAATTATCCACTGCCATTGTTGCAATTACTAGTCTGTTCAACCTCTATTAAGTATCGTCTGAGATTCCTAAAGATTGGAAAGCAGCCGTGGTCATCCCCCTCTTCAAAGGGGGAGACACTCTAGACCCAAACTGTTACAGACCTATATCCATCCTGTCCTGCCTTTCCAAGGTCTTTTAGATCCAAGTTAACAAACAGATCACCGACCATTTCGAATCCTACCGTACCTTCTCCGATATGCAATCCGGTTTCCGAGCTGATCACAGGTGCACCTCCTAAACGATATGATAACCGCCATCGATAAAAGACAGTACTGTGCAGCCATCTTCATTGACATGGCCAAGGCTTTCGACTCTGTCAATCACCGTATTCTTATCGGCAGACTCAACAGCCTTTGATTCTCTAATGACTGCCTTGCCTAGTTCACCAACTACTTCTAAGATTCTTTGGACACTGTGTTAACAAACCTCCAAAACGAGCTTCATTGCCATACAACACTCCTTCCGTGGCCTCCAATGGCTCTTAAATGCTAGTAAAACTAAATGCATGCTCTTCAACCGATCGCTGCCCGCACCTGCCTGCCCGAAAAGCATCACTACTCTGGACGGTTCTGACTTAGAATATGTGGACAACTATAAATACCTAGGTGTCTGGCTAGACTGTAAACTTTCCTTCCAGACTCACATTAAGCATCTCCAATCCAAAATTAAATCTAGAATCAGCTTCCTATTTCGCAACAAAGCCTCCACTCATTCTGCCAAACATACCCTCGTAAAACTGACTAACCTACCAATGCTTGACTTTGGGGATGTCACTTACAAACTAACTAACTTCACTGGTCATCCCCAAAGCCAACACCGCCTTTGGCCGCCTTTCCTTCCAGGTCTCTGCTGCCAATGACTGGAACGAATTGCAAAAATCACTGAAGTTGGAGACTTATATCTCCATCACTAACTTTAAGCATCAGCTGTCAGAGCAGCTTTCCGATCGCTCCACAATGAAATAGGGTGCAGGCCAGGCAGCAGGCTGTAAGCCAGCCTGCCAGCATAGTGGAGTCTGCCACAGTCAGTGTAGTCAGCTCAGCTATCACCATTGAGACCGTGTCTGTGCCTCGACCTAGGTTGAGCAAAACTAAACATGGCGGTGTTCGCCTTAGCAATCTCACTAGGATAAAGACCACCTCCATTCCTGTCATTATTGAAAGAGATCATGATACCTCACATCTCAAAATAGGGCTACTTAATGTTAGATCCCTTACTTCAAAGGCAATTATAGTCAATGAACTAATCACTGATCATAATCTTGATGTGATTGGCCTGACTGAAACATGGCTTAAGCCTGATGAATTTATTGAGTTAAATGAGGCCTCACCTCCTGGCCACACTAGTGACCATATCCCCTGTGCATCCCACAAAGGCGGAGGTGTTGCTAACATTTACGATAGCAAATTTCAATTTACAAAAAAAAAATACATTTTCGTCTTTTGAGCTTCTAGTCATGAAATCTATGCAGCCTACTCAATCACTTTTTATAGCTACTGTTTACAGGCCTCCTGGGCCATATACAGCATTCCTCATTGAGTTCCCTGAATTCCTATCTGACCTTGTAGTCATAGCAGATAATATTCTAATCTTTGGTGACTTTAATATTCACATGGAAAAGTCCACAGACCCACTCCAAAAGGCATTCGGAGCCATCATCGACTCAGTGGGTTTTGTCCAACATGTCTCTGGACCCACTCACTGTCACAGTCATACTCTGGACCTAGTTTTGTCCCATGGAATAAATGTTGTGGATCTTAATGTTTTTCCTCATAATCCTGGCCTATCGGACCACCATTTTGTTATGTTTGCAATCTCAACAAATAATCTGCTCAGACCCCAACCAAGGAACATCAAAAGTCGTGCTATAAATTCACAGACAACACAAAGATTCCTTGATGTCCTTCCAGATTCCCTCTGTCTACCCAAGGACTCCAGAGGACAAAAATCAGTTAACCACCTAACTGAGGAACTCAATTTAACCTTGCGCAATACCCTAGATGCAGTTGCACCCCTAAAAACTAAAAACATTTCTCATAAGAAACTAGCTTTCCAGAAAATTGGAACGGAAATGGCGCCACACCAGACTGGAAGTCTTCAGACTAGCTTGGAAAGACAGTACCGTGCAGTACCGGAGAGCCCTTACTGCTGCTCGATCATCCTATTTTTCTAACTTAATTGAGGAAAATAAGAACAATCCAAAATTCCTTTTTGATACTGTCGCAAAGCTAACTAAAAAGCAGCATTCCCCAAGAGAGGATGGCTTTCACTTTAGCAGTGATAAATTCATGAACTTCTTTGAGGAAAAGATTATGATTATTAGAAAGCAAATTACGGACTCCTCTTTAAATCTATCTAAATCTAAATCTTCCTTCAAAGCTCAGTTGTCCTGAGTCTGCACAACTCTGCCAGGACCTAGGATCAAGAGAGACGCTCAAGTGTTTAGTACTATATCTCTTGACACAATGATGAAAATAATCATGGCCTCTAAACCTTCAAGCTGCATACTGGACCCTATTCCAACTAAACTACTGAAAGAGCTGCTTCCTGTGCTTGGCCCTCCTATGTTGAACATAATAAACGTCTCTCTATCCACCGGATGTGTACCAAACTCACTAAACGTGGCAGTAAAAAAACCTCTCTTGAACAAGCCAAACCTTGACCCAGAAAATATAACAAACTATCGGCCTATATCGAATCTTTCATTCCTCTCAAACATTTTAGAAAAGGCTGTTGCGCAGCAACTCACTGCCTTCCTGAAGACAAACAATGTATACGAAATGCTTCAGTCTGGTTTTAGAACCCATCATAGCACTGAGACTGCACTTGTGAAGGTGGTAAATGACATTTTAATGGCATCAGACCGAGGCTCTGCATCTGTCCTCGTGCTCCTAGACCTTAGTGCTGCTTTTGATACCATCGATCACCAGATTCTTTTGGAGAGATTGGAAACCCAAATTGGTCTACACGGACAAGTTCTGGCCTGGTTTAGATCTTATCTGTCGGAAAGATATCAGTTTGTCTCTGTGAATGGTTTGTCCTCTGACAAATCAACTGTACATTTCGGTGTTCCTCAAGGTTCCGTTTTATGACCACTATTGTTTTCACTATATATTTTACCTCTTGGGGATGTCATTCGGAAACATAATGTTAACTTTCACTGCTATGCGGATGACACACAGCTGTACATTTCAATGAAACATGGTGAAGCCCCAAAATTGCCCTTGCTAGAAGCATGTGTTTCAGACATAAGGAAGTGGATGGCTGCAAACTTTCTACTTTCAAATTCGGACAAAACAGATATGCTTGTTCTAGGTCCCAAGAAACAAAGAGATATTCTGTTGAATCTGACAATTAATCTTAATGGTTGTACAGTCGTCTCAAATAAAACTGTGAAGGACCTCGGCGTTACTCTGGACCCTGATCTCTCTTTTGAAGAACATATCAAGACCATTTCAAGGACAGCTTTTTTCCATCTACGTAACATTGCAAAAATCAGAAACTTTCTGTCCAAAAATGATGCAGAAAAATTAATCCATGCTTTTGTCACTTCTAGGTTTGACTACTGCAATGCTCTACTTTCCGGCTACCCGGATAAAGCACTAAATAAACTTCAGTTAGTGCTAAATACGGCTGCTAGAACCCTGACTAGAACCAAAACATTTGATCATATTACTCCAGTGCTAGCCTCCCTACACTGGCTTCCTGTCAAAGCAAGGGCTGATTTCAAGGTTTTACTGCTAACCTACAAAGCATTACATGGGCTTGCTCCTACCTATCTCTCTGATTTGGTCCTGCCGTACATACCTACACGTACCCTACGGTCACAAGACTCAGGCCTCCTAATTGTCCCTAGAATTTCTAAGCAAACAGCTGGAGGCAGGCTTTCTCCTATAGAGCTCCATTTTTAGGGAACGGTCTGCCTACCCATGTCAGAGACGCAAACTCGGTCTCAACCTTTAAGTCTTTACTGAAGACTCATCTCTTCAGTGGGTCATATGATTGAGTGTAGTCTGGCCCAGGAGTGGGAAGGTGAACGGAAAGGCTCTGGAGCAACGAACCGCCCTTGCTGTCTCTCTGCCTGGCCTGTTCCCCTTTTCCACTGGGATTCTCTGCCTCTAACCCTATTATAGGGGCTGAGTCACTGGCTTTACTGGGGCTCTCTCATGCCGTCCCTGGAAGGGGTGCGTCACCTGAGTGGGTTGATTCACTGATGTGGTCATCCTGTCTGGGTTGGCGCCCCCCCCTTGTGTTGTGCCATGGCGGAGATCTTTGTGGGCTATACTCGGCCTTGTCTCAGGATGGTAGGTTGGTGGTTGAAGATATCCCTCTAGTGGTGTGGGGGGTGTCCTCGGATGGGGCCACAGTGTCTCCTGACCCCTCCTGTCTCAGCCTCCAGTATTTATGCTGCAGTAGTTTATGTGTCGGGGGGCTAGGGTCAGTTTGTTATATCTGGAGTACTTCACCTGTCCTATTCGGTGTCCTGTGTGAATTTAAGTGTGCTTTCTCTAATTCTCTCTTTCTCTCTTTCTTTCTCTCTCTCGGAGGACCTGAGCCCTAGGACCATGCCCCAGGACTACCTGACATGATGACTCCTTGCTGTCCCCAGTCCACCTGGCCGTGCTGCTGCTCCAGTTTCTACTGTTCTGCCTTATTATTATTCGACCATGCTGGTCATTTATGAACATTTGAACATCTTGGCCATGTTCTGTTATAATCTCCACCCGGCACAGCCAGAAGAGGACTGGCCACCCCACATAGCCCGGTTCCTCTCTAGGTTTCGGCCTTTTCTAGGGAGTTTTTCCTAGCCACCGTGCTTCTACACCTGCATTGCTTGCTGTTTGGGGTTTTAGGCTGGGTTTCTGTACATCACTTTGAGATATCAGCTGATGTACAAAGGGCTATATAAAATAAATTTGATTTGATTTGATCTGTACACAGCCCATCTGTAAATAGCCCATCCAACTACCTACCTCATCCCCATATTTGTTTTGTTTTTCTGATCTTATGCACACCAGTATTTCTACTTGCACATCCTCATCTGCACATCTATCACTCTAGTGTTAATTGCTAAATTGTAATTACTTTGCCACTATGGCCTATTTATTGCCTTGCCTCCCTCCTTACTTCATTTGCACACACTGTATACATATTTTTCTATTGCGTTATCGACTGTACGTTTGTTTATGTGTAACTCTGTGTTGTTGTTTTTGTCGCACTGCTTTGCTTTATCTTGGCCAGGTCGCAGTTGTAAACGAGAACTTGTTCTCAACTGGCCTACCTGGTTAAATAAAGGTAAAATTAAATTAAAATAAATAATCAAATGAAAATGGATGGCCCTCCCTTCAGCAATATATGTAGTATTTTACCTAAATCCTCCCTGAACGCTTAAAATGTGTCCTTTAAGCATGATATGACATTAGAGGTATTTTGAAAGTTGTGGGTTTGCAGACCACTGTGGAAAAGAGTAGGGGTGTAGGAAAAGCATTGCATGACTCTCATTGTATTTGCCGGTCAGAGAAAAAATGCCCTTTTATAAACATTTCATGCAATTCCAATTAATTTGACATATTAGCATCATATTTTTTATGCCACACAGATTACCAAAATTACAGGCTATGAATGGACAGACAGATAGGCCTATGCGTTAATCTTATTATATTTCTCTAATGCCAAATCGGTGTGTTTTGTTTCCAACAAAACTGTCCCTGTTTGCAAATAATTAGGAATCTGAGCATGTTACTTTCAAAAGTTAGGCCTACCCTTCCACCCTAGAAAGAGTAGGCCTACCAACGTAGAAAAATGTAAGCTTTAACTGCTGGCTACTCTTCTTCCATGGCTTAACTCAATGAGAGGTTCCATTTTTTCTCCTCCAAAATCTTACGCTAACAAGCGGTAGGCCTGTGCTTCTTGGCCATTTTCTTCAATAAAAGGTAGACATACCCCCTCAATTTGAGTCTTGGTTTTAATGTAACTGTCATACCCAAATCTTTTTCACCTGTCCTTGTGATTGTCTCCACTCCCCTCCAGGTGTTGCCCATCTTCCCCATTATCCCCTGTGCATTTATACCTGTGTTCTCTGTTTGTCTGTTTCCAGTTCGTCTTGTTTGTCAAGACAACCAGAGTTTTTGTATCAGCTCCTGCTTTTCCCGTCTCTCTTTTCTCGTCCTCCTGGATTTGATCCTTGCCTGTCCTGACCCTGAGCCCGCCCGCCTGACCACTCTACCTGCCCTTGAGCCTGCCTGCTGTCCTGTACCTTTGCCCCACCTCTGGATTGCCGACCACTGCCTGACCTGACCCTGAGCCTGCCTGCCGTCCTGTACCTTTGCCCCTGATGCTGTAATAAACATTGTTACTTCGACATGGACTGCATCTGGGTCTTACCTTTATTCGGATAGTAACAAACCTTCACTGACAAGGAGGTAGGTTATTTAAAGAGTGCATGGTGGGTGGAGGAATTGACCAACAAATATATGGATATAGCAGCCTATAGCCTAATTTAATCTGTAAAACAGGAAGGCATGCCTCTTATTTCTTAAATAGGAAGAAATAGGCTCCAACACAAAGTCTTGTTGTTGTTGGTAAAGTCTAATTCAAATGAAGACGGTTGCCTACTCGAATTTGCCTACTTTCAGCAACATTAGCTGTCCGTTTCTGATTGATTGTGCTGTGGCTGCTGCGTCAAGTTTTAGCAGCACAACGTTCCTTGAATCTGGCTTATTGAGAGGTCAATAACTCTGATAAATACATCATGGGTAGAAAAAAATATTGTTTTTAATAAAATCAATTATTGTATTAGAAAGCTATCAAAGTTGGCCTTCTCATCTTTGCACTCTTCCTTCTCAAACGGAACAGAACATAAAGTATAGGCTAGTCCACGTGTAATATTTTTTTGACTAGGCCTAATTTTTGGGGATTAAGCCTTTCACTCCTCCTGAACTGCCACTGTAGGCTTACACGGCGCAGCCATTGGATGGCAGCACACAAAATGGGTTTTGATCAGCAAGAGCAGAGCAGCCCGGGGCTCAGGGTTGGAATATCCATTGCAGTGTGTAATGCAGTTGTATTTACACCATCCACCAGCAGCTTTCTTAGAAATATATCATTTTGCTCTGTGCTTTGCTTCCCAGAGCATACACTTCGTAGCCCATAGCCTAGGCTATGGATCATTTGACTTGAGACAACACTAAATAGCCTATAGGCACATTTGATATTAAGCGGAGAATCAGATATGAGGGACGGCATCGGGCACATATCTATTTAATATCTCGCAATTAATTCTAAAACACTAAGAAATATTGGCATTTTATCAATTACAAATTACATGACCCTCCCCTGGACTAGATTATAAAAAGACTACACCTTCCCCTTGACTGAAATTGAAAAAGCATGACCCTCCCCATTTTCCTCCATGTAACCATTCTGTAAATGTTGATCCATCCCTAAGATGCTGGAAGATTTGACACAAGCAGAGAGTCTCTGCACTCGTACGGTCGATGCAAACGTTCGATTAAAGTAGTGGCAGCAGTAAAAAAAAAAACTGTCCAGTCCAGTACCTGTGAGTTCTCCCAGCGTCCCATGCTCCGCCAGGTGTTTTCTGTATAGTGTCTTCAGCACCTTGGCACTACCAAACCTCTTGAAGCGACACTTCACATTGTTGTAGTACCACTCCAGGGACTGGGTCTTCAGAAGCCTGGCACGATGACAACAGAGAGGAGAGAGAAAGGAGGACTGATTAGATGTGGTGATATTACAGTGCTTCAGGAAAATATTCACACCCCTTGATGTTTTCCCTGATGTTGTGTTACAGCCTGAATTTTAAATGGATTAAATTGAGATATTTTGGGGGGTCACTGACTTACACACAATACACCATAATGTCAAAGTGGAATTATGTATTTAGAACATTTTACAAATAAATGAAAAACTGAAATGTCTTGAGTCAATATGTTTTCAACCCCTTTGTTATGGCAAGCCTAAATTAGTCCAGGAGTACAAGTGTGCTTAACAAGTCACATAATAAGTTGCATGGACTCTGTGTGCAATAAAAATGTTTTACATGATTTTTGAACGACTTCCTCATCTCTGTACACCACACAAACAATTATCTGTAAGGTCCCTCAGTCAAGCAATGAATTTCAAACACAGATTCTATTCAGGGACTATTTTTTTGGGGGGGTTGTAACTTTTAGGACGATTCCATTCCATTCCATTGTTCTGGGTAAGGGCTAAGGCATTCTGTGACCTCTACTGTCATAAGTTTGTAGGGTGTGTATGGGCTTTGCGTGTGTGACCACATATACTGTACCTCTGAATCAAGGGGACCATGGCCAACACACACACACACACAGATCCCTTGTCCTCATCTCACTATGTTGAACATCTGCCAACTTATTCTAGGTAGGAAATCTCTGATTGTAGACATATTTATTTCCCTTGAATCGATTGTCTATTTCTTCCCCAAAGGACACTGGGTTAGGGTTAACCCTAACCCTATTTCCCTAACCCTAAACATAACCCAAACCTTAAACCTTAAACCTAACCTTAACACCTAACTCTAAACCTAATCCTAACCCTAATTGTAACCCTAACCCCTAAACCTAACCCCTAACCTTAAAATAGCCTTTGTCTTTTTGGGGACTTGAGAAATGTCACCAACGAGGGAGAATTTTCCTTTGTTTTACTCTCCTTTTTGGGATTTCAGGTCCTCATGAGGATAGAAGAACAAGATCACACACAGACCCACACACACACCTTGTCTGCCAGGGAAATCATCTTAATTCTAGCTGCGTATGTAGGTAAACAGTCCACAGGTCTAAATCCTACAGTGGAACAGCTGGTCCAGATTTTACATGCCTTCTGTCTCCTCCTGTACAATCACAGTTAATGACCTGCCAATGACCTGCTCAAATCCAATTATTAGTCACATACACATGTTTAACAGATGTCGTGAAATGCTTGTGCTTCTAGCCCCGACAGTGCAGTAATATGTAACAAGTAATATCTAACAATTACACAACATATACCCAATACACACAAATCTAGTAAAGGAATGGAATTAAGAATGCTAATTCCGGAACACTGTCAACCAATGACACACTGACTGATATACAAATAATAATGAGTATTTATTTATGATGCAAGGTTCTTTGTCGATCAGTCAGTCAGCAGTCAGTCGTCAGTCGGCTCTATTGTCTCTTGAACCCTCTCAGCCAAAAGCCTGCTTTTCTCTGTATACTCTCAGCCAGAGGTCTTCACGGATTCAGTTGTACCCGAATACCCGAGAGGGTCCGGATTCTGAATTGAAAATAATGTCACAGGTCTGGGTCGGATCTGATATGATTGTCACGGGTCTCGTTATGTGTCATTTTAAATGACTTGTCTGTCATAGAGCCTCCTTGTGGGGCAAAAGTTAGGAGATATCTAATCAATGGAAGATGTAATGAAGATGACGGAGTTAAAAGTTAAATGATGACTAAATGATAGTCTACAATGACCAAGAGCCAACAGACTGCTGCTTTATATTCTGAATGGAGTTGTTATTTGTAACTATGAGAAAGTGCATGCACTACAGCCTTTTCTGCTGCTTCCCTCATTCGGATCGGACCGGGTCTGGATCTGAACAGGCCTACACGGAATGGGTCTAGTGTTCCTCGGGTACTTTCGGAACGGATCTCTCTATAAAAAATAATTGAAAAATTATGCATATCGGGTCCGGCTGGGAAAGCCCCAGGTCCACTTTCGGAACAGATCCAACTTATTTGACATGTGAAGACCTCTACTCTCAGCTAAATTAGGCTACCCTTCACCTGTTGCTTCCTGAACCCAGTCAGCCAATGACACACAGTCTCTTGAACACTCTCAGCCAATAGGCTGCTTTCCACTGCACACTCACACAATCAGTCTTCACCTGCTGCCTCATATAGACTCTTAGTCAATGAACTACGAACCCCTGTACACTCTCAGACAATCAGACTTCACATATTACTCCCAGCCAACCGTTGCCAAGGTTGACTCACTTACAAAGGTCCCGTTTACACCTGGTAACATGCGAACTTTGTTCTGATTGTGCCCACATTTCTAAACAGGTGTAGACAATCAAATGACAGGTTGTGATCAGATTGAGATCAGATCTTCCTGCCCACCTCCGGAGGTAGTCAGATACACACTTGTTCTGGATAGCTTACAAGTGTATATGAATCTGGACAGTGAATTCTATAAATCACCATTAGACTGGCGCTAGTGTCAAACGCACATTCGTTGGCAATTTCGACTTGTAAAAGCCAGCAATCCGCTATTTTACAACATTTGCACCAGAGTTGGTAATGTATCTGTCTAACATCAGCTCCATTGCGCTGAGGTGGGAGGGGTGGAAATATTTGAGCATGCGCCAATATGACAATTTCAGTCAGCACAACTAGACTGACCAAAAGCTGGTTTCAGTGGTGACACAATTGTTGAAGGCATTGATTTTGCCAATGGAGGCACACACAAGTAGCCTTATCAGTAGCCTACATCACCAATGTTTTATGAAAATTTCACGAACAGCAAAACAGTCAACAGATATTCCCCTTTTTAATTTATATTGGACATACAGTATATACATGTACACACTGTATATTTGTCCAGATTCTGTGAAAAGTTTGGACTCATTTGCGCGATGCCCATTGCATGAAGGATGTCAGTGACTGTAGGAACCCTGTTTAGGAGCATCAATTAATTTTATTAAAAAGACTGATATTGTTTTTTTGTTTATTATCTTCAACTTTACTCTGAGGGACGTAACTGTCAAATCGCGGGGATTTCGATTGCTGTCCATGCTGCTGAATCCGCTTGTAGGCTGTTCATTTACCTGGCAAAGTCACTATTGGCCATATCAACGGCGATGATAGTCATATCAAAGCTCCATAGTCTATGCTGTCTTATTATTATATGCCCATGGGGCGCAATTATGGTTCCTGTAGCCTAACTCTATTTAGACATACTGTAGCTTATTTAAAACAAGTCGTTTTTTTTGTTTTATTAGAATTTTATTCAAATTATTCACTCTCTTTTTAGGTCTAATCAATGGTGACTTATCTTGCTAATTGGCGATGTTTGGCCCATGGCTCATGATGCGTTTTATAGTTGGCCTACATAAGTGTGAATGTTATGTTTAACAATATATTTCCATATTAAAGCCATGCAATTACTTAGAACAATGTGGACTGTTCAATGTATTAAAAAAATATG
The DNA here is from genome assembly GCF_023373465.1 of Oncorhynchus keta. NCBI lineage: Eukaryota > Metazoa > Chordata > Actinopteri > Salmoniformes > Salmonidae > Oncorhynchus > Oncorhynchus keta. Next base: position 36,190,215 of record NC_068443.1, read on the forward strand.
GGATAGCCTTACATTTGGCATTTTGTTTATGTAGGCTATTTAACAAACTAGGCTATAATGGACTAACATTGGAGCTGATAACAGAAGACTGTAAATAACCAACTTGAATCAACCACATATTTAGCCAGGGTAGGACCAGGACATCTATTCACAATGCGGACACAGAGGACAGATAAGAGGCACATTTTGGTACTATGTATAGACACATGTCTGAAAATGTGGGCACAATCAGAATGTGGACAAGATCAAGACACAGAACCCATGTTAGCGCCAGGTATAAACAAGGCCAGAGAGATGCCGGACAAGTCATGCAGGGCAGCTAGCATAGCCTACACAGTTCTTCTGCATCCTGCCTCGTTGAACAGACTCACTAAGACATGAAAGCACCACCTGTAGTGCAGCTGCTAGTCTCTCATGACAGTCAAAATCAACTTACTGGGCAGACCATGCAATAATTCATTCTGGGTGCCAAAATGATGCACCTGCATTAATTTGATTACTCTGTTGTCGCATATATTTTTCCTGTGCAGCAGGACATTTTAATTGTAATGTATTTTAGATTTTAAAAGGCTTCTAAAGTTCGTAATTTTCACTTTTAAATGTCAAAGCATTTACCAACCCCTACAAAAATGTCCATGAATTATAATCCACATAATAATTCACATTTCCTGTTGTTGAAGTAATATTTTCCTGCTGTGAGAAACTGGTCAAATTAACATATGTAGAGGCATTGAGTTCTGGAGGAGCACCAACCCACTTCAGCCACAGTTGATGCATTTAATACAGTTGGTCCACAGAGAATCAGAAGTGTTCGACATCTTCAGAGTGCAGTAGCCAATTGTGAGGATGAGATTTTAAAATGGATTAAATCGAGATTGTTTGCCATAAGCCTACACACAATTCCCCATAATTTCAAAGTAGAATCATGTTTTTAGAAATGTACATTTTAAGCATTCAACCCCTTTGTTCAGGAGTACAAATGTGCTTAACTAGTCACATAATAAGTTGCATGGACCCACTCTGTGTCCAATAATAACTCATCTCTGTACCCCACACATACAATTATCTGTAAGGTCCCTCAATCACGCAGTGAATTTCAGACACAGATTCAACCACAAAGACCAGGGAGTTTTTCCAATGCCTCACAAATAAAGGAGACATTGAAAATCTCTTTGCGCTTGGTGAATTTATTAATTACACTTTGGATGGTGTATCAATACACCCAGTCACTACAAAGATACAGGCGTCCTTCCTAACTCATTTGCCGGAGAGGAAGGAAATCGTTCAGGGATTTCACCATGAGGCCAATGGTGACTTTAAAACAGTTACAGAGTTTAATGGCTTTGATAGGAGAAAACTGAGGATGGATCAACAACATTGCAGTTACTCCACAAAACTAACCTAAATGACAGAGTGAAAAGAAAAGCCTGTATAGAATAAAAATATTCCAAAACATGCATCCTGTTTGCAACAAGGCACTAAAGTAATACTGCAAAAAATGTGGCAAAGCCATTCACTTTTTGTCTTGAATACAAAGTGTTATGTTTGGGGCAAATACAATACAATACATTACTGAGTACCACTCTCCATATTTTCAAGCGTAGTCGTGGCTGCATCACGTTATGTGTATGCTTGTAATCCTAAGAACTGGGGAGTTTTTCAGGATAAAAAAGAAACGGAATGGAGCTAAGCACAGGCTAAATCCTAGAGGAAAATCTGGTTCAGTCTGCTTTCCACCAGACACTGGGAGATTAATTCACCTTAATTCACCTTTCAATAACCAAATCTACACTTTAATTTCTTATCAAGATGACAGTGAATGTTCCCGAGTTACAGTGTTTACTTAAATCTACTTGAAAATCTATGGCATGACCTGAAAATGGTTGTCTAGCAATGACCAACAACTAATTTGACAAAGCTTGAAGAATTTTGATAAGAATAATGGACAAATGTTGCACAATCCAGGTGTGGAAGCTCTTAGAGACTTACCCGGAAAAACTCGCTGCCAAAGGTGCTTCTACAAAGTATTGATTCGGGTATGTGAATACTTATGTATTTTATTTTCAATCAATTTGCTAAAATTACAACAACAACAAAAATGTACTTTGTTATTATGGGGTATGGTGTGTAGCTGGGTAAAATAATGTATTTTTGAATTCAGGCTGTAACACAACAAAATGTGGAATAAGTCAAGGGGTATGAATACTTTCTGATGATATCTATGAGTGTCTGATACACAGTGTGAATACGAGCCTATATCATAAGCTTTTTTTATTACAAAAGAGACCAACCATTGGCTTAGTATTTACAATTTCTAGATGAGCGTGTCTTAAGATATTTACGGTATGCAAAGCAGTATGGCTCATGAATAATAAATTAGGTTAATGAGTGCTTCAACACAACACAGAGGTTGTGGTCCCTGTGGAATAATGTGATTTAACCTAACCATTACTGGACAACCCAGGGTAAGTTCAATTAACTGGTCAACATTAATATGCACATAGTAGCTTGCCCATGAACAGTACTGCATGACCACAATATGTCTTGAACAGAACGAAATATCAAATCAATGGGGAGAAGTGTGGTTTTAGTTAAAACCTTTACCAAAGATCAGTGTTACCTAAAGCAAACAAACTGCAACACTTCTAGTCAGAGAGACTTATAGGGTCATAACTATATGACCCTATTTTGCGTTTGCTTAAAATATGTGTCTCCAGGCCTACACGGGTGATAAACTTAGTAAATGTGTGTCTCTAGGCCTACACGGGTGATAAACTTAGTAAATGTGTGTCTCTAGGCCTACACGGGTGATAAACTTAGTAAATATGTGTCTCCAGGCCTACACGGGTGATAAAGCTAGTAAACTTGTAAATGTGTGTCTCTAGGCCTACACGGGTGATAAACTTAGTAAATGTGTGGCTCTAGGCCTACACGGGTGATACACTTAGTAAATGTGTGTCTCTATTAGTAAATGTGTGTCTCTAGGCCTACACGGGGGATGAACTTAGTAAATGTGTGAGTGGTAGTTGCCATGTTGAGGTGCGACAGTGTGTGTGCATGTACAGTATGTTGCATAATGAATATAAACTTGACACAGGCGGTGTACAGGTGTCATAGACAGTGACGTCTGAGAGAGGAGACTGTGGAGATTACATGTGTTTATGACAGTGTGGCTACCTGACATCTCCAGTACTAAATACATGTTAGTCACTGAGGTCGAAAGGCTCAACACAATCTCACACAGCCGATGAAGACTGTCACTGTCATTCACCATTGGCAAATAGGCTAACTACAAAATGCACACACACATAGACACACCCACACACATAGACACACCCACACACATTGATACACCCAAACACATAGACACACCCACACACATGGACAATTCTATGACAGTCTTCTATTTCATCTCCAATCCACCATCCTATGACACCTCCTCCCACTTTCATCCCCGCTTATACCTGTACACAGAATCACACATTCCTCCATCCCTACTGACCTCCCTTTCTGACACGCAGAGCAGACCCAGGCTTTGTCCTTCTTGCTGTAGGAGCGGCAGGTCTTGCAGACATTGTACTTGCAGTCCAGACATGGGCGCTTGGGGTTGACCAGGAAGGTGAATGGAGAGCAGCAGCGGATGCAGCAGCGCTCGTTGAAGCGATGCTGCCGGGAGAGGAGGGAGCAGCGACTTCCCTCCTCATCCAGCTCCTGCTTCAGCTCACTGAGGGAGGATGATGGAGGGGGGTTTACGGGGAAGAGAGGATGAGGGGAGAGAGGATGAGTGAGAGGGGGAGGGTGATTTCCACCAACTGAAGTTATCTATTAGGATTTGGGGGGGGGGGAATAATAGTGTAAAATTATCAGCTGTACAGGAAGACTTGTGTAAGGGCCAAATTGTAGAGGAGGAACTTCTTGATGCAATTAAAGCATTTTTTTCCAGGGAAAACTCCAGGGCTGGATGGCATACCAGTTGAAGTATATTAAACCTTTTATAGTCTACTCAATGATACATTATTAGCATGTTTTAACCACTCCTATACAAGTTGTCAATGATCAGGTACTCAGCAAGGTTCCGTTTTGGGACCACTATTGTTTTCACTATATATTTGACCTCTTCGTGATGTCATTCGGAAACATAATGTTAACTTTCACTGCTGTGCAGATGACACACAGCTGTACATTTCAATGAAACATGGTGAAGCCCCAAAATTGCCCTCACTGGAAGCCTGTGTTTCAGACATAAGGAAGTGGATGGCTGCAAATGTTTTACTTTTAAACTTGGACAAAACAGAGATGCTTGTTCTAGGTCCCAAGAAACAAAGAGATATTCTGTTAAATCTGACAATTATTCTTGATGGTTGTACAGTCGTCTCAAATAAAACTGTGAAGGACCTCGGCGTTACTCTGGACCCTGATCTCTCTTTTGACGAACATATCAAGTCTGATTCAAGTACAGCTTTTTTTCCATCTACGTAACAGTGCAAAAATCAGAAACTTTCTGTCCAAAAATGATGCAGAAAAATGTATCCATGCTTTTGTCACTTCTAGGTTAGACCACTGCAATGATCTACTTTCCGGCTACCCAGATAAAGCACTAAATAAACTTCAGTTAGTGCTATACACGGCTGCTAGAATCTTGACTAGAACCCAAAAAATGTATCATATTACTCCAGTACTAGCCTCTCTACACTGGCTTCCTGTTAAGGCAAGGGCAGATTTCAAGATTCTACTGCTAACCTACAAAGCATTTGGTCCTGCCGTACATACCTACACGTACGCTATGCTCACAAGACGCAGGCCTCCTAATTGTCGTTAGAATTTCTGGAGACTGCTGGAGGCAGGCCTTTCTCCTATAGAGCTCAATTTTTATGGAATGGTCTGCCTACCCATGTGAGAGACGCAGACTTGGTCTCATCCTTTAAGTCTTTATCGAAGACTCATCTGTTCAATATGTCCTATGATTGAGTGTAGTCTTGCCCAGGAGTGTGAGGGTGTACAGAAAGGCACTGGAGCAACAAACCGCCCTTGCCGTCTCTGCCTGGCCGGTTCCCCTTTCTCCACTGGGAATCTCTGCCTCTAACCCTATTATGGAGGCTGAGTCACTGGCTTACTGGTGCTCTTCCATGCCGCCCCTAGGAGGAAGGTTCCCTCTTGCCCCTCTCTCTCTCTCTCTCTCTTTTCAACTCTCTAGAGACAACAGGAGCGGTAGAGATCCGCTGAATGTGATCGGCTACGAAAAGCCAACTGACATTTACTCCTGAGGAGCTGACCTGTTGCACCCTCGACAACTACTGTGATTATTATTATTAGACCCTGTTGGTCATCTATGAACATTTGAACATCTTGGCCATGTTCTGTTATAATCTCCACCCGGCACAGCCAGAGGAGGACTGGCCACCCCTCATAGCCTGGTTCCTCTCTAGGTTTCTTCCTAGGTTTTGGCCTTTCTTGGGAGTTGTTCCTAGCCACCGTGCTTCTACACCTGCATTGCTTGCTTTTTGGGGTTTTAGGCTGGTTTTCTGTACAGCACTTTGAGATATCAGCTTATGTAAGAAGGGCTTTATAAATACATTTGATTTGATTTGTTATGAGAAGTTCTGATTTCACTATGACTGAAAAAGAAACCAGGTAGTAAGTACAAAGATGCAGTCTATCTAAAAAACTGGAGGCCCCTTACACTTCAGTGCTGTGATGCAAAAATCCTAGCAAAGGTGTTGTTGGATATTATTCATCCTGATTAGACAGGTATTTTAAATGAACGATACATTTGAGATAAGACAAGTACTTAAAAAAATAGAACACTTTAATCTAGGAAACCAGATCTGGTATTCATGTGTCACGCCCTGACCCTAGAGAGCCTTTTTATGTCTCTATTTTGGTTTGGTCAGGATGTGATTTGGGTGGGCATTCTACGTTCTGATTTTCTATGTTTTCTATTTCTTTGTGGTATGGTTCTCAATCAGAGACAGCTGTCTATCGTTGTGTCTGATTGGGAATCATACTTAGGCAGCCTTTTCCCCTGTTGGTTTTGTGGGAGGTTATCTTTGTTAGGGGCACGATAGCCCTGTTAAGCTTCACGGCCGGTTTCTATTGTTTAATGTTTTTGTTGGCGACATTTATCTTAAATATAAAGAAATGTACGCTCACCACACTGCGCTTTGGTCTACTTCCCATGACGATCGTGACAGAACTTCCCACCTCCAAAGGACCAAGCAGTGTGGTAAAGAGGACTCCTGGACATGGGAGGAGATCCTGGACGGTAAGGGACCCTGGAGGCAGGCTGGGGAATATCGCCGTCCAAAGGAGGAGAAAAAGGCAGCGCAGGAGGAGCGGCGGCGATATGAGGAGGCAAGTCATAGTAGCAGGCACGAGAGGCAGCCCCAAGGGGCACACAGGGAGATTGGCGGAGTCAGGGGTAAGACCTGAGCCAACTCCCCGTGCTTACAGTAAAGAGCATGATACTGGCCAGGCACCGCGTTATGCGGTAAAGCGCACGGTGTCTCCAGTGCGCTCTCATAGCCTGGTGCGCTATATGCCAGCTCTCCGCAGTTGTCGTTCTAGAGTTGGCATTCAGCCAGGAGGGATTTTGCCGGCTCAGCGCTCCTGGTCTCCAGTGCATCTCTTCGGCCCAGGTTATCCTGCGCCAGCTCTACGCACGGTATACCCAGTTCGCCAGGAGAACCCAGTGCAGCCTGTTCCAGCTCCCCGCACGTGCCGGGCTAAAGTGGGCATTCAGCCAAGAGGAGAGGTGCAAGTGTCAAGCACCTGATGTCCAGTGCTCCCCCACAGCCCGGTTCGACCTGGGCCTGCGCTCTGAAGGTGCGCTCTGAAGGTGCCGGGCTAAAGTGGGCATTCAGCCGGGAAGAGTGGTGCCAGGAATATGCACCAGATCTCCAGTGCTGCCCCACAGCCCGGTGCCTCCTCCAAGGACCAGGCCTCCAGTAGGTCTCCGCAGCCTGGTCCATCCTGTGCCTCCTCCAAGGACCAGGCCTCCAGCGACGGTCCCCAGTCCAGAGCCTCCAGCGACGGTCCCCAGTCCGGAGCCTCCAGCGACGGTCCCCAGTCCGGAGCCTGATTGGGAATCATACTTAGGCAGCCTTTTTAGGCAGCCTTTTCCCTGTTGGTTTTGTGGGAGGTTCTTTGTTAGGGGCACGATAGCCCTGTTAAGCTTCACGGTCGTTTTGTATTGTTTAATGTTTTTGTTGGCGAATGAAAAGAAATGTACGCTCACCACGCTGCGCTTTGGTCTACTTCCCATGACGATCGTGACAACATGGAAGATTTTGAAAAGGTATGATAAAGTAATTTTGATAAAGTATGACTAGAATTGATATATACAGTAAATGCTTGGACTATTTTAATTTTGGTGAATGTCTTATACAATAGGTTAAAGTTATGTATAGAACTCCAGGTGTAAAATAATAAAAATTGGCTACTTCTCAGAAAGTATTAAACTGTCAAAGGGAGTAAAACAAGGTTGTACCCTGTCTGCATATCTATTTATTGTGCTTAATATGTAATATGTAATATGGTATACTTATAATTTTAATAGCTAACATTTTGCAAAGAAATACAACACTTACATTAGCGTGTAGTTTACCAATAAAATGGTCTGATGATGAAATGGACATACATGGTATTCATATCCCTACAGAAATAAAGGAACTACCTTACTCTGCCTATCTTAATCGGTGCACGGTCAAAATGGAAGTAAGCATATGCCAATTAAAACACCTGGTTTTTTTTAGCAATCGATTGAATTATTAGGACATGTAAACACCTTAATTGGTGTTCCAGAGGTGTACTTGATCTGTGCATGTGCTAGCACCAGCCAAGTGAGCCTCCCTCTATAGTGTGTGTGAAGTGTGTCTGGAACAACTGAATGTATGCATCTTAGAAGTAGTTTTCACATACAAACTTTATGTTCGAAGTCAGAATCAAATATGCTTCCCAAAAATAACGTTCTCCGTGGTAGAACTTATATTTTGATTGGCGATTTGATTTTTCTGCCATCAGATAGCCTCATTTCAGAAGTGTCCACGTAAACAGTATTATTAGGGAATCACTCTTCTTGCAAAGCATGTAAACATTTTAATTGAACTATTATATTAATCAGACTATCCACAATAATCACATTATTGTGTGCATGTAACCATAATCATTGATGAGGGACTAGTATGATGAACTGTAAAAATTTAATAAAATCAAACCCAACTACCTTACCGTGAAATGCTTACTTATACAAGCCCTTAACCAACAATGAAGTTCAAAAAAGAGTTAAGAATATTTTTACCAAATAAACTAAAGTAAAAAAGAATAAAAAATTAACACAAAAAAATAACGACGCTATATACAGGGGGTACTGGTACCGAGTCAATGTGCGGGGGAACAGGTTAGTCGAGATATTTTTTACATGTAGGTCGTGGTAAAGTGACTAATCATAGATAATAAACAACGGGTAGCAGCAGTGTAAAAACAAATGGGGGGGTCTGGGAGGCCATTTGATTAATTCTTCAGCAGTCTTATGGCTTGGGGTTAGAAGTTGTTAAGGAGCCTTCTGGTCCCAGATTTGGCGCTCTGGTACTGCTTGCCGTGCGGTAGCAGTAAGAACCGTTTATGATTTGGGTGACTGAATTTTTTGGGCCTTCCTCTGACACTGCCTCATAAGTCCTGGATGGCAGGAAGCTAGCCACAGTGATGTACTAGGCCGTATGCACTACCCTCTGTAGCGCCATACGGTCAGATGCTGAGCAGTTACCATACCAGGCGGTGATGCAACCGTTCAGGATGCTCTCAATGGTGCAGCTGTAGAACGTTTTTAGGATTTGGGGACCCAGGCCAAATTATTTCAGTCTCCTGAGGGGGAAAAGGTGTCGTCATGCCCTCTTCACGACTGTCTTGGTGTGACCATGATAGTTCGTTGGTGATGCGGACACCAAGGAAGTTGAAACTCTCGACCCGCTCCACTACAGCCCCATCGATGTCAATGGGGGCCTTTTAGGCCCGCCTTTCCCTGTGGTCCATGATCAGCTCCTTTGTCTTGCTCACATTGAGGGAGAGGTTGTTGTCCTAACACCACACTGCCAGGCCTCTGACCTCCTCCCTATAGCCTGTTTCATTGTTGTCGGTAATCTGTTGTGTCGTCAGCAAACGTAATGATGGTGTTGTAGTCATGTTTTGCCATGCAGTCGTGGGTGAACAGGGAGTACAGGAGGGGACTAAGCACGCACCCCTGAGGGGCCACAGTGTTGAGGATCAGCATGGCAGACGTGTTGTTAACTATCCTTACAACCTGTGGAGGCCAATCAGGAAGTTCAGAAACCAGTTGCAGAGGGAGGTGTTTAGTCCCAGGGTCTTTAGCTAAGTGATGAGCTTTGTGGCACTATGGTATTGAACGCTGAGCTGTAGTCAATGAACAGTATTCTGGCATTGGTGTTCCAGGTGGGAATGGGCAGTGTGGAGTGCAATTGAGATTGCATCATCTGTGGATCTGTTGGGACGGTATGCGAATTTGAGTGGATCTAGGGTATCCAGGATAATGCTGTTGATGTGAGCCATGACCAGCCTTTAAATGTACTTCATGGCTACCAACGTGATTGCTACGGGGCAGTAAATATTGAGGCATAATGTTGTATAATGATGAAACAATATATTTTTTTATAGAACGTTTCTTTGGGACCATCCCAATGACTGATACACAGGAATGTTCTTGCAACGTTCTCATGAAACGTGTCTAGAACATTAATATCTTATCATTTGAGAACATGGCAACCATGTTCTGTGTATTTTTGGTGGGACGTTGAATGAATATTCTCCTAACCCTCAGAAAACTGGACACGTGAATGTCCTTGCAGCATTCCCATGAAACGTGTCTAAAACATTCATATTTTAATTGGGACATGGCAACCATGTTCTGTGTATGTTTGATGGAACATTGATGGAATATTCTCCGAACTCTCAGAAAACTGGACACATGAATGTTCTTGCAACATTCCCATGAAACGTGTCTAGAACATTCATATCTTATATTCTGAGAAGATGGCAACCATGTTGGCACTCTTTTACCAGGTACTGCAGGAATGTGAAAATAAAAGAGAGCCGCACACTCTAGGAGCTCAGATGCAAAAATGTAATTACCAACGTTTCGACAGCCAAGCTGTCTTCATCAGGGTATGAACTGCAGGAATGTGAGAATAGAATGGCAACACCTCAGTGGTATTGGGTAACATAAAACTCAGCAAAAAAATAAACGTCACCCTGTCTTTCAAAGATAATTCGTAAAAGGGTTTGAACACTGTTCCCCATGATTGTTCAATGAACCATAAACAATTAATGAACATACACCTGTGGAACGGTCGTTAAGACACTAACAGCTTACAGACAGTAGGCAATTAAGGTCACAGTTATGAAAACTCAGGACACTAAAAGAGGCCTTTCTACTGACTCTGAAAAACACCAAAAGAAAGATGCCCAGGGTCCCTGCTCATCTGCAAGGAGGCATGATGATTGAAGATGTGGCCAGGGCAAAAATTGCAATGTCCGTACAGTGAGATGCCTAAGACAGCGCTACGGTACGGAGAGCTGATCGTCCTTGCAGTGGCAGACTACGTGTAAAAACACCTGCACAGGATCGGTACATCCAAACATCACACCTGAGGGACAGGATGGCAACAACAACTGCCGGAGTTACACCAGGAATGCACAATCCCTTCATCAATGCTCAGACTGTCTGCAATAGGCTGAAAGAGGCTGACCTGAGGGCTTGTAGGCCTGTTGTAAGGCAGGTCCTCACCAGATATCACCGGCAACAATGTCGCCTATGGGCATAATCCCACCGTCAGTGTTCTGCCATGGCCAGCAAAGAGTCCGGATCTCAATCCCATTGAGCACGTCTGGGACCTGTTGGATCGGAGGGTGAGGGCTAGGGCCATTCCCCCCAGAAATGTCCAGGAACTTGCAGGTGCCTTGGTGGAAGAGTGGGGTAACATCTCACAGCAAGACCTGGCAAATCTGGTGCGGTCCATGAGGAGGAGATGCACTGCAGTACTTGATGCAGCTGGTTCTTTTGATTTTGCCCCCCTCCCCCCCTTTGTTCAGGGACACATTATTCAATTTCTGTTAGTTACATGTCTGTGGAACTTGTTCAGTTTATGTCTCAGTTGTTGAATGTTGTTATGTTCATACAAATATATACACAAGTTTGCTGAAAATAAACGCAGTTGACAGTGAGAGGACATTTCTTTTTTTGCTGAGTTTATATAGTTTCTCCCTCTTAACTCAGATCTCTGAGACCACACTGAGTGTGATGTGTCTTTCAGTGCCTCCGGGCTCTCACTCATCCCTATATGATATTGTGTGATGCTCCTGCATGTCAAAGGAGAAATTGAAAAGCAGGATGCATAGAGCAAGCACTTGGAGACAGATGGGTAGAGCGAGAGAGAGAAAGCCTTAGCCAAGGTACACTGGCTGTATGGAATGGGAGTTTAGCCTCTCGATGCAATAACAACCGAAAAGGGCGGTGTGTGTGTGTGTGTGTGTGTGTGTGTGTGTGTGTGTGTGTGTGTGTGTGTGTGTGTGTGTGTGTGTGTGTGTGTGTGTGTGTGTGTGTGTGTGTGTGTGTGTGTGTGTGTGTGTGTGTGTGTGTGTGTGTGTGTGTGTGCAGTTAACAAATTACAGCTCAATGTCATTAAGCCATTGTGTCATTAATAGACAGTAACTAAAGTACCAGTCAAAAGTTTGGACACACCTACTCATTCCATGGGTTTTCTTTAGTTTTTACTATTTTCTACATTGTAGAATAATAGAGAAGACATCAAAACTATGAAATAACACATATGGAATCATGTAGTCACCAAAGTAGCCACCCTTTGCCTTGATGACAGCTCTTGGCATTCTCTCAACCAGCTTCATGAGGTAGTCACCTGGAATGCATTTCAATTAACAGCTGTGCCTTGTTAAAAGTTTTGGCCAATATGATTTCCTTCTTAATGCATTTGAGCCAATCAGTTGTGTTGTGACAAGGTAGGGGGTATACAGAAGATAGCCCTATTTGGTAAAAGACCATGTCCATATTATAGCAAGAACAGCTCAAATAAACAAAGAGAAACAACAGTCCATCATTACTTTTTTACCTTTATTTAACTAGGCAAGTCAGTTAAGAACAAATTCTTATTTTTAATGACGGCTTAGGAACAGTGGGTTAACCTGCCTTGTTCAGGGGCAGAACGACATATTTTTACCTTATCAGCTCAGGGATTGGATCTTGCAGCCTTTCGGTAACTAGTTCAACACTCTAACCACTAGGCTACTTGCATGATGGTCCGTTAATCAGGGAAATTTCAAGAACTTTGAAAGTATCTTCAAGTGCAGACGCAAAAACCATCAAGTGCTTTGTGAAACTGGCTGTCATGAGGACCGCCACAGGAAAAGAAGACCCAGAGTTATCTCTGCTGCAGAGGATAAATTCATTAGAGTTAACTGCAGCTCAGATTGTAGCCCTAATAAATGCTTCATAGAGTTCAAGTAACAGACACATCTCAACATCAACTGTTCAGAGGAGACTACATGAATCAGGCCTTCATGGTCATTTTTTTTCTGCAAAGAAACCACTTCTAAAGGACACCAATAAAAAGAAGAGACTTGCTTGGGCCAAGAAACAATGGACATTAGACTGGTGGAAATCTGTCCTTTGGATCTGATGAGTCCAAATATGAGATTTTTAGTTCCAACTGCCATGTCTTTGTGAGACGCAGAGAACGGATGATCTGTGCATGTGTGGTTCCCACCGTGAAGCATGGAGAAGGAGGTGTGATGGAGTGTGGGTGCTTTGCTGGTGACACTGTCTGTGATTTATTTAGAATTCAAGTCACACTTAACCAGCATGGCTACCACAGCATTTTGCAGCGATACGCCATCCCATCTGGTTTGCGCTTATTTATTTTATTTTATTTCACCTTTATTTTAACCAGGTAGGCCAGTTGAGAACTAGTTTTAATTTACAACTGCGACCTGGCCAAGATAAAGCAAAGCAGTGTGACAAAAACAACAACAGAGTTACACATGGGATCAACAACCATACAGTCAATAACACAATAGAAAAATATATATACAGTTAGTGCAAATGTAGTAAGATTAGGGAGGTAAGGCAATAAATAGGCCATAGTGGCGAAATAATTAAAATGTAGTATTAACACTGGAGTGATAGCTGTGCAGATGATGATATGCAAGTAGAGATACTGGGGTGCAAAAGAGCAAAATAATAACAATATGGGGATGAGTTAATTGGGTGGGCTATTTACAGATGGCTTGTGTACAGGTGCATTGATCAGTAGCTGCTCTGACCGCTGATGCTTAAAGTTAGTGTGGGAGATATAATCAGCTTAGTGGGAGTATCATTTGTTTTTCAAATGGACAATTACCCAAAACACACCTCCAGGTTGCATAAGGGCTATTTAACCAATAATTGATGGAGTGCTGCATCAGATGACCTGGCATCCACAATCATCCGACCTCAACCAAATTGAGATGGTTTGGGATGAGTTGGACCACAGAGTGGAGGAAAATCAGCCAACAAGTGCTCAGCATGTGGGAACTTCTTCAAGACTGTTGGAAAAGCATTCCTCATGAATCTGGTCGTGAGAATGCCAGGTGTATAAGTGTACAAAGCTATCATTAAGGCAAAGGGTGGCTACTTTGAAGGTTTCTAAAATATAAAATACATTTTGAATTGTTTAACACTTGTTTGGTTACTACATGATTCCATATGTGTTATTTCCTAGTTTTGATGTCTTCACTATTATTCTACGATGTAGATAATAGTAAATATAAATAAACACCCTTGAATGAGTAGGTGTGTCCAACCGTTTGACTTGTACTGTAACGATCGTCTGTGGAAGAAGGTGTGGACCAAAGCGCAGCGTGGTAAATGTTCATACTTTTAATTCAACTGAATCAACTCAATAACAAAAATAACACAGAGAATGAACGGAAACCGGAACAGTCCTGTCAGGTGCAGAAACACAAAACAGAAGATAACTACCCACAAAAACCCTGTGGGAAAAAGTTAAGTATGGTTCCCAATCAGAGACAACAATAGACAGCTGTCCCTGATTGAGAACCATACCCTGCCAAAACAAAGAAATACAAAAACATAGAAAAGGGAACATAGAATGCCCACCCAAATCACACCCTGACCAAACCAAAATAGAGACATAAAAAGCTCTAAGGTCAGGGCGTGACTGGTACTGTATATCACCAACATTTGATTAAAACAGGATCACAGGATCTGACGCTAACTAAACCATCCAGTGTCTTATTACATTTACATTTAAGTCATTTAGCAGACGCTCTTATCCAGAGCGACTTACAAATTGGTGCATACACCTTATGACATCCAGTGGAACAGCCACTTACAATAGTGCATCTAAATCTTATCTCTGAAACTACCTCTAAATCAAGGAGGACATTCTGAATAATAATCAATCTGATGATGAATACAGCTGAAATTCAATCAAGCCACACTTCAGAAAACCAGCAGTGCGTTATGCTGTGTAGAAACTGCACCATCAAGCTCGCCCAATCTCCCCAGCCTGACTGTACAAATCCAGACATAAATGGAAAACAACAAGATTAGTTGATGGTAAGCGCCTGCCCTGTTTACGAGAATCAAACACAGCAGCAGCAGCGAAACTCACTTCCTAATCACTGGGGAAGTGAAGGGTCAAACGTCTGGTTGGAAGATAGAGCGGTGAAGACCGCCAACAAGAGTATGCTGGTTATGCGAAGGTTGTACAGCTGTGATATAAACTAAGTGAAGCCTTGGTCTTTACAAACGGGTCATCCTCTGGTCAGTTGCCACTATCTTGAGATCAGTCAAGGAGGAATGAAAAAAAGGTTCAGCTTAAGCTAAGCCTAGTTAGAGTCTCCAAGGACTGAGCACACACTCCTTATGCGGTTTCTACATTCCAGGTTGTAAGGGCCAGCACATCTCTACTACTCTTAGTCAAGTGGATCAAGCATCCGTGGTAGCTACATCTCCATAATGTTGACACGTACCTTATTGCACTGAATGTTGCAATAGATCACGAGTGAATGCTGGCCAGACACCAAAGATTCAGTCCCAAACAATCTAATAATCTTGGCCAAATCCCCATGTTTCAGTTACCACTAAATCGACAACAGCCTCGTGAACCAGCCTGGTTGCGTGATAGCTCACCACTTTAACACAGCTCTCAGACTGGTTCTGGGAGGCTAGATCAACTCTGTGCCCATTAGGACAGAATAACTCACTGTGGTTTTCAACAGGGAAAGAGATACAATCTCACCCTGTACATAAGCATGCATTAGAGAGAGAGAGCGAACGAGAGAGAGAGAGAGAGAGAGAGAGAGAGAGAGAGAGAGAGAGAGAGAGAGAGAGAGAGAGAGAGAGAGAGAGAACTGTCCCTGAAGGTTCTGGAGATCATGATAGAGAGATAGAACAGAAGTTGTGACATTCTAATGTTATTTTAACCCTCTGAAGGCTCACTCAGCAGGGCTAAGGAAAGGTGAGACTGCTTCTCACTGCTCACTACCTCACCAAGCATAACTCAGTACATGAATGCATTTAATTCATTGCGATTGTGGGTATTCAGAACCAACCAAGGACACCTTTTAGTTTCATTCAGTTATAGTATCCAATTATCACACTGTGGTGTTGACGCTTGTATCTAAGGACCTTCAATAGCTGTCATTTGAATTCATACACCCCTACCTAGTTATGCAAATCTGAAAGGACTGGTAATGACTGGATGGGTATAAGCAATATAGTACTGTACAGTAATGACTCTATTTCCCCCTTGATAGGCCATATTGATTATCCCCATCCAATCCTCTCAGATCTCCCCAGGTCCCTTGGGGGTTTGAGATTGGGTGTATACCAGTTTCCATGGTGATTTAGGCAGGAGGTGAGTCATAGTCAAACAGGAAAGGGCAGGCTCTTCCTGTCTCTTGTTTTGGAGACACAGTGGGCCAGAGGCAGGATGGGAAATCTCCTGTGATATCCAATGCCTGGACTCCAGCCACCCATGTCATAGACTGTTCTCTCTGCTACCGCACGGCAAACAACAAGTCTGGAAACAACAGGAGCCTAAAGAGCTTTTACCCCCAAGACATAAGACTGCTAAATAGTTAGTTAAATAGTTAACCAATAGTTATCCGGACTATCTGCATTGACCCTTTTTGCACTAACTCTTTTGACTCATTACATACGCTGCTGTTACTGTTAATGATCTATCTTGTTTCCCAGTCACGTTATCCCTACCTACAGTATATGTACATACCTAACGTTCCAGTCAAAAGTTTGGACAAACCTACTCATTCAAGGGTTTTTCTTTATTTGTACTATTTTCTACATTGTAGAATAAGAGTGAAGACATAAAAACTATGAAATAACACATATGGAATCACGTGGTAACCAAAAAAAGTGTTAAACAAATCAAAATATATGTTATATTTGAGATTCTTCAAAATTGCCACCCTTTGCCTTGATGACAGATTTGCACTCTCTATTATTCTAGTTTTTTTTCTCTCTGCGTTGTTGGGAAGGACCAGTAAATCAGCATTTCACCGTTAGTCTACACCTGTTGTTTACGAAGCATGTGACAAATACAGTGTGATTTTATTTGACCTAGATGGAAATCTGTGATCCTCCATAACCCATAGCAAGTCCCAACAAGTTGATTACTATATTGAAAGCCTTCAATGGCACTACCCATGCTAAAACAGGCTTTGTGGCAAGTGTGCCCTCCATCCAACTCTATGATCCAAAGGTCCAAACTTACCTGAGGCGCTCGTCCTCTTTCTTCCGGAGCTTCATGTCCCGCTGCACCACTTGTAGAACGTGCTCTGCCTCATCGTCCGTCAGTCCCGACATGTCCAGCTTCCGCCTCATGGCTGACTCAGGTACCACTGTCAATCCAACCCCCTGCCCCAATCTGTTGTCTCCACTGAGCTCAGGACAGACTGTAAGTGGATGACAGACATTGGGAAAAGGTCAAAGGGGGACGTTTCTCTTAGATTATGATATAAGGACAGTTTGGGTTGTTTCTTCTAATGGTTAAGGTTTGGATTTGAGTGGGTTAAGCTTGTCTTAAGTGTGTGCCTAACGTAGATCAACACAGCACAACAGAGAACTATGCTCAGTGTCGTCTCCTCCTTTAGCAAAAGTCATTTTCAGTGAGCACACTTAGATAAAAGGGTTATTTGCTGAGGAATAGGGTTCCACCAAGAACTGTTTTCGTCTGAAGAACCCTTTTTGATAAACAACGGTTCATTGAAAGACAAAGGGTTCTACCTAAAACCTTTAACATTCTATGTTTCTTTATTTTATATAGTGCCTGAGCATTAGTGTTGACCTAAGTATTTCAACTTTAAAATCAGGAGTTTTAATAATCTGATAGATATAAATAGATGTGTGAGGATGCTTTAAAATTTATATGGAAATATTGTGAATTGGTAGAATAGGTGAATTGAAGGGAGTATGAGTGAACCAGCAGTGTCCCCATGGGGACAAACCGAATAACCATATATGGTTCTACTTTGCACCTTTTTTCAAAGACTGTATCACACACCTCACTGCTGTATCTATCACTAACAACTAGCTACATCAAGATTCAACAAAAACAAATATACAGTTGAAGTGAATGTGAAATGTCAGAATAATAGTAGAGAGAACTATTTATTTCAGCTTTTATTTCTTTCATCACATTCCCAGTGGGTCAGAAGTTTACATACACTCAATTAGTATTTGGTAGCATTGTCTTTAAATTGTTTAACTTGGGTCAAACGTTTTGTGTAGCCTTCCACAAGCCTCCCACAATAAGTTGGGTGAATTTTGGCCCAATCCTCCTGACAGAGCTGGTTTAACTGAGTCAGGTTTGCAGGCCTCTTTGCTCGCACACGCTTTTTCAGTTCTGCCCAGACATTTTCTATAGGATTGAGGTCAGGGCTTTGTAATGTCCACTGTAATACATTGACTTTGTTGCCATTTTGCCACAACTTTGAAAGTATGCTTTGGGTCATTGTCCATTTGGAAGACCCATTTGCAACCAAGCTTTAACTTCCTGACTGATGCCTTGAGATGTTGCTTCAATATATCCACATCAGTTTTCCTCCTCATGATGCCATCTATTTTGTGAAGTGCATCAGTCCCTCCTGCAGCAAAGCAACACCACAACATGATGCTGCCACCCCCCATGCTTCACGGTTGGGATGGTATTCTTCGGCTTGCAAGCCTCCCCCAAACATAACGATGGTCATTATGGCCAAACAGTTCTATTTCTGTTTCATCAGACCAGAGGACATTTCTCCAAAAAGTACAATCTTTGTCCCCATGTGCAGATGCAAACCGTAGTCTGGCTTTTTTATGGCGGTTTTGGAGCAGTGGCTTCTTCCTTGCTGAGCAGCCTTTCAGGGTATGTTGATATAGGACTTGTTTACTGTGGATATAGATACTTTTGTACTTGTTACCTCCAGCATCTTCATAAGGTCCTTTGCTGCTGTTCTGGGATTGATCTGCACTGTTTGCACCAAAGTACGTTCATCTCTAGGAAACAGAATGCGTCTCCTTCCTGAGCGGTATGATGGCTGCGTGGTTCCATGGTGTTTATACTTGTGTGTACTATTGTTTGTACAGATGAACGTGGTACGTTCAGGCGTTTGGAAATTGCTCCCAAGGATGAACCAGATTTGTGGAGGTCTACAATTTTTTTCTGAGGTCTTGGCTGATTTCTTTTGATTTTCCCATGATGTCAAGCAAAGAGGCACTGAGTTTGAAGGTAGGCCTTGAAATATATCCACGGGTACACCTCCAATTGACTCCAATGATGTCAATTTGCCTATCAGAAGCTTCTAAAGCCATGACATCATTTTCTGGAATTTTCCAAGCTGTTTAAAGGCACAGTCAACTTAGTGTATGTAAACATCTGACCCACTGGAATTGTGATACAGTGAATTATAAGTGAAATAATCTGTCTGTAAACAATTGTAGGAAAAAATGACTTGTGTCATGCGCAAAGTAGATGTCCTAACTGACTTGCCAAAACTATAGTTTGTTAACAAGACATTTGTGGAGTAGTTGAAAAGCAAGTTTTAATGACTCCAACCTAAGTGTATGTAAACTTCCGACTTCAATTGTACAAATTAAACCTTTTTTACTTCATAGGTCTAATGAAATGCTGTGTCTGTGTTGATTTCACAATATAGAGCATGCACCAGGAAGGAATACATGGTGGCTCTGCAGTCTTTTGTCAGTGTGTGAGTTTTCTGGTATGCAGGTCGGGCAGAAAGACCTTCCTATTCAATCCTTACATAGCATCATTTTTCTTCCTGTGTACAAACAATGCAGTAGGAGAACCATAAGCATTCCCGAAATGCACACTTCTTTACAAAATGTTATAAAAATGATCTGCTTTTACAGAAGACTGAATTGTAATTAGTCCCTTTTCACTCAGCAATGAGATGCCTTTATTTGAGTGAATTAATATAACCTAATCATTCATTCATTGAAATATTACTGTAGGCTCTGACTCTCTCTTAAATCAAGATACCATTGTCTAGATTGGTTCCAAGTCCTTCATTTCCTCGACGACAAAAGACAAATCATGGTTGGTATTTTGTGTGTACGGGAAACACAAAGCTAAATATTTCAGATGAACAATGATGAATGAAAAGCTCAACTAACGCTCTGTGCTGAAAAACAAGACTGAACACAAGATTACAAGTGTGACTGATTGAAGGAAAACCTTGGTGGGCTACACTGTGCTAGACACTTGTACTCTCAGATTGAACAACACCTTGAGCTGTCTGACTCTTCAGGAGCAGCCAAACACCCCCCCCCAGACCTGGGTTCAATACAATTTGAAAACCTTCAAATACTTTTAGCATTTGCTTCAGCCTCCCTGAAGTGCCAGATTGGTGGGGTTTGCACTTTTTCAACTGTTGTATTGGATCCATTGCACCGGGCAAGGTCAATCAAGCCTAGATAAAGTATTTGGAATGATGAAAATAGTATTTGAACCCAGGTATGACACGTATCACTGGCTTGTTAATAACTCCTGATTAAGGTACTAACTACAGCAGGTGATTAGGACTGCTCTCAGCACAGCAGCACCCTAAACCCCCATGGTGAGAGAACACACATTTCAATCTGCTAAGCTACAACAATCAAGCCGTTTTGTAAGGAGAATTAGTACTCATGACCTGAATTACATTTCCCAAGTGTTTCCTTTTCTCTCATTCTGACTCACAGAGCAACATTTCAAACAACGTTTAACTGTATATGGTCTAGACCAGACCCGATTGGACCCGAGTGACAAAAAAAAAGAACATCAGCCAAGTTGCCATTCTGGTAAACAATTAGGTTTATATGTTGGCTAGGCCTTCTATAAATGAATAGATTCACCTTATTAGTGTAAAATAAATATGCTATAGGCTATGCAGAGCTGTGGTCGGGTCCATTCGGGTCTATTAGCTGTAGTTGACTCGAGACCCGATGACAATCAAACACACCCGACCCGGACCCGAGGGAAAAGTTTTAATGTGTGTGTGTGTGTGTGTGTGTGTGTGTGTGTGTGTGTGTGTGTGTGTGTGTGTGTGTGTGTGTGTGTTTGTGTGTGTGTGTGCTTGCGTGTGTGTGCTTGTGTGTGTGTGTGCTTGTGTGTGTGTGTGTGTGTGTGTGTGTGTGTGTGTGTGCTTGCGTGTGTGTGTGTGTGTGTGTGCTTGTGTGTGTGTGTGCTTGTGTGTGTGTGTGTGTGTGTGTGTGTGTGTGTGTGTGTGTGTGTGTGTGTGTGTGTGTGTGTGTGTGTGTGTGTGTGTGTGTGTGTGTGTGTGTGTGTGTGTGTGTGTGTGTGTGTGTGTGTGTGTGTGTAGGCAGTCCAAAAGCTGATGTCTCACTCCAACTCTGACATAATAGCGTATGATTACTGATTTACAATCTGTTGAGCTGATGTGAGGAGCAACACAGGAGTCCATTTTCCTGGAGTTAACATGAAACATTGCCTGCATCCGTACAATCATGTTAATCCATTCAGTATCTCTTTTGGAGGGGGAGAGAGAGATAGAGAGAGAGCTTGAATGTACATTTGTGAATAATTCGTTATTATACCAGCACTACCTTGTGATGATAGTGATGAACAGTGAAATAAAATTCATATTAATGATTTGGCTATTACTTTTAGGATATTCTGCTTCATCAGTATAGTATTACCATAACTTTGACGGGGTGTAATAATAACATCTTAATTTGTCACTTAAAACGTAGCTTATATCGAAACATTAAAATATAGACAAATAAGTAACTCACCGGGTCTGTGCCCTAGGCTTCTTCTTCTCAGTTCCACACCAGTACAGTAAGCAAATCCCGGTCTCTGGCCAGCGCGCATTAACACGATTTATAAAAACCAGAAACACTCTAGCCTACATGATCATATCCGTGTAAGTCAAGTCCATTTCATTCTCATTTCATGTTAGACTCTTCAGAATTTCGACTGACTTTTTAGGCAACTCATGCATAAAGCTAGTAACCTATGTTTCAGTCTCTGTACAGTACGGAAAGGGCGGCATCTGGACTACTAACAAGCGCAATTGAAGTTGCAAACACCTGCTAGCGAAAGAGCCTATCAGACCGCGACATGTAAACCGTTATTTTACTGTTTGGAATGAACGCAGCACAGTAGGCTAAACTGTAAATTCATTTGTACAGCCCTTCAGTAATATCACAAAGCCTATGCCACAGTAGTTACATTCATCGACGACAAAAGTGAATATAATTGAGCAATACATTTTCCATTAAATGTTTTTAACTGAATGAGAATAAAGTCATCATATTCTAAGCTTCCATCATCTATTTCTAAGGAGCAACTACAGCTGGATTTGAGGGTAACTTTTCATGGAACAAAGTTTAATACTCCATAATCACATCGGCCTACTAAACCTGAAATGCAATGAAATAATACACTTGTAAATACAAGTTTGTTCGTGGGCACATTTGATCACATTTTAATATAAGTCATGATCAACCGAATGCTCACTGGAGTTTTTATCCTGGCATCCCTTTCCCATTCAGATAGCCTTGCTCCTCACACCCTTACTGAACCCAACCTTAAAACAATGGATTCTATACACGCATCAGCCCAGCATGAAAAAATAGAGAGAAAAACAGGTACTCAACTGCAAGAGATGGTGAAATAAATACAAACTAATAACCAGGAAACTCCACAGCCTGTGACTATATCCCAGAAAAGAAAAGCAAGCTCCTGCTGGAACAGTGAACAGTCACACAGTGAGGTTTCCTGGGGTAAGGAGGCTTTTTGTAGCCTGGTCCCAGATCTGTTTGTGCTGTCTTGCCAACGTGAATGGTCATTCGTGTGACACAGATCTGAGTCCAGGCTTTTTGAGGGAGCCAGTAAAGTGATTCTTTGGAGAATGAAGCTGGACTAATGATTGCTTCATGTGAAACCCAGTCACATGAGGATCCAGTCAGCTGGGGCTGCTGCCAGGGCTTTGGTGTGGTGTGGTGTGGTGTGGGAGCGCAAAGTTCACTGGGGGCCTCTGCTGCTCCATGGTATGTCTCTAATCTCTGATGCTTGTAGTAGACTCGGTATCAGAGCGCAGAATCACACCGTAATGCGCAGAATTAGCCTAGTGGTTAGAGCGTTGAGCCAGTAACCGAAAGGCTGCAAGATTGAATCCCCGAGCTGACAATGTAAAAATCTGTCGTTCTGCCTCTGAACAAGGCAGTTAAAACCCACTATTCCTAGGCCGTCATTGAAAATAAGAATTTGTTCTTAACTGACCTGCCTGGTTAAATGAAGTAAAAAATATATACTGCACGAAGTAGTACACTATACCGGTAGTTGAATTGAAAGAGAGAGGGAGAGCAAAGTGGGTGTGTTGCATGCATGCATGAGTGTGCGTTGTGCACCCGTGTGATAAAAGTACAAAAGGGAGTTCAGTGTGTAGCAGGTTCTAGTGTATCAGCATGAAGCAAACTATGTGGCTGCTGGGTGTCCTGTGTCTGCAGGTCTGTCTGCTCTCCACCACAGCCTTTTCTGACCAGACAGATGAACAGCAGCCTTACAAACCAACCAAGCCATGGTAAGCCATCCAATCCTCTGTTCTTTACTGGTCAGAATGAACTGTGTTTTTCTACCCACAGAGTTAAATAGAACACAAATATAAATGTGTCTCCATGGGTCTAACAACCTTTGGGGTCGGGGAACATTGTGAGTCAGTGAGGGTTTGTCCAAATAAAGTAATCAGTATGGTACATGTTTTAGGCAAATCGTGTCTTCAGATCACATCAATGATATTACTGTGTGCATGTGCGGCTTCAACTATGTGGGCTGACACACATCATATGTTTTCACTCAATTATCCAGGACCTCTGCCATTCAGGACCTCCACACCAGGCGGTGTCAGAAGAAGGCCCTAAACATTGTCAAAGACTCCAGCCACCCGAGTCACAGACTGTTCTATCTGCTGTCGCATGGCAAGCGGTACCGATGCTCCAAGTCTGGAACCAACAGGGCCTTGAACAGCTTCTACCCCCAAGCCATAAGACCGCTAAATACGGTAAAACTTCAATTAGTAGCTCGGGCGTTTATCACTGAACACCAACGGCGCTTATTAGACTCTATGTCCTTAATACACACAGCTTTTGCTCAATAAAATGTTGAAAAGACTACCGCACTGTTTACTGTGACCAGTATGACCTGTATAAACATTATAATACCAAATCCATCGCAGATCAGACTTGCAAAGACTAGGCTGCCTATCATACGCCCCCGATTTCGTGCTTCAGCACCATTCTCTCACCAGTTTGACCTTGTTGAGCTTTGTATCCCCCGTAGTTCCAATCACACCAGATAGAATTCACTATTCAACGTTTGTTCAGGTCCCCAGGACATCGTGAGATGACTTCAATACTGTCCACTTGGGGCAACTCAACCGTCAAAGTTAATTATGATTGACAGTCAATTTTTTTTCTTCTGTTTTAACAGCCTTACCTACTTTCTCTTCGCCCACAGACATTCATCTACCCCTGGACAAATGTTGAATACTGAAGTGAGACCGTGAGATCGTGTTGCTATTTGAGCTAACCATGTCAAACCACACTTCTGTTTCATCCATGGCAAGGATGTGGCTCTCCTTTCTCTTTGTTTGCGCAATCTTTGCGTCTACTCGCTGTAGTTCACTCCTAAACAAGAGAATTAGACCCGGCGTTTATTTGAAACAGGCGCTCATTTGCTGATACTGTATGTGTGTCGATGCCCGGTTATTAAAAGGAACAGGCAGCTATTTGAGACTGTGTTTATCTGAAGTTTTACGGTAGTTAGTTAAGTAGTTAACCAATAGCTACCCGGACCATCTGCATTGACTCTTTTTCTGCTCCTCACATATGCTGCTGCTACTGTTTTTATATCTATCCTGTTGCATTGTCACTTTATTCCTAGTTATACGTACATCATTACCTCAATTACCTCGTACCCCTGCACATCAACTCGGTACTGGTACCTTGTGTATATGGCCAAGTTATCGTTACTCATTGTGTATTTGTTATTGCTTTTGTTATTAAGTGTTATTACTTTTCTATTATTTCTCTATTTTCTTTCTCTCTGCGTTGTTGGGAAGGGCCTATAAGTAAGCATTTCACTGTTAGTCTACACCTGTTCTTGCCAAAGCATGTGAATAATAATATTTGATTTGAATTGAATTATAGTAATTATAGTCATGGAGAATGGAAATGTACGAATAGATGAATTGCTATCATATTCATATTTCTGTGAGGCTTATGTTCAGAAGGTTTGTTTACTTCCGATGTTCGTTTCTCAATAACTAATTCCTGTTAACAATGAGGATGCGATTGTTGTATTGGGTAATATCCTGCTGATGTTGTATGGTGTCAAAGATAATACCAACTCCTTCTCTTATCTGAGGGTACAGTTCCAGTGCTAGAGAAGTTACATTGCGCCATTGGGGTTGTCGAAGCAATTGTCATGGTAACATGGTGCTGTCCTCTCTCTACCAAGAACCCATGTCATGTTATTCATCCACACATACAAGAGAGCTTTAGTCCACTTTAGTGAAAAGACGTGTTATATAATAGGTGAACTCCACTAACATCACTAAGGTATGAAAATATATGCAGTCAACGGGAAGGCTCATGTCCAATCGTACTGTGAGCACCACCTCAGATGAGAAACAATTAACCCACAACTTCAGAAAATGAATTTGATAAGAACCACTGCACTTGTCTCCACTGTCTGATTCCTCTCTCATCTGGCCTCAGAGTTCAAGGACTAAGAGGCAGACCGAGGCTGAAGGCCAATGCAAGAACGTTTGTCTCTCTCTCATAGGAGAGATGAGTGGACTCTCCGGAATGCCTGGGCCTCCTACCGGTTGGGTAAGACTCGATGATCCGATTGGATGAGTTTATTAAGCCACATTCACAGGGTCGCAGATGTAATTGCAGGGTACAGTGAAATTCTTAAGCTCAGAGCTCCAACAGTGAAGGTCAAAAAGAGAAGGGGATTAGAAAATATTAAATAATAATATATACATATTTACAACTGTAACGATGATAAATGTCCATTAGGGGTTGAGGGCAGGGTATATGTCCATGTGTGTGGGGGGAGCAGGTAACTGCCTAGTGGTGGCTATTCAGCAGCCTGATGTTCTGTGGGTAAAAGCTATTGGTCAGTCTGACAGTTTTTGATATGATGCTCATATACTACCCGCATCTGAGGGATGGAAGCAGGGAGAAAAGGTCGTGGCATGGGTGGCTTTGGTCCTTGACAACCAAACAAAGATTTGAAGAATCAAAGTGGTTGAGTGGTCAAGAACCACTGTTCTTGTTTCAACTGTCTGAACCCTCTCTCCTCCATCCTCAGAGTTTAAGGATTAAGAGGCAGAAGAAATTCAGGAGTGCATGCAAGAAAAACCTGGAAATGTGTCGCTCCCGCCTAGGAGCCTTGACACCCATGAGTCATCCTGGGGGCAGTTGGGTAAAACACCACCAAACACCAACCAAAGAGGTTGTAAGTAAAGCAGATGCTGAGAAAAGTGACATTTTCTTATGGTATGACAATATGTATCACGTTTCAGGTAAGACCCAGATGCAGACCATGTTGAATTAACAACAGTTTATTAATCTAACAGGGGCAGGCAAAAGACAGGTCAAGGCAGGCAGGGGTCAGCAATCCAGATAGACGGGGCAAAGGTACAGGACGGCAGGCAGGCTCAGGGTAGGCAGGTAGGCTCAAGGTAGTCAGAGGTCAGAAATCCATATTGGTGGGGCAAAGGTACAGGAAGGCAAGCAGGCAGGCTCAAGGCAGGCACAAAAGGTCAAAACCAGGAAAACAAGAAAACAGGAACAATCAAGAGCCAGGAACAGAGGGAAAACCTCTGGTGGGCTAGACGAAACAAAACAACCTGGCAACAGACTAACAGAGAACACAGGTATAAAAACACAGGGGATAATGGGGAAGATGGGCAGCACCTGGATGGGAGTGGAGACAATCACAAAGACATGTGAAACAGATCAGGGTGTGACAATATGTAATAACTCTCAACAGAGAGACTTACCCCTATTACCTCCTATACCTCTATCGCAGGTGAGAAACTAACTAATTAACACATTTGACAGAGCCAATGTTGTTTCCAATCACTGATTGTTCTCTCCTCTCACGTCAGAGTTCATCGATTAAGAGTCGGGAGAAAGTCAAGAGCCAAAGTCAGCCAGTAAAAGCCATGAATCTGTCACTCCCGCTTAGGAGAGGAGCGCTCCTTCCATTCACCTCCCCATTGGGTAAGAGACAGCTAAACAGATATGAAGAACTGAAGAGGTTGTTAGTAAAGCAGAGGCTGAAAAAAGGGAGTTGGGAGTTGGCTTGGTCACCTGACAGATTCAAATAAACATTTTGTTATCTTCTCTTATGATATAACAGTATGCAGGGTAGAGTGGGGTAAGTTGAGCCACCCCTTATTTCTGGGAAACCATACACAAAAATGTGACCAAATATTTAGGAAGAGGTTATCGTTTCAAGGAGTCTGTGAAGGAAGGAACCACATGAAAAAGTGGTGAGCAAGTTAGGTCTAAAAAAACTGATTTTCACCAAGTCAAATAATTGTATTGTGTTATAGGTTTCATGATGCTTGTATCTAAACCAAAGTAGATTTTTTTTTTAAAGATTGTTTTGTACATCAGTTGGGGTCTCTATACGCTCCAATATGAGGTTCTAAACCAAGCATTAAAGTGCATCCTTGTAGGTGTGTGGGCTAATATAGTCAAAATGTTTGCATTGGGGTAAGTTGAGCCGAATGGCCACCATATCCCATCCCAGTGGTGGAAAAAGTACCCAATTGTCATACTTCAGTAAAAATAAAGACACGTCAATAGAAAATTACTCAAGTAAAAGTGAGTCACCCAGTAAAATACTTCTTGTCTAAAATACTTTATTTTTTAAATATACTTAAGTATCAAAACTAAATGTAATCGCTCAAATGTACTTAAGTATCAAGAGTAAAAGTAATATTAAGCAAACCAGATAGCACAATTTTCTTGTTTTTAATTCTTTATAGATAGCCAGGGGCACACTCCAACACTAAGACATCATTTACAAATGGAGCATTTGTATGAAGCCCCCCTTTAGGTTCAAATTATGCAAATTGGCATCATTTGAGTCAATTGGAGGTGTATCTGCGGATGTATTTCAAGGCCTACCTTCAAACTCAGTGCCTCTTTGCTTGACATCATGGGAAAATTAAAAGAAATCATCCAAGACCTCAGAAAAATTGTAGACCTCCACAAGTCTGGTTCATCCTTGGGAGCAATTTCCAAACGCCTGAAGGTACCACGTTCATCTGTACAAACAATAGTACGCAAGTATAAACACCACATGGGATCACGCAGCCGTCATACCGCTCAGGAAGGAGACGCGTTCTGTCTCCTAGACACAAACGTACTTTGGTGCGAAAAGTGCAAATCAATCCCAGAACAACAGCAAAGGACCGTGTGACGATGCTGGAGGAAACAGGTACAAAAGCATCGATATCCACAGTAAGACGAGTCCTATATCGACATAACCTGAAAGACCACTCAAAGAAAAGGAAAAAGCCACTGCTCCAAAACTGCCATTTAAAAAGTCAGACTACGGTTTGCATCTGCACATGGGGACAAATATCGTATTTTTTGGAGAAATATCGTCTGGTCTGATGAACCAAAAATAGAACTGTTTGGCCATAATGACCATCGTTATGTTTGGGGGGAAAAGGGGGAGGCTTGCAAGCCGAAAAATATCAATCCCAACAGTGAAGCGCGGGGGTTGCAGCATCATGTTGTGGGGGTGCTTTGCTACAGGAGGGACTGGTGCACTTCACAAAATAGATGGCTTCATGAGGAAGAAAAATGATGTGGATATATTGAAGCAACATCTCCAGACATCGGTCAAGGAGGTTAAAGCTTGGTCGCAAATCGGTCATCCAAATGGACAACGACCCCAAGTACACTTCCAAAGTTGTGGCAAAATGGCTTAAGGACAACAAAGTCAAGGTATTGGAGTGGCCATCACAAAGCCCTGACCTCAATCCTATGGAAAATGTGTGGGCAGAACTGAAAAAACGTGTACGAGCAAGGAGGCCTACAAACCTTACTCAGTTACACCAGCTCTGTCAGGAGGAATGGGCCAAAATTCACCCAACTTATTGTGGGAAGCTTGTGGAAGGCTACCCAAATTATTTGACCCAAGTTTAAGAATTTAAAGGCAATGCTACCAAATACTAATTGAGTGTATGTAAACTTCTGGCCCACTGGGAAGGTGATGAAATAAATAAATGCTGAAGTAATTAATTATCTCTACTATTATTCTGACATTTCGCATCCTTAAAATAAAGTGGTGATCCTAACTGACCTAAAACAGGGAATATTTACTAGGATTAAATGTCAGGAATTGTGAAAAACTGAGTTTAAATGTATTTAGCTAAGGTGCATGTCAACTTCCAACTTCAACTGTACCTGTGTGAAAGAGAGGCTATGATAGAGAAGCAGAGGAACACAAGATATTATCTGATGACATGGAGTCTGAGCTTGATAAACATATCAAGAATCTCGCGGACAGGTTTCATGGGCTTAGTTACCTCAAATGCAGAGACGTTGCCTACAAATTGGCACATCAAAACAACATTCAAAAGTTTGGGGTCACTTAGAAATGTCCTTGTTTTTAAAATAAAAAAGCACATTTGTTGTCCATTAAGATAACATCAAATTGATCAGAAATACAGTGTCGACATTGTTAATGTTGTGAATGACTGTTGTAGCTGGAAACGGCAGATTTTTTATGGAATATCTAGATAGATGTACAGAGTCCCATTATCAGCAACCATCATTCCTGTGTTCCAATGGCACGTTGTGTTAGCGAATCCAAGTTTATAATTTTATAAGGCTAATTGATCATTAGAAAACCCTTTTGGAATTATGTTAGCATAGCTGAAAGTGGTTGTGCTGATTAAAGAAGTAAGAAAACTGGCCTTCTTTAGACTAGTTGAGAATCTGCAGCATCAGCATTTGTGGGTTCTATTACAGGCTCAAAATGGCTAGAAACAAAGCTATTTCTTCTGAAACTTGTCAGTCTATTCTTGTTCTGACAAATGAAGGCTATTCCATTCGAGGAATTGCTAAGAAACTGAAGATGTTTTCAAAACTAGAATGTTGACATGAATTCTGATTATTTACAGGGATACACAACATCCTGAGATATGTAGATATTTTTGTTAGAAAGAATACTATATTTCCCTTGATGTAGTGATGCTGAATATTACATATCTCAACATACCCCACTCTCCCTTAATCACAATCAACAGGAATGCGTATCCCCTTTCCTGCATCATAGACCTCGTCCTCCTCCACTCCACCTTAGCTGAGAAACAAACAAATGAAGACATTACATTTACATTTAAGTCATTTAGCAGACGCTCTTATCCAGAGCGACTTACAAATTGGTGCATACACCTTATGACAACCAGTGGAACAGCCACTTGCATCTAAATCTTGTTGGGGGGGGGGGGAGAAGGATTACCTACCCTTACTTACCCTATCCAAGCCATTGGGCTTGTTTCCATATCTGATCGTTCTCTCATCTCGTCTTAGTGGTCCAGGACTTAAAGGCAGGAGAGGCAGAAGAAAGCCAAGAACAAGAACAAACAAGAACATACCACAAAGTGGGTGGTGTCGCAATTGGCTTGGGTTCCATCTTGAAGGCAGCCCAATAGCTGCTGAAGACATAATCATCTATTCGCTACTGGATTATCAATACCAATAATAACTACAGTGTATGTTGGTATTTTATTTCTCTGTATACATTTAGACTGCAAAACTATGTAAAAAGGTCTTTGCAAATGAAATTGACTGTTGTTATTATTGTATTACTATAATCATTAGTAGTAGTTGTCATGGTCGCCTCTGTATGTTACAAAATCACATATTAAACCAAACCAACAGCCAGGGAAGCCAAGATCAACTCCCTCTTGTCTGACAAGCTGTTCCAATAAGAAAGTATATTACTCAATCTAATGGAGGCTCCTCAGATGAGGAAGGAGGGGACCATCCTCCTCAGTGAATTTCATAAAAATAAAATTGGTGAAACATTTAAAAAGTGATACTTGTTTTTTAGGTACAACTATACTAAATATATTCACATCACCAAATAATTGATTAAAACACACTGTTTAGAAATGAAGGTCTACAGTAGCCAATAGCACTCTGTAGGGTTGCACCATGGTGTTGCTGGAGGACAACTAGTTTCCTCCTCTGGATACGTTGACTTCGATACAAAACCTAGGAGGCTCATGGTTCTTAACCCTTCGCATAGACTTCCACATTAATTATGAGAACTTTCGGAGGGAAATC
This sequence comes from Oncorhynchus keta, assembly GCF_023373465.1. Classification (NCBI taxonomy): domain Eukaryota; kingdom Metazoa; phylum Chordata; class Actinopteri; order Salmoniformes; family Salmonidae; genus Oncorhynchus; species Oncorhynchus keta. Next base: position 36,221,155 of record NC_068443.1, read on the forward strand.
CTCCAACCTATCAGAGCTCTTGTAGCATGAACTGACATGTTGTCCACCCAAACAAAGGATCAGAGAATTAATCTAGTACTGAAAGCATAAGCTACAGCTAGCTAACACTGCAGTGCATAAAATGTGTTGAGTAGTTGACTCAGAAAGAGAAAGACAATAGTTCAACAGTTTTGAACAAATCATTTTCTTCAAAAATTAAGAAGCAAAAGAGGGAGCGAGAGAGAGCTGGCTAAACTTCATAGTGTTTTTTTCCACTTACTTAGCTAGCGAATGCAGCTAGTTAGTTTAGCCTACTCAAACACCCGGCTCAAACAGAAAGGAATGCTATGTTAGCTAGCTGGCTATGGCTATCCAACACTGGATCTCTTCCAAGTCAAGGTAAGCTTTTTTTTTTTTTCATGCTGTTTGTATATGGCTGCTATGAAATGGAACTGTGTTTGCGTGTGATCAGGGTGTATTCATTCCACCGATTCTGTTGAAAAACTTTTCTTAAATGGAAACAAATGGAACGAAGCGTGGATAAACATACCTGAAACTATACAATAGAAACTCTTGTTTGCAACTGTTAGACAAATGATTACACCCTAGATCAGCTAGATGCAGCCAAGAGTGTGCAAGGCGGTATTGAATGTGTCTGTCACCTTGATTACAATTTTTTTTTATCTCGCCCTGTGCACCTACGTTGTAAGCTTTAATTCATAGGCTAGGTTGTAGCAACCTCATGATGGGTACAGGGTAAATTAAAGTATCATGTAGTAGCCTATACCTATCGATGTTACATTGAACTGGGTGAATGGAACATGAATGAGCCATCCAATATGCTGTAATATAAATAAGGCCATGCTCATAAAAAATATATAATCCTTCCTCATTTTAAATGGCACCCACCGCCACTGACTCACAGTTTGCTGTAACATGGAATCCTCCCAAAGCCCCCTTTCCTAATACAGTCCATACCTCCTCCCTCTTGTTCATACACAGTTAAAAAATTGCCCTGTCTCTCTCTGTGTGTGTGTGTGTGTGTGTGTGTGTGTGTGTGTGTGTGTGTGTGTGTGTGTGTGTGTGTGTGTGTGTGTGTGTGTGTGTGTGTGTGTGTGTGTGTGTGTGTGTGTGTGTGTGTGTGTGTGTGTGTGTGTGTGTGTGTGTGTGTGTGTGTGTGTGTGTGTGTGTGTGTTATTGTTGGAATTCCTCAGTGTTCCCTCTCTACATCTGGTAATCATTAGCCATGTCAGTATATAAAGAGGATGTTGTGCGTAGTCAGGATCCAGTGTATCAGCATGGAGCAGGCTGTGTGGCTGCTGTGTGTCCTGTTTCTGCAGGTCTGTCTGCTCTCCACCACGGCCCTCCCTGGACAAGACAGACGGACAGCAGCTTTTCAAACCAACCAAGCCATGGTGAGACATTCCTCTGGATTCTACTAGGTTTATTCCCTGTCCTATAATCTATGATTCCAACCCTATTCCTGGAGAGCTACCCTCCTGTAGATTTTCACTCCAACCCCAGTTGTAACTAATTAGCCTGATTCTAATTATTAGAATCAAGTGCGCTAGAGGGGGAGGTTTTCGGGGGTGACTGTGGGGGGGGGGGGATCTTGGATGGTAGAAGGGCGGTTTTCATGGGGGGACCTACAGGACCGTAACTCTCCAGGAACAGAGTTGGGGAGCCCTGCTCGAGACTGACACACAGTTAGAATATGCACATTGGTATAGGAGTCACTCTGGCACTATCACGATCATTCTGCACCACTCTCAACAGGGAGGCTCTTCCCCATTCCTCCCAGGACCTCCACCTCAGGTAAGAAACTATTTTATCACATATTACCACATTACATTTCCACATCATTTCTACTTAACAATTTCTACTTTACTTGCTTTGAACCATGATTGATTCTAATTGTGTCATCATTTGGACATCAGGTAGACATGAAGCCACTGGTTGTGCAGCTCAGAGCAAAGGGACATGAGGAGGGGTTCCCCGACCGAAACAGGGTAGGGGCATGCAGCAGCCAGCGTCCAGGGAGTTGTTCAGTGTTGTCAGTCCTGAAGAATGCTGTTGGACCTCCACCGCCACCCGAGGTTAGAGAGAGAGAGAAACAGAGAGAGAGACGCTGTAGTGTTGAAACATGTGAAGGATATGTAGACTTACACTCGATTTTAAGTAAGGTGCTACATCTCCGTCGAGGGAATAAGTAACCTTAAATGTATCAAAACTACACTCTTAGAAAAAAGGGTTCCAAAAGGGTTCCACCTGCATAAAAAAAAAAGTTATTGAAAACGTTCTCCAAAGGGGACAGCCGAAGAACCCTTTAAGGTTCTAGATAGCACTTTTTTTCTTAAGAGGGTATAAACTGGCTGATAGAGTGGACAGCCCATATCATAACAATGCTATTGTACTGTCATACTGCAAGGCTGATATTAAATCTCTTGAATTCATTTAATATTATATGCAGTTCTCAAGGAAACCCACTCTTAATCCTTTCCACTCTTAATCCTTTCACCTCAGAGTTCCAGGACTAAGAGGCATGAGAGTACTAAGGGCAGACGCAAAAGACCCTATCATCCTGGAGCCTTGGCTGCATTTTCCGAACTAGCTGTTCCTGTAAGTGACGTGTACCCGACAACCGTCCATATAATGGAACGCTAGAGGTTTACATGATAGTATATGTATCTGATTGTTTTAATCCTTTGCTGCCATACGTACAAAAAAAAATGTATCTGTGCATTCAGCCTTACAGATCCTCAGCATAGAAGAAGACGGTACTGAGACACAGGACAGGCCATGGAGAGAAACCAACCGCTGAAACTTGCTTTATTTTGGGTCATAAGTGAAATAAGCATGAAAAAAACATGTCGTATCGACAGTAAAACACTCAGTCCTGCTTTATTTGAAGTGCATCTTGAGAAAGCTTTTTTAAAAATGGTCATATAGGCTTCATAAGCACTGCATAAATAGGTCACAAATAATCTAACTCATTTCATGCTCGATAAAATATTTCCAAATATGATTTCTAAATCTGAACAAATAAATGCATGGTTATGTCACACAGTTATACCACATTATGAATCTTTATAGAACAAGATATAAGGTTATAGATGATATGTGAAGCATCTATGTGGGGCTTTATGAAGCCTTCATAAGATGCATTTCAAATAAAGCGGGACTAAGCTTTCATTGACTTTTTTTCCCCAGTTTTCTAGCAATGCAATTATAAATAAAACTCTACCGCGCTCTGGACTGGACTAAGCCATTCACTCATTTCTGAATGTTCTGTAAGACAAATCACATTGGGGTCACCAAACTTGTAGGTGATGTTATGTTCTTGGAATCGACTCTGTATTTGAATGTTATTCCCAGCCTTAAATCACAGTTAAAACAAAGGAAACAAAAATGTCAAGACACGCATTCAATGTATTTGCTTCAGTAGTCAATCTTTTCACAATTTCTCGATATTCTCTGTCAAATGCTCAATGTTACTGCATATTTTACCATAGCAAACCTTTCAACAGTTGTATATGTCTGTTCTACTGAATAAAAATGTTAGGACATGAACACAATCCAGTTTATTCCTACTGTTGTTATTACTAGAGATTTGACTCAATCCAGAAGACATTAAAACCCCAGATGTTTTGATTTTTGAAAAGGTCATCATGACGTTTGCAATGTCTCCACAAGTTCCAATCAACAGTTGAAACTTAGATGGATTTAGGGAGGCAGTGAGAGAATATACACATGTTGAAAACAGAGTTAGAAGACCAGCTGTCTGCAACTTTTAACAGAGTAGCTAGTAGTCAGTTAGCCACTGGTAGTCTGCACAGCGCAATATCAACCCAGAGTACATCGGACAGCTTTTTCTCTACCACATCTCCGGATTCCTATCTCAAGATCTGAGCTGATGTAATCATAGGAGGTGGTTTCAACAGGCTCTTCTGTTGCGACATCGCCAGAGGCCCATCTGCTATCCCCGGCCCGCTAGCTGTCTGAATCGCCGTGTCTCCAGCTCGCCTAGCATAGTAGCGACTACTGAATCGACATCCTGGCTCATCTATTGCTACTCTTTGGACCCTATTATCACTTGGCTACACATGCCTCTCCCTAATGTCAATATGCTTTGTCTATTGCTGTTTTGGTTAGTGATTATTCTCTTATTTCACTGTAGAGCCCCCAGCCCTGCCCAACATGCCTTAGATAGCCCTTTTGTTCATCCCCCCCACACATGCGGTGACCTCACCTGGCTTAACTGGTGCCTCTAGAGACAAAACCTCTCCCATTGTCACTCATCATCCGACCATACCTTTGTCTGTACATTGCCTTGAATCTATTCTTCCATGCCCAGAAATCTGCTCCTTTTACTCTCTGTTCAGAACGCACTAGATGACCAGTTCTAATAGCCTTTAGCCGTACCCTTATCCTACTCCTCTGTTCCGCTGGTGATGTGGAGGTTAACCCAGGCCCTGCAGCTCCCTGCACCACTCCCATTCCCCAGGCGCTCTCATTTGTTGACGTCTATAACTGTAAAAGCCTTGGTTTCATGCATGTTGACATTAGATGCCTCCTCCCTAAGTTTGATTTATTCACTGCTTTAGCACACTCCGCCAACCTTAATGTCCGAGCCATGTCTGAATCCTGGCTTAGGAAGACCACCAAAAATCCAGAAATTTCCATCCTCAACTACAACATTTTCCGACAAGATAGAACTGCCAAAGGGGACGGAGTTGCAATCTATTGCAGAGATAGGCTGCAGAGTTCTGTCTACTATCCCGATCTGTGCCCAAACAATTCAAGCTTCTACTTTTAAAAATCCATCTTTCCAGAAATAAGTCTATCACTGTTGCCGCTTGTTATAGACCCCATCAGCCCCCAGCTGTGCCCTTGACACCATATGTGAACTGATATCCCCCCATCTATCTTCAGATTTCGCACTGTTAGGTCACCTAAACTGGGAAATGCTTAACACCCTGGCCGTCCTACAATCTAATCTAAATGCCCTCAATCTCACACAAATGATCAAGGAACCTACCAGGTACAATCCTAAATCCGTAATCATGGGCACCCTCTTAGATATCATCCTGACCAACTTGCCCTCTAAATACACCTCTGCTGTCTTCAACCAGGATCTCAGCGATCACTGCCTCATTGCCTGCGTCCGTAATGGTTCTGCGGTCAAACGACCACCCCTCATCACTGTCAAACACTCCCGAAAACACTTCAATGAGCAGGCCTTTCTAATCGACCTGGCCCGGGTATCCTGGAAAGTTATTGACCTCATCCCGTCAGTAGAGGATGCCTGGTTGCACTTTAAAAGGTTTTTCCTCACCATCTTAAATAAGTATGCCCCATTCAAAAAATGTAGAACTAAGAACAGATACAGCCCTTGGTTCACCCCAGACTTGACTGCCCTTGACCAGCACAAAACCATCCTGTGGTGTTCTGCATTAGCATCGAATAGCCCCCGCGATATGCAACTTTTCAGGGAAGTCAAGAGGCAATATATTAAGTCAATTAGGAAAGCTAAGGCTAGATTTTTCAAACAGAAATTTGCATCCTGTAGCACTAATTCCAAAAAGTTTTGGGACACTGTAAAGTCCATGGAGAATAAGAGCACCTCCTCCCAGTTGCCCACTGCACTGAGGCTAGGAAACACTATCACCACCGATAAATCTACGATAATCAATCATTTCAATAAGCATTTTTCTACGGCTGGCCATGCGTTCCACCTAGCTACCCCTACACCGGCCAACAGTTCTGCACCCCCTGCAGCAACTTTCCCAAGCCCCCAAGACACTCTAGACCCAAACTGTTATAGACCTATATCCATCCTGCCTGCCTTTCTAAAATCTTTGAAAGCCAAGTTATCAAACAGATCACCAAACATTTTGAATCCCACCGTACCTTCTCCACTGTGCAATCTGGTTTCTGAGCTGGTCATGGGTGCACCTCAGCCACGCTCAAGGTCCTAAACGATATCATAACCGCCATCAATAGAAGACACACTGTGCAGCCGTTTTCATCGACCTGGCCAAGGCTTTCGACTCTTGTCAATCACTGCATTCTTATTGGCAGTTGAAAATGAGAACTTGTTCTCAACTGGCCTTCCTGGTTAAATAAACATTACATTTTTAAAAAACATCAAAAGTTATTGATAAGACTGAACTAGATCAATGATAATTCAATAATCACTATTATGTTGCATCTTTAACCAGTAGCCTAACATACATAAGGGAACATTTTGACATTTGCTGTATGGTTAGTGAGAAAGTCCATATTGCAAATGTACGGTCCCTTACTAGATGTCCGAAAACTTTTGTAAAATTCGCGGACGGCGTCGAGCCGGGAAGTCATCAAATGAACTTTGTCGGACATTCGGTTTCCGTTTGATAAAATAATCCAATTTTGGTCATTTTTCCGCTGTCCCGGAAAATCCCACAAGAGGGCATAAGCAATCATATTGTTATTGGACAAAACATCACGAATAACGACGGAGCCTTATCTCGAAAACTGAAAATATTTCGAAGCCGAAACTTGGTGAGCGTAGGTTTGGCATAATGGGCAGTTGGCCCCAAACAAGATGGCGTCTAGACCTCAACGGTTTTTGAGTTATGGCCATTTCTCTGGGATTAAAGGTCCAAAATGAAAATAGAGAAATTATTTTTCCACTTCACATCAAAGTCAAGGAGCCTCCGGTGTCAATAAAAAAACGGACCAGCCATTTCTCTATCGTCATTTAAGAGAAATCGTACAATGACAGATTGGTTCTGTTCAAAGATAGGTGTTTTTTTTCAACGTTTACAGATCCAGTTGCAGGGTGTTCATACGAATCTTTTTAAAGTGTGCTGCAGAGCTCTGCGAGATTTCTGTGATTTTCTATGATTTTCTGAAATAACACACACTCACTACACCCTCTGTAAATAACTCAGTTCTTAACGTAAAGACTTAAAACTCAGGATTCTGTAAAGGCATACCCCAATCAGGATATGAGTTTATTTATAGCTTCCTGTGCCAACCGGAAGTGCCTTAAATGGTGTCACAGTGGCAGTTTCCAAGGGTTAAAAAGGTCAGGTCTTTTCAAAACTTCATTTGTGTGATTAGGCAACCCCCATAAACTGTAAGTCAGTCATTTCTCCCAACAGATGTCAAAGAAAAGCTCTCTCTCACACACACACACACACACACACACACACACACACACACACACACAGAAACACACACACAGCAAGGATGGAGTGACAAAGTGCGGTGCTTAAAGACACACAAAGCCTACAATGGCATTTCCATATTCTCTAGGCCGTGCCGAGTTCAACGAGATGGCCCGCTTGACCGTAGCTCGCTCGGTCTAAGCACAGCGACCATTAGAAAAGTAGGCCCAAAATGAAGCCTGCCCCACAACGTCATTTGCTTTTGGGTGACAGTGAGAGAACCATTAGGGTGAGAAGCACAATTTGACCTCAGGTACGTTCCTAAGGTCCTCCCGATCTGTGCAAGCCTAACCTTGACCGTGTAGCATTAACCCTTAACAGTAAAACAGGGTTTTTTGATCTCACAGAATACAATGACTTCTCTCCCCATAGGAATACATTGCCTGCACCCCTAAATTCAACCTGAAGCCTATATGGGTTATGAATGCGTATGAACCTTTCTTCGGTAACAGTCCATCAGGCCAGTATGAGGTCTACCTGTGTTGATTCTAAGCTTCCTGGACCAACCGGAAGTGGTTCAAATCACCCTAAAAGTGTATATCCATACCCTGCCTGCAGTTTGATAGACATAGTGCATTCAACCCTGTGTAAATCAATCAATTCTTAATGTAAAGACTTAAAACTCAGGATTCTGTAAAAGCATACCCCAATGAGGATATGTGTTGACTTATAGCTTCCTGTGCATACCGGAAGTGCCATAATTGGTGTCTCAGGGGCTGTTTCGAAGGGTTAAAAAAGTCAGATCTGTCCAAAACTTCATATGTGTGATTAGGCAACCCCCATGCACTGTAAATCAGTCATTTTTCCCATAAAATGTCTAAGGAAAACTAAATCACACAGACACACAACTTGGAAGGAGGGACCCATTGGGGTGCGTAGAGACAGACAGTACCTGCAATAGTTAGCTTTGTTCGAGCTAAAAAAGAACCGTCAGACCTAGAGTTCCGAAACTTTAGAAACCTGTTCTAGATCTCAGGTCGATAGTGCGTGGTGAGTTAGGTGGCTCTAGAAGGTTCTCGGACCGAGAAACAGCCTCGTACATTTGCAATGACTTCAATTCATTTGGACCATTACGAAAATGACGACATTTAGAAAAGTCTCAGAGACACAAGACTAGGTGCATTGAAACCGGCTCGGCCCATAGAGACGGACCCCAACGTTTCTGTCCGATAGCTCATTCAAGTACCCCATAGTAAGGCATGGAAAAAAAGTGGATTTTCAGCACCAATTAGGGTTTTACTCGGGCACCGAAGGACCTATCAAGCCGAAACTCGGGATTCGGGGTTGCCTCACATAGGCCTACACATAATGTCTGAACTGGACCCGCAGCTAGAACGTAACTATGTGTTTTACGTTTTTATTATGTTTTAAACTGAAGGCGCTGTGAATTGTGGGCCTGCTCTGACATATGTGATAGTTGGCTTCTAAATGAGTTGGAAAAAGTGGGTTTGGTGTCAATTGGTATCAGTTTGGTGTCAGAATGACATCTAATTGACTGATGGACACTGACTTGCTAGTTGACTTTTGTACATCTGCAATATGTTTAAACGGAGAGGGACCATCACCAAAATGGCATTCTGAAATCAACACAAAAAATGGCATCACCATAGTCTCCAGACTGTGCCGAGTTCAACGAGACGCCCCGCTTGACCGTAGCTCGCTCTGAGTGCATTGACCTTGAAAAAAAGAAGAACCAAAATGAAGCCTGGCCCTCAATGTCATTTGCTTTTGGGTGACAGTGAGAGAACCGTTAGGGTGAGAAGCACAATTCGACCTCGGGTACGTTCCTAAGGTCCTCCCGATCCGTGCAAGCCTAACCTTGACCATGTGGCATTAATCCTTAACAGTTAAAAGAAGGTGCTTACTTCAAACAGTTTGCATTGACTTCTCTCCCCATAGGAATACATTGCCTGCACCTCTAAATTCAACCTGAAGCCTATGTGGGTTATGAATGCCTTATGAACCTGTCTTCTATGACAGTCCATCAGATCACTATGAGGTCTAACTGTGCCAATTCTAAGCTTCCTGAAGCAACCGGAAGTGGTTGAAATCACCCTAAAAGTGTTGATCCATACACTGCCTGCAGTTTGATAGACATAGTGCATTCAACCCTTTGTAGATCAGTCAATTCTTAGCTTAAAGACTTAAAACTCGGGATTCTGTAAGTGGCTATGTCAATTAAGACATGTGTTTACTTATAGCTTCCTGTGCCAACCGGAAGTGCATTTAATTGGGTCACACTGTCTGTTTTGAAGGGTTAAAAAAGTCACATATTTTTAAAATTTCATACGTGTGACTAGGTAACCCTCCTGAACTGTAAATCAGTAATTTCTCCCAACAGATGTCAAAGAAAATCTCTCTCACACACACACACACACACACACACACACACACACACACACACACACACACACACACACACACACACACACACACACACACACACACACACACACACACACACACACACACACACACACACACACACACACACACACACACACACACACACACACACAGCAAGGATGGAGTGAAAAAGTGTGGTCCTTAAAGACACAGAGAGCAGGCAATGGCATTACCATAATCTCTAGGCCGTGCTGAGTTCAACGAGATATCCCGCTTGACCGTAGCTTGCTCGGTCTGAGCGCAGCGACCATGAGAAAAGTAGGCCCAAAATGAAGCCTGCCCCACAACGTCATTTGCTTTTGGGTGACAGTGAGAGAACCGTTAGGGTGAGAAGCACAATTCGACCTCAGGTATGTTCCTAAGGTCCTTCCGATCCGTGCAAGTCTAACCTTGACCGTGTGGCATTAACCCTTAACTGTTAAAAGAAGGTGTTTACATCAAAAAGTTTGCATTGACTTCTCTCCCCATAGGAATACATTGCCTCCACCCCTAAATTCAACCTGAAGCCTATATGGGTTATGAATGCCGTATGAACCTGTCTTCGGTAACAGTCCATCAGGCCAGTATGAGGTCTACCTGTGTTGATTCTAAGCTTCCTGGACCAACCGGAAGTGGTTAAAATCGCCCTAAAAATGTATATCCATACCCAGCCTGCAGTTTGATAGACATAGTGCATTCAACCCTGTGTAAATCAGTCAATTCTTAACGTAAAGACTTAACACTCAGGATTCTGTAAAAGCATACCCGAATGAGGATATGTGTTGACTTATAGCTTCCTGTGCCAACCGGAAGTGTCATAATTGGTGTCTCAGGGGCTGTTTCGAGGGATTAAAAAATTCAGATCTTTCCAAAACTTCATATATGTGATTAGGCAACCCCCATGAACTGTAAATCAGTCATTTTTCCCACAAAATTTTAAAGGAAAACTAAATCACACACACACAGCTTGGAAGGAGGGACCCATTGGGGTGCGTAGAGACAGACACGGCCTGCATTAGCTAACCTTGTTGGAACTTTTAAAGAACCGTCAGACCCAGAGTTCCGAAACTTTAGAATCCTGTTCTAGACCTAAGGTCGATAGTGCGTGGTGAGTTACATGGCTCTAGAAGGTTCTCGGACCGAGAAACAGCCTCGTACATTTGACTAGGTGCATTGCGACCGTCTCGGCCCATATAGGCAGACCCCAACGTTTCTGTCCGATAGCTCATTCAAGGACCCCGTAGCAAGTCATGGAAAAAAGTGGATTTTCAGCACCAATTAGGGTTTTGCTCGGACACCAAATGACCTATCGAGCCGAAACTTGGGATTCGGGGCCGCATCAGCTAGGCCTACACATAACATAAGAAATGGACCCGCAGCTAGAATGTAACTACGTGTTTTATGGTTTTTTAATGGTTTGAACCGAAGGCGTTGTGAATTTTGGGCCAGCTCTGAAGTATGTGATAGTTGGCTACTAAATGAGTTGGAAAAAGTGGGTTTGGTGTCAGTTTGTATCAGTTTGGTGTCAGAATGATATCTAATTGACTGATGGACGGTGACTTGCTGGTGACTCTTGTCCATTTGCAATATGTTTAAACAGTGAGGTACCATTACCAAAGTGACATTCTGAAATCAACCCTAACGAGTGATTGAGATGAACCACAATCACTGCCCAGCCATCCCGAGTTCATCGGGCAAGTCAATTTCGCATTCCTGCAGGATTTTTATAGCATGACAAATTCATCACCATATTGCAAATGCACAGTGACTTTGCAAAAGTGAGAAAACATAAACAAATGGACATAATGAAATCAACACAACGAGCGATGGAGAAGACCCACTATCAATGCCCGGCCATTCCGAGTTCATCTGGCCAGTCAATTTTGCATTTCTGCAGGATTTTTGAGCATGTCAAATTTGTTATGGTAAATGCCCATTGAACCATATTGCAAATGCACGTGCACTTGCAATATGATTCAACAGTGAAAAAACATCACCAAATGGACATGATGAAGTCAACACAACGAGCGATGGAAAGGAGCAACTATCGTGTGGCCATCCTGTGTTCATCAGGCCAGTAAATTTAGAATTTCTGCAGGATTTTTGAGCACGACAAATTCGTGATGGTAAATGCCCATTGAACCATATTGCAAATGCACAGTGACTTTGCAAAAGTGAGAAAACATAAACAAATGGACATGATGAAATCAACACAACGAGTGATGGAAAGGTACAACTATCACTGCCCGGCCATCCTGTGTTCATCAGGCCAGTCAATTTTGCATTTCTGCAGGATTTTTGAGCATGTCAAATTTCTTATGGTATTTGGCCCCCAAAAAAGGGACTTTTGACTTTGACTTTTGACTTCCTATGAAATCATATTGCAAATGGACAAATCATATTCCTTATGCACAAGTAAAAAAATGATGATAATAACATTTTACAAAAGCATATTCATACAGTTCTTACACATGATTAATTGACATAAAATCGAAACAATTTTGAAAAACGGTCCAGAAAGCACTTTTTTACGAGGGTGATAATTTTTTTTTTTAAAGTTCACATTTTTGACTTTTGACTTCCTATGAAATCATATTGCAAATGGACAAAACATATTCCTTATGCGCATGTAAAATATGTGTAATTGACAAAAGAAATCGAAAGAATTTCGAAAAACGGTCCAGAAAGCACTTTTTTAAGGGGTGATAAGTTTTTGACAAAAAAAACATTTTTTCAAAATTTTGCTTTTGGATGTTGACTTGGGTTACATTTCCAATATGAAAAACCAAGGTGGATTCGCACTCGCCACCATATGGCATTTGCAATACACTTTGCATGAATCAACGCCGAATTGGGTGGTATTGGACATCGTGTATATGGTTTGTCCGATGCCAATGACTTCCCATTCATTTTTGTCCAATTCAGGGGGTTATTCCCTTAAAAATGAACAACTCTCGCAAATAAATCACAAAGACTTCTGATTGTCTCTAATTAACACATCCTCTATATAAAATTTCAGCCAACCCAAGCTGCCTGCACGCCCAACACTCACCAGTCTAGTCAATAACTCAACACTCTCTCCCCAACACAATTTCCTTCCCATCTTTTTTTATGTCTCAAAGAAACTTTTATAAAAACACACATAAACTTACATACTAACACACAGAAACAGTACACCCTCCACATAATTCCTATCACAGGACTAGTAGTACTGTAGAGCTCTTTTTACTTGCACACAATAGAGCTGGGTTACCCTGTCCCGTCCCTAGGGGTCCACGGCCCTGCAGCTCCCCAACTCAACACAAACCCCACTCAGCTTTAGGATCTTAGTGAAACATTCACTATTGGTTTCAGGTGTGTTTGGCCAAGGCCAGAATGCCAACCAGCAGTAGGGCAGACCCCGAGGGCCAGAACTGAGCAGCCCAGCAGCTAGAGTTTGCTTAAATAGGTAGGTATCTTCCCTGACATGGGCATGTTTTCATTGCAGACTCCTTTTGTTGTACTGTATTCCATATAAGGCATCCAAACCGTATGTTGCCAGTATACCCTTAATCTTGTAATAAATCAAATCAAGTGATATATAATTGAACATTTCTGCCATCCATTGTGACATTGTGGGAGGATAACCAACCTTCCAATTAATGGCAATGCATTTCTTAACCGATGTAAATGCTAGGTTACACAGTTTCTTCTGATATCCGTCTCCAGAATCAACATTTCCAAGCAAACAAAACCAGGGAGAATCTGTAGACATGCTGAGATAAAATGACATACTCTTAGCCAGAATTCAGCCAGCCTTCACAAGACCATAACATATGCAAATATGTCCCTTTTTGTGTTATACACCTCCAGCAGAGGTTTCTGGGTGCATGATATTCAGTTTCATTGGCATATAGTATGTTCTATAGATGGTTTTAAACTGCAGTAATTTATATCTGAGATTATATGAACATGACTGGGCATTCTGTATCCATTCATCATCTATATCCATTCATCATCATCAATAGCGTCTCCCAGAACTTCATCACATTTTTGTTTAAAGTTTTGCTAAAGTTAGTAAGCTAGTTAACGTTAGCCAACTTTTGGCTAGCTCTGCTAGCTAATGGTACAATGGTATATCATTAAATTTACTTCTGTTGAAATGGGACAAAACAGCTGTTAGATACTGCTACCTGACAGATACTGTAGCTAGAGGCTAGCTAGAGCTGAACTGGCTGTGGACGGTAGCTACTAGCTAGCTAACATTCACTAGAAACGTTCTTTTACAATGTAAAAAGTCACGTTCGAGAGAATGGATTTTAACAAGGCTAATCTGAAAACAAGACTCCCTAAATTCTATCAGCATATCGATTGTGCTACCAGGGCTGGTAAAACCCTGGATCATTGTTATTCTAACTTCCGAGATGCATATAAGGCCCTCCCCCGCCCTCCTTTCGGAAAAGCTGACCACGACTCCATTTTGTTGTTCCTAGCCTATAGACAGAGACTAAAACAGGAAGCTCCCGCTCTCAGGTCTGTTCAACACTGGTCCGACCAATCTGATTCCACGCTTCAAGATTGCTTCGATCACGTGGATTGGGATATGTTCCACATTGCGTACAACAACAACATTGACAAATAAGCAGATTCGGTGAGCGAGTTCATTAGCAAGTGCATCAGCGATGTCATACCCACAGCAACTATTAAAACATTCCCAAACCAGAAACTGTGGATTGATGGCAGCATTCGCGCGAAACTGAAAGTGCGAACCACTGCTTTTAACCTCTTAAGACTAGCCCTCAATACTGCCCCCTTTGGAGGAAGTGCGTGCCCATAGTAAACTGAAAATATTTTTTCCCAAAATTGCTAATATATGCATATAATAATTATTATTGAATAGAAAACACTCTAAAGTTTCTAAAACCGTTTAAATTATGTCTGTATGTAAAGCAGAACTCTCAGGGCAGCCTTTCTCCCAAACTCTCTCTTGTGAAGAGAAAAGTTGGGTCAACTTTGACATCATCGCCCCCACCCTTCCCAGGCAGCTACTGATCAGCGCGATGTCTGCTTTCAAATGGCGCGTTCATTGTGAGAATCCCACGAGCCCTCAACGTTTGGCAGGCGAAAATGCTTGTGTCACTCTGAAAAACATGCACTCTATTGCGCGCGGCCGATTTGGAGAACGTTCTTTTCCATGGTCCAGCAATTGAAGCCGGTTTGTCTGTTCGCGCTGATCTTTGTTCTACATGTTAAAAACATCATAAAGCTCGATTTTGCACATAGTTTGACCAGTTTAGTCGACATAAAATATGTAAATTGGAAGTTTTGATGCGCAAGAGTGCTGGACCAGAAGTCATTTTGGATGCATTTCAGCTGAAGCTGTTAGCATATGCTAATACAGAGACACACAACATGAAACCAAACAATGTATTGGGTAAGTATGACTCCTTCTACGTCTTCTGATCGAAGAACATCAAAGGTAAGGGAGTATTTGTGGTTATTTTGGGTTTCTGTGGACTCCAAACGTAGAGGAGACATACTGCTAATATCTGAGCACCGTCTCATTGTATAGCCCAGTGGATGATTTCTGTAACGTTAAAAATAAATGTAATACAGCGGTTGCATTAAGAAGAAGTGTATCTTTGTCACTATATGTAGAAAATGTATATTTAGTCATGTTTATTGCTTGTTATCTGACGTTATCTGTCGGAGCTATCATCATTTCTCCGGACATTTGAGTAGCATTTTTTGAAATGTCGTCATTGTAAACAGAGATTTATGGATATAAATGGCATATTATTGAAAAAAAATGAAATGTACTGTGTAACATGTAATATTACTGTCATCTGATGAAGATTTTCAAAAGGTTAGTGAATTATTTATTTTTTAATCCTACTTTTAAATTTAATATTTTCTGGGACAAAATGGCTGCCGCTTGTCTTTTGTTTCTGTGGTGATCTAATATAAATATGTGCTATGTTTTCACCGTAAAACATTTTAGAAATCTGACTTGCTGTGTAGATGAACAAGGTGTTTATCTTTCATTTGAGCTATTGGACTTGTTAATGTGTGGAGGTTAAATATTTCAAAGAATATTTTTTTGCATTTTGCGTTATGGTAATGAGCTTGAGCCGTAGTCACGATACCGGATCCGGTATGGGTCGCCGCAAGAAGTTAACCATGCAAGGTGACCGGGAACATGACCGAATACAAACAGTGTAGCTATTCCCTCCGCAAGGCAATCAAACAAGCTAAGCTTCAGTATAGAGACAAAGTAGAGTCGCAATTCAACAGCTCAGACACAAGAGGTATGTGGCAGGGTCGACAGTCAATCACGGATTACAAAAAGAAAACCAGCCCCATCGCGGACCACGATGTCTTGCTCCCAGACAGACTAAACAACCTCTTTGCTCGCTTTGAGGACAATATGTAACGGTTTTCTTCCGCTGAAGGAGAGGAGGACGAAAATGCAGTGTGGTTAGAGTTCAACATGTTTAATAAAGACCATACACGAGAACACTACAAAATACAAAGCAACAAATGTGAAAACCGAAACGGTCCTATCTGGTGCAATGACACAAAGACAGAAGACAATCACCCACAAAATACCGAAAGAACATGGCTGCCTAAATATGGTTCCCAATCAGAGACAACGACAGACAGCTGCCTCTAATTGAGAACCAATCTAGGCAACCATAGACATACAAAACTACCTAGAAAGGAAACAGCCCCATAAACATACAAAAAACCCTAGACCAGACACAACACATAAATCCCTGGATACATGGAAATTCCATCTCTATGGAAAAAATATATTGTTGTACGTGTCCCAAAAACCTATCATCCATCTGCTTCAAATGATTACAGACCTGTCACTCTTGACTTTCTCTTGATTAATTATCTTGAAGATCATCAAGGCAGAGATAATCAACACCACCAGACACCTTCTTGACCCCCTCCAATTTGCATACCGGTCAGAGAGAGGGACAGATGATGCCATCCTTTCACTCTTACATTTGGTGTACATGCATTTGGAGGGCAGAAAACCCATGTGCGTATCATGTTCGCAGATTTATCCTCTGCGTTTCACACAATCAATCCGTTGATCCTTGCGGACAGACTGGGGGGACACTTCGGACTTGATGCTTATCACATGGATCACCAACTTCCTAACTGATACGTCTCAGCAGGTATGAGTTGGCAACACACTCTCTGAGGTGCGCAATACTTCAGTTGGAACCCCACCGGGCAGTGTTCTTTCACCAGTACTATACATATGTATACAGATAGCTGCCGGAGCCGGTTAGCCAGGGTGCCACCTGGTCAGTCTTATCGAAGGGGATGAGACGGAGTACGGACCGTCTCTGAATGATTTTCATGCCTGGTGTGAGTCATCCCATCTAAAATTAAATGCGTCAAAAACAAAGGACAATGATGATTGACTTTCGAAGGAACAATACCATGCACACACCATCACAGATAAAAGGTGATCCCATTGAAATAGTGGAGGAGTACAAATACCCTGGGCTAGTCATTGACAGCAAGCTGCCCTAGATCAGGTTACTCACTCCATTTTTAATAAAGACCAACTGAGACTGTATTTCCTACGCAATCTGCACTTTTTTAATGTTAATCAAACCATCATGGTTTTCTTTTAGAAATCATTAATTGAGAACATTCTGTCCTACTGCTTGACCTGCTGGTTTGGGAATATCAAGGTTGCACAGAAAAATAGGTTGGACAAGATAGTCAGGACTTGCGGAAAAATCACGAGGCAGCCACAGCAAGAACTGTCATCTTGCTACCTGGGCAGAACTCTCCATAAGGCAAATAAAATAGTGGTTGACTCTTCCCATCCACTCCACCCTGAACTCCAGCTCCTTCCCTCTGGTCGCAGGTACAGACTACCTAAGGTTAAAGAAAATAGGGCCAAGAACTCTTTTATTCCAAATACAATTCTGCAACTTAACAACATTTTGGACTAATTAAACTTAGCACTTGCACTATGAAACTGCACTTACTATTTGCTTGTAAATATCCTTTGCTATTTATTTTTATATATGATATGTTTTATGACTGCTGCATGATGAATTGCTTCTCTGAAGACATTAAAGTTCTCTGAATCTTTCCTGTTTCAGCATGACAATACCCCCATGCACAAGGTGAGGTCCATAAAGGAATGTTGAGATAGGTGTGGAAGAACTTGACTGTCTTGCACAGAGCCCTAACCTCAACCCCATAGAACACCTTTGGGATGAATTGGAACGCTGACTTCGTTCCTAATCGCTCAACATCAGTTCCCGGCCTCACTAACACTTTTGTGGCTGAATGAAAGTAAGTCCCAGCAGCAATGTTCTAACAGCTAGTGGAAAGCCTTCCTAGAAGAGTGGAGGCTGTTATAGCAGCAAAGGGAGGACCAACTCCATTTTAATTCATTCCCATGATTTTGGAATGAGACGAGAAGGTTTCCACATACATTTGGTCATGTAGTGTACATCATGCGATGCAGTGAGATGGTGGGTGTGTGTTGGCCGGTATATTTCTTCTCATTGGCTACATCTGCTGGCCAGTGGAGAGTGTGGCACCTGAATATAATTAGCTTGGCAGTTGGGTGGTGGCTGTTTTAGCCTGGCCTTTGCCCGATCTGCTTTGGTAGGGATGGTATCAAGCGCATGAAGCAAGACGGTGGATGGTGGTTGGAAGAGCGCGCTTGTTTGAAATGTAAAAGCATCTCAGTAGCTTTTGATAAAGAAGAACATCAAGACGAAGCAGCTGCTTTATAAGTGGGATGCACTGCTGAGCGCTACATCCCGAGGGGTTCGTGCTGATGGTACAGAGATTGTGACAGCCGGTTGGTTAAATGGCGTCCCTTGAGAAGGCAAGAACAAGATGTTTGTCAGGAGAAGTGCTGTATTATCATAAGGAGACGTGTACTTGGGAATACGGAGGAGGAATGGAGGGGAAAAGAGAGGCAGAGGAGGTCTAAGAGAGAGAGAGGGAGGAAGAGGGTGAGCTTGAGTCGGTTAAAAATGGCGGGGAGAAATAGATTTGGTTTGTTAAAGAAGAATGGTAGAAGGTGTAAGCAGAGTGAGTTGAAGACAGGAGGAGAAATGGAAGTGAATGAGGTCGAAGTATCATAGGTGGTAGGTATGGTGAAGTTCTCGGAGCCCAAAGCGTTTTTGGGAAAAAGTGGACCCTTGCCTTTTGGCTGATCCATTTGTGGTTTCAGGGTGGGTGAAAACAGAGTTGGATGCTGTGGAATCGGTGAAGGTAACCAGAAGCTGTCTTGTGATAATTTTTTGTGTTTCTGCTGGTCAGAAGGAGAAGGCGCTCCGCGTTAAACAAATGTGGGCGAGAAATGTGAATTGTTTTTGCTCTCATGAAAAGGGCACCATTTAAAGGAGTGATTACTGGGGCAGCAGTCAATGTAAAAGTTGACCAACTGAAGGGCGAAGATTCCCGGTGTTTGTGATGCTCGTCGATTGGTGCGAAGCAGACAGGGTGGCATGAGTGGTGAAACAGAACAGAGTCATTGTCTGTTCTTTTGAGTTTTGATGTTGAATCTCTGCCTGACAAAGTGATGTTAGGATATATAAGTTGTTATGTTCTGTTAATTACTGATGTCCCCTTTAAGGCCTTGGTCATGTGCGGTGTTGTTCTATGTTATTCTGGTACTAACTCTTTTGAGTAAATGTGAAGCTCCAGTTCAATTGCTTGTATTCAGAGTCTTTCTTATTACATAAATAAGTACTAAGTGTTAAGACACTACATAAGTTATCCTAATACATTACGTTGTTACAGGTGTCAAGCTTATGGGCATGTGGCAGCAGTGTGTACGAAGGAGGTTCTTAGGTGTGAGAAGTGTGCAGAAGGGCATGAGACAAAGGAATGAGTAGAATTGTGGAGTAATGGTATGTGTTAATTGTAAGGGTGCCCATAGGGCTGGGGATCAGAAATGTCCCGTTGAGAGAGAGGCAGGTTGAGGTTTCCGGGGTTAGAGTAGTGCAGCAGATGTTAATATGCTGAACCAGTGAAGAAAATAGAGGAAGATGGGTCAAGGGGGAAGGATCCTGAGAGGAGTGGTGTGAGTAGTATAGTATATATGTACTAGTAGAGAGAGATGGGTCAACACGTGATATATGTTTCAGTTAGATTGGATGTTTTGCATTTAAAGCAATGGTTATCAACTGTACTTCAGGGATGGAATGTAAAATCACGGAAAATTTAGATTGTGGTGGCAGCTGCAAAGAGTTATTTGGGTGTGTGAGACTTGACCCAGAACAATTAAATGGTGTGTTAAGTGGTGGTGCCCCATCCTTTCAGGTTGTTGGCCTAAGGTAGGACTAAATAGATTTAAATAGTGGAGTAAGATGATGTTATTTTTTATTATTTAGATACACACTACCGTTCAAAAGTTTTGGGGTCACTTAGAAATGTCCTTGTTTTCTAAAGAAAAGCACATTTCTTGTCAATTAAAATAACATGAAATGGATCAGAAATACAGTGTAGACATTGTTAACGTTGTAAATGACTATTGTAGCTGGAAACGGCTGATTTTTTATGAAATATCCACATAGGTGTACAGAGGCCCATTATCAGCAACCATCACTCCTGTGTTCCAATGGCACATTGTGTTAGCTAATCCAAGTTTATCACTTTAAAAAGCTAATTGATCATTAGAAAACCCTTTTGCAATTATGTTAGCACAGCTGAAAGCAGTTGTTCTGATTAAAGAAGCAATAAAACTGTCCTTCTTTACACTAGTTGAGTATCTGGAGCATCAGCATTTGTGGGTTCGATTACAGGCTCAAAATGGGCAGAAACAAATAACTCTTCAGAAACTCGTCAGTCTATTCTTGTTCTGAGAAATGAAGGCTATTCAATGCGGGAAATTGCCAAGAAACTGAAGATCTCGTACAACGCTGTGTACTACTCCCTTCACAGAACAGCACAAACTGGCTCTAACCAGAATAGAAAGAGGAGTGGGAGGCCCCGGTGCACAACTGAGCAAGAGGACAAGTACATTATAGTGTCTGAACCCGATCGAACATCACTGGATAGAGCTAAAAAATAGTTGTGCAGCAACGCTCCCCATCCAACCGATCCAAGAATGGGAGAAACTCCCCAAATACAGGTGTGCCAAGCTTGTAGCTTCATACCCAAGAAAACTTGAGGCTGTAATCGCTGCCAAGGGGACTTCAACAAAGTACTGACCACCATTGGACTCTGGAGCAGTGGAAACGCATTCTCTGGAGTGATGAGTCAAGCGTCACCATCTGGCAGTCCGACGGATGAATATGGGTTTGGTGGATGCCAGGAGAACGCTACCTGCCCCAATGCATAGTGCCAACGGTAAAGTTTGGTGGATGAGGAATAATGGAAAAATGGTCTGGGGCTGTTTTTCATGGTTCGGACTAGTTCCAGTGAAGGGAAATCATAATGCTACAGCATACAATGACATTCTAGACAATTCCATGATTCCAACTTTGTGGCAATAGTTTGTGGAAGGCCCTTTCCAGTTTCAGCATGACAATGCGCCCGTGCACAAAGCGAGGTCCATACTGAAATGGTTTTTGTCGATCGATGTGGAAGAACTTGACTGGCCTGCACAGAGCCCTGACCGCAACCCCATCAAACAATTTTGGGAAGAATTGAAACACTGACTGCGAGCCAGGCCTAATTGCCCAAAATCAGTGCCCGACCTCACTGATGCTCTTGTGGCTGAATGGAAGCAAGTCCCCTCAGCAATGTTCCAACATCTAGTTGAAAGCCTTCCCAGAAGAGTGGAGGCTGTTACTGCAGTAAAGGGAGGATCAACTCCATATTCATGGCCATGATTTTGGAATGAGATGTTTGATGAGCAGGTGTCCACATACTGTTTGTCATGTAGTGTATGCGGTATCAACCGTAAAACCTTAATTGACTTCGTTTTTTTCCGTTTTTCCAGCAATGCAATTATAAATATAATTTCCCACACTGTGGACTGGACTAGGAAAGCAATTCACTCATTTCTGATTGTTCTGTTAAGACAAATCACATTGGGGTCACCAAACTTGTAGGTGATGTTATGTTCCTGGAATCAACTCTGTATTTTAATGTTATTCAAAGCCTTAAATCACAGTTAAAACAAAGGAAACAAACATTTCAAGACACACAATGTATTTGCTTCAGTAGTCAATCTTTTCACAACTTCTCTTTATTCTTTGTCAAATGCTCAATGTTACTGCTTATTTTACCATAGCAAACCTTTCAACAGTTTTTATATGTCTGTTCTACTAAATAGAGATGTATATACAGGACAGAAACACAATCCAACTTATTCCTACTGTGGTTATTATGAGAGATTTGACTCAATCCAGAAAGCATCACAACCCCAGATGTTTTGATTTTTGATAAGGTCATCATGGACGTTTGCAATGTCTCCACAAGTTCCAATCAACAGTTGTAGATTTAGGGAGGCAGTGAGAGAATATACATATGTTGAAAACAGAGTTAGAAGACCAGCTGTCTGCGACTTTTAACAGAGCAGTGAATCACCTCAGTGCTGTCTTTGGGCGGTGCCGCATTAGACTGGAATCCAAGCAGTGAATTAGTTCAGATCCCAGACTAGTGCAATGTAGACACTTGGCCAAAGAGCAGATCCTTAGCAGATAAATATTTACAGAACAACATACTTCAGCCAGACCTTGATGGAAATGTACAGAAAGATGGACTCCCACAGATAAGAGATTTGATCCAATATCAACAAACACATGTACTGAATTTTGAGTCCTGAACTCTTTGATCCTCCCCCATATCCATCCTTAAAAATGCAATTCTAGCTCAAAACTTGGCCAAATCATAAACTCAGCAAAAAAAGAAACGTCCTCTCACTATCAACTGCATTTATTTTCAGCAAACTTAACGTGTAAAGATTTGTATGAACATAACAAGATTCAACAAATGAGACATAAACTGAACAAGTTCCACAGACATGTGACTAACAGACATGGAATAATGTGTCCCTGAACAAAGGGGGGTCAAAATCAAAAGTAACAGTCAGTATCTGGTGTGGCCACCAGCTACATCAAGTACTGCAGTGCCAGTTATTTGTGTTAGATGTTACCCCACTCTTCCACCAAGGCACCTGCAAGTTCCCGGACATTTCTGGGGTGAATGGCCCTAGCCCTCACCCTCCGATCCAACAGGTTCCAGATGTGCTCAATGAGATTGAGATCCGGGTTATTCGCTGGCCATGGCAGAACACTGACATTCCTGTCTTGCAGGAGATCATGCACAGAACGAGCAGTATGGCTGGTGGCATTGTCATGCTGGAGGGTCATGTCAGGATGAGCCTGCAGGAAGGGTACTACATGAGGGAGGAGGATGTCTTTCCTGTAACGCACAGCGTTGAGATTGCCTGCAATGACAACAAGCTCAGTCCGATGATGCTGTGACACACCTACCCAGACAATGACGGACCCTCCACCTCCAAATCGATCCGCTCCAGAATACAGGCCTCGGTGTAACGCTCATTCCTTCGACGATAAATGCGAACCTGACCATCACCCCCGGTGAGACAAAACCGCGACTCATCAGTGAAGAGCACTTTTTGCCAGTCCTGTCTGGTCCAGCGACAGTGGTTTTATGCCCATAGGCAACGTTGTTGCCGGTGATGTCTAGTGAGGACCTGCCTTACAACAGGCCTACAAGCCCTCAGTCCAGCCTCTCCCAGCCTATTGCGGACAGTCTGACCACTGATGGAGGGATTGTGTGTTCCTGGTGTAACTCGGACAGTTGTTGCCATCCTGTATCTGTCCCACAGGTGTGATGTTCGGATGTACCAATCCTGTGCAGGTGTTGTTACATGTGGTCTGCCACTGCGAGGATGATCAGCTGTTCGTCCTGTCTCCCTGTAGCGCTGTCTTAGGCGTCTCACAGTACGGACATTGCAATTTATTGCCCTGGCCACATCTTTAGTCCTCATACCTCCTTGCAACATGCCTAAGGCACGTTCACACAGATGAGCAGGGACCCTGGGCATCTTTCTTTTGGTGTTTTTCAGAGTCAGTAGAAAGGCCTCTTTAGTGTCCTAAGTTTTCATAACTGTGACCTTAATTGCCTACCGTCTGTAAGCTGTTAGGGTCTTAACGACCGTTCCACAGGTGCATGTTGATGAATTGTTCATGGTTTATTGAACAAGCATTGGAAACAGTGTTTAAACCCTTTACAATGAAGATCTGTGAAGTTATTTGGATTTTAACTAATTGTCTTTGAAAGACAGGGTCCTGAAAAAGGGCTGTTTCTTTTTTTGAGCTTACATACATCAATAATGACAATATTGTAATATTATGGCATTGTACTGCTTAACTCTATTCCGTTATTATTCCATTGCACTTTACAATGCTATACAACTGTGGTTTATTTTCTGTGAATTGTTTTTCTGTGCCCTTACTCACAGGAGAGAAATATTTTGTTTTCTCCAAACAAGACAAAAACTTTGACAACTTTTCACAAAGTAAAAAATTGTGCTTGTGTAGCCTACAACTTAGTGTGAAAGCTTTGACATCCCTGTCAGCAAGCACATAGATTTACAAACACATTCACACTTTGGTTAGTTGCTGGTTATTTCTCTCTTGTTTTTCACTGCACTAACATCTGATTTGCGTTTTCGCTGTCATCGCTTCATGTATGAAATCACTTTTTGAAAGAGCTCCTGCTGTGATATCTAATTAAATTAATCAGGTCTTTCATTTTGCGGTGTGGTTCACCATCACTCAACTTCATCTTCTCCAGAGCAGTTTAATTATCCGAACACAAATGCATGACGGCAGATGTTGAGAGAGTTTGTGGCAGCAACAATAAGTTAGGTCTTTGCTTACCTCTACTTTTGTTTTGGTAGCACTAATTACAAGCCTGTAAGCCCCATATGATTTTTAGACGCAGTTATATTAGTAGGAATGCTGTACTCTGTTATGATTGAGCAAATTAGGTGTGTTTTTCTCGCTCTCTCCCTCCCCTCTCATTCTCATTCTGTCATTCTCTCTCTCTCTCTCTCTCTCTCTCTCCCTCAATCTCAAAAAATAACACCCTCCTTGTGATGTGCTTATGAGTCAGAGTTCCCAAAAGCACAGCGGAGGATACGGACCAGTAGCTACAGCTCACTGCAGTAGAGGAGACGAGCAGATGCGGTAAGACTTACTTATTTGTGGATAAAGTATTCCTGGTGGTGACATTGTGAAGCTGGTTAGTAGTTGATATGTTCCTTAGCGAGCAAAAACATTTGACTATAGATTGGCTGAAGATATGATTGGATGTGGAGAGACAGGTATACAGCATAAAGAAACAAAGACACCCTATGTATGTCATATACTTTCCCCAAATGTGTAGTGTAAATCCAGGTGAATGTTTTTCAGCTTGATTTATGTATTTAATTTCCCGAAATGCTATATCCACCAATTTGTATTTGTTCATCAGAAATGACTTTGATTTTTTTATGAATAGATTTTTGTACAAAAAGCTATGTACCCATTGTTTCAGCTGGAATGGAATGTTTGTATCCTGGATATTTGTACTGTGATATGTTTTTGTCTCACCTAGCTATCTTAAGATGAATGCACTTACTGTAAATCGCTCTGGATAAAAGCCACTGCTAAATCAGTGTTTCCCAACCCTGGTCCTCGAGTACACCAAACAGTACACAGTTTTGTTGTAGCCCCTGACAAACCCACCTCATTCAACTCATTGAGGGCTTGATGATTAATTGGCAAGTTGAATCAGGTGTGCTTGTCCAGTGTTACAGAGTGCTTGAGGACCTGGGTTGGGAAACACGGTGCTAAATGACAAAAATGTCAAATATAAATGTTTTACATGCAGACCTCATACTACTGTATTGATAAAATCGTATATTTTATATATATCGATGTCACAAATGTATCATTTGCTAATTCCTTTGTTGTAAATGTAGTTATTTGTTACATTTGACTGTGTAAAAACCAAGCAGTACAACTCATTTCTCTGAGAGTGGGGTGAATATATAGCATTTAGCAGAGAAACATGATTATTTGTCTCTCTGAAATGAAACCACCAAGTGATAGATTTTAAACAAAAACAGCCTCCTGCTACGATTAGGTAGCGGACAAAACACACCAATCTGTTAAAAGCTAACATTTCTGAAAATGTATATATATAGCGTTTTGGTGAGAAACTCTTTATTTTTAGTGTCTGTTATTATTGGTCCATCACTGGTGAGAATATCTGGGATGGGCATAACACACACATACCCTACTGGATGAAACACATATTACACCTGTTACCTATAACATTACATTTAATTTGTGGTTCTTTTAACTCCTCTATGGTAACTATGCGCCTAATGCACATAGCCATGAGACACAGGAGTTTAATCCCACCTTTCTGCCTGTGTGAGTAAGAAGTTAGATCACATTCACACATTTTACAGAACCCAATGATTTTGTAACCTCATGAGGTAAAAGACGCAACGGAAAGAGCTGGGATGGATTGAGCAAATGGAATTTCGATAGCGTTTCCACCTGGACCCGTGGAATGTGTGTGTGTGTGTATTCGTTCATCTTCCTCTGACTGGACTGGGTCAGAGTGAGATCAGAGTGAGATCCCATAGAGATCACACAGGGTTTAAAGCAAGAAGAGGAAAAAGCAAAGTAATTGTGAAGTGACTGTGGCCCAAACTTTGTCTCTGGTCTCCATATAATCACTCTCTGCCTGTTGTATAATTCTTGCTTTTTATGCCTTGCATTTTATTTTACTGTATCTGTTTTACTGTAAAATCCATTGAGATGTTCAAATGTAAATGCACTTTCAATTAAATAATAAAATAAAAAAATAAGTGCACTATTGAGACCAGCTAACTTGGTGAAGCATCCCAGTTATCAGAAAGGATCTCACTTGAAAAGACTAGTTGATTCATGCTCTACTCTGCATCTCAAAACCACATTTTGTTTCGACACCCACCCTTGGGTGTGACAAACCGTTGTCCCCACACACAATGACTCGGGGAAATAGAGGTGTTAACATTCCTTTCTTTTTCCTTTCCATTTCAATGTATACTGAACAAATATATAAACACAACAAGTATTGTTCCTATGTGTCATGACCTGAAATTAAAGATCCCAGAAATGTTCTATATGTACAAAGATCTTATTTCTCTAAATTGTTGTGCACAAATTTGTTTACATCCCTGTTAGTGAGCATTTCTCCTTTGCCAAATGAATCCATCCACCTGAAAGGTGTAGCATATCAAGAAGTTGATTAAACAGCATGGTCATTACACAGGTGCACCTTGTGCTGGGGACAATGAAAGGCCACTCTAAAATCTGCAGTTTTGTCACAAAACACAATGCCACAGATGTCACAAGTTTAAAAATGTATTTTTTACCCCCAATTTCGTGGTATCCAATTGTTTAGTAGCTACTATCTTGTCTCATCGCTACAACTCCAGTATGGGCTCGGGAGAGACGAAGGTTGAAAGTCATGCGTCCTCCGACACACAACCTAACCAAGCCGCACTGCTTCTTAACACAGCGCGCATCCAACCCGGAAGCCAGCCGCACCAATGTGTCGGAGGAAACACCATGCACCTGGCAACCTGGGTTAGCGCGCACTGTGCCCGGCCCGCCACAGGAGTCGCTGGTGCGCGATGAGACAAGGATATCCCTACCGGCCAACCCCTCCCTAACCCGGACGACGCTAGGCCAATTGAGCGTCGCCCCACGGACCTCCCGGTCACGGCTGGTTATGACAGAGCCTGGGTGGCCACCCTCGAGGTCCTCGATGTCGCAAGTTTTGAGGGAGTGTGCACTTGGCATGCTGACTGCAGGAATGTGCACCAGAGCTGTTGCCAGATAACTAAATGTTAATTTCTCTACCGCCTCGAATGTCGTTTTAGAAAATTTGGCAGTACATCAAACCGGCCTCAGGACCTCCATATTTGGCTTCTTCACCTACAAAATCATCTGAGACCAGTCACCCGGACAGCTTATGAAACTGTGGGTTGGCACAACCAAATGATTTTCGCACAAACTGTCAGAAGCTCATCTGCATGCTCGTCATCCTCACCAAGGTCTTGACCTTACTGCAGTTCGGTGTCATAAC
Source organism: Oncorhynchus keta (assembly GCF_023373465.1). Lineage (NCBI taxonomy): Eukaryota > Metazoa > Chordata > Actinopteri > Salmoniformes > Salmonidae > Oncorhynchus > Oncorhynchus keta. The sequence goes on from NC_068443.1 coordinate 36,248,823, forward strand.
CAATGTCAGTGGGCAAATACTCACCTTCGATGGCCACTGGCACACTGGAGAAGTGTGGTCTTCACTGATGAATCTCGGTTTCAACTGTAAATTGGGCTCCCGAGTGGTGTAGCGGTCTAAGGCACTGCATCTCAGTGTTAGAGGCATCACTACAGGCCCTGGTTCGATTCCAGGCTGTATCACAACAGGCCATGATTTGGAATCCCATAGGGCGACGCACAATTGGTCCAGCGTTGTCCGGGTTAGGGTTTGGCTGGAGTAGGCCGTCATTGTAAATAAGAATTTGTTCTTAACTGACTTGCCTAGTTAAAAAATGTAAATACCGGGAAGATGTCGTGTGGGCGAGAGGTTTGCCGTTGTGAACAGAGTGCCCCATGGTGGAGGTGGGGTTATGGTATGGACAGGCATAAACTACGGACAACAAACAGAATTGCAATTTATGGTTGGAAATTTGAATGCACAGAGATACCGTGGCGAGATCCTGAGGCCCATTGTCGTGCCATTCGTCCGCCGCCATCACCTCATATATCAGCAAGATAATGCACGGCCCCATGTTGAAAGGATCTGTACACAGTTGCTGGAAGCTGAAAATGTCCCTCTTCCTCCAAGGCCTTTATACTCACCAGACATGTCACCCATTGAGCATGTTTGGGATGCTCTGGATCGATGTGTACGACAGCGCGTTCCAGTTCCCGCCAATATCCAGCAACTTCGCCCAGCCATTGAAGAGGAGTGGGACAGCATTTCACAGGCCAAAATCAGGCTGATCAACTCTATGCGAAGGAGATGTGTTGCGCAGCATGAGGCAAATGGTGGTCACACCAAATACGGACTGGTTTTCTGATCCACGCCCCAACTTTTTTTTAAAGGTATCTGTAACCAAAAGATGCATAGCTGTATTCCCAGTAAATGAGCTGTAACTCACTAAAATCTTTGAAATTGTTGCATGTTGCGTTTATATTTTTGTTCAATGTAATTTCATTTGATCTGAATTTGCTGCACAGACCGGGTTGAACAAGGTGAATTCCATTAAAGACCCTCTGTACTACTGACTTCCAGTGCTCCATCATAATCTTCCTGCTTTGTCCTACAGATACAGATATTCCTCCAGTATGGATCTGACCGAAGAGGATGACTATGATTACCACAACAACCTCACCCTGAACTACAGCTACGAGGACTACCACACCGTGTGTGAGAAGGCTGACGTGCGCTCCTTCGCTGGCCTCTTCCTCCCTGTGGTGTACACAGTCTGTGTGGTGGTGGGGCTAGCCGGGAACTCCCTGGTGCTAGCTGTGTACGCCTACCACAAATGTCTGAGAAGAACCATGACGGAAGCCTTCCTAGCCCACTTGGCCGTAGCCGACCTCCTCCTCCTCCTCACCCTGCCCTTCTGGGCTGCAGACGCGGCGCTGGGCTGGGAGCTGGGCCTGCCTCTCTGTAAGCTGGTCTCGGCTTGCTATGCCATCAACTTCACCTGCTGCATGCTGCTGCTAGCCTGTGTTAGCATGGACCGCTACCTAGCATCTGTTAGAGCGGAGGGCAGGAACCAGGGAAGGCTGGGCAGGGTCTTCACCCGGGCGCACTGTGGGAAGGTCTGCCTAGGGGTGTGGGCTGTGGCTTTTCTCCTGGGTCTTCCCGATCTTCTGTTCTCCACAGTAAGGGAGACCTCCAGGAGGAGGGTCTGCATGGCCATCTACCCGCCCAGTCTGGCCCGGGAGGTCAAGGCCTGCCTGGAGGTGGTTGAGGTCCTACTGGGTTTCCTGATTCCTCTCCTGGTTATAATGTGGTGCTACGCCGGCGTGGGGCGTGTGCTGAGGCGGCTGCCCGAGGAGAGCAGGAGCAGGAGGCGGAGAGCTATCCGGGTGTTGCTGGTCGTGGTGGGGTTGTTCGTGGTCACCCAGTTGCCCTATAACGCGGTGAAGATGTGGCGGGCGATGGACTCGGTCTACACACTGGTGACCCACTGTGGTGTGAGTAAGGCCCTGGACCGGGCGGCACAGGTCACTGAGAGCCTGGCTCTGACCCACTGCTGTCTCAACCCACTACTCTATGTCTTCCTAGGGTCCTCCTTCAGACAATATGCGCTGAAAACAGCCAAGGCGTTTGGAGAAAGGACGAAGAGGAGAAGGGGGGAGCAGAGAGAGGATGAAGGAATGGAGATGTCCTTCAACTCTCACAAACCTGCCTCTCAGGAGACCAGCACCTTCTCCATATGAAAGAGAAGAGAGGGGGGGAGAGAGAGAGAGAGAGAGAGAGAGAGAAAGAGAGAATCTCTTTGGCTAACACCTTTGTATCACATGAGATTCTAGCACTTTTATAGAATGAGGACCTCCTCAACCCACCAAATACCCGCCTCCCCTCAAGAAAGCCAGTCTGGAAAGATCTACCCAATGATGACTTCAACAGACATCTGACCTGGACACAATGGGAGTTACCGGACCTGACAAATAATCACCTCATCCCCACCCCCACGCAACAGCCCCCTGGTTTCAACCTCCCCGGGAAGGAGGGATTCACCCTCAATAGGTTCAGGACTGGCACGGCCCATACCTCACCAACCTCCACCAATGGGGCATGAAAGAAAGCCCACTATATGCCTGTGGGGTGGTGCAAACCCTGCACCACATTCTTGAAGTCTGTCCAATCTACAAACTCAGCGGAGGCCTCCTCACCCTTAACACAGCGGGACTGGAAGCAATCACTTGGCTAAAATATCTGATTCATAATCTTGCTTCAGTGTATTAAGAAGCTATCAGTGCTGTATAACCAGATGCTTTAGTATCATTGATACTATATATCTGCTGCTATGGAATTATTGAGCCCAACCAGGGGAAGGGTAAGGGCTAGCCTGGTCCCAGATATGTTTGTAAATGTGCTGTCGTGCCAGCTCCTATGGTCATTGTCAAGGGGAAGTGACAAAACAGCACAAACAGATGGGATTAGGCTAAGGAGACGCATTCCAGTTATCAGAAAGGGTCTAGCATAAAAAAACGAGTAGATTCATGCTCTACCCTGCATCTTGAAACCACATTTTTGTTTTGACACCAGCCCTTGTCCTCAGACATGTGGTTGACAATGACCTCGGGGATAGGGAAGTGTTTACATTCCTGTCTTTTTCTATCAAAACAACGACAAGTTCCAGATGTTAATTAAAGCGAAATTATAGGGTTGCACAGAACGCAAACACACACACCCTCTCGATTGGCCTAGCATGTTGGGGAGTTCACACTTGTCAGTGGGGCCAGGGTACATTGTAATCGTGTGAGATAAGAACATGTCTATTTGAAGTTGTAAGTTTACTCGTACTAATAGCAGTCCTCTGGGATGGGTGGTGCCGCTAATTACAATCTCATTAACTCATTCCTCAAAATGTCAGCCACAATTTACCAAAACAGGTCAATCTTCACCTCTCTAAGAAAACAGCTGCATTATGTGGGTGGGTCAGCCTGACCTCAGAGCCATACAAGACATATCATATGTATTTTTGACCACCTCCAGGACGTGATAACTACAAATGGTCTAGTTACTTTAGACAGAAACAAAACTAGGGAGGTTGGTCAGGGAGGATGGGTGGGTGTAATCTGCGACCGTCTAGCAATCCAAAAGGTTGCATGTTTTTCAGTCGCGTCAGTGACAACTGTAGCATCTTAGCTAACCCTTCCCCTAACCCTTATTCTAAATGTGACCCATTTCACCTAACCTGCTACAGAAATATAACATTTACATAAGTATTCACACCCATGAGTCAATACTTTGTAGAAGTGATTACAGCTGTGAGTCTTTCTGGGTAAGTCTCTAAGAGCTTTCTTTGCACACCTGGATTGTGCAACAATTGCTCATTATTCTTTTACAAAATTCTTCAAGCTCTGTCAAATTTCTTGTTGATCATTGAATGACAACTATTTTCAGGTCTGCCATATATTTTCAAAGTAGATTTAAATCAAAACTGTAACTCAGCCACTCAGGAACATCCACGGTCTTCTTGGTAAGCAACTCCAGTGTATATTTGGCCTTGTGATTTAGGTTATTGTCCTGCTGAAAGGTGAATTAATCTCTTAGTGTCTGGTGGAAAGTAGACTGAACCAGGATTTTGCCTGTGCCTAGCTCCATTCCGTTGATTTTTTATCCTGCGGCGACATAGGCGGATGAAATGAACTGATGAACTGAGACGCAGCCCACGAAAAAAAAAACATATCTCTATCTTAAACTGACAGATTTTGATGGGGATTTTATGTTTCTTAGATTGACGCACCGGTGCCAGAACAAAAGTACTCTATTGGGGTGTTATTTTCTAAAGTACTATTCTTGGGATCAGAGGAATCTCTAAAGATGTCAGCCCTGGGAACAATGTCAATCCCTCAGTCTCAAAACTAAAGACACTAAAGACCAGCATCACCCGAAGACCCAAAGACATTGTTCGTAATATTCAGTTTGTAACATGTTTCATTTGCCTTAAGAGTGTGGTAGGAAAAATCAAACTATTATTTCACCTGCTAAAGACCAGTGAGCCTTTCAAAAGACCAGAGGCATCTGCTCTGTATATTACACACATTTTTTACATGATCAGTCAATGCTCTTAACAAAACCCTCTGTTGTGGACAAAATGTTGAGTAACATCCCCACTCTTTCCACCCTAAGGAAATCAAGAAATCTGTTAGGTACATTTATTATTCAGCTCCTTGTCTGCTACCACCTCAGAAATTCACCCCATTGCGAGTGAGCAGTAAGATTGCGACCGGCTATTAAACACTTGTTAGTTGTTAAAGGTCCAGAACAGTTATTCGGATTCACATGTAAAATAGCCTTTTGAGTGACTAAAATATCCCCTATACTTGGCATAGAAATGCTCAAAATTAGAGAAAAACTACTCTTTCTACCAGAAATGTTGAAAATACAGGCTGAGTGGGCAGGGATCTTACTTACTGAAATTCCTATGTCAAGAAACTTGGATGCAGTGAGCAGTGTTGCAGTAAAATCATCTCATGCTAATTTGGTGATACACAAAGCAACTCAAACATTGCAATTGCATCAATAATGTCAAATCTTTTACATCTGCCATTCGGCATGTCTCTTGTGATGAGGTTCACAGCAGCAGCGACAGATGTGTTGACATGACAACTGTGTCAGAGTTTTGAAAGACTTCTCCTGTTTTATTCCATGCAGGCTGAAGACCTAGCTAGCCAGTAACTAGTCTAAACGTTTAATTGTATTTGCTGACACCCTAATCAAATGTTCATACTTCAATCTGGTTTCATCCAAATATCCAATTTTGTGAAAAACATGATTTTGACTGTTCATGACCCTTAACCTGCTCTTAGTTTTTTTTTAAATTCAAAGTGATCTATCAAAGTGTTGATGTTTTGGTTGCAATCTGGTACCATCTGAGCTTGTTGTTGAAATGCCTTGTTTTTACACTTTTTCTGTACAATGTTAACAAATAAACACCATCCTTACTCAGAAAGTGTATAGTAAGCAAGGACAGCTGAATGATGTCATACTAGTCTATGGACCAGATAGTAATTCATTTACTCAAAATGTATACTTAAGTTGGTGTTTATTATTACCATCAGTAAAATGGTTATGGTAGGGTAACATTCCTGTTATTGACAGGTAATCAAATATACAATCTACTGCATAAGAACTCCTTTCAACAGTACATGACCATTAGCCCACAGCAATGGAATGTGTTTAATATAAAACTTTGGTCCAACAAAATGTGCAAATATACAAAATATAACAAAAACACAAAACAATATTCCTTTGATTAGGACAAGAAACTAGAAGTATACAAAAGCGCTTCACACAAGGCACCATTCTGGTCTATAAAAATTCAGACCAAATGTCATACGGCAGGTCAAATTATCATAAGGCAGTTGAACAGCTCCAAGTCCTGCAAAAATAACTACAACCAAGAATAATTTTCTTTCATTGAAGTAAAAAAAAAACTCTATTATACATCTATTCAAATATAACTAGTTAAGGGAAATAACATATTTAAGCCTAAAATATTAGCAGTCACATTCATTTACAAAGCAAAACAGTAACATCCATACAGTTAGGCCTCGAGTTAAATAAGACTGAGTAAGATCGAGTTCAGAAAAGACGCTTCACATTGCATGGTGGACTTGAGGAAGACATCGAGTCAGTGAGAATCAATACTACCTGACGTAATTACAGACAATCACACTGGATCAACAAGCATCTCCACGACCGGAAATGTCAATAACTGTGTCCATGTCAGCAACGAACACCATCACATGACTATTTGAGGTGTTAAATATCAAAAGGATCTACAGAAAAAGAAAAACCCTGGCGTCAACGCAACGCGATTCAGTTGTGGAAAATACTTTGGTCGTCCAAAGAAAGACGATGCAGAGATGCATCTAAATAAGTACATTGGATAGCCAACAACAACCCCACATCATGGCTGCATCCACTCAGGCACTTCGCTAACTGTAATATTCCTCTAGAATGTAGCAGAGGTTTTCCTTCACCTGACTCAAGTATGGCTTTATTATTGTCTGGACTCTCGATGTATTCCCCTCACACATGAATGAGAAACTTCCTTCAGGACCCCCATTTGAGCACTGTGACTCCTGGTATAAACAAAGGGCGACCAATTACGGTCATACAGCGGATAAAATCCTCATCATCCTCTGGCAGATAGGTTCGCTGCTACATTCTTCATAATTCACATTTGGACAGATACTAATGGCTGGTAGAGCCATAGCTAGAGATGACTGACGTCTGGGAATAAGAGGTCATAATAGGTCGCTGATATCTAGGGACTCAGAAAATGTCAGTGTTTAGGGTTGATGCCAAAGGGATATTATTAAGAGTACAACCATTGGCAGAATAGGCAGTGCACTAATAACTCAATGTAGGCTTAAATTAGGAAATTTAAACATGACAGAAGAACCTCTGCTACGCTAGGGAAAAGTAAAGAAACACCCCGCTGTTTGTACGAACATGATGCCCTCTTGTCCCTCAGTAATTGAGGATCTGGACGTCGAACAGATCACAGACTCCCTCATTGTCATCCAGGTTGAAGTTGTAGTCCACCCCTGCATTGGGAGACAGTCGCAGCAGAGGGAACACTGTAACACAAAATAGAGAGGAGAAAACTCAAATCTCACACTGTTAAACTTGTATATCTTGATGGTCTTTGGAGAGAGAATATTGAGAGCAGCTAGATAGGATCTTTACTCTCAGCCCTAATGTTTACCATCAGAAGACATCAGCTCATCTATTAGGTCAGCCACACCTGAAGAACACAGAAAACATTTCTGTAAGTACGCCACACAGGGAGTAAAGCCATGTTAATACAAGCCCCCATCCAAATCAGTTGGCCACCCTCCCAGTTCCAGACCTCCCTCAGCTGCTCTCCTGAAGGAGAGACCTCCCCTCTCCCTCACATTCTCTCTCCCCCTTCAGCTAGTCTCCTGTGTCGGTTAGTTTCAGCAGGCTGCACACTTCCCCCTCTCACCCCCCCTCACTCACCCTCTCTCTCTTCCTTCATGTGGTCTCCTGTGTTGGTTAATTTCAGAAGGCTGCCCACATCCAGCATGGACTGGAGCTCCTGGCCCAAGTGTCCTCCCAGAACCCCTTGCTGCTGGACACCTGTTGGCATGCCGACCAACTGCTGCATTGCTAGACCAGTAGTCGCCTGAGGGTGGCATTCTACAGGAGGGGAAGGGGGACAAAACAGTAGCATGGCATTAGTCTGGAGCATGACGGGATTTGATGCTGCAAGTACTTCCCATTGCTCTTACTCCCTCATCTGTACAGTTGTTGATTTCAGATATTACAATAACAATCTTTTTTTTTTTAAGTCACTAAAATCCTTAGCCTGTAGCAATCAGAAGGGAATCTAAGATATCACCACCAGTAATTGGTAGGATATCTTCACAACTGATGTGAGCCCTGAGTGAATGGCCTAGAAGTCCTCCTTACCCATGTGTATGTCTGGTGGGGTGGAGGAGGGTGTAAGATCCTCATCGTGCCTCCGCAGTGGCGCCATCTTGTGTTCAGAGATGTGGTGTGTCACAGGGCTGGGGAAATGGGCTGAGTCAGAGGGCAGGGGGAACCTCTGCAGGTCCGCAGGGGTGGTGGGTGGGGTAGGCATAGAAGAAAGGTCCTCTGGGGGGGGCACAGAGAACACAACGGGTCTGGAGGAACCAGACTCTTTGTTGATGAGCATCACCTGGATCGGCGCAGACGTGCTCCTTAGATTCACCTGGTACCTCTTCTGGCCTCTCTGACCCTAGGAGACCATGGGGACAGTTTGTAGACCAAATAGCCTTTTCATAAAATGGTGTCGACCCAAAACAAACTGTTCTGGTTCGGATAGTTTTTTCCCACATCATCCTTTCCAGTACCGTTCAACCAACTCTGGTGTATGCGTAAACAGTCCAGCCCAGTATGGCTTAGCTTGGTTCGACTTAGCTCAGTAGTGTGAAATAAGTATAAAGCGCTCAACTTTGTTCCAATATCCACCCTAGCATACCACATGACATACCGTTTCAGGCACCGGTACCTCCAGCTGTGTTCCTGAGGGAGCGACCACCGCCAGGAGAGTGTCTCCGCTGAACGCATCACAGATGTCCTCGTGGGTCACATACATATACGTGGGCGGTGTTAAGGAAAGAAATGGGGAGAGAGACTGAAGTGGCGCTGGAAAGACTGACGTGATAATCAGTGTAAACTGGAAAAACTAGACCAAGAGCATTAAACAACAAAGAGCTTAAAACTGAACTGACATGCTAATTACACTCGTGTATGTAATCCCATCCTTACATTTAACGGATTTCCTCCGTTGAGTTCATCGTTAAAAGTAGGGGGGCCTTTCAGGGACATAATCACTGTCGGCATAGATGAGGTAGAACACAGGTGTAAGAGAAACAGACAAGACCCATCTCATATTTCATATTTCTCATATTTCACCAAAATTCAGCCCAGTCTTAAGACTGAATCCTTTTTCTCAAATTCTCACTAACGTCCCACCAATAAAGGCATGATTCACGCTAAACTTCGAGCTACACGAGTTTCTCGAGTGACTTACGGTCAGTAACACATGCAACCTAATGGGGCAGTGCCCCACCACCCCCACAGTGCGAGGGAGTTCATGTTGAAGGATATCTGCTGGCGATGCGGTCATCGTTCATGTGTTTGATGCTCTGCTCCAGCCAGGCCTTCTGGCTGTCAAGCTCCTTCTCCTGCTCCTCCAGCTCACACAGCTGAGCTGTTAGCACCTCCACCTGCTCCAGCACCTCTGCTGTCTGGCAGCCCAGGTTCTCCCCTCTGGGACAGGATGAGAGAAGGGGTTTGAATGGAAGAATGTGTGTGTAGGGCATTTGGATGTGCAGTGATTTTTCACATTCCTTTCCCTGATGTGTTGCATGGAAATTAACACCATCCAGAGTGACTGACTTCAATCACCCTGACCCTGCAGACAACTGCCCAACTCACCTCCACTGAATTATGTTCTTGGTTTTCTTCTCGATGAGGCCCACTCCCTCCAGCACGTTGGTGATGTCATAGATCCTCCTCTTCTGTCTCACAGCCAAGCTGTCTGCAGCCTGTCAATGGACACAACAGATGTGTTTAAATATTAGACAATACTGACAGACACCTGAAGAGACCATTACTGAGAAAACTAATCTTGAGAAAAACTGTACAGTCACAATACATTGGGGATGAAAACCCATGCAAAGATGTGGAAATGATGAAGCTGCTTTCTATTGTGTAGAATTAAACTACTGAGTACTGTGTATATACGCGCCTACCCCCCCAGGCTCAGAATTGGCACAAACCAACCAAAACTTGGCACATGAAGACTAAGTAGACTTCATACAATGGAAGAAGAGGGAGGGAGCCTGCCTGCCTACTGAGTAAACAGCCTGCTGTGGCGCGCAAGTAGAGGGGGAAATGGCCAAACTCCTTATCAGCAAAGGAGTTGAAAACAGCCAGTTCAAACAGCCAGGTTGTCCAGGTGGGTAGTAAGTTAGGTGGAAGTAGTCTACTCTGCATTAATCAATCAATCATTACAATCACTGTAAAAGGAAGGAAACCTTGTCAGGAAACAGACACTGATGGGGGTGGGGTTAGTAGGGATGGCCAGGTGCCCCAGTTGTGATCATCTTGGTCTCATTAACAGTTTAAGTAACTTGTTGCATAACATGCATGTCCAGAAAACAATATTTCATAGCTATGGACCAATGACAACAGGTAGCTTAGCTATGGAGCCAACAAGCTAGCTTTGCTAGGTATCTGCCTTTAAGTGGGGAGATATAAAGTAAGGCATTTGATAGAAATGAAAACTGGCAGAATGAAAGTTTGCCAGCACCTAACTAGCTAGGTAGCAAACTTGGTTGAAGACAAAAATGTGACAACTTTCTTCACTGTGAAATGACCGTGAGATGTTATAACACATTGACAATCTGATATTTGGTCAGAAGAATGACTGGTGAAACAAGACCTTGCTTTGGCTTTGTTCAATTTAACACCAATTTCTCTGGCTGGATGATGGGGGAAAAACACCGACATAAGATTGCATAAATAGTGAAAAATATGAGAAGCAAGCTTCGACAACTGACCACTTTCAGGTCAAGTACGCCGTCCTTCGCCTCTTGGAGTAAAGTCACGAACTTGATTGTGAGGAGCCCCAAACTTTTCTCATGTCGACTCGATGCGGCTCCGCCGTTCGGCAGGCTCGAGCGCACAGACTCAGCCATTGTCTCGAGGTCCTGGGTGAGAAATGTTTCTGTGAGCTAGCTAGGTTGTTGAACTCACTTCTTGGGTGGTGAGGTGATGGTTGAGAGAAACGGGAATTTTCTCCATTCAGTTTATTTACCTCAGTCAGGACGACGGCAAATACTGTTTGAGGTTTTTAAAACGAACGGAAGTGACGTTAGATTACAATTGCCATGGCAACTGCCCTTACCCCATGCAGAGATATTGGCAAAAACAGTCCGGTATGAAGATAGGCAGAAACTGCTTCGATAATAGAAATCCCCGATCACACTTGTAGATGATGTCATAGCGACGTTGGCTAGCTAAACTCATGCGCAGAAACACCTCTCTCTCTCAAAAGTTTTAGAACATCCACTCATTCAAGGGTTTTTACTTTACTACTACTTTACTATGTTCTACATTGTAGAATAGTGAAGACATCAAAACTATGAAATAACACACATGGAATCATCTAGTAATCAAAAGTGTTAAATAGACACACTTTGAAGACAGCTTGACAGCTTTTCACAATCTTGGCATTCTCTCAACCAGCTTCACCTGGAATGCCAGCAGTCTTGAAGGAGTTCCCACATATGCTGAGCACTTGTTGGCTGCTTTTCCTTTACTCTGTGGTCCGACTTTTCCCAAACCATCTCAATTTGGCTGAGATCTGGGGATTGTGGAGGCCAGGACATCTGATGAAATTTCATTACTCTCCTTGGTCAAATAGCCCTTACACAGCCTGGAGGTGTGTTGGGTCATTGTCCTGTTGAAAAACAAATGATAGTCCCACTGGGATGGCGTATTGCTGCAGAATGCGGTGGTAGCCATGCTAGTTAAGTGTGCCTTGAATAAAATAAAATAAAATCACAGACTGTGTCAACACCTCCTCCTCCATGCTTCACGGTGGGAACCACACATGCAGAGATCATCCGTTCACCTACTCTGCGTATCACAAAGATACGGTTGGAACCAAAAATCTCGAAGGACAGATTTCCACTGATCTAATGTCGATTGCTTGTGTTTCTTTGCCCAAGCAAGTCTCTTCTTCTTATTGGTCCTTTAGTAGTGGTTTCTTTGCAGCAATTCAACCATGAAGGCCTGATTCACAGTCTCCTCTGAACAGTTGATGTTGAGATGTGTCTATTACTTGAACTCAGTGAGCATTTATTGGGCTGCAATCTGAGGTGCAGTTAACTCTAATGAACTTATCCTCCACAGAGGTAACTCTTTGTCTTCCTTTCCTGTGGTGGTGAAATGTTCTGTATTGACAGACCTTCATGTCTTTAAATAATGATGGACTGTCATTTCTCTTTGCTTTTTGAGCTGCTCTTGCCATAATATGGACTTGATATTTTACCAAATAGGACTATCTTCTGTACACCACCCCTACCTTGTCACAACACAACTGATTGCCTCAAACGCATTAAGTACAAATTAAGTACAAATGTACTTTTAACAAGGCACACCTGTTAATTGAAATGCATTCCAGGTGACTACCTCATGAAGCTGGTTGAAAGAAATCCAAGAGTGTGCAAAGCTGTCATCAAGGCAAAGAGTGGCTACTTTGAAGAATCTTAAATATAAAATATATTTTGATTTGTTTAACACTTTTTTGGGTACTACATGATTCCATATGTTATTTCATAGTTTTGATGTCTTCAATATTATTCTACAATATAGAAAATAGTAAATAAATAAAAACCCTTGAATGAGTAGGTGTGTCAACTTTTGACTGGTACTGTACATGTCAGTACATACACACAAGTAGATCACATGGGGGAGAGGCTTTGTGCCATGAGGTGTTGATTTATTTGTTTTTTGAAACCAGGTTTGCGGTTCACTTGAACTTTTAAAGATGGAAAGGAGTTCCATGCATTCATAGCTCTGTAAAATATTCTGTTTCCTTACATTTGGACCTGGGAAATTTGAAAAGACCCCTGGTGGCATGTTTGGTGGGGTAAGTGTGTGTGTCAATGTTGTGTGTAAGTTGACTATGCAAACAATTTAGAATTCCCATAAATATTTTTTATAAAAACAATTATTGACAGTCACATGGAAAATAGGAAAAATAAAGAAAAACCCTGGAATGAGTAATCAAACTTTTGACTGGTACTATATGGCATACTGGTACTAAATGGCATCAGTTTTACGGGCCCCAACCAAAAGTGCTTTTTTCACATTATTTGTAACTTATTTTGTACATAATGTTTCTGCAACCGTATCTTACGGCGAAAAAGAGCTTCTGGATATCAGGACCACTCACATCGGATTAGACAAAGATTTTTTCTTCAACAAGCAGGACGCACAAGACATTCTCCGAACCCCCGACAAGGCCAACATCCCAGTTATTGGCAAGAGGAAGAGACGCAGGTACAGGGGACACAGAGCGGGGTGCCTCGTAAGGATTCGCAGAAGGTGAGTGGGAAAGCTGTCGTTACTGTCAATATTACTCGCCAACGTGCAATCATTGGACAAGAAATTAGACGAGGTATGATCATGAATATCCTACCAATGGGACATCAAAAACTGTACTATCGTATGTTCACGGAATCGTGGCTGAATAATGACATGGATATTCAGTTAGCGGGATATACGCTGCACCGGCAAGATAAAACAGCACACTCCGGTAAGACGAGGGGAGGCGTTCTGTGCATATTTGTAAACAACAGCTGGTGCACAAAATCTAAGGAAGTCTAGATTTTGCTCACCTGAAGTAGAGTATCTTGTGATAAAATTCAGACCACACTATTTGCCTAGAGAGTTCTTAGCTATACCTTTCGTGGCTGTTTATTTACCACCACAGAAGGATGCTGGCACTAAGACTGCACTCAGTCAGCTGTATAAGGAAATAAGCAAACAGGAAACCACTCACCCAGAGGCGGCGCTCCTAGTGGCCGCAGACTTTAATGCAGGGAAACTTAAAATCAATCAAATTTCTATCAACATGTTAAATGTGTAACCAGAGGGAAAGAAATTCTAGATCATCTGTACTCTACACACAGAGAAGCGTACAAAGCTCTCCCTCGCCCACCATTTGGTAAATCCGACCAATTATATCCTCCTGATTCCTGCTTACAAGCTAAAAATTAAAGCAGGAAGCACCAGTGACTCGGTCTATAAAAAAGTGGTCAGGTGAAGCAGATGCAAAACTACAGGACTGTTTTGCTATCACAGACTGGAACATGTTCCGGGATTCTTCCGATGGCATTGAGGAGTACACCACATCAGTCACTGGCTTTATCAATAAGTGCATCGAGGACATCGTCCCTACAGTGACTAAGTACATACCCCAACCAGAAGCCATAGATTACAGCCAAAATTCGCACTGAGCTAAAGGGTAGAGCTGCCGCTTTCAAGGTGCAGGACTCTAACCCGGAAGCTTATAAGAAATCCTGCTATGCCCTCCGATTAACCATCAAACAGGCAAAGCATCAATACAGGGTTAAGATTGATTCATACTACACCGGCTCTGACGCTCGTCTTATGTGGCAGGGCTTGCAAACTATTACAGACTACAAAGAGAAGCACAGCCACGAGCTGCCCAGTGACACAAGCCTACCAGACGAGCTAAATCACTTCTATGCTCGCTTGGAGGAAAACAACACTGAGGCATGCATGAGAGCATCAGCTGCTCCGGACGACTGTGTGATCCCACTCTCTGTAGCCGACGTGAGTAAGACCTTTAAACAGGTCAACTTTCACAAGGCTACAGGGCCAAACGGATTACCAGGATCTGTGCTCCGGGCATGTGCTGACCAACTGGCAGGTGTCTTCACTGACATTTTCAACATGTCCCTGATTGAGTCTGTAATACCAACATGTTTCAAACAGACACCATAGTCCCTGTGCCCAAGAACACGAAGGAAACCTGCCTAAATGACTAAAGACCCATAGTGCTTTGAAAGGCTGGTAATGGCTCACATCAACAACATTATCTCAGAAACCCTAGATCCACTCCAGTTTGCATACCGCCCAAACAGATCCACAGATGATGCAATCTCTATTGCACTCCACACATCCCTTTCCCACCTGGACAAATGGAACACCTACATGAGAATGCTACTCATTGAATATAACTCAGTGTTCAAGACCATAGTGCTCTCAAAGCTCATCACTAAGCTAAGGATCCTGGGACTAAACACCTCCCTCTGCAACTGGATCCTGGACTTCCTGACGGGCCGCCCCCAAGCGGTGAGGGTAGGTAGCAACATCTGCCACATTGATCCTCAACACTGGAGCCCCTCAGGGGTGCATGCTCAATCCCCTCCTTTACTCCCTGTTCACCCACGACTGCATTGCCAGGCACAACTCCAACACCATCATTACGTTTGCAGACAACACAACAGTGATCACTGACAGCGATGAGACGGCCTATAGGGAGTCGGTCAGAGACCTGGCCGGGTGGTGCCAGAATAACAAACTATCCCTCAATGTAACCAAGACTAAGGAGATGATTGTGGACTACAGGAAAAGGAGGACCAAGCACGCCCCCATTCTCATCGACGGGGCTGTAGTGGAGCAGGTTGAGAGCTTCAAGTTCCTTGGTGTTTACATCACCAACAAACTAGAATGGTCCAAGCACACCAAGACAGTTGATTTGATTGTATGTATTTACTTGTTTATACCTGTGTTTTCTTAGAATTGTTTGATGTAGGGATGTAAGTTGTTGATAATTTTGTACAATGAAAAAAAAGTGTATATATAACTAAATAAATAATAATCATGCGCAGAAACACGTCATTTTTGAATGGTCGCACCAAACTGAGCGTGTGCAGGGCGTCAAATCAAAGGCACTCCTTCAATATTTTTTTTATTTAACCTTTATTTAACTAGATATAAAGTTGTTGACGAAAAGTGTCCGTTTGTCACTTTTACAAGGTTTTTAAAAAAGTTTAACCTTTATTTAACTAGCAAGTCAGTTAAGAATAAATTCTTATTTACAATGACAGCCTAGGAACAGTGGGTTAACTGTGTTGTTCGGGGATTTGATCTAGCAATATTCAACCACTTAAGACATTGGCTCAAATCTAGGTTGTGGCTTTAGTTTTCTAGAAAATTAACAACTAATGAATAATTATTCCCCATAGCTAGCTACCTTGACTTCTCAAATCCCAAACCCAGCCTGGTCTGTTTCGCGCGTTCCAGAAGTCTCGCAATGTTGCACCTCTGGGTTTAGAAACCAGGGAATAACGACTGCCACGTCACATAGAGGATTTCAAATTGATGGCCGACCATGGTATCAAATATATTCTACTCTTATGTTCACATCGATCTGTGGCGGTACTGCAAGCATTGTTTTCAGAAAACAGTATTCCCCCATTATAGTGAATTGGGAAATGGCTTTGTTCGTGGTCAATATTCATGGATATAATTTTTTTTTTATCAGAACACAATCATGGTATCAATAATTGATTCTAGTACACCAAATGTATGTCCTTGAACGGATTACTTAAAAATCACATACAGACAAAGTTCTAAGGACAATTTAGTTGCTAATGGTAGCCTGCAGTACCCCGGTAGGCCTTCAATTTAACATACTCCATGAGAGGGGGCAGCAAACCAAACCAAACCAAACTTTATTTAATTTGTCACATTCACCGAATACAACAGATGTAGTAGACCTTACCGTGAAATGCTTACTTACAAGCCCTTAACCAACTATTTATTTCAATAAAGAGTGAAGAAAATATTTACCAAATAAACTAAAGTAAAACATTTTTTAAAGTAACAATAACGAGGCTATATACCTGTACCAAGTCAATTTGCAGGGGTACAGTTTAGTTGAGGTAATTTGTACATGAAGGCAGGGGTAAAGTGACTATGCATATGTAATAAACAGCGAGTAGCAGCACTGTAAAAACAAATGTAAATATTCCGGGTGACCATTTGTTTCATTGTTCAGCAGTCTTATGGCTTGGGGGTAGAAGCTGTTAAGAAGCATTTTGGTACTAGACTTGACGCTCCGGTAACTCTTGCCGTGTGGTAGCAGAGAGAACAGTCTATGACTCGGGTGACTGGACTCGGACAATGTTTTGGCCTTTCCTCTGACACCGCCTAGTATCTAGGTCCTGGATGGCAGGAAGCTTGGCCCCATTGAGGTACTAGGCCGTGCGACCTACCCTCTGTAGCGCCTTACGGTCAGATGCAGAGCAGTTGCCATACCAGGTGGCGATGCAACCAGTCAGGATGCTCTCGATGGTGCAGCTGTAGAACCTTTTGAGGATCTGGGGAACCATGCCAAATCTTTTCAGTCTCCTGAGGGGGAAAAGGTGTTGTCGTGCCCTCTTCACGACTATCTTGGTGTGTTTGGACCATGATAGTTTGTTGGTGATATGGACACCAAGGAACTTGCAACTCTCAACCTGCTCCACTACAGCCCCGTCAATGTTAATGGGGGACTGTTCGGCCCGTCTTTTCCTGTAGTCCACGATCAACTGCTTTGTCTTGCTCACATTGAGGGAGAGCTTGTTGTCCTGACACCACACTGCCAGGTCTCTGACCTCCTCCTAAAAGGCTGTCTCATCGTTGTCGGTAAATCAGGCCTACCACTGTTGTGTCGTCAGCAAACTTAAATTATGGTGTTGGAGTCGTGTTTGGTCATGCAGTCATGGGTGAACAGGGAGTACAGGAGAGGACTAAGCATGCACCCCTGAGGGGCTCCAGTGTTGAGGATCAGCGTGGCAGATGTGTTGTTGCTTACCGTTACCACCTGGGGGCAGCCCATCAAGAAATCCAGGATCCAGTTGCAGAGGGAGGTGTTTAATCCCAAGGTCCTTAGCTTAGTGATGAGTTTTGTGGGCACTATGGTGTTGTAGTCAATGAACAGCATTCTCACATAGGTGTTCCTTTTGTCCAGGTGGGAAAGGGCAGTGTGGAGTGCGATTGAGATTGCGTTATTGGAGTGGATCTAGGGTATCTGGGAGGATGCTGTTGATGTGAGCCATGACCAGCCTTTAAAAGCATTTCATGGCTACCGATGTGAGCGCTACGGGTGGTAATCATTTAGGCAGGTTACCTTTGCTTCCTTGGGCACAGGGACTATGGTGGTGTGCTTGATCTGGTATTACAGACTCGGTCAGGGAGAGAGTCAGTCAACTGGCAAATGTCTTCAATGTCAGTGGGTCTGTGTGCATGCTTTGAGTACACGTCCTGGTAATCCGTCTGGCCCCGTGGCTTTGTGAATGTTGACCTGTTTAAAAGGTCTTACTCACATCGGACATGGAGAGCGTGATCACACAGTCGTCCGGAACAGCTGGTGCTCTCAAGCATGCTTCAGTGTTGCTTGCCTCAAATCGAGCATAAAAGGCATTTTGCTAGTCTGGTATGCTCATGTCACTGGGTAGCTCGCAGCTGGGTTTCGCTTTGTAGTCTGTAAAAGTTTTCAAGCCCTGCCACATCCGACGAGTGTCAGAACCAGTGTAGTAGGATTCAATCTTAATCCTGTATTGACGCTTTGCCTGTTTGATGGTTCATCTGAGGGCATAGGGGGATTTCTTATAAGTGTCCGGATTATTGTCCCGCTCCTTGAAAGCGGCATCTTTAGCATTTATCTCGATGCGGATGTTGCCTGTAATTTATGGCTTCTGCTTGGGATATGTACGTACGGTCATTGTGGGGACGACATCGTCGATGCACTTATTGATGAAGCCGATGACTGAGGTGGCATACTCCTCAATGCCATTGGATGAATCCCGGAACATATTCCAGTCTGTGCTAGCAAAACAGTCCTGTAAGCGCAGTATCCGCATTATCGGGTACTTCCTGCTTTAGTTTTTGCTTGTAAGCAGGAATCAGGATATAATTATGGTCAGATTTGCCAAATGGAGGGTGAGCTTTGCCCACATCTCTGTGTGTGGAGTAAAGGTGGTCTAGAGTTTTTTCCCCCTCTGGTTGCACGTGACATGCTGGTAGAAATGAGGTAAAACGGATTTAAGTTTGCCTGCATTAAAGTCTCCGGCCACTAGGAGTGGCACTTCTGGATAAGCAATTTCTTGTATGCTTATGGCCTTATACAGCTCGTTGAGTGCGGTCTTAGTGCCAGCATCGGTTTGTGGTGGTAAATAGATGGCTACGAATAATATAGATGAGAACTCTCTTGGTAGATAGTGTGGTCTACAGCTTATCACAAGGTACTCTACCTTACCTCAGGCAAGCGACTCCTTTAATATTAGACATTGCGCACCAGCTGATATTGACAAATACACCCCCCGCTTCTCTTTCCTGCCGATGCATGGAAAATCATGGCAGCTCTATATTATCAGTGTCGTCGTTCAGCCACAGCTTGATGAAACATAAGATATTCGTTTTTAATGTCCCGTTGGCAGGATAGTCTTTATCGTATATCATCCATTTTGCTTTCCAATGATTGCACGTTGAAGGGCACTGAGCTAACCTGCAACAGTCACTTCCTAGAGTAGCTCAAACACATGCAATGTTTCCAAAAACTCCTCCATGTACCAAGACGGCGACACGCTGAAATGACACTTCCCGATCAAATGCGCCGCTGAGCATTCTCATAGAAAACAATGGGGTGACTTCATCGATGGCTTTGTCTTATTTTTTACAGTCTTTTAGAAAATTATATTTGTATCTTTGCCCCATCTGCTCCCCATCACAGCCCAAAACTTTTTCTAAGACTTGACAACGAAAGCGGAATAAAACTGCTTTTATTTAGCATGATAAAAATATACACATATTTGATAACTTAGTTCAAATATTTACACAACATGTAAATGTATTACATTTCAAACTAGTGCCCTAGATGGCGTAGTTATTCCTGATGTTGTATTCCTCATTAACTCGATTTAATTAATGGCCCACCAGCCTAAATAAAATTTAAAAAAGGGAAAATATGTGCACTCTTAACAAAACACAATTTCTCCCCACCGATTTCGGACAACTTCCGGATGCTGTTCAGCCATGGGATAACAACAAACTGATGCACTGAACACGGTGTGCAACATCTGGATGTTATTAGAAAAAAGTCTGGGAAATATTTTGTTTTATTAAGACAGTACAGATATTTTCCCTTTTTGGGGGGGCTGGCCCGCCAATCGAGTTAAGGAGGAAACCAACACCTTTGCATCCTGAATGGAGGATGCTTTATGTATAAGCCAGTCGCGGGGGGACAGGTGTCTATAGATGGGTTCGCTGACAACATCATGAAAACGATGCGTACGCTTCAATGGGATAGAAGTCGGAGTTGTGATTCTGGATGGCCAGATAGCTACCAACAATGACAAGAAACTGCCACGAGGGGAATTGTAAGTGACTCTTTTCAGCTAGTCTTGTTCTTGATACCATTTCTTGTTTTGAGGTGTTTTGACTGATGCTAATGGATCAAATTCGTTAGCTTAACCAACAACTGTAACAATTGTTGAGAGACAACAAATGCTCATTGTGCAAATGTAGTTATGTTTTCAATAAACATTGGAGATTAAATATAGTTGACATGTTGTCAACAATCTAAGCCAACCCCGTCTATTTTGCCTCACAGTTGCGCACATGTCGGTTTTGTTGCTAAACAACCAACTTGTCTATATCCGGCTGGGCACAAAGTCTGACGCAGATGACAAACGACATAAAATGGCGGCCGGTTGGGCTAATTTCAAACTTACTGGCCTAACCACAACAAGTCCAAAACCACCCCTAAAAACGTTTGACTGTCAGAACAACTTAACATTCACGTTTTGCAAATAATTCACATCAACAAATGCTGTCACCTCATCCGTGTAACGTCCAAGTAGAAACACAGGTGACTCTATAGGTGGATGATATACAACATCAGCTGTACTTAGAAGTCTTTCAATACGCTGGTGAGACGTCTCATCTTCTCCTCCATTGTTTTCTTCTCAGTTTCAGTCTCCTCCAGGAGCTGACGCATCTCCTCCTCCACCTGAAATACCTGAGTCAATAACACACACATTCCACTATTAAACAAACCCCAATAACGAATGCATTATACACCTGAGTAAAAACACACACGGTCATACATCTGAGACATTTGCATAAATAATGCATTAGGAGATGTGCAAGGAATTTCAAGTTACGTGCATGGATCTCAAGTTAACATTCATTCATTCCTTAGTATGCGTCTGAGCAGGTCAGCGTAGTGACTGTAGTAACCATTACTGTAAGCTACCTTCTGATTAGACTGTTCAATCCGTTTCTGCTTGTCATTGGCCAGCCGTAGGAGCTCGGTCTGATGGGATGCCTGTAGCGACTCCAGCTGTCGCCGGAATGCATCGTCCATACTGTGTAGCTTCTCTACCACCGCTCTGGAGGGGAAACCACAAGCACAGATACACTATCATCATTACTCTGACCTGGACCACCGTTGCAGGCTGGCAGCTCTTCGACCAATGTCTTATATTCTCATCTCTTCTATGATTCCGGTGGCTCAGTTGGTCATTGGAGCTCGGTGTTTGCAACACTGGACTTCTGTTTCTTTCCCTCATACATTAATTTAATTATATGTGGCCCATATGTATCTATGTATTTACCATAGGTCTCTTGGGATAAAAGCATCTGCTAATGACCATATTATAATCATATTACTACTAATCCACGGCTGGATTAGATAGGAAGCCCTATACGTTGCCCTATTGAAGTTGTGTTAGTCAGCATACTTGTGCGCCTGTGAGGCCTTGTCTCTCTCCTCCAGCAGCAGGCTCTCTTTAGAGTCGAAGCCCTCCTTCATGCGTTTCACCTGGCTCTCCAGCCGGGTCAGCAGGTCAGCCTTGTCCTGCCACTTCTTATTGGACACACTGCAGGGGAGAACATAGAAGTAGTAAACATGAAGTATGTATGAAGGAATGTAGTGGGGACAATGTGCATACATTAAAAGAATTGAGGATGGTGACACAGGGTGTCAGACATATTGGATTGTGGGTCCTCAGAATGATGTTGTGATGGGTAAAATCCCAATTTGAGATCCACATCTGTAAAATGTTTCACTCAAATCTCCCATTTACATCAACGCATGATTTATGGAAATGTATGAGAAACATGTGGAGCTCAAGTTTATTCAGTGCAGTGTGCGAGTGTATTTGTGCGTGTCGTGAGCTACCTGAAGGCGGCCTTGACGTCGTCCAGCTCCATCTCCTTGTCCTCCAGCTGTTGCTTGAGCTGCTCCTTGCGGAGACTGAGCTGCTGCACCGTGTCTCCCAGGTCCTGCGATGTGGCTGACGACTCCTCCAGCTGCTGCTGCAGGCGCCGCTGGGCCTGCAGGCTCTCCTCGCGCTGCCTCCGGCCCTGCTCGTCACGCTCTTGTAGGCCCTGAGGGAGAGAGAGGGAGGGTGGAGAGAGAGAGAGAGAAAGTGAAAGAGTGCTGACAGAGAGAAATGCCAATACTTCTGAAATCAAGTGCACCTCAAAGTACTTGACGTATGTATTTGACCAAGGTCTGATTTTTACTTTCTATAAGTAACACTTATGGAGGAGAGACTTTAAAAACAGAGTAACAGATTTGATTTTTACCATGTCCTAGAAACACCTCATATTCGAAAGATATGGCATGAAATAATCTCAACCTGTGTACTGTTACATCACACATATTCATTGGAAAAGTTGTCAAATGTTTCCCCAATGACACCAGTTAAAGTTCAATAACACCAATGTATATATACACAGAATGGGTCTGAGCCAAATAGACTACATTAGTTCTGGAGAGTCATTGTTTCAGAATGAGGGGTGCTGTAGTTCTGCTGGTGTTTTTCTGTTTGTCTAGGTCATGGGCTCAGGGAGAGAGCGCAGGGGTCAGAGAGAATTACATCACTCAACGGGGCCTAGGTGACGGGGGAGAGTCGGGAAGGTGATGCTGAACAATCAACCTGACATCTGGACTGAGCTGAAGGAGCGAAGGGACATGGTGGTGGCACAGAGAGTGGAGCTGGGGAACATGCAGGCCAGACAGACAGCCAGTGAGAGCCATGTGGATGAACTGAATGGAGAAGTGGTGGATCACAGAGTAGAGCTGAGTGTCAATAAGAATGAGGTGCAGTTCCACGAAAACAAGGTGGAAAAACTGGAGACCAGGAACGTAGGTAAAGTGATGTACAATCAACAACAGCGACGTGTTGAATTCTAGTCAACTATCCCATTAAAGATGGTATAGTGTCTGTTTGAAACAAGAACAATTACTCTCAGATGGACAAAAAGGTATGTCCATCAAAGGTAAGTAGCTTTTTCTAAGCATTAAATTTGCTGTCTGCAGTATTTTCCAGTATCATAAAATGAATTGTAGCTTTCAACCTTTTCAGTGCCATATTGAAAATCATACAGAGTTGATCTTATTAACTTATTTATACTTATCTGTACAAAATATCATTGGTTATGTAACGAGTTTCCTCCTCTTCTTCCGAAGAGGAGAGGCGAAACGGATCAGAGGACCAATACGCGGCGTGGTAATTTTCCATGGTACTTCTTTAATGCTTTAAGGTACACATGAACAAACTAACAAAACAAGAAAACGTGAAAACTCAAATTACAGTCCTATCTGGTGCATACACAGAGACAGGAAACAATCACCCACAAACACACAGTGAAACCCAGGCCACCTAAGTATGATTCTCAATCAGAGACAACTAATGACACCTGCCTCTGATTGAGAACCATACTAGGCCGAAACATAGAAATTCCCAAAACCTAGACAAACAAACATAGACTGCCCACCCAACTCACGCCCTGACCATACTAACTAAACACAAAACACAGAAAATAAAGGTCAGAACGTGACAGTACCCCCCCCCAAAGGTGCGGACTCCGGCCGCAAAACCTTGACCTATAGGGGAGGGTCTGGGTGGGCGTCTGTCCGCGGTGGCGGTTCTGGCGCGGGACGCGGACCCCACTTCACCCTTGTCTTTGTCCGCCTCATTTTCCGCCTCCGTGGCTTTCTCACCATGGCAACCCCTCTCAATGACCCCACTGGACAGAGGGGCAGGGGCTCTGGACAGAGGGGCAGGGGCTCTGGACAGAGGGACAGGGGCTCTGGACAGAGGGACAGGGGCTCTGGACAGAGGGACAGGGGCTCTGGCGCCTCTGGGCTGAGGGACTCTGGCGCCTCTGGGCTGAGGGACTCTGGCGCCTCTGGGCTGAGGGACTCTGGCGCCTCTGGGCTGAGGGACTCTGGCGCCTCTGGGCTGAGGGACTCTGGCGCCTCTGGGCTGAGGGACTCTGGCGCCTCTGGGCTGAGGGACTCTGGCGCCTCTGGGCTGAGGGACTCCGGCAGCGGCGCCGGACAGGCGGGACGCTCCGGCAGCGACGCCCGGACAGGCGGGAGGCTCCGGCAGCGGCGCCGGACAGGCGGGAGGCTCCGGCAGTGGCGCCGGACAGGCGGGACGCTCCGGCAGCGGCGCAGGACAGGCGGGACGCTCCGGCAGCGGCGCCGGACAGGCGGGAGCACCTGCAGAGAGGAGACAGAGAGACAGCCTGGTGCGTGGGGCTGCCACAGGAACTACCAGGCTGGGGAGACTTTCAGGAGGCTTGGTGTTAGGAGGAGCCTGAAAGACCGGGCTGTGGGGGAGCACTGGAGCTCTGGTGCGCAACCTTGGCACCACTTCCCCAGGCTGGACAACTACTCGAGCCCGGACCCTCCAGAGTGCAGGCACAGGTTGAACCGGGCTGTGGGTAAGCACGGGAGATCTAGTGCTTACTACACGCACCTCTCCCCTAGGCTCCACTCCCACAGTTGCCCGGTACGAGCGGAGCGCAGGCAGAGGACGCACTGCACCCTCCCAGCGCCCGGAGACACAGCACGCAGAGCCGGCGCAGGATAACCTGGACCAAGACTGCGTACCGGCGACCAGACCCGCTGAGCAGGCACCATACGCCCTGGCTCAATGCCCACACTCGCATGGCACTCTCGGGGGCTGCCCTATAGCGCACCGGGCTATGGACACGCACTGGTGACACCGTGCGCTCAACCGCATAACACGGTGCCTGACCAGTAATGCGCTGCTCATAATAAGCACGAGGAGTGAGCTCAGGTCTGCTACCTGGCTTAGTACCACACCTCGTGTGCCCTTTAAAAAAAAATTTGGGGCTGCCTCTCGTACCTGTCGCACTGCCGTGCTGGCTCCTCATATTGCCGCCGATCAGCTTTCGCTGCCTCCAGCTCTGCTTTGGGGCTGCGATTTTCCCCAGCCCGTGCCCAGGGTCCCTCTCCGTTCAATATCTGCTCCCATGTCCAGGAGTCCTGTGATGGTGGCCTCTGTTGTTGATGCTGCTGCTGCTGTCGTCGCTGTCCTTTACCACGCCGCTTGGTCCGATTGTGGTGGGTGATTCTGTAACGAGTTTCCTCCTCTTCTTCCGAAGAGGAGAGGCGAAACGGATCAGAGGACCAATACGCGGCGTGGTAATTTTCCATGGTACTTCTTTAATGCTTTAAGGTACACATGAACAAACTAACAAAACAAGAAAACGTGAAAACTCAAATTACAGTCCTATCTGGTGCATACACAGAGACAGGAAACAATCACCCACAAACACACAGTGAAACCCAGGCCACCTAAGTATGATTCTCAATCAGAGACAACTAATGACACCTGCCTCTGATTGAGAACCATACTAGGCCGAAACATAGAAATTCCCAAAACCTAGACAAACAAACATAGACTGCCCACCCAACTCACGCCCTGACCATACTAACTAAACACAAAACACAGAAAATAAAGGTCAGAACGTGACAGGTTAAACTTGATTATGTACACCTGGGGCAATGGACATTCAGGAGAATGGACATTTGCAAAATGGTCTGATAGAAATGTATTGCGTAGATCAAACATGACTGTCAGATTGGTATAGTAGAATGTGTGTGCTCTTATTCATTCCATTTCCATCTTCAACATGCAGTTTCAGACACAGCCCGCCATTAGCTGAAGGCGGCCAATGCAATAGTTTCAGAAAAGTAGTCACTTCCTGAGATCTGTATTCAAATTGTAAAAATGAAGCAGTTGCTTTCTCAGATCTGTATTCAAATAGTTGAAAAAAAGTAGTCCTTTTTGGGGATCTGTATTCAAATAGTTGTAGCCGCCTCCAAAGTAACCATTTGTCTCCACAGAAAAATAGCTACTTTCCACAAAGCATAGTTAAAACTATAGTTATATCCTGTCTGCTATGAGAGTGCTTTGTCCCTACTTTTCCTCTGATGCAGGTGTCTTCACTGCACTATTGAGAGGAGTCTACTACTTCAGAACCAGTGCACATTTTCTTGTTCAAGAATGTCCTGTGTATAATGACGGTACATCAGTGTAATAGTCACAGAGGCAGGGAGAATGTATCAAATGTAGTGACTCTAGAGCTGGAAGAGGGAGACTTGGTCTAAGCACACCTTTCCAGTGACCACAGTCTCTAGAATGATATCAATAATTACAGCATATTCAGTGGTTTCTTACTCTTCCCATTGCGAGGGGAACACTACAAATGCTTTTCATATATTGAGCCAAAATTATATCAAGGCATTTACTGAACAATATTGCTATCATTTACTGTCAGGTTTCCATTTGATTGATGAACATGTCTGTAATTATGTACAGTTGAAGTCAGAAGTTTACATACACTTAGGTTGGAGTCATTAAAACTCCTTTTTCAACCACTCCACAAATTTCTTGTTAATAAACTATAGTTTTGGCAAGTCGGTTAGGACATCTACTTTGTGCATGACATAAGTAATTTTCCCAACAATTGTTTACAGACAGATTATTTCACTGTATCACAATTCC
The DNA here is from genome assembly GCF_023373465.1 of Oncorhynchus keta. Lineage (NCBI taxonomy): Eukaryota > Metazoa > Chordata > Actinopteri > Salmoniformes > Salmonidae > Oncorhynchus > Oncorhynchus keta. The sequence continues at coordinate 36,275,279 of NC_068443.1, forward strand.
AGTGGGTCAAAAGTTTACATACACTAAGTTGACTGTCCCTTTAAACAGCTTGGAAAATTCCAGAAAATGATATCATGGCTTTAGAAGCTTCTGCTAATTGACATCATTTGAGTCCATTGGAGGCGTACCTGTGGATGTATTTCAAGGCCTACCTTCAAACTCCCTCTTTGCTTGACCTCATGGGAAAATCAAAAGAAATCAGCCAAGACCTCAGAAAAAGATTAGTCTAGTTCATCCTACGACCTGTACTGCGACCTGTACGCTCTCATTGGCTGGCCCTCGCTTCATACTCGTCGCCAAACCCACTGGCTCTAGGTCATCTACAAGACCCTGCGAGGTAAAGTTCCCCCTTATCTCAGCTCGCTGGTCACCATAGCAGCACACACCTTTAGCACGCGCTCCAGCAGGTATATCTCTCTGGTCACCCCCAAAACCAATTCTTCCTTTGGCCGCCTTATTTTTCTACTGTATTATTGACTGTATGTCTATTTTACTCCATGTGTAACTCTGTGTTGTTCTATGTGTCCAACTGCTTTGCTTTATCTTGGCCAGGTCGAAATTATAAAATTAGAACTTTTTCACAACTGGCCTACCTGGTTAAATAAATAAAAAATCCTTGGGAGCAATTTCCAATGCCTGAATGTACCACGTTCATCTGTACAAACAATAGTACGCAAGTATAAACACCATGGGACCACGCAGCCGTCGCCCAGGAAGGAGACGCCTTCTGTCTCCTAGAGATGAACGTATTTTGGTGCGAATAGTGCAAATCAATCCCAGAACAACAGCAAAGGACCTTGTGAAGATGCTGGAGGAAACAGGTACAAAAGTATCTATATCCACAGTAAAACGAGTCCTATATCGACATAACCTGAAAGGCCGCTCAGCAAGGAAGAAGCCACTGCTTCAAAACCGCCATAAAAAAAGCCAGACTACGATTTGCAACTGTACACGGTTTGCAACTGTACACAAAGATTGTACTTTTTGGAGAAATGTCCTCTGGTCTGATGAAACAGAAATATAACTAGAATGACCATCGTTATGTTTGGAGGGAAAAAGGAGGAGGCTTGCAAGTCGAAGAACACTATCCCAACCGTGAAGCATGGGGGTGGCAGCATCATGTTGTGGGGGTGCTTTGCTGCAGGAGGGACTGGTGCACTTCACAAAATAGATGGCATCATGAGGATGGAAAATTATATGGATATATTGAAGCAACATCAAGACATCAGTCAGCTTGGTCTAAAATGGGTCTTCCAAATGGACAATGACCCCAAGCATACTTCCAAAGTTGTGGCAAAATGGCTTAAAGACAACAAAGTCAAGGTATTGGCGTGGCCATCACAAAGCCCTGACCTCAATCATATAGAACATTTGTGGGCAGAACTGAAAAAGCGTGTGCGAGCAAAGGAGGCCAACAAATCTGACTCTGTCAGGAGGAATGGGCCAAAATTCACCCAACTTATTGCGGGAAGCTTGTGGAAGGCTACCCGAAACGTTTGACCCAAGTTAAACAATTTTAAAGGCAATGCTACCAAATACTAATTGAGTGTATGTAAACTTCTGACCCACTAGGAATGTGATGAAAGAAATAAAAGCTGAAATAAATCCTTCTCGCGACTATTATTCTGACATTTCACATTCTTAAAATAAAGAGGTGATCCTAACTGACCTAAGACAGGGAATTGTTGCTAGAATTAAATGTCTGAGTTTGAATGTATCTGAGTTCGAATGTATTTGGCTAAGGTATATGTAAACTTCCGACTTCAACTGTACATGGGTGGTATTCAGTAGAGGGAAATTGGGGGTTGGGAGATTTGACCTACTCTTAATGATAAGGATATACTGTCCTTACTCCTGCTCCTAGTATAGCCATTTACCCCGGGCCTACAATGTCACGGCTAAATGTATCATGTGCTCCAAGCCTACTACCTGCTAACTTGACCCCATACCTACAAAGCTGGTCAAAGAACTTCTCCCAACCAACAGTCACCATTATAAACACATCTATCAAAGTGGGGATATTTCCTGAGTCTTTTAAAAGGGCAATCTTCAATTGGTACATCCATTTTTCATACTTTAAAATGAATGATACACAACATGACCAAAAGTATGTGGACACCTGCTCATCGAACATCTCATTCCAAAATCATGGACATTAATTAATGTAGAGTTGGTTCCCCCTTTGCTGCTATAAACAGCCTCCACTCTTCTGTGAAGCTTTGTCCACATACTTTTGGTGATGTAGTGTACATATTAATTGACTCAGAAGAACTTATAAATGTCTCATACGCTTAGTTAAACTTTTGTACCCAATCAGAACCCAAAATATAAAGCTTGTTTTACGCCATTGTTTTCTAAACAGCGCAACTGTAAACAAAACACTGTATAGCCTCAAAACATGGTTAAAACAACTTTTATCTCATGGATGTTCAGTCCTTGCATCCCTGGCAGTCTATGAATTTGAAAGTGGTTACATTTCTCCAGCCCCATCCCTCAGCAGTTGACCAAAACAGTGCTGGGGTGACCCTCTTATTTGTACTGCAGATTGCCCATTTAAATTGGCTGTAATTAAACCGGACCTTGATCCAGATGAACCTTAACAGTGTAGACTGTAGCCCACCAGCTCAAATCCTTTTAAAATTCAAAACAGTATCTTTAAAATTCTTCAATACGGTTTTAAACCATGTCCTAGCACTGTGACTGCACTGGTCGAAGTAGTAAACGACACCATTGGGTTTTTAAAATGACTTGAGTACAACATGGGTTATTACGTGTCAATGCAGCATTGATAATCTCATGGTGCATTCCATTATTGCCTGCTGATGCGCCATCAACTGTGGACGACCATACCATTGTACCTTCAGACTATGCTCAGCACTCTGTTCTGCCACCTCAGGTCTCTTGGCCCTCCCGCTCAGCCCAGTCCAAGCTCTTCTCTGTCCTGGCAAGGGCCCATCTTCTGAAAACATCTGAAACCCTACCTCTTCAAAGAGTATATAAAAATACTCCTCCTCACCTTGACCCCCCTCTAAAAATACAGTGCTCAAAAAAAATAAAGTGAACACTTAAACAACACAATATAACTCCAAGTCAATCACACTTCTGTGAAATCAAACTGTCCACTTAGGAAGCAACACTGATTGAGAATAAATTTCACATGCTGTTGTGCAAATGGAATTGACAACAGGTGGAAATTATAGGCATTTAGCAAGACACCCCTAATAAAGGAGTGGTTCTGCAGGTGGGGACCACAGACCACTTCTCAGTTCCTGTGCTTCCTGGCTGATGTTTTGGTCACTTTTGAATGCTGGCGGTGCTTTCACTCTAGTGGTAGCATGAGACGGAGTCTACAACCCACACAAGTGGCTCAGGTAGTGCAGCTCATCCAGGATGGCACATCAATGCGAGCTGTGGCAAGAAGGTTTGCTGTGTCTGTCAGTGTAGTGTCCAGAGCATGGAGGTGCTACCAGGAGACAGGCCAGTACATCAGATGATGTGGAGGAGGCCGTAGGAGGGCAACAACCCAGCAGCAGGACCGCTACCTCCGCCTTTGTGCAAGGAGGAGCAGGAGGAGCACTGCCAGAGCCCTGCAAAATGACCTCCAGCAGGCCACAAATATGCATGTGTCTGCTCAAACGGTCAGAAACAGACTCCATGAGGGTGGTATGAGGGCCCGATGTCCACAGGTGGGGGTTGTGCTTACAGCCCAACACCGTGCAGAACGTTTGGCATTTGCCAGAGAACACCAAGATTACAGGTCGCCAGTGGCGAATTTGCCAATCTTCACAGATGAAAGCAGGTTCACACTGAGCACGTGACAGACGTGACAGTCTGGAGACGCCATGGAGAACGTTCTGCTGCCTGCAACATCCTCCAACATGACCGGTTTGGCGGTGGGTCAGTCATGGTGTGGGGTGGCATTTCTTTGGGGGGGCCACACAGCCCTCCATGTGCTCGCCAGAGGTAGCCTGACTGCCATTAGGTACCGAGATGAGATCCTCAGACCCCTGTGAGACCATATGCTGGTGAGGTTGGCCCTGGGTTCCTCCTAATGCAAGACAATGCTAGACCTCATGTGGCTGGAGTGTGTCAGCAGTTCCTGCAAGAGGAAGGCATTGATGCTTTGGACTGGCCCGCCCGTTCCCCAGACCTGAATCCAATTGAGCACATCTGGGACATCATGTCTCGCTCCATCCACCAATGCCACGTTGCACCACTGTCCAGGAGTTGGCAGATGCTTTAGTCCAGGTCTGGGAGGAGATCCCTCAGGAGATCATCCTTCACATCATCAGGAGCATGCCCAGGCATTGTAGGGAGGTCATACAGGTACGTGGAGGCCAAGCACACTACTGAGCCTCATTTTGACTTGTTTTAAGGACATTACATCAAAGTTGGATCAGCCTGAAGTGTGGTTTTCCACTTTAATTTTGAGTGTGACTCCAAATTCAGACCTCCATGGGTTGATAAATTTGAATTCCATTGATAATTTGTGTGATTTTGTTGTCAGCACATTCAACTATGTAAAGAAAAAAGTATTTAAAGAATATTTCATTCATTCAGATCTAGGATGTGTTATTTTAGTGTTCCCTTTATTTTCTTGAACAGTGTATATATCCTATCCAGTGCGACTTACAAGTATTTAGTCAGCCACAAATTCTGCAAGTTCTCCCACTTAAAAAGATGAGAGAGACCTGTAATTTTCATCATAGGTACACTTCAACTATGACAGACAAAATGAGAAAAAAAGTCCAGAAAATCATATTGGAGGATTTTTTATGAATTTATTTGCAAATTATGGTGGAAAATAAGTATCTGGTCACCTACAAACAAGCAAGATTTCTGGCTCTCACAGACCTGTAACTTCTTCTTTAAGAGGCTCCTCTGTCCTCCACCTGTATTAATGGCACCTGTTTGAACTAGTTTTCAGTATAAAAGACAACTGTCCACAACCTAAAACAGTCACACTCCAAACTCCACTATGGCCAAGACCAAAGAGCTGTCAAAGGACACCAGAAACAAAATTGTAGACCTGCACCAGGCTGGGAAGACTGAATCTGCAATAGGTACGCAGCTTGGTTTGAAGAAATCAACTGTGGGAGCAATTATTAGAAAATGGAAGACATACAAGACCACTGATAATCTCCCTCGATCTGGGGCTCTACGCAAGTTCTCACCCCGTGGGGTCAAAATGATCACAAGAACGGTGAGCAAAAATCCCGGAACCACACGGGGGGACCTAGTGAATGACCTGCAGAGAGCTGGGACCAAAGTAACAAAGCCTACCATCAGTAACACACTACGCCGCCAGGGACTCAAATCTTGCAGTGCCAGACATGTCCCCCTGCTTAAGCCAGTACATGTCCAGGCCCATCTGAAGTTTGGTAGAGAGCATTTGGATGATCCGGAAGATTGGGAGAATGTTATATGGTCAGATGAAACCAAAATATAACTTTTTGGTAAAAACTCAACTCGTCATGTTTGGAGGAGAAAGAATGCTGAGTTGCATCCAAAGAACACCATACCTACTGTGAAGCATGGGGGTGGAAACATCATGCTTTGGGGCTGTTTTTCTGCAAAGGGACCAGGACGCCAGATCCGTGTAAAGGAAAGAATGAATGGGGCCATGTATCGTGAGATCTTGAGTGAAAACCTCCTTCCATCAGCAAGGGCATTGAAGATGAAACGTGGCTGGGTCTTTCAGCATGACAATGATCTCAAACACACCGCCCGGGCAACGAAGGAGTGGCTTCGTAAGAAGCATTTCAAGGTCCTGGAGTAGCCTAGCCAGTCTCCAGATCTCAACCCCATAGAAAATCTTTGGAGGGAGTTGAAAGTCTGTGTTGCCCAGCAACAGCCACAAAACATCACTGCTCTAGAGGAGATCTGCATGGAGGAATGGGCCAAAATACCAGCAACAGTGTGTGAAAACCTTGTGAAGACTTACAGAAAACGTTTGACCTCCGTCATTGCCAACAAAGGGTATATAACAAAGTATTGAGATAAATTGTTATTGACCAAATACTTATTTTCCACCATAATTTGCAAATAAATAAATAAAAAATCCTACAATGTGATTTTCTGGATTTTTTGTTCTCATTTTGTCTGTGTACCTATGATTAAAATTACAGGCCTCTCATCTTTTTAAGTGGGAGAACTTGCACAATTGGTGGCTGACTAAATACTTTTTTTGCCCCACTGTATATATAAAATATATACACACACTGGTAAGTGGTTGGGTAGGTTTAGTCACCCAGAACATTCACACCTGGCCCAATGGGCAAATCAACAAGTGGTTGTCTGGCCTTGGAAGTGTTTTGAGTACCTCTTTGAGTTTGCGAATGGTCTCTGTCTGGTCATCGATGACCTTGACTTTGATTCTCAGGGCGTCGTTGTCTCGCTCGTTCTGTTTCTTCTGACTCTCCAGTTCAGCAGCCAACACCTCAATCCTCGCCTCCAGACGACCCCTGTCCTGGGACAGAGACGCTCCTATGTGTGTGTCAAACATAGGGGAAAACACAAGACGAGTGTCAATAGAGGTATTGACCTGGTGGAGCTAGACGGCAGCCTTACACATTTAAATGAATGGAAAAGGAAGAGGATAGCAACTACAAAAAAAGTGAACTACAACCGGTTAGCCTAGATTTGAGATTGAAATCACTGTAAAGGGTACACTACATGACCAAAAGTATGTGGATTGTCAAACAATCAATCATGACCATTAATAAGGAGTTGCTGCAATAACAGTCTCCACTATTCTGGGAAGGCTTTCCACTAGATGTTGGAACATTGCTGCAGGGTCTTGCTTCCATTCAGCCACAAGAGCATCAGTGAGGTCAGGCACTGACGTTAGGTGATTAGGCCTGGCTCGCAGGCTGCGTTCCAAATCGTGTTCGATGGGGTTCAGGTCAGGGCTCTGTGCAGGCCAGTCAAGTTCTTCCACACCGATCTCGACAAACCATTTATGTATGGACCTCGCTTTGTATACGGGGGCATTAGACATGCTGAAACAGGAAAGAGCCTTCCCCAAACTGTTGCCACAAACTTGGAAGCACAGAATCGTCTAGAATGTCATTGTATGCTATAGCGTTAAGATTTCCCTTCATTGGAACCATAAAAAAAAACAGCCCAGACCATTATTCCTCCTCCAAACTGCACAGTTGGCACTATACAGTCGTGGCACTATATGCAGTCGGTCAGGTAGTGCTCTCCTGGCATCCGCCTACACCCAGATTTGTCTGTTGGACTGCCAGATGGTAAAGCACTGCTCCAGAGTCCAATTGCGGCGAGCTTTACACCATTCCAGTCGACGCTTGGTATTGTGCTTCGTAATCTTAGACTTGTGTGTGGCTGATCGGCATTGGAAACCCATTTCATGAAGCTCCCGATGTTAATTCCAGAGGCAGTTTGGAACTAGGTAGTGAGTGTTGCAAGCGAGGACAGAAGATTTTTACGCGCTACCCGCTTCAGCACTCCGCGGTCCCGTTCTGTGAGCTTGTCTGGCCTACCACTCCGCGTCCGCGTCCACTTCACAAAAACAGCACTTCCAGTTGACTGGAAATTTTACGAACTGACTTGTTGGAAAGGTGGCATCCTATGACGGTGTCACGTTGAAGGTCGCTAAAGCTCTTCAGTAAGGCCATTCTACTGCCAATGTTTGTCTATGGAGATTGCATGGCTGTGTGCTCATTTTTTTTTTTTTGCAACAGCTGTGGCTGAAATAGCCAAATCCACTAATTTGAAGCGGTGTCCACATACATTTTATATATAGTGTACCATAGAAATATAATTACCGCTATAAACGGGGTGTTTCGAGCACTAAATGGTGATTGGCTGAAAGCCATGGTATATACCACGAGTATGACAAAACATTTCTTTGTACTCCTCTAACTATGTTTGTAACCATTTTATAATAGCAATAAAGCACTCTCAGGGTCAGGGTTTTGTAGTGTATGGCCAGTACACCACGACTAAGGGTTGTATCCAGGCACTCTGTGTTGCATAAGAATTGGCTTTATACCACACCCCCTCGTGCCTTATTTCTTTAATAATAGTAACTAAGTAATTCTATTTCCAAGGTGTTAGCATACCTTGTTGAGCCAGCTCCTGTCCCCAGATCCTCCTCTCAGCTCTGAGGCCGTCTATAACGGACTCCTGGGCGGTGAGCTGGGACAGCAGCCTGGCCTTGTCCTTCTTCACCAGCTCCAGCTGCAGTTGCAGACGCCTGTCCTCCTCCGCCCCCGCCTCCAGAGACCGCACACGGCCCTGACGGGACACAGACACCACGGAAATAAAATGATAATAAATGAATAAAATAAAATGAAAATGAATTACTTAAAAATCATACAATGTGATTTTCTGGATTTTTGTTTTAGATTCCGTCTCTCACAGTTGAAGTGTACCTATGATAAAAATTACAGACCTCTACATGCTTTGTAAGTAGGAAAACGTGCAAAATCAGCAGTGTATCAAATACTTGTTCTCCCCACTGTATATAAATAATTTTTACAAATTGACTCTTTGATTCAAAGTATTGATATAATATTGTCCAAAATAATTTTGGGATATGTATCTATATACACCCCCCCATCACTACCAGGTACTGCAGATAGAAAATATTTTGATAGCTATAAGCAACATGCTGAAGAGCCCCGGGCGTGGTGTTGTACCTTGAGCTCAGTGACGGCGTCTCGCTTGGATTTGCTGAGCTCTGTGATGCGGCTCTTCTGCTCCTTGACCATGGCGGTGAGCTCCTGCACCAGACCCCCTGCCTGTCTCTCTCTCTGTTGGGTCTGAGACAGGGCAGCCTTCACCTCCGACAGCTCAGCACTCAGCCGGGTACAGCCCTGCTCCACCTACGTACGGAGGACACAGGCAGAAACCTTGTTAGTTGTTCCTATCAAAAAGTTTCATATTCATCTAATCATCAATTTCCTGAGTCAAAGGCTCTCTTTAGTCCTATTGTCTTAATTCATCATTTTTATGACAGTCTACTACTGTGCATTCCCTGTTTGTGTCAATCTTACCAGCAATATGTTTTCTTCTAGCTCATTTCGTAGAAGGTCAAAGCTAGAGAACTGAGTTAGCGATGTAGGGGACATTTAATACCTAATGAACCAAACTGTCAACGTTACCACAATACACACACACACATACACTACATAAGTATCTAGAACAGGTCAAAAATGTGTCCTTGTTTCAGCTGTCTTTTTATGCTACTGGAAGTTAAATAACAAATAAACGGTTTTATTTGATGTTCTCTAGTTCAGTGTTCAGACCTCAGTGAAGCGAGCAGCCTCGATGGTGAGGGCCATACGGAACTCGTCCTCCAGGGCAGTGTACTGCTGTGAGGCCTGGGCCAATCTGTCCTCCAACCCAGCCCTGCTCTGGGCGTGTCTCTGCTCTACACCAGCCACCTCCTTGGCCACCATCTCCCGGAACTCTGCCCCGCCTGGCACCAGCCGACCCTCCAGCTCCTTCCTGTGAAACAGGATGACACCATTAAGACTGTCACTGACTGACTGACTAAATTAATGAGATCTGGGTCAGGTTCAATTGGGAGAAAACATTTTGAAACTGAGTGAAATGGTGAAGAAACACTCATTTTCCATTGTGTGCCCTAATGATGGCACCGTACTGCAAAAAAAGGTGCTGTAGTCTCAGAAGTTTACCAAGGACCGATTACATTTAAATTCAATTTTTCACAATTCCTGACATTTAATCCTAGTAAAAATTCCATGTCTTAGGTCAGTTAGGATCACCACTTTGTTTAATAATGTGAAATGTCGGAATAATAGTAGTAAGAATTATTTATTTCAGCTTTTATTTCTTTCATCACATTCCCAGTGGGTCAGAAGTTTACATACACTCAATTAGTATGTGGTAGCATTGCCTTTAAATTGTTTACCTTGGGTCAAAAGTTGAATGTAGCCTTCCACAAGCTTCCCACAATAAGTTGGGTGCATTTTGGCCCATTCCTCCTGACAGAGCTGAGTCAGGTTTGTAGGCCTCCTTGCTCGCACATGCCTTTTCAGTTATGCCCAAAAATGTTTTATAGGACTGAGGTCAGGGCTTTGTGATGGCCACTCCAATACCTTGACTTAGTTGTCCTTAAGCCATTCTGCCACAACTCTGGAAGTATGCTTGGGGTCATTGTCCATTTGGAAGACCCATTTGCAACCAAGCTTTAACTTCCTGACTGATGTCTTGAGATGTTGCCTCAATATATCCACAAAATTGTCCTCCATATGATGCCATCTATTTTGTGAAGTGCACCAGTCCCTCCTGCAGCAAAGCACCCCCACAACATGATGCTGCCGTGCTTCACAGTTGGGATAGTGTTCGTTGGCGTGCAAGCCTCCCCCTTTTTCCTCCAAACATAACGATGGTCATTATGGCCAAACAGTTCTATTTCTCCAAAAAGTACAATCTTTGTCCCCATGTGCAGATGCAAACCGTAGTCTGGCTTTTTTAAATGGCGGTTTTGGAGCAGTGGCTTCTTGCTGAGCGGCCTTTCAGGTTATGTCGATATATGACTTGTTTTACTGTGAATATAGATACTTTTGTACCGGTTTCCTCCAACATCTTCACAAGATCCTTTGCTGTTGTTCTGAGATTGATTTGCACTTTTTGCACCAAAGTACGTTCATCTCTAGGAGACAGAACGCGTCTCCTTCCTGAGCGGTATGACGGCTGTGTGGTCCCATGGTGTTTGTACTTGCGTACTATTGTTTGTACAGATGAACGTGGTATCTTCAGGCATTTGGAAATTGCTCCCAAGGATGAGCCAGAGTACTGGAGGTCTACAATTCTTTTCTGAGGTCTTGCCTGATTTCTTTTTATTTTCCAATTATGTCAAACAAAGAGGCACTGGGTTTGAAGGTAGGCCTTGAAATATATCCACAGGTTCACCTCCAATTGCCTCAAATGATGTCAATTAGCCTATCAGAAGCTTCTAAAGCTATGACATAATTTTCTGGAATTTTCCGAGCTGTTTAAAGTCGACTTACTGTATGTAAACTTCTGACCCACTGGAATTGTGATACAGTGAATTTTATAAGTGAAATAATCTGTCTGTAAACAATTGTTGGAAAAATTACTTGTGTCATGCACAAAGTAATGTCCTAACCGACTTGCCAAAACTATAGTTTGTTAACAAGACATTTGTGGAGTGGTTGAAAAACAAGTTTTAATGAACCCTAAGTGTATGTAAACTTCCGACTTCAACTGTACCTGTGCACTTGTTCCCTGGAGGCCAGCAGTTCATGGAGCTGCCGTAGCTTGTCTTTATGCTGTCGGAGCGAAGCTCGCTGGATCTCAAGCTCTCTCATCAGGGCCGACGCCTTGTTCTCCAGCTCCTGGCTCCTCTTCATCTGAAAGGTCATCGAAAGGTCACACCCTACTCAGTACGGGTAAGATTACTATGTTGCAGCACAAGGGCTTGGAATTTTTCCTGACCACGTTGCAACGTTTCATCCCAGTGCTACCTATGGAAGCTCTACTATATCCATGAAGTATCAAGGGTTATGAGGCAGCAGTAGCTCTACCTCCTCAGCCTGCCGGCGTGCCTTCCGTGCTTCACTATGGGACGTGCTGTCCTCCAGGCTGCGCAGCGCCCTCTTGTGTTGCTCCTCCCGCTGCAGGACCTGCTCCAGCTGCAGCGCGGAGCTCTGACACCTCTCATCTAGCTCCTCCACGCGAGCCTGCAGACCAGAGCGTTCCGAACGCTCCTTCAACAACAGCTCCTTCAGTCTGGGAGGTGGAAAGAGAGACAGGGGAGTGAGACACAAGGTTCGACTTTAGCTTGTATTAAAAACTTACAGGAAGCATGAGATAACGGAAGTAAAGTGTGTGTGGGAATTTAGCAGAGATTTTAACTTTTTGTGACAAGAGTATAAGGAATATCTGTGTTTGTGTATGTACTGTATACATAAAATACTCTAACCTGTCGGTGGTGTGCAGGGCCATGCTCTGCAGGTCTTTCTCCTGGCTGGCCTGGGTCTGCAAGGTCTTCATCTGCTCGGTCAGCTTCCTCACAGCCTGCTCAGCCTTCCACCGCCTCTCTCTCTCCTGATCACGCTCCTCCACGATCGCCTAGGGAGGCACGCAAACACACACACAAAGTTAATTGTGGCGCACTAATTATGCATGCACTTTCATAGTATCAGTAGTAGTTCACAAAATCACTAAGTTGATATATTCAATTAGACAGGGAATCTATGCATGATATGACAGCCGAACTAGTTAAGTTCAACGACGATATGTACAGCAGTGGTGTAGAGGACGTAAAAACGCACGTAAACACAGTTTACACACTTTTTGTTGTTACTGTACGAGCATGATCCTTCCTTTTTGCTGAAAAATGGGTTAAAGCAGGGATCAGCCGCGGGACCATTTTTTGCTTGAGCGGATGTTCGGGGGCCAGAACATGATTACAAATGATTTGTAGACTGCAAATTGATTGCAACAATCATTTCAAACCTTGCTTACATTTGTTAAAGATCAAGTGTCTCTACTACACATGGGAATACTTGGAAACAGATTTCTTAAATTAACATCACTTGGAGATGATTTCCTGGTGTTTTTACAGTCTTTTATGTCCAAGAATAAAATCTAATAAAAATACTCCCCAAAAATGTTGCTTAGAAAACAGAAGTATACGGAGCATTACTTTACTCACCGCGAACGGTGATCAGCTTTTTTTTCTCCAAACACTACATCACTGATGTACACAAATACTGCATATGAGAACTGTGGTCTATGGTCCGTACCCTATAAGTCTCCTCCACTGCTTGTTTGGTGCTGCTGGGAGTCTTCCTGACTGGTCCTATTGAGTCGGCACCCCCAAAGGCCTGATGGACGCCTGACTTCCTCCCAGGGACAACTGAACACTTTGAACTTTTCCCTTTGCTTCTCTCTTGATCACTACACATAAAAAGTCAAAGCAAAGCAGTCTCTTTATAGGTTTCAGAATGAGTATGAAAATGTGTCAACTATGATTGATTAGGTTCACTAAAACAAAACAACTCGAACTGAGCGGGTATGATAAAAATCTGATGAAGCATAACCACAGTGTCAATGTCACTGCGTCATGTGTGGAGATCATGACAGGCGTGAAATTGTCAATTAAGAAACTTGCCAGCAGAGAGGCAGTGTCTGTTACCTGTCTGGTTGTTTGGCCTTGGTGGGCTGCTTGATGGTCCTCTTCACTGCAGTACTGTTGCTACCCCTGTGCCGAGTTGGGATTCTGGAGCGACGCCCCCGGTTCTCCTTCCCGCTATCACACTCACTCTCTGACGTGTTGTCTATGTCCCTCTTGGGCCTCCGTACCTTCACAAAGGGGGTGGAGCTGCTGGAGACCTCCCCTGCAGGAGTCTGGCGACCAGGTTAGGAGCTTCATCAGTGATGCAGGTGGATAAACCATATGCATTACTACTACACTACTTTGTAGTATACAACTCAAATACTCTAGTGTAGAGAGCACTACACCACTGTATAGTACTACAATAAAACTGGGCCATAATTTCATTATATGTGTGATGTGATATACACTGAGTGTACAAAACATTAAGAAAACCTTCCTAATATTGTGTTGCACCTCCTTTTGCCTCAATTCGTTGGGGCATGGACTCTACAAGGTGTCGAACGTGTTCCACAGGAATGTTGACCCATGTTGACTACAATGCTTCCCACAGTTGTGTAAAGCTGGCTGAATATCCTTTGGGTGGTTGACCATTCTTGATACACACGGGGAACTGTTGAATGTGAAAACCCAGCAGCTTTGCAGTTCTTGACACACTCAATCCGGGGCGCCTGGCACCTACTACCATACCCCAATCAAAAGGCACTTCAATCTTTTGTCACCTTCATATACACTGATTGATTTGAATTTAACAGGTGACATCAATAAGGGATCATGTTTTGTACACTCAGTGTATGTGAATGTTTATACAGCAACAGTCTTCACACAGGTGCCGATCAGCATCAGGCAGACGTTTTTAGACCGTTCCATCCAGTCTCACCTGTTGGAACAGCCGGGACACCTGGTTCTCCAGTTTCTGGATACGCTGTTCATTGTTTGGGTCTGCTGCTGTACTATAGCTGCCCGCTGTAGCCCAACCTGGCTGTGAAACCTGGGGCCGTCTGACTGGATCTGGGGCCCCCACTGGGCCCCCTGCCCGCTGGCGGAACTGCTTCAGCACCTCGTCAATATGGGAAGTGGTGGAAGAGCCGTCAACCCTAGCCTGTGGGGACATCTTATGTTGAGATATTAGTTCTAAAACATTCAATAGGTGTAATATGTAATAATACACCCAGAGAAACATGCCATGTGCCAGATAAGAGAAAAACAGTTCAAAGTGACCCGAAGTGGTGACACATAGACTACTTCAAATTACAAAAAGCATTCATATACACTGCTTATAAATTACTTGTCAATTTAGCAATTTTATAACTCATTTATTGCAATCCTCCTATTTTCGCCATGGGGCATAGAGAAACAATTGCAGTTTAACAGCTAATTTCATGCAATACAACACATTTTGAAAAAAGCAAAGGTTTGCTGTTTTTAATATGATATCTGAGTGAGAGTGACTAAAAAAATCAATGGGGTCGGTAATTAGACCATGGTTACTACAACTTTTGACATAACAAGAGAAAAACTGCTGATGCACAACCAAATTATTATATATATATTTTTTAAATTCTCCTTCTGAAAAAAATGATCTGGGGAAATTGATCCGCGGGCCTACAAAAGGGGTTGCCCATCACTGACAGAGGGTGATATAAACCCACATCAGTTTTAAGATGTGGTACAACCCTTTTGGCATACATTATATAGAATATCATTTGGTTGTGATTAATGTTTACCAGTTCGTTGGCACTGGTGTCTGAGGAGAGCAAGAAGTCCACGTAATTCTCCAGGCCGGGGATGTCGATGGGGCTGTCCTCCCCCAGAGGAGCAGGGTTCCCCAGCCGGTCCACCCCATCCAGGCTGGAGACCTGGGGTAAGGACTGGAGCACCAGCTCTCTGTAACCTGCAGCAGGGAACACAGGAGTCATTGAGTTTGAATATGTCAATTAGATGTCCAAAATACTTAGTTTACATGACCTACAGTGCCTTCAGAAAGTATTCATACCCCTCGACTTATTCCACATTTTTGTTGTTTTTCAGACTGAATTTCTCTCACCCATCTACACACAGTACCCCATAAGGACAAAGCGAAAACATGTTGTTTAAAAAAAAACATTTTTGCAAATGTATTAAAAATGAAATATTTAATTTACATAAGTATTCACACCCAAGTCAAAACTTTGTAGAAGCACCTTCGGCGGTGATTACAGCTGTGAGTCTCTGAAAAGTCTAAGACCTTTTCACACCTGGATGTACAATATTTGACAATTATTATTTTTTACAATTCTTCAAGCTGTCAAGTTGAATGTTGATCATTGGAGGACAACAATGTTCAAGTCTTGCCATAGATTTAAGTAAAAACTGTAACTAGGCCACTCAGGAATATTCAATGTCGTGTTGGTAAGCAACTCCAGTGTATATTTGGCCTTGTGTTTTAGGTTGTTTTCCTGCTGAAAAGGTGAATTTGTCTCCTAGTGTCTTTTGGAAAGAAGACTGAACCAGGTTTTCCACTAAGATTTTGCCTGTGCTTATAGCTGTATTCGGTTTCTTTTTATTGTAAAAAAAAAAAAAAACTCCCTAGTCCTTGTCGATGACAAGCATACCCATAACATGATGTTGCCACCACCATGCTAGAAAGTATGAAGAGTGGTACTCAGTGATGTGTTGGATTTTCCCCAAACATAGCACTTTGTATTTAGGACAAAAAACTTGTCACATATTACTTTAGTTTCTTGTTGACAAAAGGATGGATGTTCTGGAACATTTGTATTCTGTATAGGCTTCTTTCTTTTCACTTGGTCATTTTAGGTTCGTATTTGTGGAGTAACTACAATGCTGTTGATCCATCCTCAGTTCTCATATCACAACCATTAAAAAGGGATATTTCAGGATTTTGGCTATTATATTTTTAGGTCTCTGTGTCCAGTATAAAGGAGGTTGAAGGTAGTTTCGCAAGCCAACACTAACTAGCGTTAGCGCAATGACTGGATGTCTATAGGTATCTGCTATAGCATCCCAAAGTATCCCTTTAAACTCTGTAACTGTTTTAAAAATCACCATTTGCCTCATGGTGAAATCCCTGAGCAGTTTCCTTCGTCTCCAGCAAGTGAGTTAGGAAGGATGCCTGTATCTTTGTAGTGACTGGGTGTATTGATACACCATCCAAAGCCTAATAACTTTGTTCAAAGAGATATTCAGCGCCTGCTTTTTTCCCTTCTAAATCATCTACTAATCCGGTGCCCTTCTTTGCGAGGCATTGGGAAAACCTCTCTGGTCTTTTTGTTTGAATCTGTTCTTGAAATTCACTACTAGATTGAGGAACCTTTCAGATAATTGTATGCGTGGGGTACAGAGGTGGGGTAGTCATTTAAAAAAATCATGTTAACCACTATTCTCAAACAGGGAGTGAGCCAATACAATTTATTATGCATTTTGTTAAGCACATTTTTGCTCTTATTTAGGCTTGCAATAACAAAGGCGATTGAATACTTATTCGCTCAACAACACAAAAACAGCACACTAAGCACAAGCAGCATAGTGGGGGACAAGCTAAAAAGTATGCTACCCAACGTGCCCAACAATGAAAAAAAATCATTTAAAAAATGAATTGACAAAATTACACTTTGACATTATGTTGTATTGAGCATAGTTCATTGACATACAATCTAAATTTAATCCATTTTAAATGCAGGCTGTAACACAACAAAATGTGGAAAAAGTAAAAGGGTGTGAGTATTTTCTGAAGGCCCTGTATCTCTGGCTAAATCTCAAGAAACTGCCATTTTTGGTTTTTCATGGACATACTTTTGCATTTTCACTCAGAATGGAGGTTTAGTATGGCTACCCAGGAATTGTGTAGCTCAAATAGCACTGCAACATCACTCAATTTTCATCACCGCTCACCTGGTAAGCTGCAGACTGAATTGCCTGCTCCCTCCACACTTAGGGTGACATCACTCAGATTCTCCAGTCCCAGCATGCACTGCAGCAGCTGGTTGATGCTGTCCAAGCGGTTGCTATGGAGATGGAGGTTCCTCAGTTTGTACTCCGCCCCGTGAAGGTACAGCAAACCTGGGTATTACAACCAATGAGTATCACCCTCATGTGTTAGTAAATGTAAATTTTTGTTATGGAAAACTTGGCCATGTGTGATCATCATGAGCAGGGATGGGAAAGTCTAGTTCTCTGGGACAGTGTTGCCCATCCCTGTTCATGAATGTTGTGGTCAGTAGGCTGCACACTGTGCATGTAAGTGTAAACTGAAGCTTACCTGTGAGGTCACTTATCTGATTATAGGCCAGGTTTAATCTTATCAGGTTAACAAGTCCATTCAGTCCTGAAAAGGAGAAATTAACATCTTACACACAAAAGCCCAATTCCGAATGTTTGTGACAAAAATTTTCAAAACTACACTTTTCTGTTTGACCAGGGCTCACCTTCGACCTTAGTGATCAAGTTGCAGGACAAGTTCAAGGTTCTCAGTGAGGCTAGAGAGTTGAGGCCCTCGATGCGAGAGATATGATTGGACGACAGATCCAAGTGTCGGAGATGCCAAGCAGTGGTCAAGCCCTCTACTTTCAGAATACGGTTACAATGCAGATTCAGGGATGTGACATTGGCACTCAATGGGACCTCCAGCAAACTACAGAGGGTGACATGATGAGAGAATTCCATGGATTATTTCATACAGAAGTTCGAGGTGAAGAATTTACTGGAAGATGAAGGTGTGATTACCTTGATATGCTCTTATCTATCAGACACAGCTCTCCATCAGCCATCGCCTAGAAGATCACAAATAAATAGCTACAGTTTCATTCATGCACAATTTCAGTGGTTACATTTCTACAGCCACATCCTTCAGTTGACCAAACAAAGTGGCAGGGTGTTGAAATGGCTAAATGGGGCTTTATGACTGTGCACTTAAGGTATGTATCCAACGTTAAATGTGCTAGTAGCAACGTTACCTAGCTACTGCACTGTTCTAGCAAAGATGTCTTATTGTTAAGACTGTGGTTCTAGTGTAGCTAAACGTTAGCTTGCCAGTTTATGGTTAAGACGTTAGCTTATAATAAGGATTTTCTGCAACTTACCAACAACCTCATCCGAATATTGGACATAAAGACATGTGTAACATAATGAAATAAAATAAGTGTTCAAAACTATGAAGCTAACGTACTGTAGCCATGCTAACAACAAATCGACAAACTACATAGAAACAGCAACCCTCCCTCGACCCACGACAACCTTAACCACTAACGAAACATAGCTAAATGTGTACCATGTGTACTATCCTCATCCCAATACTAACCCCCAGTGCAATGTGACTTGTAGAAGTTGTTCAGCATCTGTTGTTGTTGTTTTGCCGCCGCTCCACTTGAACTGGCCGCCTGTATCATCGACTTCCGTCAATATTCAGTCGCATTACTGGTCAAGCACTGCAGGTGGCGGTAATGCGCAGGCCGTCCTTGTGCACAGGTCTTCTTCCTTGATGAGGTTTTACAACGTTTGGCATCCAGCATACAGTATGTTGCAAGTACCTTCACCAACGAGACTGGGGTTATACTTTGCGCTACGAAAAAAGGTTAAAGGGAATTTTTTAATATTTTAATTGTCTCTACCCTCTAATCCTACATTCATTAACCCCCCTATTCCACTACTACTTTAAACCTATCTGGTCCTACGCCAGGCCAATGGCCTGGAAGGACGGGACCCCACCACTCAACACACCTTGTAACTCTTCTGCAGTCAAATCTCGTATCCACAAATACTTCTCTGCAGCTGACATCACAACCTCTATTTTCTGTGACTTATGTTCTATCCCTGCAGTACAGTTGATACCATTGTTATGAACCAGGGGAGGCTGCTGAGGGGAGGACGGCTCATAATAATGTTTGGAACAGAGGAAATGGAATGGCATCAAACACATGGAAACCATGTGTTTGATGTATTTGATACTTTTCCACTTATTCTGCTCCAGCCATTAACATGAGCCCGTCCTCCCCAATTAATGTGCCACCAACCTCCTGTGCTATGAACGCTAAGAAGCCAATCTTCCTGAAGCATATATCACCCATTGGCCTATCCCTTTGTGCTGGCACAGGTCCACTACTCACACGGATCCTCTCAGGATCCAGCACCCTTGACCCCTCTTCCTCTACGTTCTTCACTGTGCAGCATATGACACCCCCTGCACTACTCTAAGCCTGGTGACCTCAACCTGCCTACAGTGTTCTAGGGGAGAAGCTCTAGGGACATGCCTGGTGTCCAAAATGTATGACGTATGTCGTGCAGCGAGAGCTGAGTGGGGATGAACGTTATCGGTTCAGTCAGTCATCCTAAAATGATTCTGCCAAAGAAGGGACTTGGGAGTGTTCAGAATCATTTCGTTTTTATCGGACTGCAAAATCAACAAATGTGCATTAGCTGCCTGTCACCCTGGCCTGATATTAACTACACTATCTAGCCAATTCCCTCTAAGTTACTGCAGCGCAGCAGTGTTGCATGGCAAGCACGACTCGGGAGCGAGGGACGCACTGTGCCCAGTGTTGTTGTGTTGCCTGCTTGCAGCCCAAACTCTCCCAATTGACCAGCAGGAGTAGACTGTATCACAGTGACATCCAGATGGTTACTACCAATATTATAAGTTATTTCTCGTGTATGCTGCTGTCCTACTCAAAATATCATTGAGTATGGAACAAATTGGCCACATTAGCCACCGCCAACAGCATGTGATACAGCTAGCTGCCCGGGGAAGCAACTGCTGCCCAGCAGTGGGAAGCAACAGTGCGAATCTATGACTCAAATTCAGAGGGGCTTCAACTCCTCCTCCCTTCCTCTTTCCTTGCATACAGCAGGAATTGGTCATTCACTCTGGCTTGTTGTTACGTTAGCTAATTTTGCATGTCACAGTGGTATCCAGATTCCAGACGGTGATTTAAATTTAGGGAGTTTATAAGTCACATGCACAGGTAGGTGGTGGGCTGGATGGGAGGGAGGAAGAAGGTGAGGGACAAGATGGCCGGTACACCCGAATGGGTTATCAGATTTGGAGATGGAGTCAGTGGAACACATAGCGGTTGGTAAGAAGGCAAGCAGGGAAAAAAATGAAGAAAGTGGAACATATTAAGAGTAAATATGGAGTGCTTAAGAAGAAAATTGAACATGACGAGAATGAGGACGAATTAACTGCAGGTGCTGTGAAGACCGCTGAGTTTGAGCCTCACCCTGATGGCGTTCTAGCTGATCCATCTGTGGCGTCAGGTTGGGTGGGAAAGAGGTTAGGGAATGCTGGGTCAGTGAAAGTGACTTGAAATGGAATTGTGTTTTTTTGCCTTTCTGCTGTCCAGAGGGAGCGTGTGCTCCACACCACGCGACAAGACCTGTAACTTGTTTACCTTTCCGGAGTAGGGCGCCGAAAAACTGGAGTGGCATTAAGTGTTGAGGATGGTCAACTGAAGTTGATGATTGCCAGTGTCTGTTTGGTGAAACAGACAAAAAACACTGTCTGTATTATTGAGTTCTGATGCAGAGCCATTACCAGATAAAGTCAAGTTAGGACATGTTAGTTATGCAGTGAAAGCATTTGTCCTGAACCCATTACCGTGTTTTAGATATCAAACTTATGATCATGTGGCAGCAGTGTGTAGGAGGGAGATACCTAGATGTGAGAAGTGTACAGGAGGACATGAGACAAAGGAATGTGTAGTATTGGTGGAAGAAGTTGTGTATGTAAACTGTAGAGCTACGCATGGTGCTGGATATCAGAGGTGTCCACTGAGATAAAGAGGTGTCCAGTAAGATAAAGAAGTGTCCAGTGAGATAAAGGTTGAGGTTGCGAGGATTTGAGTAGTGCACAAGGTGTCGCATGCTGAGGCAGTGAAGAGAATAGTAGATGAAGATGGGTCCAGGGTGAGGGATCCTCAGACGATCCATGTGAGTAGGTCGAAGCCAATAGAGAGTGATAGGAATAACATGTTCTTCAGTAAGATAGTTTTGGCGTTCATGGCCTTGGTTGTCATTTGTACGGCAGGAATGGAATGTAAATCACAGAGGATAGATGTGGTCGCAGCTACAGAGAAGTACTTGGGTGTACGAGATTTTACTGCAGAAGTGTTACAAGATGTTTTGAATGATTACTGTCCTGTTCTCCCAGGCTGCTGGCCTGGAGTAGGATCAGAGCGGGCCAAAGGAGTGGAATAGTGGGGAGGATTTCATGGGTGTTGGGTTAGTTGGTAGGGCAAGTTTTTCACAAAGTGTAATGAATTCATACTACAGAATTGTAGGCTGATACACAGCCAATACAGTAGGTGGCGGCATGCACCTATAATATGTGTTTGCAGACCACGAAAGAAGACAAAGAAGAAGAGTTAGCTAGCTAGCTAACTACACTGAACAAAAATGATATATGATGATATAAACGCAACATGCAAGATTTTCAGAGATTTGACTGATTTACAGATCATACAAGGAAATCTGTTAATTTAAATGAATAAAATAGGCCCTAATCTATGGATTTCATATGACTGGCAGTACAGATATGCATCTGTTTATCACATACAGTGGGGCAAAAAGGTATTTAGTCAGCCACCAATTGTGTATGTTCTCTCACTTAAAAAGATGAGGCCTGTAATTTTCATCATAGGTACACTTCAAGTATGACAGACAAAATGAGAAGAAAACAAATCCAGAAAATCACATTGTAGGATTTTTAATGAATTTATTTGCAAATTATAGTGGAAAATAAGTATTTGGTCACCTACAAACAAGCAAGATTTCTGTCTCTCACAGACCTGTAACTTCTTCTTTAAGAGGCTCCTCTGTCCTCCACTCGTTACCTGTATTAATGGCACCTGTTTGAACTTGTTATCAGTATAAAAGGCATGAGGTGATGGCGGCGGATGAATGGCACGACAGTGGGCCTCAGGATCTCGTCACAGTACCTCTGTGCATTCAAATCGGCAACGATAAAGTGCAATTACTTCATTGTCCGTAGCTTATGCCTGCTCATACCAGAACCTTACCCCCACCATAGGCACTCTTTCTTACAACATTGACATCAGCAAACTGCTCGCCCACACGATGCCATACAGTTGAAACCGGGATTAATCCGTGAAGACCACACTTCTCCAGTGTCCCAGTGGCCATCGAAGGTGAGCATTTGCCCACTGAAGTCGATTACGATGCTGAACTGCAGTCAGGTCAACTCCCTGGTGAGGACGACGAGCATGCAAATAAGTTTTCCAGAGACAGTTTCTGACAGTTTGTGCAGAACATCTTCGGTTGTACAAACCCACAGTTTCATCAGCCCGTCGGCTCGTCTCAGACAATCCCACAGGTGAAAAGCTGGATGTGGAGGTCCGTGGTCTGCGGTTGTGAGCCTGATTGGACGTACTGCCAAATTCTCCAAAACAACGTTGGAGGCAGCTTATGGTAGATAAATTAATTAATTAAATGAATAAATTCTCTGGCAACAGCTCTGGTGGACATTTCTATAGTCAGCATACCAATTGCACGCTCCCTCAAAACCTGAGACATCTATGGCATTGTATGACAAAACTGCAGATTTTAGAGTGGCCTTTTATTGTCCCCAGCACAAGGTGCACCTGCGTAATGATCATGCTGTTTAATCAGCTTCTTGATATGCCACACCTTTCAAGTGGATGGATTATCTCGGCAAGGGATACATATCACTAACAAGGATGTAAACAAATTTGTGCACAAAATGTAATAGAAATAAGCTTTTTGTGCGTATGGAACATTTCTGGGACCTGTTATGTGAAACATAGGACTAACACTTTACATGTTGCGTTTATATTTTTGTTCAGTGTAGTTAAAACAAATGGATATGCTGCAAGTTAGCAGGACTAGATAGCTTGCCTTTATCACTAGCTAGCATGTCATTCCAGGAGGAGTTTTGGCTTTCAGTTTATTCCAAGTAATAACTTAAGTCTACAAAAATCGATAGTAATCAGAGCAGGACCGACTAATTTCATTCATACTGACAAATAAGAAATGGCACATTATCCCTGTCAATAGTTGGAGTAGGATGATTACAGAAATGTCAGGATGTACATTTTCTAACTCACAAAATGCATTCCTTTGCTGTGATTTATTTTATTCCTTCTTGTCTCTAACTTTTGTCTCACATTATCTATTCAGCTCTCCTGTGCCCTGCTCCCAGTTATGGGCTGATTCATTCACCTGTGAGGAGAACAATCCTACTGCAGTTTGAACTAGCCATAACCTTGCCTGTTCTCTTTTCTTTGATAGATGATTTGTATTTTTAGAGTTGAAGAACACCCACTACAGATACACATGCTTGTTTGAGCATTTGTATTTATTATTGTCTCTCACTTCTGTCTCTCAAGATCTATTCACCAAGTCCTGCAGTTTAAACTACCCTGCCTTCACTATTTACTTCATTTGCCTGTTGTCTTTTCTTTGTGGGTTTTGTCTAACTCGGTCTTGACAGGGTGGCAGGTGGCCTAGTGGCTAAGAGCATTGGGTCTGAACCAAAAAGTTGCTGGTTTGAATCTCCAAAGTGACTAGTTAAAAAAATCTGTCTGTTTTCCTCTTGTGAATCGCTCTGGATAAGACTAAGATGTAAATATCTCTCTCTACATTGGTCAGCTACATTGGTGACCAGCATGGGGAAATGTTGATAGGCCTATAGGGCCTGAGCACACAAATGCTCTTAGAGAGAAGGGAACACTGAAGCATGCATTGATAAGTTCTAGAGTCTCCATCAGAGGCCCAGGCTTTTGGCATTGCATGTTAGCAGATACCCATAGACTTCCAGTCATTGTGCTAACGCTAGATAGCATTGACTCACAAAACTAGCTGTAACTTCATTCATACTGGACACAGAGACATAAAAATGTTATCCGCAAGTTTATGATTCTGGGGAAGTAGATAAAGGGCCTCATTGGCAAAATCCCGAAGTATCCCTTTATGGTTGTGATATGAGAACTGAGGATGGATCAACAACTTTGTAGTTACTCCACAAAACAAACCTAACTGACAGTGTGAATTAGAAGGAAGCCTATACAGGATAAAATATTCCAAAACATGCATCCTGTTTGCAATAAGGCACTAAAGTAATACTGAAATAATTTGCCAAAAGAATGAACTTTTTGTCCTGAATACAAAGCATGTATTGAATCAGGGGTGTGAATACTTACGTAAATGAGATATTTCTGTATTTCATTTTCAATACATTTGCAAAATGTCTAAAAACATGTTTTCACTGTCATTATGGGCTATTGTGTGTAGATGAGTGAGAGAACACCATGAACTCAGCAAAAAAAGAAAGGATCCTGAAAAAGGGACTATCTTTCAAAGATAATTCGTAAAAATCCAAATAACTTCACAGATCTTCATTGTAAAGGGTTTAAACACTGTTTCCTATGCTTATTCAATGACCTATGAACAATTAATGAACATGCACCTGTGCAACGGTCGTTAAGACACTAAAAGCTTACAGAAGGTAGGCAATTAAGGTCACAGTTATGAAAACTTAGGACACTAAAGAGGCCTTTCTACTGACTCTGAAAAACATCAAAAGAAAGATGCCCAGGGTCCCTGCTCATCTGCGTGAACGTGCCTTAGGCATGCTGCAAGGAGGCATGAGGAATGCAGATGTGGCCAGGGCAATAAATTGCAATGTCCGTACTGTGAGACAACGCTACAGGAGACCTGTCCTCGCAGTGGCAGACCATGTGTAACAACACCTGCACAGGATTGGTACATCCGAACATCACACCTGCGGGACAGGTACAGGATGGCAACTACTGCCGGATTTACACCAGGAATGCACAATCCCATCAGTGCTCAGACTGTCCGCAATAGGCCGAGAGAGGCTGGACTGAGAGCTTGTTGGCCTGTTATAAGGCAGGTCCTTACCAGACATCACCGGCAACAGCGTTGCCTATGGGCACAAACCCACCATCGCTGGACCAGACAGCACTGGAAAAAAGTGCTCTTCACTGACGAGTCGCGGTTTTGTCTCACCAGAAGTGATGGTCGGATTTGCGTTTATCGGCGAAGGAATGAGCATTACATCGAAGCTTGTACTCTGGAGCAGGATCGATTTGGAGGTGGAGGGTTCGTCATGGTCTGGGGCGGTGTGTCACAGCATCATCAGATTGAGCTTGTTGTCATTGTAGGCCCAGAAATGTCCGGAAACTTGCAGCAGCCTTGGTAGAAGAGTGGAGTAACATCTCACAGCAAGAACTGTCAAATCTGGTGCAGTCCATGAGGAGGAGATGCACTGCAGTACTTAATGCAGTTGGTGGCCACACCAGATACTGACTTTTACTTTTGATTTTGAACCCCCCTTTGTTCAGGGACACATTATTCCAGTTCTGGTAGTCACATGTCTGTGGAACTTGTTCAGTTTCTGTCTCATTTGTTGAATCTTGTTATGTTCATACAGATATTTACACGTTAAGTTTGCTGAAAATAAACGCAGTTGACAGTGAGAGGATGTTTCTTTTTTTGCAGAGTTTATATATTTAATCAATTTTTAATTCAGGCTGTAACACAACATCCTCCTGACAGGTGTGGCATATCAATAAGCTAATTAAACAGCATGATCATTACACAGCTGCACCTTGTGCTGGGGACAATAAAATTGGCACTCTAAAATCTGCAGCTTTTTTCACACAACACATGCCTTAACGTCTCAAGTTTTGAGGGAGCATGCAATTGACATGCTGACTGCAGAAATGTCCACCAGAGCTGTTGCCCGAGAATTTCATGTTCATTTCTCTACCATACGATGCCTCCAACATAGTTATAGAGAATTTGACAATACGTCCAACCGGCCTCACAACCACAGACCACGTGTAACCACGCCAGCCAAGGACCTCCACATCTGGCTTCTTCACCTGCGGGATTGTCTGAGAGCAGCCACCCAGACAGCTGATGAAATGGTGGGTTTGCACAATCGCAGAAACCGTCTCAGGGAAGTTCTTCTGCGTGCTCGTCATCCTCACCAGGGTGTTGACCTGACTGCAGTTTGGCGTCATAATCGACTTCAGTGGGCAAATGTTCACCTTGGATGGCCACTGGCATGACGGATGAATCCCAGTTTCAACTGTACCAGGCAGATGGCAGAGTGTGGGCGAGCGGTTTGCTGATGTCAACGTTGTGAACAGAGTGCTCCATGGTGGGGTTATGGTATGGTCAAGCATAAACTACGGACAACAAACACAATTGCATTTTAGCGATGGCAATTTGAATGCACAAAGATACTGTGACGAGATCCTGAGGCCCATTGTTGTGCCATTCATCTGCCGCCATCACGTTTCAGCATGATAATACATGGCCCCATTTCGCCAGGATCTGTACACAATTCCTGGATGTTGAAAATGTCCCTAAATTCTTTGAAATTGTCACGTTGCGTTTATATATATTTCAGTGTAAATAGACTCACATTCGCTGAACATTTATTGATCTATTTAAAACTCAAACATTAATTTCCCAACTTATTTTTCTTCAATCCTACTACAGGCTCTTTATCATTCATTCTCCATACCTTATATTCCAAAGCATCCAATATTATGCATGCCCACCATGGTATTGGGCAGCTAGCTGCTATTTGAGAACTAATCTGGTTCAAAAAACCAACTCTGGTTTTTACAACAGTTTTGAGAGGAGACTGAATTTCAAGGTATCCTATATGTGTAGGCTATGCCATATGTATCGGCTAATATGCATATGCAGCTGTTTTTAAGCCTTCATTCTAGCATACATCACACATCTTTCTATCTACATGCTTTTATTTGTGTTTCTACGCAAAGTATATTGAACGTTTCTTTAAACCCGCAGACAGTTACTTGAAATGAGTCATAATCATGACAAAACATGATTCAACAATTGAATTCACTGACAGATGAAGGGACCCGTGGCTCGGGTCCCTGATGATCTTCTTGGCCTTCCTGCGACAGCTGGTGTTGTAGGTGTCCTGGAGGGCAGGCAGTGTGCACCCAATGGTGCAGTCAGCTGAGCATGCTACCCGCTGTAGCGCCTTGCGGTCAGGGGAGTTTCTGTACCAGGCTGGGATGGTTGAACAGTCGCTGTTGTGCATTCACCATGGTGTCCATGTGGTTTGACCATTTCAGCTCCTCTGAGATATGAACGCCAAGGAACTTGACGTGTTTGGCCATCTCCACAGCAACCAATATGACAAGTTATTTCTCCCTTGCTCATCAAAATACATATTGCCTCCTTTTAAGTTTTAAATAGCGCCAGCCAGCAGTGGCATAGTGCCTGGAGAAGTGGATATACTATAATTTTGCCAAACATTTCCCAAATGGCCTATCCCGCAACGGAAAGATGCACTGTGTGAAAAATTATGAGAAACAGTAACATACACTTTGAATTACTCAAAAAAATATTTTTTTTAAACATGTCTTTCAGTCAGGCCAAATCAAGCTGTACTGTGCAGTAGGCTAATAGTAGCCATACTATTGAAACCGATAAAAGGCTGTCAACTTAGTCAGAAATTCACAGGTTTTCATTCTTCGTCACACAAAAATGTGATGTTTTAAACACCACATCTGGAGACCACTTTTAAGACATTTAGATTTGAGTGTAGTTTCCCTTTAATTCAAGTGTGCAGGCACCAAGCACTGCTGATTGGTTAAGAGGTTTTTCTATAGCACATGATGGCCACAGGTTTGACGCAAATAATCATATCATTCTGCCAGATAAGCATACACTACTTTGTAACTAGTTAACATTTAATTAAGGTTTTTGGGAAACCTTTCCATCTACCAGAAGACGTTCAGCCTATAATAGGATCGCTGTATTTTTCCTGTTCCTTAATTAGTTGAAACCTGGATGTTTTAATTCATATTATGAGGCATCTTACCTTGCTTCGAAGTAGCCTATAGCCAAAATCATATTAGCGACCCATGGTAGTTGTTCCATCTTTAGCTCGCCCCTCTTTCTACATTTCCATCTTTGTCCATGAAACCATTCGCATTAAAGACATTCACACGTTGCTGCGCCTAAAAACATTTACATTACATTTACGTCATTTAGCAGACGCTCTTATCCAGAGACTTACAAATTGGTGCATTCACCTTATGACATCCAGTGGAACAGCCACTTTACAATAGTGCATCTAAATCTTTTAGGGGGGGGGTGAGAAGGATTACTTATCCTATCCTAGGTATTCCTAGGATAGGAACGTGGAAAATAAAGCCTATCAACATTAAGCGAAACATTCTCTGTTCAATCAGCTTTATTGATACACTGTATACCCTCCACAACACCACTGCCGGTCAGAATAAACTAGCTAGCTGGGAAGGGCTCATCATGACAACTAACTAAACATGTCTCCACGCTGTGTAACATTACACACGCCATCAATGTGGCCGTAAATTGGTTGATAATCCGTAATCCTCTCTTAAATTCCGTTTTGATCCCTCAAATTGGTGGTGGCAAAGTTAATCTCTGTCCTCCACAGTTTGGGGTGGATAAAGATGTGTGGGCTAACAGGCAGGGCCAGATAAAAAGAATGTAGTGTTACGCATGATACTTGCGCTCAGATGTTCACTCATTTCCTCATGGGAAAGTAAAACAAGACACGAATATCAGAGTTAGCAATATCTTTTAATCCACCCCCCTCAGCATAGAATCACTGTTGTACATAAATTAAAAAAAGATTCTCAATTTCACAGGTTCATTTCTCTCTTAAAAACTTCCAGTTTGACCTCCCTCTCGTAATCAAACAAAAAAAGCAGATTGTATTATACAAAAATGCAAACCAATTTTCACACAGTGAATTCTCTTACAAAGTCATAAAATGGTGTAATAATGGCTACATCCACATTGGAGGAAGATAATTCTAAACATTCCTTAATGGAGTATAATACATATAAAAACGTATTTTCTTGCTGAAATTAAAACTGTACCTTAATTTAAGAGATATTTTACAAGGGATTAATCATAAAATAAACAGCCATTGAGTTTTTCCCAAAAGTTAGGAATTAAAATGTGAGCCCAAAACAGCAGTACGAGTTCTGTGGTTTGGGGGAAGAGTTCATTGGCTGTGTGAAGGAGGGGTAGGCAGCAGTTTCACTCAGAAACAAATGAAAGCATGAGACTGACATGAACATCATTGCTATTCCCATAGAAACTATATAATTGTTAATTCTACTCACCTATAGGCTTTCAGAAAGGGACAGTTTACTCCAAAATCAAAGTTTGTTGCACGTTTTAGACCTCAAGTGGTTTAACATTTATTCAAGGTCACGTCCCAAAACATTACACACACACACACAAACACACGGTTTGGGACATGACCTTGAATAAACGTTAAACCACTTGAGATGTATATAAACTATATGCCTTAAACCCAGAATGAGTGGAAATGATAGGCACTGAATTATGTTCAGGTAACTAGACTGACTATGTTCACCTTTGCCATTGATTTGGGGATTGAGGCTTATAGCTGGATCTTCACAAAAGATTGCATGGAATGTGGCCTCAAGCCAACAGACCACTTTTGATATCTAAAATCATTAGACAAATTTGAAGTGAACTCTTGAAGGCTCACAGCTGGAGGGACTTAAGGGTAAGCACATTTTCATGACTATTCTGAAACAAATGAAAACCTGTGTGTGGAT
Source organism: Oncorhynchus keta (assembly GCF_023373465.1). Classification (NCBI taxonomy): domain Eukaryota; kingdom Metazoa; phylum Chordata; class Actinopteri; order Salmoniformes; family Salmonidae; genus Oncorhynchus; species Oncorhynchus keta. The sequence goes on from NC_068443.1 coordinate 36,305,045, forward strand.
AAGTGTGACGCCAAGTTTGACAGTTTCCCTGTGGATGGACAACATGATGCGTCGCCTTGGGATGCGTTACATAGATCACTGTAAGACTGGGAAGTAAGTGATTTCACTCAATGACAGGAAGAAAGAAAAACAAACCCAACTAGTTGATTACATTTTCCCCAGCAGAAACACCTTGTTTGTGCTAAATATTACAAAACATGCGTCTCTGCCTGTCATGTGATTAGTGATGGTGGTGAAAAAAATGAGTGTGCCAATTAAGATTGCTTTCAATTTGGTTAGGGTGCTTCCAAATGATCTCATACTGTTGGAAGGAATGGCCTAGAACTATTCCTTGAGAATATGAAGCATGCCTTTGACTAAATTAAATGCTTACCCGGATGACCTCTTAAAAGAGAAAACCTCAACACATTTCTAATATTTCCACACCGTCACCCAGCACAGCGCACTTTACTTTGACAAAAAGACAGTGTACATTTTCTACAATACAACCTAACACACGCACACAAACATTTGTATTGTTGTTGTAAATTTTCATCATTAAATTGTGTCTTCTTTCGGAAGCATATTTCAGTAGAGAACTTATCTTTGTTTGAACACAAAAAGATTAAGTGAACACACATCAATGCGCACAGAAGTCCTTCAACTGGGAAAGGATAAAGTCTGTTGGCAACCAGTAGAGAAATAATATAAAACATTTAGCTGATTCTAAGTAGAGATCATTTAATATAAATGCTGAGCGAGTAGAATAAGAGGTGGCACGTTAATAGTGCTTAGTATATTAATGTATGTATACATACTCATATGTATAAGTGAGTTGTTTACCTAAACAATAAAATATTGCAAAGAGTAGCCCAAGAGGCATGAAGTGTGGTTGAAAAAAAAAAAAAAACGAACACCCTATAACTGACCCTGGCCCTCAACACCCATCTACACTGATCGCGGACAGTTCTTTTTTTTCCTGAACCCAAATTATGAAACCCGATCGATCGTCACCGACATTCCGTGTACTCGTAACCGTTTGAGCACTGGGATCAACCTCTTTGCATTTTAGCGCAGCTTTTTTCTCCAATGGCTAACCATGACAATTGTTTACAAAAAGGAATAGAGCTCCTTAACGAGCATCAGCGATAAACAATTACCATGACAGAACATCAATAATAAAGTAATAATCCTAATAATAAAAAGCATGAGCTGGCGCACACCCAGAGAACATTATTTAGTGTAGAGGTTGACTAATGGTGAATAAACTGTAAGCTATAAAAACAAAGTCGCACACTCCATACGTTTTACCTCCCAGTAATTTATTGGGTAAAAAAAGCATTAACGTTTCGAAAGGCAGTGATGCCGAAACATTTGTGGGTTTTTTTTTACCCAATATATTACTGTGAGTTATACATATGGATTGTGCAACTCTTTGTTTTTATAGCTTCCAATAATAATAATAACACCAGAAAACGATATAGTGAAAAATAGAATTAAAAAGATCCAGACTTTGACTAGAGGCTTTTTGAGGGGCAACACACTCTGGCTGCTTGCTTTAAGCCTCACATGTGTGGGCCAAAGTCCTGGGTTTTGAATCCACTAAGATACCCTGAATATGTGTCTTGATACAGACTTGTTCTAAAATGAACTAATAGTACACGGTTAAAAACAAAAAAAGGGATAGGACTTTTTTTTAAGCCTGTAGAATGACAGTTATTTAAGACACGTACGCTACTCTAACGGTTGACATTGACGCACAAACCATTGAAAGGACTGTTTGGCAGACTACAGACACCTTTAACACACGTATTAATAACAAGAGGAGCAAAAGAAAATGTGCATATTGAACCATTTTACTTCCCCTCCAATTACAGACTAGTGTTCAGGCAGGCCACACCCCCTTAAATTGCAATTTACGCAAGCAAAAAAACAAACAAGGGAACGCAACTTCATAGAAGTTAAGGAGAACCAATGACAAGAATCCCAATGGGGAGGCCTTTTCAATGACCAGATAAGGAGCTCTGAGGAAGACGAAGAACAAAAACACCAATCACCCCATATGATTCAATTCACACTGGGAGGGGATTCAATCTCTCTCGCAACGTGGAAAATGTTCTTCCTGCAGTGTGAAAATTAATGTTGTGTTACACTCCCTGGAATGTGCATTTCCGCACTGCAAGTTCGATTGAATTCCAGCCCATCAAAGTACAAACAAGACATTTCTGCAGCAAGTCACACCACATCCCACGAGAAGCACATAGTATGTTCCCTTATAGAAAACATGAGAAAAGCTCATTATCAAAAAGATACATTTTGCAATCTTTAAAACAGAATGCTTTGGTTAATAAGATACTGCTTTTCAAGTATGAAACAGACATACGATGTATTCATAAAATGCACTAATAAAATCAGACTTCTCATGGAGGGTTAAATACGGCATGTGGCTTGAAGCGACATTGTCTTGTTTGGCTCTGAGGGTTGACTGATCGTTGGTGGAACGCCCCCCCCCATCTGGTCAAACACGTTTTACGATTCTGGGGGTGGCGTATTCCTGAACACTAGTGGTTACACCTTTATTACTGAACGCCAACAGAACGGTTACTACACTGACTAACCATTAGTTAGCTGTCAAAGGCATCAGAAAGAAACAACGTGTCATACCGGGGTGGCAGGTAGTCTAGTGGTTAGCGTTGGGCCAGTAACCGAAAGGTTGCTAGATCGAATCCCCGAGCTGACGAGGTTAAAAATCGGTCGTTTCGCCCCTGAACAAGGCAGTTAACCCACTGTTCCTAGGCCGTCTTTGTAAATAAGAATTTGTCCTTAACTGTCTTGCCTTATAAAATACCAGGCTATAATGCATTATAAACAGACACATGATACTTATGACAGCTGACATAACTACGTCGTAAAACACCAAGACTTTTGATAGTTATGTCGTACATAAGACCAAAACGACCAGAGTTAGGATTCGATACTAAATTGGTTACGAAATTGAACGTTTACATTTCACAGCCTTAAAACCATCTTTGGGGGTAATTAAGGTCCCTGCAAGTTGCTTACCCTGGTAACGGGCACAAAAAATAGAGGGGCAGAATTGAGAAATAATCCACCCTTCGATGCACTACGTGTCTTGATATGTGATATCTACGTAGGAGGGATAGCCTTCTTTGAACAATTATCATCATCATCTGCTTTTTTTGACATATCTACTTTGAGAGTCTTTTTTTATAATCCCAGTAAAAAAAAAAACACAAGAGAAATAAATGTCATCAAATGGTTTCCAGGCGATGAAAGTCACAAAAAAATAAAGAAAATGCTCATTCACAGAACAAAAAGAAAGAAAATTCATATCACGGCAGATACTGCTCATCCTCTAAATAAAACAAGTATGTGTGTGCATGCTTTAGAACAAAGGCTCTGAGTGTGTGTGTCGCAGTGTATATGGTCTAGGAGCAGGAATGGACCACACCGTTCTTCTGCAGATCAGAGCCCCCGGGTCCTGGTTCAGAACACAGGCTAAGCGATGACGCCCTAGTGGTCAGTGACAGCATAGCTCCGCCCACACCGCCATCCTGAACTAGACCGCTGGAGCCATTCGACACCTCACTAGAAACGAGGAGAAAGACGGAGAGACGAAACAGAGAGAGAAACGGAGAGGCTTAAAAATCACACAGTTGAAGTCGGAAGTTTACATACAGTGAATTCACTCCAACGTAAGTGTATCACAATTCGAGTGGGTCAGATGTTTACATACACTAAGTTGACTGTCCCTTTGAACAGCTTGGAAAATTCCAGAAAATTATGTCATGGCTTTAGAAGTTTCTGATAGGCTAATTGACACAATTTGAGTCAATTGGAGGTGTACCGGTGGATGTACTTCAAGGCCTACCTTCAAACTCAGTGCCTCTTTGCTTGACATCATGGGAAAATCTAAAGAAATCAGCCAAGACCTCAGAAATAAAATGGTCTGGTTCATCCTTGTGAGCAATTTCCAAATGCCTGAAGGTACTACGTTCAGCTCAAAGAATAGTGCTGTGGAGTACAGCAGGTCAGCCACCAGGGGGAGACTCAGAGGCCTAGTGACAAACTTAGTATACATCACGAGGTGATGGCTCCATCTGCTGGACATGCCAGGTCTTGATGGGCTCCTCGGCCAGGACTAATTGGGGCTGATTGGGATCTGGTGAGTAATCAAAGGCTGATTGCTCACCAGCTGTGCAAGGCCCATAAAGCTGCCAGAAGGGCAGCACACAAGGGAGACCAGGGGAAGAAAGGACTCTAGTATAGTTGGGGACAGTTGCAAAGGTATGAGGAGGGAGTTAAGTTTTTGTGGCCGACAGGATACAGCAAGAGCGGCGAGGGTCTCATGGAGACCTATCCTTATCATTATTTAAACACCCTTGAAACCGAGCTAATCATACTCTGATCTGTGTAAATGTCTTGACCAAACCCCCTGGTCTGCCACAACACGCAAGTATAAACACCATGGGACCACGCAGCTGTCATACTGCTCAGGAAGAAGACGCCTTCTGTCTCCTCGAGATGAACGTACTTTGGTGCAAAAAATGCAAATCAATCCCAGAATAACAGCAAAGGACCTTGTGAAGATGCTGGAGGAAACAGGTTCAAAAGTATCTATAGCCACAGTAAAACAAGTCCTATATCGACATAACCTGAAAGGCCGCTCAGCAAGGAAGAAGCCACTGCTCCAAAACCGCCATAAAAAAGCAAGACTACGGTTTGCAACTGCACATGGGGACAAAGATCATACTTTTTGTAGAAATGTCCTCTGGTCTGATGAGAAAAAAAAATCGAACTGTTTGGAGGAAAAAGGGGGATGCTTGCAAACCGAAGAACACCATCCCAACCGTGAAGCAGTATCATGTTGTGGGGGTGCTTTGCTGCAGGAGGGACTGGTGCACTTCACAAAATAGATGGCATCATGAGGTGGGAAATTATGTGGATATATTGAAGCAACATCAATACATCAGTCAGGAATTTAAAAGCTTGGTCACAAATGGGTTTCCAAATGAACAATGACCCCAGCATACTTCCAAAGTTGTGGCAAAATGGCTTAAGGACAACAAAGTCAAGGTATTGGAGTGGCCATCACAAAGCCCTGACCTCAATCATGTAGAAAATTTGTGGGCAGAACTGAAAAAGTGTGTGTGAGCAAGGAGGCCTACAAACCTGACTCAGTTACACCAGCTCTGTCAGGAGGAATGGGCCAAAATTCCCCCAACTTATTGTGGGAAGCTTGTGGAAGGCTACCTGACACATTTGACCCAAGTTAAAACATTTAAAGGCAATGCTACCACATACTAATTGAGTGTATATCACCTTCTGAACCACTGGGAATGTGATTAAAGAAATAAAAGCTGAAATAAATTATTCTGACATTTCACATTCTTAAAACAAAGTGGTGATCCTAACTGACAGGGAAGTTTTACTATGATTAAATGTATTTGGCTAAGGTGTATGTAAACTTCTGACATGTCCTTATACATGTGTTTTTCTATTGAGTTGTGTGTCTCCACTCACCCCAGGGCCATAGCAATCTCCTCCAGCTGGGCCTTGTGGTCCTGCTGACCATTCTCTGCAGTCTTCATCTTGTACAGGACCTCATGAGCCACCTGGCTGTCCTGTAGAGACCACATCAACTCACATGTCATGGAGTGGGTGTCTGTCTGTGCACATGTGTCATGAATGTAATGTTTTTTAAATTATATAACTGCCTTAATGTTGCTGGACCTCAGGAACAATAGCTGCTGCCTTGGCAGTAGCTAATGGGGATCCATAATAAAATACAGACACATGAACACCAGACGACAACATCAATGGAGCCGGAGGAGATGGCTGCCATTTCACAATCCCCTAACAAATTGTCCTATTGTGTATGTTTAACGTTATTTGTAACTTATTTTGTACATAATGTTTGTCACCGTGTCTAATGACTGACAAGAGCTTCTAGATATCGATTTCTCACCCCGTACTGGAGGAATCATTTTTCTTTAACAAGTCTGATGAGAAGAATTTACTTCAGACCCCGACAAGGCCTTCATTCGCAGGAGAAAGAGACATCGGGGACAAAGGTCTGGGTGCCTTGTAAGGATCCGATGACGAGCGGGTAATCTCCCTTTACCATTACTCCTATTAGCCAACGTACAATCAATGGGAAATAAACTAAAATCACGTATATCCTACCAACGAGACATTTAAAACAGTAATATCTTATGTTGTTTCACCGAGTCGTGGCTGAACGACGGCACCATACAGCTGGCGGGTTTTAAGCTTTTTCGGCAGGATAGAACAGCAGCCTTTGGTAAGACAAGGGGTGGCGGTCTATGTATATTTGCAAACAACAGCTGGTGCACAAAATCAAAAGAAGTCCAAGTTTTGCTTGCCTGAAGTAGAATATCTCATGATAAGCTGTAGACCACACTATTTGCCCAGAGAGTTATCTATATTCTTTGTAGCTGTCTATTTACCACCACAAACCGATGCTGGCACTAAGACCGCACACGATGGGCTGTATACAGCCATAAGCAAACAGGAAAACGCTCATCCAGAGGCAGCGCTCCTAGTGGCCGGAGACTAATGCAGGGAAACATAAATCCGTTTTACCTAATTTCTATCAGCATGTTAATTGTGCAACCAGAGGGAAAAACTTTACTCCACACTGACCCGCACAAAGCTCTCCCACCATTTGGCAAATCTGACCATAATTCTATCCTCCTGACTCCTGCTTACAAGCAAAATATAAAGCAGGAAGCACCAGTGACTCGGTCGATAAAAAAAGTGGTCAGATGAAGCAGATGCTAAGCTACAGGACTGTTTTGCTAGCACAGACTGGAACATGTTCCGGGATTCTTCCAATGGAATTGAGGAGTACACCACATCTGTCACTGGCTTCATCAATAAGTGCATCGATGACGTTGTCCCCACAGCAACCGTACGTACATACCCCAACCAGAAGCCATAGATTACAGGTAACATCCACAATTAGCTAAAGGGTAGAGCTGCCGCTTTCAAGGAGCGGGACTCTAACCCGGAATCTTATAAGAAATCCCGCTATGCCCTCCGACAAACCATCAAACAGGCAAAGCGTCAATACAGGACGACATTCATCGGATGTGGCAGGTCTTGCAAACTATTGCAGACCACAAAGGGAAGCAGAGCCGCGAGCTGCCCAGTGACAAGCCAAATAGCTTCGAGGCAAGTAACACTGAAACATGCATGAGAGCATCAGCTGTTCCGGACGACTATGTGATCACGCTCTCCGTAGCCGATATGAGTGAGACCTTTAAAAAAGGTCGGATTACCAGACGGATTACCAGGACGTATACTCCGAGCATGCGCGGACCAACTGGCAAGTGTCTTCACTGACATTTTCAGCCTGTCCCTGACTGTAATACCAACATGTTTCACGCAAACCACCATAGTTCCTGTGCCCAAGAACACTAAGGTAACCTGCCCAAATCACTACTGACCTGTAGCACTCACGTCTGTAGCCATGAAGTGCTTTGAAAGGCTGGTCATGGCTCACAACACCATTATCCCGGTAACCCTAGACCCACTCCAATTTGCATACTGCCCAAACAGATCCACAGATGATGCAATCTCTATTGCACTCCACACTTTCCCACCTGGACAAAAGAAACACCTATGTGAGAATGTTATTCATTGACTACAGCTCAGCGTTCAACACCATAGTGCCCTCAAAGCTCATCACTAAGCTAAGGACCCTGGGATTAAACACCTCCATCTGCAACTGGATCCTGGACTTCCTGACGAGCCGCCTCCAGGTGGTAAGAGTAGGTAACAACACATACGCCACACTAATCCTCAACACAGGGGCCCCTCAGGGATTTGTGCTCAGTCCCCTTCTATACTCCCTGTTCACTCACGACTGCATGGCCAGGCACGACTCGAACACCATCATCAAGTTTGCCAATGACAACAGCGGTAGACCTGATCACCGACGAGACAGCCAATAGGGAGGAGGACAGAGACCTGGCCTGGTGGTGCCAGAATAACAAATCTCCCCCTCAAAGTAAATCAAGACAAAGGAGATTGTGAACTACAGGAAAAGGAGGACCGAGCACGACCCCATTCCCATCGATGGGGCTGTAGTGGAGCAGGTTGAGAACTTCAAGTTCCTTGGTGTCTACATCACCAACAAACTATCATGGTCCAAACACACAAAGACAGTTGTGAAGAGGGCACAACAATGCCTATTCCCCCTCTGGAGACCGAGAAATATGGCATGGGTCCTCAGATCCTCAAAAGGTTCTACAGCTGCACCATCGAGAGCATCCTGGTTACATCAACACCTGGTATGGCAACTGCTCGGCCTCCGATCACAAGGCACTACAGAGGGTGGTGCGTACGGCCCAGTACATCACTGGGGCTAAGCTGCCTGCCACCCAGGACCTCTAAACCAGGTGGTGTCAGAGGAAGGCCCTAAAAATTGTCAGACTCCAGCCACCCTAGTCAGACTGTTCTCTCTGCTACCGCACAGCAAGCGGTACTGGAGCGCCAAGTCTAGGTCCAAAAGGCTTCTATCAGCCAGAAGACTCCTGAACAGCTAATCAAAGGGCTACCTAGAGCCCTCTTTTACACTGCTGCTACTCCGTTTATTATCTATACACAGTCACTAACTATTATCCATGTACATATTACCTCAACTAACCAGTGCCCCTGCACATTGACTCTGTACCAGTACCTCCTGTATATAGCCCCGCTATTGTTATTTTACTGCTGCTGTTTAATTATTTGTTAATTTTATTTATATTTTTTACTTAACACTTATTTTTCTTAACTTCTTAAAGCATTGTTGGTTAAGGGCTTGTAAGTAATGTAATACTTCTTGTATTTGGCGCATGTGACAAATACAATTTGATTTGATATGGCATAAGGCTAGCAATAACGCTATAGGGCGTTGGAGGCAGGGCAGAATGATTTCACATTGTAATACAGACAACCTACTATTCTCCCATCAATCCATCCCCCTCTCCCTCACCATGTCCATCTCGTGGGTCCTCTTGCCGATCTCCCTCTCCACTTGGTGGAGTTCCATGCTAAGCTGTTCGCTGGACACTGAGGCAGCGCTGCCAGAACCCCCCGCTGGACCAGGCCACTTCCCCCCCTGCTGGCCCTGGTTCTGACCTGGCTGGGAGAGCTGGTGGAAGAGGAGGGAGTCCAGGGTTAGGTCAGTTTTTCCACCCTACAATTAAACCCATTCTCTACCAATACTTACAATCTAGGATGCCCCGCACCCCAAAAAAATGCTAGGTTTTTGTCTCAATTTCAAAGCAAAATGTTGATGTTGCCCATCCTGGATTCTGGTTGAGGGTGTCTACACATGAGTATTACAAGTGTTTGTCCCATCTCTCTGTTTGTGAATACACACCTCCATGCTGTGGATCTGAGACTGTTGGTTGATCTGCTGGTTGACCTGTTGGAGCTCAGTCTTCAGCTGCTCTCTGTCCTGAGTTGGCATAGGCAGCCTGAGAAAGAAGAGAACCGTCAGAATTACTGATAAATGTGAATTAATAGCTGGAAGGAGTGAATGAGTGATTGATGGATGAGAGGATAAATAAATGGATGAGAGGTGTGTTCGGCCGTACCTTTCACTGAAGTGTCCCTGAGAGGAGGAGACAGTTTGGTGGGAGGGGTAGGAGGCTCCGCCCCAGCCTCCGTGGTTCTCATAGGAGTACTCCGCTGTTGGCGGGACAATGACGCGTTAACCACCGATCATGTCTTAGATACTTTGTTCAACTATTCATTGAGACATGCAACGAAAAACGTTTTGCAACTGAAATCGAAATGAAGTGTTCCTTAAAGGGGTAGTTCACCCAAATCACAAAATGAAATGCGTTTCCTTACCCTGTAAGCAGTATATGGACATGGTATGACTGCAATCAATGCTTTGGTTTAGGTTACCTGGCACAAATCCCATTAAAGTCATTGGACCGATATTAGCATTTTTTGAGCATCATGTTCAAATAATTTTATATGGGACTTAAATGAGCTTCACAAACAATTTGAGACTTTAGAATGATTTGGACATGTGAGAATGCTAAAATGTTAGCATTTGGAACAATGCCAGGTAAATAAAACCAAAGATTGGATTGCGGTCATATCTTGGCCATAGACCGCTTACAGGGTAAGGAAACCAATGTGTCATATTGTAATTTGGGTGAACTATCCCTTTAAGTCCAGGCAGTCTCTCTCGGTTTCCTTCTTTTTGGTGCCTAATGAATATGACCGTGATAAAGGTGACGACAGTGAATGGTCAAAGTAAAGTTGCAAGTGCCAAGTGTGAGTAACCTTACCGGCTATGGCCATGTGCTTGGGGTTGGGTCCCTGGGTGGAGCCCAAGGCCTGCATGGGGCCTGTCGTCTGGTAGCCTGTCTTGGAGGTGCGTGAGATGGCCCCGAAGCGTGACACAGTGGGCTGGGGGCCGAAAGGGATGATGGGGTCATCGTCCTTCACCTCTGTCCCCCGCCTGACCTGGGCCTCCATGGAGGGCTCCCCCCGCCTACCTTTACCGTCCACATTCTAGATAGAGAGGGGGGGGTGGGCATTTAGAACGGTCATTTAGCAGGCCCCTTATTTAGTCAGTAGCAATAGCAGGCCCTTCATTTAACAATAATTTAACAGTCATTCTACAAAGAGACGCGGGAGAGAAAGAGACATGAACAAAAGGGCTGGGTTGAGAAAGACAGAGTAGGGGCACATTTTAGAATTGTAGACATTGATCAGACGCGCTCATCCAGAGTGAAATACAATAATAAAACAAAATGGAGAGAGGGAAAGATGGGGCGAAGAGAGGAAAATTAGAGTGAAAGGCTGAGGGGCAATTAACAATTGAACCATTTAACAGATGCTCTCAAACAAAGCCAAGAGGAGAGATGGTGAAGTAAGAAGATGAAAAAAAAGGGAGGAAGGAAGACACTAGGTAAAATAGAGCTCAGGTAACTTGTTCTAATCCTCCTCATCAAGCACAACACTGCTCCTGTGACATCTGAACCAGTAACACGTTCAGACACATACCCGTCTCACTAAGACCCACCGGCACTATTCCAACTGTCACTCACCATCATCTCCATGGCCCCGGGCGCCATGACATCTTTGGGCTTTGAGTCCTTGGTGCCGATGTAGGAGCCGATGGTGTCACAGGACCAGGGAGAGTACTGGCCCGCGTAGTCGGGCTCCCTGCACTTCCCAAAGGCTTTGGAGCTCTCCTCCCCATACTGTGGAGACAGGCAGATGTGTTAGTAACTTACTTGTATATCCATGCTAACTAGGAAACACTATTTAAACATGCTAAAACATAGGCATTTTAGAAATGTGTATATAGAGCGGAATAATATAAAATATGGAATTTTGTTGAAACAGGGTCATGGCAAGATAAGATTGTCAGCTAAAACAGCACCAGAAGCTCTGTTTTTAAACTGTTATAAATAGACAATGTCATGACATTAAAACTACCAGTGGGGAGCTTTGAAGGCCAACACTAGTCACTCAACAGTTTGTTTCTGGACCAGGCAGAACTGACTTGTGTGTGTGTGCTGACCTTGAGTGACATTCGGTGTGTATGTGTGTATGTGTGGGGGGGGTCCTCACTTCTGGGGGGTAGTCGCTGGGGAAGGTGTGGGGGAGGGTGGGCGAGGGAGCGATGACCTTCCTCTCCTCCAGCTGGGCCATCAGCTCCTTACGGCGGTGGTGCAAGTAGTCTAGGCTGGGCTGGGAGGAGCGCCCGTACGGCTCCTAACAAACCACAGGACAACATTTCTAATGATTAGTTACAAATAAATATAGTGTACACCAATGGTGCAGGTCGTCCAGACTGGGCTGGGAAGAGTGGCCATACTGCTCCAAGTTAACTCACCTCGGGACACAGTTCATGAGATAACTATTCAATATTAAATACATCTGACTTCTGGCCAACTTCTAACGACACAAATGTATAACTCAAGGGAGATGCAGCTCATATCTTATGAGTCATAAGACAACTGCATTGTAGTCCGTGTGCATGTTCACCAACCTGGAGAGTTACAGGGGTGCTAGCTTTTTTCTGAGCCCAGTGGCAACACAGCCAGATTCAACTGATCAACTGTTCATCAAGACCTTGGACTGGTTGAATAAGGTTTCACTACTGGTCCGGTCCAAAAAGCCAATCTACCTTGTAACTCTCTGGGACCAGGGTTGCTGACTACTGTGGAGGAACCAAACTCACTCTGACGTAGGACCTCAAGGGTTGGGGCTGGGCCCCCGGTGGGTAGAATCCTTCTGGGGGATACCTCTCCCTGGCAGCCTGCTCCTGGTGGTAAGGGGGCCCTTCCAGGGGTGCGGGGCTCATCCGAACCATGTCGTCCCTCTGCGAGGGGTAGGGCTGGGGCGGAGGAGGGGGGCCGGGGTAAGGGCCGTGACGACCCCGGGTGTCATAATGGGATGGGGGAGGGTAGGAAAAGGGAGGGCCCGAGTGGGGGGCCGGGTAAGGGCGATCGGGTGGGCCGTAGTCAGGATAGGGGTCCTGGTAGGGGAGTCCGGCGGGCTCGCTGGGGGGAGGGGGGTTGCGGATGTAGCGCTGGGGGGCGTACTGGGGGGGCTGCTGGTAGGGGTAACCTGTGGGGCGAGGGGGAAATTACATTTTCTTCATATTGGTCTTTCAACAAAAGCATTGAAATAAGTAAAAGTAAAAACATGACAAACTAAATCAGATGTTTCAACAGCACAAAACAAGCTTTTAGCAGCCTCACCTTGGGGATACTGCGAGGGGTCGTACTGCGAGGAGGAGGGCGGGGGGCGAGAGTCAGAGTAGTACATCTCAGGTAGCTGCTGCGGGTACATCTGAGGCCCCCGGGGCACCACACCACTGGGCATCTGCTTGGGCATGGACATGTGGTCTCCTGGCCCCCTGGAGTAGCCCATGGCATGGGGTGGCTGGGGGTACCCTTGTTTGGGCCCCGAGTCCAGACTGAGGGTAGAAAAACAGTCAGTTCTGGATACAATAAATACATAAATCAATCAAGTTTTCGCATTAATGTAAAAAATCATTTTAAAAAGTGTTTATTTAACCAAAACAATATAGCTAAAACACACATTTTCTTCTGTTACAAAATAGATTAACATAATTATATCTATTTGAAGGTTGGCTGAAAGGCGGTGTTTCCCACTCACGAGTCAGGGGGCGATCCCGGGGAGCTGTTGCTCCCGCCGTCCATCTTGGGCTTGCGCAACAGGTCGTAGGTCACAAGGTCGGTGCCACGGGCGATGAGCTGGGGCATGGGGGGTACAGCTGAGCCGTTGGTGAGGGGCGAGGGTTTCCGGGTCACTCCCACGTCCAAAGAGAGTCCATCGTCCGACAGCAGGCCAGATGAGCCAGGGAGGCGAGCTACCAAACGCTTGTTCATTTTACGGTACCTACGAACAGAAAATACAGTTATACTTCTGGCCTTGGTGGCTTGCTATAAACACAAAATACAGTTTTAATTTTACAGTAGCTATAAAACAGAAAAGTCATCCTACCGTAGATTCAAAAATAAAAAATCTAAACCAAGGGGAAGAGGTTTTAAAACAGTGCCATTCTAAGTGATAACTATCAAACTCAGAGAAGTTATCAGAGCAAAATATGTTTAGGTCTATTGATTTAAATGGGAAAGAGGGCGCTAATTCCATTTCAATCAAAAGGATGGTGGTAGTTAGATGTTTATATTTCTGAAAGGGACTTACTTCTCCAGCTCCTCCTGAGAGTGGGCGAAGGTACAGCTGGCTCCTCGAGGACAGCCTCCCTTCTGCTTCATGTCCCGACACATGTAAGTCTTGTACTTGCTGTGCTGGGGGGGCTGAAGAGAGACATTTTAGAGTAACCACATTTCCAGCTACAGTTTTTAATCGACAGCTGTGATGGAAAGTTGCAGTAGAATTTTATACATGCTGACACAATTTGTTTGTTCAACCTGGTGGGATCTTTTTGTGTCTGTAAAATTAATTGTGTGAGAAATGGCGTCGGAAATGTATTTAATGTAGACTAGCCTTCACGCACAGTATACCTGCACTGTAACTGTGAGCTGTTGGCTAGAGAGCACATGGCAAGACCAGAGTGGGCACATTTGCTATTTAACACAACAGCTTCTGACATAACTGTCCATAGAGTTGAAAATGCGATGGAAACGCATTGCACTTCAGATTTTTTTTCGGTACATGAAGACTTGGAAGTGAAATGGTAAATTGTGTGCTTTATTTTCTTTACGCAAATTTTAGATAATTTTCCTGAAAATCTGTCACAAATTCTGCCTTCAGAAAGTATAAATACCCCTCGACTTATTCCACATTTTGTGTTACAGCCCGAATTCAAAACGGATTCAAAACGGATTCAAATGATATTATTTGCAGTTTTACTTGTTGAAAACAGGACGTATGTTTTGTAATATTTTTTATTCTGTACAGGCTTCCTTCTCACTGTCAATTAGGTTAGTATTGTGGAGTAACTGCAATGTTGTTGATCCATCCTCAGTTCTCTCCTATCACAGTCATTAAACTGTTTTAAAGTCACCATTGGCCTCATGGTGAAATCCCTGAGCGGTTTCCTTCCTCTCGGGCAACTGAATTGGCTGACTGGGTGTATTGATACACCATCCAAAGTGTAATTAATAACTTCACCATGCTCAAAAGGAATATTCAATATCTGCTTTTAAAAAATAAAAAATAAAAATTGACCAATAGGTGCCCTACATTGCAATGCATTGGAAAGCCCGTGTTTGAAATTCTCTACACTACAGGATAGAAGGTTCTCCCAGAAAGCCAATATTGTACAAACTTCGAACATTTGAAATAATTCTAATATCTGTATCTTAACGTTAAAGTAGATTTATAAACACCTATATTATATTAAATCCCTTTTTTTTTTTTTTTTTTTTTTTTTTTTTACCAAAGTCCGTTTTGCCACATTATTTGAAACATGACAGGGCAATCAATAGTACAATTGGAAAGTACATTACATTTTGGAATGCTGCACCTAAAAGCAACATTTATATTACTCTATTCAGAAAGTATTCAGAAAGTAGTCACACCCCTTGGCTTGTAATCGTTAAGGACTGGAGAGTGTTTCAGGATTTTTTTTAAATCCCAGAAGAAAACCTGGTTCAGTCAGTCTGCTTTCCACCAGACACTGGGAGATGAATTCCCCTTTTAGCAGGACAATAACCTAAAACACAAGGCCAAATCTACCCTGGAGTTGCATACCAAGAAGACAGTGAATGTTCCCGAGTGGCCGAGTAACAGTTTTGTCTTAAATCTACTTGGAAATGTATTGCAAGACCTGAAAATGTTTGTCTAGCAATGATCAACAACCAATTTGACAGCACTCAAATCAAGTTTTGTTTTTCAAATCCGTTTTGGAATACTGACTGTCCAAACAGCAAATCGTATGTGTTCAGACAGCAGTCATTTGCTGACATGGCTACGCTAGTTGTCATAGTAACGACAGGCGTGCGCACAGTTGTGTTAGTCCTATCACTCAGAAGTTCAAAATCTGTAAAACAACATGTGGAATAAATCAAAGTGTATGAATACTTTGTGAAGGCAATGTATATATCCTTTTTTCTCTCTGACATGTTGCGACCCACTTTGGGTCGTGACCAATAAAGGCTGCTGTAGAGTGAAAGGCGTAGCGGGGAAAGGTGTGTGAGCTACGGTACCTGTTGTGGGTCGGCTCCCTTTTTGCTGTGGTTCTGGATGAAATCTACCAGGCCGTGGACTACAGTCTTCACCGCCACCAGACCTTTCTCCAGCTGCTCCCACGTGGGAGGGGGGGCGTCTAGAGACCCAGAGGACGGAGGGAGATATAACACAGCATTACAATAGTGAGGCTGATAACTTAGATATCTTGGTCAGTTAGGTCAATGATAAACAATAACTCTTAATATAATTTATAGGCACTGTGTTCAAAGTGCTTAACAGCCCCAAAAATAAAAATATTCACACCCCTGAACATTTCCCACATTATTATACAGCCTTATTCTAAAATGTATTAAATAATTCCCCCCCCTTCAATCTTCAAACAATACCCCATAATGACAAAGCAAAAACAAGTTAACATTTTTGCAAATGTATTAAATGTATTAAATATAAAAAACTTCAATGTCACATTTACATAAGTACTCAGACCCTTTACTCAGTACTTTGTTGAAGAACCTTTGGTTGCGATTACAGCCTCGGTTCTTCTTGGGTTTGACGCAACAAGCTTCGCCACCTGTATTTGGGGATTTTCTCCCATTCCTCTCTGCAGATCCTCTCAATCTCTGTCAGGCTGGATGGGGAGCGTCACTGCACAGCTATTTTCAGGTCTCTCCAGAGAGGTTAGATCGGCTTCAAGTCCGGGCTCTGGCTGGGCCACTCAAGGACATTCAGAAACTTTTCCCGAAGACACTCCTGCATTGTCTTGGCTGTGTGCTTAGGGTCATTGTCCTGTTGGAAGGTGAAACTTCGCCCCCAGTCGGAGGTCCTGGAGCAGGTTTTCATCAAGGACCTCTGTACATTGCTCCTTTCACCTTGATCCTGATTAGTTTCCCAGTCCCTGAAAAACATCCCCACAGCTTGATGCTGCCACCACCATGCTTCACTGTAGGGATGATACCAGGTTTCCTCCAGGCGTGAAGCTTGGCATTCAGGCCAAAGAGTTCAATCTTGGTTTCATCAGACCAGATAATTTAGTTTCTCATGGTCTGAGAGTCTTCAGGTGCCTTTTGGCAAACTCCAAGTGGGTCGTCATGTGCCTTTCACTGAGGAGTGGCTTCTGTCTGGCCACTCTACCATAAAGGCCTGATTGGTAGAGCACTGCAGAGATGCAGGTCACTGTGATCTTGGGGACCTTTCAATGCTGCAGAATTATTTTGTTACCCTTCCCCAGATCTGTGCCTCAACACAATCCTGTCTCGGAGCGCTACGGACAATTCCGTAAACCTCATGGCTTGGTTTTTGCTCTGACATGCACTGCCAACTGTGGGACCTTATATAGACAGGTGTGTGCCTTTCCAAATCGTGTCCAATCAATTGAATTTACCACAGGTGGATTCCAATCAAGATGTAGAAACATTAAAGAATGATCAATGGAAACAAGATGCACCTGAGCTCAATTTCAAGTCTCATAGGAAAGGGTCTGAATACTTATGTCAATAAGGTATCAGTTTTTAATTTGTAATATATTTGCAAACAGTTCTAAAAACCCGTTTTAACTTTGTGGGGTATTGTGTGTAGATTACTGAGGGGAAAAAAATATTTAATACATTTTAGAATAAGGCTGTAACCTAACAAAATGTGGAAAAAGAAAAGCGTCTGAATACTTTTCAAACTAACTGTATATACACTATATATACAAAAGTGTGTGGACTTCTTCAAATTAGTGGATTCGGCTATCAGTCACATCAGTTGGTGACAGGTGTATAAAATTGAGCACACAGTTATGCAATCTCCACAGACAAACATTGGCAGTAGAATGGCCTTACTGAAGAGCTCAGTGACTTTCAACGTGGCACCGTCAAATTTTCCAAATTGACTGACCTTCATGTCTTAAAGTAATGGACTGTAATTTCTCTTTGCTTATTATTTAAACTGTTCGCTGCTCTGGCTCCCCAATGGTGGAACACACTCCCTCACGACGCCAGGACAGCGGAGTCAATCACCACCTTCCGGAGACACCTGAAACCCCACCTCTTTAAGGAATACCTAGGATAGGATAAAGTAATCCCCCCCCCTCTTAAAATATTTAGATGCACTATTGTAAAGTGGCTGTTCCACTGGATGTCATAAGGTGAATGCACCAATTTGTAAGTCGCTCTGGATAAGAGCGTCTGCTAAATGACTTAAATGTAATGTAATGTAAATGTTATTTGACTTGTTCTTGCCATAATATGGACTTGGTCTTTTACTTATCTTCTGTATGCCACCCCTACCTTGTCACAAAACAACCGATAGGCTCAAATGCATTAAGGAATGAAATTCCACAAATTAACTTTAACAAGGCACACCTGTTAATTGAAATGCATTCCAGGTGACTACCTCATGAAGCTGGTTGGGAGAATGCCAAGAGTGTGCAAAGCTGTCATCAAGGCAAAGGGTGGCTACATGGAAGAATCTCAAATATAAAATGTATCTTGACACTTCAACACTTTTTTGGTTACTACATGATTCCATGTGTTATTTCAAAGTTTTGATGTCTTTATTATTCTACAATGTAGAAAATAGTACCCAAAAAAAATAAAAACCCTGGAATGAGTAGGTATGTCTAAACTTTTGACTGGTACTGTACGTTATTAATATTTAATTCAGTGATTTAAATTATGACCCCAGCCTATTTCAGCAGGCTATTGGGAAACAAGCACTTCTTACTGCGGAATTGCCTCGCAACTCATGAATAAATTGGTCTTAATTTGAACTAAGCAAGCTGCTAAATCGTTCAGTTTACATCTTGCCTACATCTTGTCTAGGCTACTGTCAACTATCTGAAATTAGATGTAGGCCTATCAGGGGCTTTCGACTAAATGCTTTTATCTAAGCAAACTATATCTAAATGTAATTACAATCATAAAAACAGATTTTAGTCTGTAGCTTACACCCATTTTAGTGAAAAGTCAATCTTGCCAATGGGCCATATATAGGGGTTTGTAGTCTTACCATCTGGCACATAATAACAGCAAAATTGCCAGAGAATAGACTAATATTAGTTTTTTTTATGTTCATCCAAGTGTTTCTTGCTCAGAGATTGAGATCCTCTGTCCATCTTTCATCACTCAAACTCTCCTGTCGGATTTATCTATAGTTATGCACATGCGCAAAAACGATTGATTTACATTTATAAACCTGGTTCGAGCCCTGAATGCCGATTGGCTGAAAGCCGTCGTATACTTTTTACTGTTCTATTTACAGTGGTAACCAATTTATAATAGCAATAAGGCAGCCCGGGGGTATGTGGTATATGGCCAATATATCATGGCTAACGACTGTATCCAGGCACTCCGCCTTTGCATTATGCTTAAGAATAGCCCTTAGTCGTGGTGTATTGGCCATATGCCATAGACCTTGTGCCTTATGACGTAATATAGGAATTTGAATGTGGCAAGTGAAAAAGATAATTCGCCATATAGTTTTCCATCAATGGATGCCGATTAACTTGTTTGACTACTATGATTAAGTAATGTCATAGCTTGCAATATTTATTATTTTGAGGAAAACCAAATTTTGCTTCTAACGTGATAATACTTAACTGGCTTGATAAAGTTATGGGAAAAGGGTGTATGGCAAATGATCTCTTAATCCAAAAACAACTAAAAATTGGGCTACTTTTCAGGCCTCCTGGGAAGGGTTTGACTGGTCATTGAGCTAGATTTTTTTTTAGCTTGACCTGGCAACCCTGCATGCATATACATTCTTATGGTATATCTTCCCCATATCATTAATGGTTTTACTAACTCATGGTAAAACAGTGTCCTGTAGGCCTAGATAATAACCATGTACACCCCCTTTCCTATTACTGCCACACACACACACACACAAGCCAGGGCCTAAAATGAACACTCGCCACCTGCGGGTCGATTTTGGCATTGGCAGGTGAGATGTCTATTTCACCAGGCACATCAACGTGTGGTCTGGGCTCCACAGTGCGAGCATTTCACTCGCATTTGTGAATGAAAATAGTCAAGTATGATCACATTTACAGGATAATGAAAACAGCTACAGTTACATTTAAAGTATTTCTGTTACATTTAAAGTATTTCTGCAGTTTCGATTCATAGCTGGTAAATTAGTCGCACAAAGTCAAAGAACTACGAATCCTATATAGCCTATTCTACCTCATGCTGCAACACTGTCTGGCTGGTTAAGAGCTGAGTGAAAGACTCATTCTTTAGAAGCGGTGCGCACAGGCATAAAAGTTGGTCTAATTTACTTGAAACTAAAGTCTACTGATGTAATTTTGGCAACAACAACAAAAAAAATCTGGTGAAAGATACGAGTGGTTGGTAGATTTTTAAATCTACCTGTCACAGGGGCTTGTAGACCAAAAAGTTAATTTTATGCCCTGATAAGACCTGGGTTCTATCAGGTGGGGCCCCTCTCTCTATCAGTACTAGCCTAGTTAAAGAAATAAGAACGCTGCCTGAAAAAAAAGGGTAACACACACACACAAGTATGACAATACGGCTTGTGTTTACATAGCCACTCTAAGAACCAAAATCTGATTTTCTTTCCATATCCGTTCTCCATTTTTTTTCTTCTGACTGTCCACACTCAGAATTACTTGTGACCCATATCAGATTTGCACACTCACACTGATGTATCCTCTGAAAGTAGTACACCGATGCAATGGTCATTTCATGTCACTTCTCCTTTTCAAACATTTGGGGTGGTTGTCATGGTAACAGCAGGTCATGGGCAACCACTAAAAAAAAACCTTCAGAGCAAAATGATCTTATCTGAGCATGTTGTGTTGGGGAATAATCAGAATTGGTTGGTAACATAGGTAAGATGTTTTATATTCATGATATGCTTATGAGTTATTTCTCATAAGAATGTATTTTGTTGTACTATAGTGGTGGCCATTGGCAGTTATCTGTTCTCTGTCAAGTCTAAGTTGCATGGGCCGCAGAGAGGGGAGTGGTCAAGGTGTCATCATGTGTAAACATATCTTTTGCTCGACTGTGTCTGTGTGCCAGTCACTCCCTACTTTTCCCCATCGGGGAGAGGAGGATGGCAGTGTCTGGAATCATTCTATGCTCCCCGTGAGCTTGTCCAGGATTGATTGTATTTAGAATTGGTTGTATCTAAATGACAATTTGATATATGCCTGTTGATATGGAGGATTGGTTTATGTTTCTGGGTTTGAGTAAGGAGACAAAGCTGAACCATTTATTATGTCTATGCTGTCTGACAATGTGTGTTCTTTGCTATTAAAGGATCTCAGTTGCAATGTAGAGGCTCTCAGAGAATTCATTGATAGACACTGAATTGATCTGAGAGTCACAGGGTTGTGAGAGAGCTCATATAATTAAAGATGGACTTTGATAACTCTGACTTGTGTGTGGTTTGCGCTCATGATTTGGTAAATAGAGGAAATTTCCACGACAGTAGACAGAGGTTGCAAATGGTGGATCGGGTTTGTATCAGGATTGAGATCCAGATACGCAGGTGGTATAAAAATCGGGAGTAAAAAAGACAAGATTCCACGTGGTTGTTAAACAAAAGGAAAAATACCAGATAGGTATCAAGACAGCCAAATTCTTTTCCCAATTATTTGCATGTCTGGGTACTACACTCCCCCTCTTAAAACATTGGCTACAGCTTAAAGGGCTCTAAAAACAAAAGTGCCTCAATGAAACGGTACTTAACCATGATTAGAATGACAGATAGTCAAAATCCATAGGTGAGATGAGTCATAAAGGGCCAATGAGTTATGCTCATTTGAATCAGTCTGATAACATCACAACTTCTTCTCCCTGACCACAGCCACATGCAGCTCAAACAAACCCAACCTGTTCTACACTGATTGATTGATTCTTTACCACTTAACTATTGGAAAGCACTGGGCTGTATTTAAATCCAGAAAGTTCAAGAAAAGTCCCTCCCCTATGCACTTGTTCCCTGCCCTTCGAGGATTCGATGGGACCGAAAAGGGGAATGCAATAATTTGGCTAAGTTCCTGGTAATGCTTTCAGGTATTTAGTCCCATCAGTCCCATAATGGGGACAACACAAAAACAGGAGTGAGTTAGAGAACAATCTTGAATGCGTAAAGGCAGCCCTGGTGTGTCTGTGGTTCAAATACAATCTTCAGTTGCATGCATCATTGTCAAGCGTTTGGCCCAGAGCGGGGTGTGTGATGTGCATGGGAGCCAGCGTGTGTGTGCCTCTCACCGGGGCTCGGGTCGATGTTGGCCAGGAGCTCCAGGTGTGGTCGGAGGCGGTTAAGGTTGGCAGGGTCGCCTGTCCTCTGCAGGGCGATGGTCAACTCCTGAACGCTCTGGGCAAATGAAGCCGGTGTCTGCAACTGGAGGGGACACGGGATATTAATGAAAATTCTAATCAGCATTTGAGTGCCTGCACCTGGATATGATCATTCCTGCTATCCTGAATCCTATCAGCATTGTTTGCAATAACATGTTTTCTATTGTGAAGGATTGACCCACAGACAGAGCGCTGCTCCTTTAGTGGAAGCTTATGGTTATTTTGTGGTTTCATGTGTGCACATAGACAGTTATATAGACAAATACACAAACTGATAAGTAGATGTTCACATGAGTGAAAGTGGGATTTTTGTGAATATGCATAACTGACACACACCTCGTTGATAATGGAATGTACGACGAACAGTACCAGTCAAAAGTTTGGGCACAAACTTTGGACACAGATTCTTCAAATAGACACACTTAACCGCTTTGCACACTCTTGGCATTCTCTCAACCAGCTTCACCTGGAATGCTTTTCTAACACTCTTGAAGGAGTTCACACATATGCTGAGCACTTGTTGGCTGCTTTTCCTTCACTCTGTGGGTCCAACTCATCCCAAATCATCTCAATTGGGTTGAGGTCGGGGGATTGTGGAGGCCAGGTCATCTGATGCAGCACTCCATCCCTCTCCTTGGTCAAATAGCCCTTACACAGCCTGGAGGTGTGTTTTGGGTTATTGTCCTGTTGAAAAACAAATGATAGTCCCACTAAGCACAAACCATATGGGATGGCGTATCGCTGCAGAATACTGTGGTAGCCAGCTGGTGAAGCAAAGCACCCCCACACCTCTTCCTCCATGCTTCACGGTGGGAACCACAGGACAGATTTCCACCGGTCTAATGTCCATTGATCGTGTTTCTTGCATGTCTTCTTATTGGTGTGGTTTCTTTGCATAAATTTGATAATGAAGGCCTGACTTACACAGTCTCCTCAGAACAGTTGATGTTGAGATGCTTATGTTACTTGACCGCATTTATTTGGGCTGCAATTTCTGAGGCTGGTAACTAATGAACTTATCCTCTGCAGCAGAGGTAACTCTGGGTCTTCCTTTCCTGTGGCGGTCCTCATGAGGGCCAGTTTCGTCAAAGCTCTTGATGGTTTTAGCGACTGCACTTCAAGAAACTTTAAAAGTTGTTGAAATTTTCCAGATTGACTATCCATGTCTTAAAGTAATGATGGACTGTCATTTCTATTTGATTATTTGAGCTGTTCTTGCCATAATATGGACTTGGTCTTTTACCAAATAGGGCTATCTTCTGTATACCAACCCTACCTTGTCGCAACACAACTGATTGGCTCAAATGCATTATGAAGGAAAAAATTCCACAAGTTAACTTTTACAAAGGCACACCTGTTAATTTAAATGCATTCCAGGTGACTACCTCATGAAGCTGGTTGAGAGAATGCTAAGAGTGTGCAAAGCTGTCTTTGAAGAATCTTAAATATAAAATAGATTTAGATTTGTTTAACACTTTCGGTTAATACATGATTCCATATGTGTTA
Organism: Oncorhynchus keta; assembly: GCF_023373465.1. Taxonomy (NCBI): domain Eukaryota; kingdom Metazoa; phylum Chordata; class Actinopteri; order Salmoniformes; family Salmonidae; genus Oncorhynchus; species Oncorhynchus keta. The sequence goes on from NC_068443.1 coordinate 36,328,537, forward strand.
TTTCATAGTTTAAGAGCACAATTATTCTTCAATTAAAAAAATGTAAAAATAAAAATGGAATGAATAGGTGTGTCCAAACTTGACTGGTACTGTACATGGCAGCTACTTCTAAGACTAGTAACAGACCTAAACAGACGCAGACACCTTGTCGAAGACACACAAGTACCTTGTCGATGATGGACTGCATGTGGGACTTGTGAGACTGGTCCCCGTAGAGCAGGGAGGACCACTGGTCAGGGGCGATGCGGAGGCCGCCCTCCATGGCGATCTGGACAATCTGGGAGTCGTGTTCGCGCCGCAGTGCCTCGTACGTCCGGAACTCCTCCTTCAGCTGCATCAGCGACGAGTCCTCGTCCCGCTTGGTCACCTAGACAACCAGGAGAGGGCATTAGGTTAGAGTTTCCTGAAAACATTGGGTCAGGATCTACTGATTGGTTATAGATGTTTTAGAAAACCTTAGGGAGGTCATAGCCCAAAACATGTTTGTGAATCATGTGGCCTATGCTGGGTCATATTCATTGGAGCACACTCTAGCGAGCGTTCCAAAAACACTACACAACAGAAAACAGTGTTTGTTATTGGAGAATGTTAGCCAGTACCTCTCCATTTTACTCTGGTTTGTACCAAATGAACAAGAACCAGCTCTTAGAACAGTGTTTGTGTGTGTTGGTAGAGTCAGACCTACCTTAAAGCAGGAGGCCCTGTAAAGGAGCTGCACCACGTGGCCTATGCTGGTTTTAGAGGCCTGGGGGAAGCGTGGCTCCAGCCGCTGGACCACGAACAGCACCAGGACCTTCCTGGACAGGGCCGAGCCGTCCTCCAGAGCCAGCAGCACCAGCTTCAGAGCCTCTTCCTGCATGGCTGGGAGGGAGAACGCATACAAGTGGGTTTAGACCACAAGCACATCCACAGCATTCAAGACATTTGTGCAAGTTTGACAACATACAAACATTTACAGTAGTAAATGTCATTGCATAAGACAGCGTTTCTCTAACCTATCCTTGGGGACCCTCAGATGTTTCACAAATTTGCTGTTGTCCTGAACTAGCAGTGATTCAACTAGTCAAGAGCTTGAGGAATAGCTCTGGACGATCTGAGAGTTTGCTACGGAATAGATCAACTGGAAAATGGAATGGCTGGGGGTCTCTGAGGAGAGGTTAGAGAAACTCTGGTATAGTCAAGGCTGGTGTGTGTGTGTAAACTTGATCTCATCCTACCTGGACCCAAGAACTGGCAGCCCCTGGCCCGGACGGCGGCCCACAAATTGGACGACAATTGCTGGGGGTTTTGGTGCTGCAGGATGAGCTCTGTGACTGTGCGCTCCCCCAGAGACCTTGCTGCCCTCATGGCCCGCACCCGGCCCTCCTCCTCCACCAGCTGACAGTGGACCAGGGTCACCAGCTTCCTCTGCATGGGTCGACTCAGCATACTCAGGGTCGTACTGCTCAGACCCACCCCTGGTGAGAGACAAAGGGAAGGAGGTTGGGGATGGAGAGAGACACACCATCAAATGGTTTTTAATTAAAAGAATATACAGTTGAAGTCAGAAGATTACCCAAATATATTTAAACTCAGTTTCACGATTCCTGACAGTTAATCCTAGAAACAATTACCTGTTTTAGGTCAGTTTGGATCACCACAAATGTGAAATGTCAGATTAATAATAGAGAGAATGATTTATTTCAGCCTTTATTTCTTTCATCACATTCCCAGTGGGTCATAAGTTTACATACAGTCAAGTAGTATTCGGTAGCACTGCCTTTAAAATGTTTAACTTGGGTCAAACGTTTTGGGTAGTCTTCCACAATAAGTTGGGTGAATTTTGGCCCATTCCTCCTGACAAAGCTGGTGTAACTGAGTCAGGTTTGTAGGCCTCCTTGCTCGCACACGCTTTTTCAGTTCTGTCAAAAAATGTTATGTGATTGAGGTCAGGGCTTTGTGATGGCCACTCCAATACCTTGACTGTGTTGTCCTTGTGCCATTTTGCAACAACTTTGGAAGTATGCCTGGGGTCATTGTCCATTTGGAAGACTAATTTGCGACCAAGCTTTAACTTCCTGACTAATGTTTTGAGATATTGCTTCAATATATCCACATAACTTTCCTCCTCATGAGGCCATCTATTTTGTGAAGTACACCAGTCCCTCCTGCAGCAAAGCACCCCTACAACCTGATGCTGCCACCCCCATGTTTCACGGTTGGGATGGTGTTCTTCGGCTTGCGAGCATCCCCCCCTTTCCTCCAAACACAACAATGATCATTATGGCCAAACAGTAGGAAGAGTCTTGGTGGTTCCAAACATCTTCCATTTAAGAATGATGGAGGCCACTGATCTTGCGGACCTTCAATGCTGCAGAAATGTCTGGCACCCTTCCCAAGATCTGTGACTCGACAGTCCTGTCTCGGAGCCCTACAGAAAATTCCTTTGACCTCACGGCTTGGTTTTTTCTCTGACATTCACCGTCAACTGTGGGACCTTATATAGACAGGTGTGTGCCTTTCCAAATCATGTCCAATCAATTGAATTTACCACAGTTAGCACATGTCCAATCAAGTTGAAGAAACATCAAGGATGATCCATGGAAACCGGATGCACCGGAGCTCAATTTTAAGACTCATTAAAGAGTCTGAATACTTATGTCAATACATTTTAAATAAATATGCAAGAATGTAAAAAAACAAACATGTTTTCGCATTGTCATTATTGGATAATGTTAGATTGATGAGGGGAGAAAAACTATTTAATCAATTTTAGAATAAGGCTGCAATGTAACAAAACATGGAGAAAGTCAAGGGATCTGAATATTTTCAGAATGCACTGTACATTTTACGGACACAATGTATTTTACAATAGATATCATAGCCAATAACAATGTATTTTACAATAGTTATCATAGATGGGAGGGGTTGATATCTCGGCTATCTCTGAAGACCTTCCATTTTTGATGTGTATTTGCCATATATTTTTTACTGTGCGGTTTCAAAAGTTCTGATGCTAAATACATTTTACGGACACAGTATATTTTACATTTGTTATCTAGTTGTTTTAAGTCCCACCCATCAGCTCGACTCAATCCCTCCCATCTATCTTTTTACACCATCCATATTTGATGTGTATTTGCCATATATTTTTCAACTGTGCTATGAGGTTTCACAAAAGTTCTGAACCTTTCTATTCTCATAGTGCCTACAGATTGTAAATGTATTGTTTTTGCTAAAAGTATCAATATATTATTGCTCAATTGACTATGACTTTTTCAAATAACCCAGCAGTGCCATTTGCAGAGTTAGCTCAAGGTAAATGTTGCAATTCTTTAGCCATTCTTGGACCTGCGACCAATGATTCTTTCTCATCACAGCAAAATCTGCAGAGTTGGGATGGATGTATCCCCCCATAAATAACATCCCATTGGTTGCAAGAATTTAAAATAGTAATTAAAATTTTAAGTTTTGAATCCGGCATTAGTTTCTCTTCCCAACTATTTTGCAATCTATACGGCACAGCTGTCAATTTTTTTGTCCTTAAATGGAACTGGTAGACTTTTTTTATTAATCATCATTTTGGTCTTTAATGCTGTAATTAGTTGGTTGTAATTTTGGGTAAAGCAGACATTTCCATGACTTAACTACATCAGTCCTATTTATGATATCATTTACAAAGATTATACCTAAAAAATATATTTTAAAAACCTCCAAAAAATATTTTTTTAATCAATTAGTATATTTGAGTTTAAACATAATAATATTTGTTCTGTCTTTCCTGGTGGATTAAACTGAAATCGCAACCAACTTTCTAGGCTTGTTTTACAATTAATGACATATTCAAATAACCAAAAGAGAGAGGTTCTAATCTGAATAAAGGGAAAAGGGCCATTCTTGAACATGGGTTGAGACATTCTTACTAATCTGCTAGAGAACCAGTATGAATTTAGGTATAACTTTTGTATGACATAAGTCTTTAGATGTCTAATGCTTTAATATTTAAATAATTTCTGCCCTCCAAATTCCTATTCATTATATGAATAGGCCCAAATAAAATGAAATATTTTTTGCTCATATTTTTTTTTTTAACTCGTCGCTAGGTCTAGGCAAGGCCATAAAGCACTGTAAACTGGCAGGTAGCCTAGTGGTTAGAGCGTTGGACTAGTAACCGAAAGGTTGCAAGATCGAATCCCCAAGATGACAAGGTAAAAAAAATCTGTCGCTCTGCCCCTGAACAAGGCAGTTAACCCACTGTTCCTAGTCCATCATTGAAAATAAGAATTTGTTCTTAACTGACTTGCCTAGTTAAACAAAAATAAAAACTGGGATAAGACTAAAGAATTAATCAGGGTGATTTTTCCACAAATAGACAGGTATTTTCCTTTCCATGGTAGCAATTCCTATTTTTGCTAACTTTGTATTAAAATGTATTGTAGTGAGATCTCTTTTCTTTCGGGCTAGAAATACAGAGTATGTCCACATCATTGCCAGACCATTCTATTGGTAAACTACACAATAATGTAAAAGCTGTATTTTTTTTGTTGATCAAATATGTAACATAGTACAATTGGTTGTAATCCAGAGAGGTTAGAAAAGTATCTAGATCCTCATGAGGCTGTGGATGGATCCACATTGTGGATTTAAAAGAAAACATGAATCATAAGTGTACAATGACACCTTTGTTTTTAAGCCCTGGATTTCTAGGCCCTTCATATTGTTGGATCTGATTTTAATAGCTAACATTTCAATGGCCATAGTAAATAGATATGCTGATAGTGGACAACCTTGTTTTACTCCTCTGGAGAGTAATACTTTCTGAGAAGCAGCCACTGGTTTACATATGGGGTTACTATACATAACTTTAACCAATTGTATATGAGATTCTCCAAAATTGAAATATTCCAGGCATTTATATATACAGTGGGGCTTAAAAGTATTTAGTCAGCCACCAATTGTGCAAGTTCTCCCACTTAAAAAAGATGAGGCCTGTAATTTTCATCATAGGTACACTTCAAGACAGAAAAAAATAGAAAAAAAATCCAGAAAATCACATTGTAGGATTTTTAATGAATTTATTCGCAAATTATGGTGGAAAATAAGTATTGATAAATCATTATATACATTTTCAAAGCAGCGTGGATCACCATTATTTGGACCATATAGATTAATGAGCACAATCTGTTTATGGTCAAAGAATGTATATAAAATAATCAATTTAACTTGCGGATCTGTTTGGACAATTTTTACATTCGGATCAAAATTATTGTTAACTCATATCATTACCCCTTTTGAGTTTCTTTTCCCATGGGAGAAGTATATTTTCCCCACCCCAGTCCTTTTTCCAAACAACGTCCTCTAAAATTGTTTAATGAGTTTCCTGTAAACAATAGATATATTCCTTCTCTTTTAGCCAGGTAAAAACTTTTCTTATTATGTGCTAAGCCATTCAAATTATAACTGGCTATAGTCATTTCACCATTTACCACAAGATACAAGTTTCAATTCTATTATCATAATATATGTTTGTAAACTTACCATTAAAAAGTACAATAATGATTGAGTGTCCATATAGCTGTACCATGATATTAGCATTGCTACTAAGTAAACCTCCAATTGTTCTCCACTGTTCTGCACAGTGCCACCCACAGGACAGAAGCAGATAAACCGCCAAAAGCATTTCCATCACCCTCACCTCGATAGTATTATATACAGTTATAAAAAAATATTAAATCTTGCGTATCTTAATTTCCACAATTAATAAATAAAATGCGTAATAATGTGGGCAGTTCTAATGCTTAGGATGTTTACCTATAAACCAGGATTGCCATTATAAAAATTACATTTTTGGCAAGCAATGAATATTTTAGCAAACAATTATTGTGATTCATGAATTGTTATTTACAATATTGTCATCATCGTCCTGAGTCGGTTCAACACTGTGTATGCGCGTTACCTCTGGTGTTGCTGAGGGGTTTGAGGTAGAGGGCCAGCTCCTCCACACACTGACTGGCCTCCTCATAGTGCTGCGCGTCTTCTGGGCTGGTGATAAGGGCCACCGGCTGGATCTTGGGAACCTGGAATTGACGGGACACACAAGTGACACAATGGAATATTAATACATGAAAATAAACAATTAAACACTTTTCACATTTAAATTGATGCTGGGAAGTGAGTAAATGGGTTAATTTAGTCAAATAATCAAACAAAGACCTTTGTTGGCTTATAATATAATCAGATGACTTCAATCAATACAGTTATGTGTTGGAGCATTGAGTGTGCAGGTTCTACTTTCCCTATACGCAGTGACATATACTGAACAAAAATATAAAAACGCAACATGCAACAATTTCAAAGGTTTTACTGAGCTACAGTACATAAGGAAATCAGTCAATTTAAATAAATCCATTAGGCCCTAATCTATGAATTTCACATGACTGGCCAGGAGTGCAGCCATGGGTGGGCCTCAATCACCTCAGTGATCGTGAGGTGATATAGAGCAGCAGCTGTTGCATCCTGAGGTATCTCTGCATGAAAATACATGATCTGAGTGATTGATAGTTGGTATTCCGCAGTCATAAAAAATACAAACTACAAAAGAGAAATTGTCAGACAGCAGAGGCAGCAGCTCTATAGAGATGAGAATTTTTAGAAATAATAAAGCAATCAAATAAAACAAAATGTAATATACACAATTGCACTGACCACACACACCTGCCACCTAAGCCCCCCTTTGAGCCTGGGAAAAAACCTGTATGTCTGTATGTCAATGGGCATAGATACACACTGAGCAGAGAGAATCTTGGACACCCTTGGCTGGCTATGTGTTGACACTTCCAGTCAAATTGTAACACAGATTGTCACTCTTAACAGAGGAAACAGTGTGATGACAGCCCGTCTTGGCAGTAATAGTAATGTTACCTGACAGGCCATCTGGCAACTTCACAAAAGAAATGTATCGATATCTGCCACACCCCTTTGCATCAGACCAATGTCCTTTCACATAGGCAACATTAGCGATCCCACAACACTACTGCGCCATCACCACACCCCAAAAAACAATCCAATAAAAAAGCGAGACGCCCTGGTGAGTAAACATCCCAAACTGCCTTTTGTGATTTAATATATAGTCAGGTTTCCATTGACCCAAGTTTATTCGACAAAAGCAATCTGTAATGGTAACGGCAGATATAGAATACATTTTCTAAAGGAGCGACAACATTTATCAATAAAATGTATTTATAAAGCCCTTTTACATCAGCAGATGTCACAAAGTGCTATACAGAAACCCAGCTCAAAACCCCAAACAGGAAGCAACGCAGATGTAGAAGCACGGTGGCTAGGAAAAACTCCCTAGAAAGGAAGGAATTTAGGAAGAAACCTAGAGAATTGGCCAGTCCTCTTCTGGCTTTGATGGGTGGAGATTGTAAGAGTACATCATGGCCATTTAAGGCCAGATTGAACATCTTGAAGAACAAACGTTCATAGACTAGAGGGTGCAACAGGTCAGTACCTCAGGAGTAAATGTCAGTTGGCTTTTTATAGCGGAGCATTCAGAAGTCAATACAGCAGGTGCGGTAGAGAGAGTTGAAAACAGCAGGACAAGGTAGCACATCCGGTGATCGGGTCAGGGGCAGGCAGGGTAGCCTAGTGGTTAGTGTTGGGCTAGTAACCGAAAGATTGCAAGTTTGAATCCCTGAGCTGACAAGGTACAAATCTGTCGTTATGCCCCTGAACAAGGCAGTTAACCCACTGTTCCTAGGCCGCCATTGAAAATAAGAATTTGTTCTTAACTGACTCACCTAGTTAAATACAGGTAAATAAAAATGAGCCACAGGCAGAACAGTTGAAACTGGAGCAGCAGCACAACCAGGTGGACAGCCAGGAGTCAAGGGTGGATTTTTCTTGTGTTAAACTTTATTTGCAACAAATAGTTTCTTATAAATGTTGATTGCCAAATAAGTTTGGAAGCTCCACTCCACATTTAATTCTAAATACCCACTGCTTGCTAAATCTATTTTAACTATATAAAAATATATATATTTGCAGGACAAGGATTGTCCTGACTTTCAAGAATGCCTGAACTGCTTTAGCTTGTTGGCTGGCAAGTTTCACCATCGAATCATTTCAGAGCTACAGGAGTGCAAGTTTCACCATGGCATGGACCGTGGTGCTATGTTGGAACACATTTATTAGAATACAATTATTAGAATACGGCAAATATGTAAATTATTGCATTCTATCCATTCTGGTTTTCGCAGGCTACCTGAGGTGAGAGGGCAAACAGGCTGTTTTTTAAATATATTTTTTCATTTTTTTAAATAGGTATTAATTCATTACGTCCAGCAGTTTTTAATCAACAATATATATTTTTTTATTTTACCCCTTTTTCTCCCCAATTTCATGGTATCCAATTGTTGTAGTAGCTACTATCTTGTCCCATCGCTACAACTCCCGTACAGGCTCGGGAGAGACGAAGGTTGAAAGTCATGCGTTCTCCGATACACAACCCAACCAACCGTACTGCTTCTTAACACAGCGCGCATCCAACCCGGAAGCCAGCCGCACCAATGTGTCGGAGGGTACACCGTGCACCTGGCAACCTTGGTTAGCGTGCACTGCGCCCGGCCCGCCACAGGAGTCGCTGGTGCGCGATGAGACAAGGACATCCCTACCTACCGACCAACTATCGACAAGATAGTTAAATGGTAACACACCCTTGCGGGCAATTGTCACATCTAATTTCTTTGTGAACTTCCTAAATGTTGACAACAACAAAAACCCCCAAAAATCTCCAGACAAGTTAATAGAAACATAGCTAGTGATCATAACTGAATAGGCTATTACACTCAGACCATCTCTGACACACCTTTAAGTAGGGATGGGCATTTGACATTTTTTGACTGTTCCGAGTACTCCCACGACCTCCCCCTCCCCAGTGCGGAACACAAGGTACGCTCAGGGGGAAAAAATGGCATGCATTTATATATATACCAACAGCGCGCAACATGCCAAATTTGTCATAGCCATTACATCAGAACCATTACATATACATCCTAATTGTTACATTTACCCATATATATCTATATTTATATGTCAAGAAAACAGTGCCATTTAAGATTAATTTACTGAAACCGTATCAACTGGTTATATTATAGCGTGGAACAAAATCTTCAAAAGAGGCAATAAAAGTAAAAGTGGCTCTTGCTTGTAGAAACCTTATGTTAGGAATCAAAAGGACTATGTAATGGTAGCTTAAGTAATTAAATATGAGATGAAATCAAATTTCCCCATACATATTCAGTTAATAAAAACAAGTGCCATTTGAGAATCATTCATTGAAACTGTAATGAGCTGTGTTACCTGCTCGGCTCTGGCAGGGTCACGGCAGTCCTTTGCGGTGGCAAAAGATTTAGCAGAAATCTCACGTTCACTTATCCCCCTCTGAGAACGTCTCTTTGTGCTTGATAAGCGTATGATTTCTTATGGAACTAGATGTGCTGTGATAGGAGAGCTTGATATTGCATAGTTTGCATTGCACATGGGTTTCATCAGTTTGATCAAAATACCTTGCTTCCAAACCTCACTGCGTTTGGCCACCATGCTGAAACCCCACTTTGCTCTATGCGCCTGAAACAGACACCCCACAGCAAATCAGAAGCACTTGACATAAAATAGTTGTCATTTAGATTTTTGAATGTTAAATAATAGTTAATCCCTCTGACAATATAAACGTTTTTTAATGTTAATGTCACGTGCACAGGGTGACATTTCTTGCAGGCTCTAAATCCAACAACGCAGTAATTAATAGCAATGCAGATAGTCGAATAAAACCACACAACAAAATAAGAACGAGAAAGTTAGAAGCTATATACAGGGTCAGTTCCAGTACCATATTTACAATGAGCAGGAATACTGGAGTGAGAGAGGTAGATATGTATAGGGATAAGGTGACTAGGCATCAGGATGTATGATAAACAGTGTAGCAGGAGCGTAAAATGATGATTGTATGCATGTGTGTTTGTGCGCAGTCAGTATAAATGTGTGTAGATATTATGCGTGTTTGTGTGTGGGACGGTGTATTGGGTAGAGCAGGAGTTACGAAATAAATCTGACAAATAGTATTGCAGTATTTAAAGAAAAACGTGATCTCTGGGTTAAAGATAAAGTTGAGACGTACGTTTGAGTACTCATGCCCATCCCTACCTTTAAGGCTACCAGGTACATGCACCACAAGTAGGGATGGGCCACAACCAGAAAGATCCCCGAACAACACAGATCCCAAATAACTCCCCATTAGCTAGGTCCTCCTCTTATCATTAACTACTCTGTTTCTTCACCCTAAACATCAACAATTAGCTCCTAACTATCACGTCTAATGGATTCATATCCAATACTATTCTGTTGGTAGAATTCCCATGATCCTGTATCCCTAACCCTTAAGACCTTGGCACCTCATCTGTAATAGAAAAGGAGGAACACTGTGGTGGGACAGCGCAACGAACAGATTCTAACTGAATTGAGCCACCCCCCTCCAACCCTGACGCCCCTCTCCCAGGTCTCACGACTCACCTGTCCCCCCACCAGCTGCAGCAGGGCTGTGTTGACGGGCAGCTGCTCAATGTCAGTGGCGATGGCCGTCTGGTCGAAGGGGCAGGCCTTGCGGTGCAGCTTGTTCAGGCACATCTTGCAGACTGTGTGGCCACAGCCCAGCGAAATGGGCCGCCGCACCGTCTCCTCGAACGTCTGAGTGCAAATGGGACACAGCAGGAACTCTGTCCATTGTGGGGCTTGCACGGGCATGGCTGGGCAGCGTGTGTAGGGGTTGGGTGGGTGTGTGTGCAAGTGTTTAAAAAATATTTTAAGATTCCACTGGAATCAAGATTTTTCTTCCGAACTCAATTGTTCTTCAAATGTCACACATCGTGGATGCGCATCACGTCACAAATCCTGAAAGAGAAGGAAAACAATCATAGTGAGATAAAAGCAATGGATTATATATAAACTAGAAGACAAATAGGGGGCGCTGTGTTGAAGTCACCATGTCTCCATCTTGGCACTCCTCCATTGTAAAACATTTTTGAAGCTATAGAAATCCATTTATTAATGTCTACATTCGTTTTTGGACACATTATATTACAGACACCTTAATGAATAATTTGATATATATGTGAGCTAAACACAAAACTACAAAATGAAAACATTTATAAAATCATTCGATGAAGTATAATTATTTGGGACTGCTAATGTTACTGTCCCCACTACAACAACACAAATACTTAAATACATGTAATTTTCTCCTTGAAACATGTAATTGAAATACTGTAGAACTTCATTAATTCCTATATAGGACCGCACCTACTGGGTAGTGCCAATATGGCCGACCGGTGGCTTCACAGCCTATCCATTGGCAATACATAGCATCTGTAATCCAGGGTTTACAGAGAGAAATAGTAATGGCTTCTTTTTGTAGGCACTAACACCGCCATGGTTCAGTGGACAAAGCTTATGAGGAAAAGAAATGCAATTTTTTGGATAAACGCTGAAAATAATGTGTGGTAAACACAAGCATAGGAAATCTTTAAACATTTGATTATGAGAATCTTTATCAGCTAACGTCCCTTGTGAATTTAAGAATTTATGTTGTAAGAAAAAGCAAATAAAGGCTTCATAATTCCTAAAGGTTATGTTAACTGACTGCTATAATCTCAGAACAAAACGTATAAAAATCTCATAAACCTGTGTTAAATGCCGAAAATAAGGCTGGAGGTTATTAAACTTATTATTTCCCCCATATCGATGTTTTTAAATAACCAAAGGTAACTCATTTCCGGGTTTTATGACTACAAACTGGCGAACTCTATATACATCATTGGTTAAAAGCCTGTGGGTTATATTGTGTTGACAGTGAAAAATAAATAAATAAATAAAAATAGTATTGACAGTGACTCTTGCACAATGTAACATTAGCCGAGCCAATTACCTTGACACAACAGATGACTCGTAACGTCATTCTTTACATTTATGGCTGGCAACTATTTGCATAACTACACTTCTCATAATATAATATAATAATATATGCCATTTAGCAGACGCTTTTATCCAAAGCGACTTACAGTCATGTGTGCATACATTCTACGTATGGGTGGTCCCGGGAACAAACAACCCAAGTTACAGGAGCTGATAAAGTGGATCTAATTTCTCTTCTTAGCACAGGTCAAGCAATAATTGCTACATTTAACTAACGTTAGTTAGCTACAATAAAATAAGGTTGGACAAATCCATTGGCCAGTGTCCTGTTAGCCAACTAACGATACTTAGCTTAAAGAGAAACGTTAGCGTTTATATAACTATATTTTCATTAAAATTATACCAGGCACAATATGAATAGCTTCAATGAACACGCCTAGAGAATAGATTATGGTTAGCTGCACAAGGCAAGTCAGTTCAATACCGCTGCCTTACAAATTCAAAATGGCTAGGTAAAGCGACAATCCACCACCGGCAAGCTGAATAGTTAGTAACGTTAGCATGATTGCCATCCAGCAGTGTCGTCTTTAGTTAACCAAACAACTACCTGATTAAACCTGTTCTGGGTGGTTCAATCATTTTCAAAGCGCCAGAAAATTCAGCCTTCAGATACATAATGAATGGCTGGCCACCCAGACGGCCAAATGACCGATCAAAACAACGACTGACGCTGTTAGCCTGTGGCCTGGCTAGCTTAGTGGACAAAGACGAAGAGGCGACGACGCTAGCTACTTGTGCTGCTTGAACTAACGTAGCTAGTTAGCCAACTTATGCTGCGCAGAATTAGCTATCTAACAATTTGATCCTGCAAGTTTAGCTACAGCTTCTATATACACTCATACGTTTTATTTCAAATACCAATTAGTTAAACACGCAACACAACACGTCTAGCTAGCTTTATGGCAAGTTGCTAAATAGTTGAGTTAAATTCGAGCGACAATTAGCTAACTGGCTACTATATATGGTAAACAACCTTATATCTAGCTAACGTTAGATGCTTATGACTGAAACGAAAACAAAAACGCATTAAACGAATTTAGTTTAAGAAACTATATAAGTTAGCTAGCCACATTAACATTACAAGTAAAACAAATAGCTAACTACAAGGGAAATCGTGCTAGCTAGATAACGTAAAGCCATTTCATGTGGCAATAGCTACAATTGTGTTAGCTAAGCTAGTTAACGTTAGCTATATTTAACACTACCGTTTTACTATAGTAGACGTCTAGTTAACTGAATATCACATATTTAGCTAGCTATCGTTGTGTGGCAATCCAATTACTAAACCAGGTTGCAGAATGTTGTTGGCGAGTAAATTAAATAAACCAGTTAACATACTGCTACGTAGTTAGCGAGCTGAGTGGGATGCTAGCTCTCAGTCATGCCAGCTGGCTAGGCTAGCTCAGAAACTAGGCGTCGTTAACGAACATGTATTGTTCTCGGTTCATAACATTTTAGCGTTTACATGCACAAATTACTCACTCATTCCAAAACACTTGGAAGACTTTTATCTGTCTTTAGAAAAATCTTGTGTTATTTTATCGGAAGCCATGTCGCCTATGCAGCTTGGCTGCTGCCGAAGTTTGAGGGTGTCAACTGAGTGTCTGGCTTGTTATAGTTAACATTTGAGGTGGGCGATGAGCGACTGCACCCCCGGTTGGTGGGAGAATGCCAGTGCACAGCAAACATGTCGGGCAGCATCGCCATCTGTCACGTCTAGTGGATATGGCCAGAGAGGAAGCGGTAGCGCCCATGTCGGTGGAAAATATGTGTCCCTCCAAGTAGGTGGCGTTTTTCGCCTACTAAGCAATGGTTTGTTTGTATGGAGATCAATGAGAGTTTCGAATTTGGTCCCCAAAAAAGGAATGGGTTATTTGCTACGTGAGGTTTATTTGATTGAATAGACGTTTCTTAATGATGGTTGTTACACCAGTGTACTGATATAAGTAAGACACGTTTCATGTTAATTAATTCTGTGTTCCCGGTCCAGAATGATCGCCCCATTATATCTGATTATAAATCCATAATAATCCACATATTATCACCTAATATTGTGTTAGATCTTTTTAACTTAAGTTATTGTGAACATTACACGTTTTGAACATCTATTTGCTATTTATGGCCTGTAGGCCTCATTGACCTGAGCTCATACAACTAGTTTTTGAGTAAAATGTATGGATTATTTTGACTATAACAAATACCCAGATTACATATATTGTGCAATTTATCACAGACTACTTTGTGTGAAATTTTAACAAGGACTCTCTCCTCCTCACCAGTGTCATGATCAAAGATATGATCAAGAGCCTCACATACAGTATATCGTTTGATCATTGTGCTGCCACAGAATGAATAGTGAGCAAGGCCTCAAAAAAGCTATATACCAGAGCTGCGAGAAAAGTGCTATGTATGATTGAAACAATGTTGCTATTGTTTGTGAGAATGCCAACAGGTGTGGTTCCCGTGGGGGAAAGGTTCCGGTGGAGGTTTCCATGGATGCCAAGAAGGAAGTGAGGTGTGTGCTCAAACATACATGCATGTGTGGGTCTGGGAGAGGAACTGTGTCCATCTGATGAATGGGCATGTGCCTGAACTCAATTTTATACACAAAATGACCGGTCATTTTTTTTTTTTACCAGGAACACCACAGGGGCACAAATGTTAAATAAAACACCCAACGTTTAATGAAAATCATCAAAATGTATATTGTGTGTTCAGATGCCCTGTGTGGACAAAGTAATGGAACCTTATAACAATCAGATTAAGTTAACTACATTTTTCAGAGAGAAAACGTGTAAATCGTGTAAACGTGTAAATTGGACCGATTCACAAGTTTTCTTCAAGGGTGGTGGATTACATCTGTCCAGTTAGGTTATTGACCTTGTTCAAATATTTTATAGTCATTTTGAAATGATTTTGTGTATTTCTATCCTCTGGTACACTTGAAACTCAATGTCAGGGGAATTCTTTCAGTTGCAAATAGGTCATTCATTCATGTGCGATAGCCTACAGTTGGATGCTTAGTAACAGATAATTGTTGTTCTTATACTATTTACTTTTATTAGTACAACTGGACAAATCCTGTGCCTAATCAGTCTGCAGCTGATCATAAAGGAACATAGAACAAAATTGCAAGTAATGCACTTTTTTATATATATTTTAATGTCTTCATCCCATGTCTTTTATGGCAATACCACTTTCTTATATGGTCAGTACAATGCCAGCTATCACACATATGTTTCTTATGTATTGGTGGCTTATTTCCATTCTAAATGATTATCCATTATCCTATGTAGTAATCATTTGATAAAGGGTAGACATTGAATTAAATCCACTACTTCAAATATCCTAGTTCTAGTGAGTCTATTTTACCAGCTGCCTGCAACAATTAGTGATCCCTTTCTCCTCATTACGTTCCAATCAAACATGTCTTCTTTGCCTTGTCAGCCAATGGAGGAGGAAAAGGTGCAAATCACACAAATATCGCCTTCTGCCAGCTCTTTGCATTGGACAAAATTCTCTGATGACCGGGGCTTCCTCCTGAGCCTCGTCCTCGAGCCTGGCACACTCTCTGACTCCTCTCCCTTACATTCCCCCTCCTCCCCCTCTGCTCCAGGCTCTGCCGTCTATGACCTGCAGTCCAAGGTGAAGGCACTCTCCCAGAAATCCAGCGGGAGAGAGAGAAAGAGGGAGTGGGAGGACAAGAGACTCTTTTAGAGCTCCAGGCAGGGGGGGCCTGTCTCATCCCAGGCAGAGGGACCGCAGTAGGGGGGAGGTGCCACTGCCCGTGCCCTCCCGGTGCTTAGACCAAAGGAGGAGGTCCAGCAGTAGTGAAGACGATGTGGTGCAGGAGATGGTGGCCAGGGTACAGATCCACAACTACCTGACTGAACCACAGAGGGAGCAGGAGAGCTGGGGTACCATGGGGAAGGGGGCAGAGAAGGGGGAGAGGGGAGGCCTGGCTGGATGTGTGCCAGGGCAGCCTCGTGGGTTCGGGGAGGGGGCCAGCTTGGAGAGCTTGGACAACATCCAGTCGGACAGCACCGGCGGAAAGATGGAGGACCCCCCTCCTTCTCCAAAACCTGCTTCTTCATCCTCCTCTGCCTCATCTTCCTCCTCATCTCCCTCCTCTCACAAACACTGGGCACCCCCTAAAGGCTTCTGCAGGGTGGCACGCCCAGAGACTCTGAACGGAGTAGCCACTCAGTCTACTGTAGGCACTCAGACTACGATACCCATAGCCTCGTCATGTGTGTCTCTGAAGGACAAACCCCCTGCTAATGCCACCCTCTCAAGGACAAGGGCTGTTGGGACATGCTATGTTCGGACAGCCTGCACTGCTACCCGGGTGGGGAGGAGAAAGGTGCCGTGGACATCCCGTACCTCTGTGTCGACCAGATATACAACAGAGATGGTATGATCATGAAGTTCCAGTGAAGATATGAAATGTTGGAGAAGTTAACTGAAAAAGATAGATACTAAATTCCCCTTGCTGACCGCTCATGGTTGAAGAACATGGTACATGGTAGCACGTGTGCTGTGGGACAGAGTGTCCATCAAGAGTGTGGGAGGTAAACAAATAGGTCTAGCTTTGGAACACAAATAATTTGCTCGATAATTGGGGACGTTCCATGGGTTTGATGTGATGAGTGGCTTACCTTCAACCTTAATGGCTGAGTAAAGCCCTCCGCAGTTTTAGTACCTGCATACAATGCTTTAACAATGCACTTCTGCTGCTCAGTTTGCATTAGAGCTAAACTGTGACCAAAGTATCTCAAATATCCTACCATGTAAATGTATCTTGATGCATTTTCACCCCTAAACGTCAACCACGTGAATTGAAAGTAGCTGAACGGTTCCTTTGGATTTGTTGCAACGGAGGCATTAGGGTCCATTTGCATGGCATGGAACTAAGTTTGGAAAGATTTATTTTAATGGTGAATGGTCTCTTTTTTGTTTTCAGTGTCTCTAGACACATCTGCCTTTGCGGGACCATGAGTGGGATTCAGCCATTCCACAACAAGTGCTGCCCCCGGTAAGGAATATCACACTAGTGTCTGTCTGCATAGAAAAGTGGGGTGGGTGTGTGTGCAAGGATGGATGGGGGTTCAACTACCTTTATGGGGGATAGTTTTTCCCCCCTATATATTCTTTATTTGGTTCAAAAATAAAACGTTGTCCTCACTAGCATCATGCACACCTGAACGTTGCATTGCCCCAAGGGACATGGTTGAAGCGTAAATCACTTTGAACAAATCAATGAAAGCAGGCTGGCCACAGCTGGAAAACCATGTCAAAATGAATTTTTGTCAGAGCTACAGGTTGAAAAATAGGCTACAGCAAAGATGCTAAGAAAGCATATGACATCCGATCACACCTCTCCCGTGAGAGTGGAAGTAGTGGGTAAATACGAAGCATCACAAAGCTAAGCTACAGACACAACATCTTCCTTACATCCAGGAGTGGATGAGTATGCAGATGACAGGGATAAGGGCGTGTCATGCTCTCTTGGCCACTAAAGCAGATAGAGCAGAGGATCAAGTGGAATACAGTGGATAAAGTACAATACAGGGGCTAAGCTACGCTGTTGGGCATATGACACTCCTCTCCTAATGCTCGCCACCATGCTCCAGTCCTATCTGATTTTATATAAGAAGGCTTAACGTTGAAGATTCGGGCGTTCATAGCTCCACTCTCTATAAGTCTATCCGTAGGGCATATGATGTTCTCTGGATATGTACCGGTGCAGAATCAGCTCGGTACAACTGAAGGCCCCAGATGTGTGGTGCAGGCAAATGAGTCGAGAAAAAAATACACTTCATTCGTGTGGGTTCGGATCCCACCGCTGCCATCAATTATGCAAGGCGAGGATTCAGTAAAGGGTAGGGCAACTGCATTCTTCAATGGTGTTGTAGCAACATCATAGAGGTAGGTAGATGGCGCACTTGGACCAAATGCCTGCTTTAGCATGGGCAGCACCATTGAGGACTTTCACAATTTCGAAGTAGTCAACTAGGTGGAACTTGCTATGGGTTAATAAGGAAGAATCACAGAATTCCAACCAGGTTAGCAGCTTGAAAACTGTTCAGACTATTCATACTCCAGCATTTATTTAAAAACCGCTAATACACCAATAGAAGAAGAATAAATTGACTACTTTAAAATGGAGCTAGCCCCCAATGGTGTTGCCCATGCTGTAACAGAAGACGCCTTTACGAAGATAAAGGGGGTGCTATCTTTCCATATCTATGATCAATCAATAAACAAACATGTTGCCACTTCAATTACTAGCTCAAAGACAACCCTGATCCCACAGGGGGATTGCCCTCTCCTGGCAAGGATTGGTAAGACATTTATATCACCTATATACAGTGTATATAAATATATATATTACTATTTCTATATCTCCCTCTCCCATTTACCCTCTGTCTCTATGTGATTGACAGGTCACACGTCAACCCTGACAAAATTCCCCTGAGCCCCAGACACGAGTGGGCCATGCTACTGCTGGAGAAGGCTTGGTTAAAAGCCCACTTCAATCACGCCAAAGGGGAACGCCCCCCAACCCACCGTGCCCATTCTGCCCAGATATATAACCCGTAAATCAGCTGTGCCCTGCTGTCAATCAACTGTATTTGTTCCTTTGTCGATCTCTATCAACACCCTCTTCTGTTCATCTGACCACCTGTCTGACTACCTGTACCTTTTGAGAAGTGTAACTTGTTCCAAAAAAACCTTTTGATTTATTTCACAAAATGTTTACATTCTGTCAAAAAAAGCACATGTTTAACATAATAAAAAACATGTTTTCCCATCTCAAGAGCTTAAATTTAAAAAGTACTATAGTAAGTGCCTATTTAAGTACCAAATAAATTAACAGGGTTGACCGAAACAGGGTTGACCGAAACAGGGTTGACAATTTAATCATAAATCAGCCATAAATCTGCTCGTGACAGCAGGAATGGAATGGAGGCTTTTTGTGTGCAACAGAGAGTGGCAATTGAAGGCAAGCTTCACAAAAAAAACGGTAATTTCTAACCTGTCTGCCTACGGGTAACAGGGTTGACTTGTTATGCTCGACCAGCTCAGTTTTCCACCACAAAACACCAGAAAATTGCCCTTTTTTAAAATGTATTTTTTATAATATAATAATAATAATAATAATATAATAATAATATAATAATAATAATAATAATATAATAATAATAATATAATAATAATATAATAATAATAATATTTTTTTACCAGCTCACCTGTTTTTACACTCTGATTTGACTTAGGTGTTTAATATTTCTATATAACAATAAAAAAGGAAAAGTATCACCATATTAAAAGTTCAGTTCACATAGCAAGGTTGACCTGAGAATGAGGGACAAATGTAAACTAATCACAATAAATAAATAATAATGATCAGAAATGACTTCGTCAAAGCAACAAAATGGCTAGTGCTTTACAATGACGGTGAAAACTTGGGAGACATTTTTGGATCAAGTGGTTTGAAATCTTCCTACAATTGGCACAAGGTTGATGGAGGCACATGTCAAAATGCTGAATATTTGCACTTTAGCGAGCCTTTATTCATATACAAAATCTGATTTATTGAATGATCCAAGTGGTCTATATTAAAGGGCACTTTATTTCATCTAACAGGCTTTTGAAATTCAGTATTGATGCACAATTTCTACTTAAAGGGATGCAAAAGGCACTCATTTCGTGGAACGACCCAACTACCAATGACTGATCGTTTCAGAATCATAACTCTGGTTTCTGATTGGAAACACAGAGCGGGTATTTTAGAGATACAGAGACTGCTCTATGGCTTACACCATGGCATTTACGTAATGGTTATTTTGTTCCTGAAATCCCCTCTTATACTCTATCAGTGGGATCCATTCACAGCAAATGGTATTAGGAATACTGACACACACACACACACACACACACACACACACACACACACACACACACACACATAATCGTCGGTATGGGAACTCGCCCACGCGGGTGCGGTTTGAGGACGAATCAGAGAACGAAGCGGAGTCTTGCTACCTGGATTGGGAGAGTGGGCGGGCCACGGGCTAGAAATCCAAGGGCATTCTAGAAAATAAGACAGAGTATAGAATCAGCATTACAGGCCCTACTCCAATACTGGAGGACGTTAGTTTCACGAATGCTGTTTCTACCCAGGTGACGGAGTCAGCGATGTTGGTGAGGAAATGTAAAGATTGTGGATCTAATCTTAGGGTCCTACCAGCTCAATCAGATGGGATCCCCCAACTAGAACAGCCCAGCAGTGGCTGCCCCAAAGTGGCAGCGGTCACCATTGGGGAGGTCCTGATTCTGGGAGAGGAATCAGTTTAATCAGCTTCTTGATATGCCACACCTGTCGAGTGGATGAATTATCTTGGCAAAGGAGAAATGCTCACTAACAGTGATGTAAACAGATGAGTGCAAAACTTTTTAGAGAAATATGATTTTTGTGCATATGGAACATTTCTGGGATCTTTTATTTCAGCTCATGAAACAGGGACCCAACACTTTACATGTTGAGTTTATATTTTTGTTCAGTTTATATATACAGTACCAGTCAAAAGCTTGGACACATCTACTCATTCCAGGGGTTTTCTTTATTTGTACTATTTTCTACATTGTAGAATAATAGTGATGTCTTCAAACCTATGAAATAACACATATGGAATCATGTAGTAATCCAAAAAGTGTTAAACAAATCAAAATATATTTTATATTTAAGATTCTTCAAATTAGCCACCCTTTGCCTTGATGACAGCTTCGCACACTCTTGGCATTCTCTCAACCAGCTTCATGAGGTAGTCACCTGGAATGCATTTCAGTTAACAGGTGTGCCTTGTTAAAAGTTAATTTGTGGAATTTAATGCGTTTGAGCCAATCAGTTTTGTTGTGAAAAGGTAGGGGTGGTATACAGAAGATAGCCCTATTTGGTAAAAGAAATAAGCAAAGAGAAACGACAGTCCATCCTTACTTTAAGACATGAGGATCAGTCAATCCGGAAAATTTCAAGAACTTTGAAAGTTTCTTCAAGTGCAGTTACAAAAACCATCCAGAACTATGAGGAAGCTGGCTCTCATGAGGATTGCCACAGGAAAGGAAGACCCAGAGTTACCTCTGCTGCAGAGGATACGTTCATTCAAATGAACTGCACCTCAGATTGCAGCCCAAATAAATGCATCACAGAGTTCAAGTAACAGACACATCTCAACATCAACTGTTCAGAGGAGACTGTGTAAATCAGGCCTTCATGGTCAAATTGCTGCAAAGAAACCACTACGAAAGGACACCAATATGAAGAAGAGACTTGCACCGGCCAAGAAACACGAGCAATGTACATTAGACCGGTGGAAATCTGTCCTTTGGTCTTTTTGGTTCCAACCACGATGTCTTTGTGAGATGCAGAGTAAGTGAGTGGATGATCTCCGCATGTGTGGTTCCCACCGTGAAGCATGGAGGAGGAGGTGTGATGGTGCTTTGCTGGTGACACTGTCAGTTATTTATTTAGAATTCAAGGCACACTTAACCAGCATGGCTCCCACAGCATTCTGCAGTGATACACCATCCCATCTGGTTTGCGCTTAGTGGGACTGTCATTTGTTTTTCAACAGGACAATGACCCAAAACACACCTCCAGGCTGCTCTGTCTGTACACATTGCTAACGTGTGTGGGAGGTCTATGGCAGAGTGGGATGGTAGACCCAAACTCTCACTGCGACGGTTCTTCTCCTTCGTTGGGCTGCACAGTGTGGGCAGGCTGGTGAAGGGAGGGCGCTCCAGCAGCATGGAACAGCTCAGTATCTCAGCGCCTCTGGCCAGCTCCGCCTCACCCAGCCACACCCACAGGCTTCACCCCAACGCCCGCCAGCAGAGGACCCCCTCACTACAGGCACTGTGCACAGTAAGCACCAGTCCTTCAATTCAGGTCAGCTCAGTTGCATTCTCACTAACTCATTAAGCAGCAGAAAGGCCTATGGCACTTTACTCTAATACCATTCTTTAACATTTTCATGTTGAGATATATTTTCATGGCTGACATACAAGAGACTGTCTGTGACTGTCAGCACTCAGGAGACCACATCAACTGCACTGATGATGACACCTTGTTGCAATGTGCTTCTCTGTCAGCAGGTGTCCCCACTGGCACAGCTTCGGAAGCCTCCTCTGTGCAGAGTCTGGAGAGGAGAGTGGAGCGTTCAACCATTCTGGGAGGGGTGCCCGTGCCTTAAAGCCTGGCACCCAGGTACAGAGAGAGAGTGTGTGTGTGTGTGTGTGTGTGTGGGGGGACGGACAAAAGAGATGTATCATTGTGTATAGGCTCTAAATCAACTAGCTCTGCCAATAGTACTCTGTACTTTCCAATCTTTCAAACGGTAAAAAAAAACTATAATGAAACAGAAATTCAATTCCAATCAGGAAATTTCAGGACAACATATGGAACATAAAGGAAAAGGGGGAATGTGAATACTGTCATCCTTTTTGACAACACTACAAACACACGCAGTTCTTCTTCATCTACACTGAACAAATGCCATTCCATATGCACAAAAACCTTATTTCTCTCAAATGGTGTGCACAAATTTGTTTACATCCCTGTTAGTGAGCATTTCTCCTTTGCCAAGAGGATCCATCCACCTGACAGGTGTGGCATATCAAACAGCTGATTAAACAGCATGATCAGTACACAGGTGCACCTTGTGCCGGGGACAATAAAAGGCCATTTTAAAATATGCAGTTCTGTCACACAACACAATGCCACAGATGTCTCAAGTTTTGAGGTAGTGTGCAATTGGCATGCTGAGTGCAAGAATGTCCACCAGAGCTGTTGCCAGATAATTTAATGTTAATTTCTCTACCATAGGCCGCCTCCCAATGTCATTTTAGAATGTTTGTCAGTACGCCCATTTGTAAATAGCCCATCCAACTACCTACCTCATCCCAATATTTGTTTTTGTTTTTCTGCTCTTTTGCACACCAGTATTTCGAATTGCACATCGTCATCTGCACATACAGAATATCACTCCAGTGTAAATTGCTCAGTTGTAATTACTTTGCCACTATTGGCCTATTTATTGCCTTACCTCCTTACTTCATTTGCACTCTGTGTTTTTGTTTTTGTCACACTGCTTTGCTTTATCTTGGCCAGGTCGCAGTTGTAAATGAGAACTTGTTCTCAACTGGCCTACTTGGTTAGATAAAGGTGAAATATATATTTTTTAATAAAAACAAATATCCAGCAACTTCGTACAGCCATTGAAGAGGAGTGGGACAACATTCCACAGACCACAATCAACAGCCTCATCAACTCTATGCGAAGGAAATGTGTCACGCTGCAATGAGGCAAATGGTGGTCACACCAGATACTGACTGGTGTTCTGATCCACGCCCCTACATTTTTTTTAAAGGTATCTGTGACCAACAGATGCATATCTGTACTCCCAGTCATGTGAAATCCATTGATTAGGACCAAATGAATGTATTTCAATTGACTGATTTCCTCATATGAACTGTAACTCGGGAAAGTCTTTGAAATGATTGCATGTTACGTTTATATTTTTGTTCAGTGTAGATTGTAGACCTTATTTCACACTAGGCAATGTTTGACTTGGCAAATTGCCTTCTGTTCATACAAAAATGTCCAATAGGAGCCCGATTTTGACAACTGACACCAATTTTTCATGAAGGTAAATATACCACCACTACATTTCACCAGAATGTCTGTATCCTACTATCTCTACAGTGATCCAGAGAGCCCTGAGTGTGGAAGAGGTCCCATGGGGCTTGTCATCCAGGACTTCCCTGATGGGACCCTTCTCCTAGAGCTTACCAGAGCCCCATTTATCTCCATCCTATCGCCCTCCCTCCTCCCCTCTCTCTCCACCCCTCTCTCTCTCATCTCAGGTGTGTATGTGGAGCAGGTAGGGGACGGTTCCTGGGCACTGAGGGGGATGGGATCCTGGAGGTGACGGGGAGGAGGTGGCTGGACTGACCCTGGATCAGGTGTCAGGTCTCATGACCCGCAACAGCACCGCCTCTATCCATATATCCTGCCACTCCGTCGGAACCAGCGATGAGCAATGCAATACTGGAATATTCCATTATCCATTCCAATAAATTTAAAAAACACTGGACATTGCCCTGTGATGATGTCATGACGAAAACACGAGAATGGAAATAACCAAGCATAATGAGAGTTTTTTTTTAAAACTCTGGGAGAACCAAAGGAAGGACATAATCAACCTAATTATATTTGTCCATTATTAGGCCTAGTCTTTGAAGATTCAGGCAAATGTAAGTACCGGTAAATCAAAACTGATGTCAAATAACAGAGGAGAAAGAAGATGCTGCACCGAATGGTCATTTTGCATTTCACAATAAATCACATATTGTTTCGAAGGTGATAATGAAATCTGTTTATTAAATTAGGCTCCCTGTTTAACCTGCACTCACTTGCTAACTTGCTAAATGACAGTTCAACCCAATAGTTGACCTGTTTCTAACACACAGCCTCCCTTGCGAATCTAATTGCAAGCTTTGTTGAAAAAGCTAATTCATCAAATATCTCTACTACCGAGGTAGCGGACTTTCTTATGAACTTGACCAACAGCTTGGGGTCGGAGACATGGTTTATAGAAACTAGTTCCAAATACATTGATTCGCCGAAGGTCAATACTTAATACTTAAAAAATACATATATCAAACGTTCACCTTGTACCTACTACCTATGTTTGCACTCTGTAGTTGCGCGCCTTTCTTTGCTGAAATCCAGACTTTTTCAATAAAAGTTGTAGGCTATTTGATTAACGTTTATTGAAAACGTATGGATTTCGGCAAATAAAGAAAGGCACGCAACTACAGAGGGCAAACACGTACAAGGCGGGCGTTTCCTAATTTACTTTTTAAATTTGTATTTATGTAGCCTGGTCTCGGCTCCACGCTGTTGGTCAAATTCATCAGTAACTTAATTCACAATGGAGTGAAGTTTTAGTCCGCTACCAGGTGGTTCATTTCTTCCTCAAAAGTTATTCATCAACGCTATAGACCTACCGTATGTTATTCTTATTTTTTGTGTGGCAGTGTCTCGTTCTGCAGTCAATCGATTGACTTTAACGAAAAAGGTTGAGAAATAGGCTAGTGTTTGTTTTTCTCTTTTTGTAAAGCCGACAGTTTGCCCAGTCTGCTTTTACTGGATGTAAGAGGATGCTTGTCGTGACCAGTCATCCACAGCACGTGATATTATGTCAAAGGTCGTGTGACACTCAACTTTCAAGGCGTGAAAACAGAGAGCTAGTGAAGGAGGAGACATTGGTGGGGATTTTTTTTTTAATCAATGGAAGTAAGTGGCTCTAATGTGTTCCGTTTAGACGTGTCAGTAAATATGTCTCTGGAGACGAAAGAAACGCACACCTGTTTAGGCGAGGTGCTGGAGTAGAACACTTGAAAAAGAAAAGGACAGCCGCACACTCTGTCTCAACTTGTCTTTGTAGAATAGGCTACATATCAATGGCCAAGTAAGTGCTATTGTACATTATACTAAGTTTAAGAATTAGGCCTAAACCTTGCCACCTCTGATGGTCCGACAAAAGTAGGTTAGGCTATAGACACAGACTGTAAACCAAGACCTATATTCCTAATCGTAGCCTACTAGGCTATAGCCTATCCTTATCGAATATGGGGTAATATATTCCAATAAAACGGAATTATGAGAGGCTAGTTGCGCCCTTCATTTGAATGAACAAAAAAAGCGTGGAAAATACCTGACCATTTAGCCTATAGCCTATGCTGTATGTCCTCCAGTGATGGTGCGTCACTGCTGATTTCTCCCTCCGCTTATCCGATGAAAGCGAGCTGATATGGGTTTTATCTCTCTCAGCCATGTCACCCCCGGGGACTCCCGCTAAATTTGCCACGAATACCAGGCATGGCTACCCCATAGATAAGCTACATAAAAACAATGACAGTGAACAATTCCTTCCAGCATCAGAAGTCATTTTGTATTGGGTCCATTTGTGTATTCAACTTAGACAACAAAAAAATTACACATTGGTCATCTCCAAAGTACTGATGTTGAAATTAATATAATAGGATATTAGAGAATAGGCCTCGATTCAACTGAAATGTATATTACTACAGCCTAATGATTATGATTAGTTTATAATTATGATTATTATATCCTATGACTATTATTATCAGTGTCGGTCTACAAATTATAGGGTTGTATTGCCTCATTTTAATTGGAAATTAAGCCTTATGCACGACAAAGATAAACATATTGTACCTTACAGACTTGTTTGTTTATTTTCCAGGGGCGGAATAATATCAGGGAAATATAACCACATAGATTCACCTTTTGCCTATACCTCGAATCGTTGTAGTTTCTGGAGCTGCATCCATATGTCTTTATGCTTTGCCCTCCACAAGCCTATATAGCCTACGACAGCCAAATAATAATGAATCATTTCATAAATAATGGGTTTAGTGGCTTATCAGGAACGAAGAGTCCGCTGCCGTGCGCTTATCTCGCCTGGCCACATTGCGCTCGTGTTCCGCTCCCCATACTGAGCGGGCGCGCTGGACGCAGTGAGGAATAACTCAAACCTCACTTCCAGTTCCACACTGCACTTCACCGGCACTAAAAAAAACCTCAGACATGGATGACCCACTCACAAAATGGCTCCACTTTCACACTAGCATCAACAAGACGTCGGGAACGGTAAGCGCATAAAATTAATCGATATTTCCTTTTTCCATGCCTGGGGTTTGCACGCTAAATATTTTTGAATTACAATTAGGAGTGTGTTTGAAGTGTTTTTTCGTTATTGTTCGATGGTTGGCCACTTTAGAATACATTAGGAACGCATTAGGCCCTATTCTTTTTAGGGATTTATTTTGAAACAATTATAGGCGAATCATAAATAATTATGTGGCTATTGGTTCGAAAAGGTTTTGTGTGATTGTTTTGGCCTATTTTAATGATTGTATGAATGTGAATAATTATTGTTATTGTCTCATTGACAATGGTAAGCTATATTATTATCCTACAGTTCAAAAGGATTGGCTTGTGGTTTCTTCGTTGTTTTGGGTTATGGTAGGCTACACATGTCAGTAGTACAGCATCGATAGAATCTAAAAGGGAACGAAAAATAAATCAAACATTCGAACAATAGCTCGGTGATGTCAACCTTTGTTCCAAATGTCTGATGCAATCTATAATCGAAGTGACTGCCTATTGGATCGTAGGCTATAGCTTTAACCATATAAACGAAAATCCCTCAGCGAAAAGCCATTTTGATGAGGTTTGTTTCAACAATAAAGACAATTAAGAATGAGATTCACTTACTCTATTGTTAATGATACATTATTTCACATGATCAAATTAAATAGGCCTAATAGGTCATTTCAAAAGGAAATATTTCAAGTTAATGCTCACAATCCAGACGGCTTTTCTCGCAAAATGTTTTTGTTATAGGTTTTGAAGAAAAGGTCATTTTCGAAAACAGCAACACCAATTTTCATTTTAAATGTCATATTGAATGCTTGCTCCATATAGGCATTGGTCACTGTTTTTCAAATTAGAATAACGGACGTTTAAAAACAGTAGTTTGAGGTGGAAATTATTTCGCTGAACAACACCATTGGCGATCAAAGGCAGTCAATTATGTTTTTGACTGACCTCTCGTAACGTGCCCCGCGCTTGATTCATATCCATTGTGTTCGCTATTCAAACTACATTTATTACTTATTTTCTGAATAATATTCAGTGTGGTGCACTCAAACATGGCCATAGGTAGGCTCTTTGGAGAATTACAAGGCCTGGTCTATTTGGTTTCCTAATAGCGCACCCTTCGATCAGCCTTATAGGATTTATCTAGGGTCTAATCCAACATGTTGGGGGAAAATAAAACAACCATAGTCTCCAAAACAACATTGCAACGAGTTGCGAATCACAGTATATTTGTAGCATTGATGAGGACATTTACCACCAGTTCTGAATTGAAAGCATGTTAACATTTGCTGCGCAGATGCCTGCATTTTAGGGGCTATTTTCTTGATAGTCTATACGAAATGTATATATGTGATGCTTTATAGGATACATGTAGGCCTATGCCAACTGCCCTACACGGATTAATAACAGCCTTATAATGATGGAATCGTGGAGTGATGAAATTATCGGGAAATGCCTTTGTTGACTGCCTTGACCTGAATCAACAACAATAATGTTTCTATGTCAGTCCTCTTTTATTGCATGCATTTACAAATTGTTTTCTGCCCCACAGTGTGGTGTTTTCGACAGCTGATTTATAGAGAGACATTTCATAGGATATAACTCCAACGTGATGAAATTATGGAAAAAATGAAGCTGGATCTTTGTCCTGGAAGTCCCGGTGCCAAATCATGCATCCCGCTAAAGCAGGATTCCATCAGGGAGAATGGGTGCCAAGACCTGGAGGACTCGAAGGAGGGGAACTTCACTGGGGAAAGGGTTAAGACAGATGACGCGCCTCTGCGGAACACGCGCAACGGGACCATCATCCTAAACGGCGTTGCCAAGGAAACCGCTTACGACGCCCTTGACCTGAAAAGGGAAGTACCAGTGATCGAGCTCTTGAGGAGAGACGATATAAAGACGGGACAGCAGAGAACCGACAGTCAAACGGTACCGATCACGGAGCTTCGCAGACCACCCGTGCCGTTGCCGCTGCCGCACCGAGGCGCGCTGATCGACGCTCGAATGGTTCAGCT